>NC_136412.1:220406754-221091754 GCF_051521515.1 Lactuca serriola | reverse complement strand
TCATTATTCCTAGAAGCATGGTGTTGTATGTGACTAAATCTCCGTAAGTTTATCATCAGCGAGATCATCTGTTGAGAACATTGAGTCATCATCTCACGTTGATTGTCTAGCACTGTCTAAACTCTCAAAATGAGATTGCTTAGTACAAATAAAAAATATATTAATAGAAAGTTCAGGGTGTTTATTTTTAATTTAATCATTTTTAGCTGACCATGTCCTTAGAAGCATGCTTGCCTTATGTATCAAGTCTCATGTTCTGCTGAAACATTAAGCATAACCCAATGGCTTACCCTGATTACATAGTCATCAATGTAAAAGATGCTTTTCAGGTACTTAAAAGGCAAAGGGTTATTTATGCCCTAACCTCCTAGTTTGAGGTATGACATGGTACCATTATGAATTTACGGTGAATTTTTGATTTTATATTGCAACTTAGTTTATGATACGAAAGTTTAGACCACTTTTTGTTGATAAGTTCAAATGTTAATGATTCATGTTGATTTCATCTCAACATGACTGAAACCATCCATTCTCTTCACAAGTCTTCTAATACAAAATTTGATGATTCATTGTGCAAAACCACACACTGATAAAAGTTCGAAAGTCTGTCTCAATGGTTAGTCTGTTTACCATAGGCAATCGGTATTCTTACCCTTACATTCTTCTTTAATGTTTTATGATTCAACGTAAAGCAGCATACACTGATGATAGCTTGAAAAATCTATGCAGATGGGTATATCATTCTTCGTAATATATTACACTAACCTATCTACTCTTACCATTTTTCTTCTAATAAAAGAGATTTATAATTCAACGTATGAAACCACACGCCGATGAGATCTTGAAATACTATGCTAGTTAATAGTAGTTTAAGCCCAGTCTATTAGGAGGCATCACAAACTTACTACAATACATGTTGAAACTCTATTCTGCTCGAGTTAGCTACTGATGTCAACAATGGGAACAAAATCTTGGTAAAGATGAAAATCTCAAGCACATTCTAAAGGGGAGTCGAGTCAAGCTATGAAAAGCAAATTCTAAGGGGAAGTCGAATCAAGCTAAGAAAATCACATTCTAAGGGGGGGGGGGGAGGATTTCAAGCTAAGAAAAGCAAATTCTAAGGGGGAGTCGATTCAAGCTGATGCCAATGTTCAAGCTCATTATCTATTCGTCTATGGTCTGCTACAATTCATAAATGTTTGATAAGTCGTTCATCTTCTTAGGGGGAGCATTTGTTAAAACTTCAAAAATCAAGATTTCATTCTTACTCTCAGGGGGAGCACGAGCCAAACTCATTTTGCTTATATACAAAAGAATGTTAGTGTTGACATCATCATATAGTGGGTAATTCTAAGGTCACACCTTATGATCGGATGAGTCACACATCGGACACGCTGATCTGTCAGCGTCAGGGTGTACAACATCAACATATCAAGCTTATCAGCGTTAGGTTACAGTTTAGTTAATCGATTGTAATTCTTTGTATTTTAGGAAGATATCGTTGTATATTAGGTAATGATATAGATAAGTATACATTAGATACAATCCTTTCAATAAAAGGATATACATGTATAGATTAGTATATATGCAACATTAAGGAAAACCCTGATGTTGTCGTGGTGGTGGTGATTATGACCGTGACTTTGTGTCAATCGTCTATGTGACAAACTCGTCGTCTTGGTGAAGAAAAAAATCTTTCTTGGTAAAAGAAACAATTTGGAGAACTTCTGTGTCTTTTACTTTCTGTTTATTATTTTGCATAGATTAGTTTAACGTTTTGTTATTCATGCTTGAAGTGTATCCAACCCATACAAACCTTCAGTTATATAGGTAAAAATACATCTTTTATATCATTAGGCATCTTATGTTACCTTGATTTTTGTTCTTGTCAGATGAATGATGTTCTCATTGGTATCAAGCGGGATGTTTAGAATGTCGAGGATGGTGATGATGGGGTCATTGGTAGCATACCAATAAGGTATGTGGACATGTATGTAATGGTTACTGAATGTTCTAGTGATTTTATATAGAGTCGAAGGTTAAATAACAAATTACATCATTTATCTATACAAGCATATTATATGCGTCATGAAACCAGTTCCAACTCGAGATGCAAACAACATAGTTTTGTGGATTTGGTAAAAGGAAGAGAATTTTCATGTTCATCGGAGAAGTTGGGGATTCTAAAGAGGGAGCACATGTAAGATATTTTAAGATGTCATTATTGAATTAGTTGGGTTTTTAGATATGAAGACTTCACGAAATGATTGGAGGTAGTATTATAGAGGACATTATAGATAACATTTTACAATATCTGAACATGTATTATTATAAATTACAATATAATTGTTTATTTCATTAAGTAGTATGTTTAAAATCTATTTCGACGTATCGAACATATATTTGTTGTGAGTATCATTAATGGTATTCTTGGTTGAGTATTATGTTACGAGTCTCTTTAATTACTATTAACACGCTGTCGCACGCGTATTAAACAAGTAAATTAGCAATGCTAGTTGCACTAAAAAGATAGCATAGGGAAGCAAGGTTGAATCCTCAGGGACACAACCTAAAAGTCAATGCCTTTTTGCATCAGACACCTCTAGTCAAGAAACAGAATATAAAAAGGGGGGTTTTGATTAAAACTAATAACTTGAAATGCAGTGATAATAAAGTAAACAAAAATCAATAATAAAAATGGTTTCAGCTCTGCTGCGACTTTCCTAATCATGCAACCAACCCAGATCTGATTATTTAAGTTGCGTTCTGTCTAAGCTGGTACTGTGAAAAACTAACAAGCTTTAGTATAATCTCTTTTACCTAAATTAGTTAATCAAAAAAAGTTCTTCAATTAACCCTAACTTTTTACTGTTTAATTAAACAAGCTCTTAATTTAGATCAAAAAAGTTGCATTAAGTTCTTTGTCAGATTCCCAGCAATACCCAATATTTCTCACAAGCTCGGAAGCGTAAAGATATGATTTTTATATTTTATAATAAAGTCAAATCCTAAACACGGAACCGATTTATTACCTGTTACTTATTACCAGCTGATAAGAACAATTACAGATTCTATAACTGATTAACATGAATGATTAAACCCTAGTTAGGTGATTAGACTAACAAGAATCAAAATCAAACATTCATTAAAGAACAAAACTAAAGAATCTAGATAGAAACACAAATAAAAAAATCAGATGTAATGATCAATCACATGAAAAGTACTTGTCTTTGCAGAACTGAAAATTAAGGTTTTAGCCAGACATGGCTAAAATCTGATAAAAACAAATGAATAGAGACATCTGATGAGTTCAAAACTCTTAGATCGTTTAGATCTTTCACGAGTACGATAAAAGAAATCTAACAGTTTAAGAACAAAATAAGAACGAACACAGAACAGAATCAAATATGAGCTTATGATTCAAAACTGAGTCACGCCTCAGCAGAGCTCGATGAAGAACTTCCGTTGTAGATGTGAGCTAGGGTTTATAAGCAATGAAAACGAAAACAATAAAAGCGATATCTTCTAAGTATACATGCAAAATAATGCACGGCTGGACAGGCCCAATACCGGCGTTTAAACTAGGCAATGGACCGAGCCCATGACGCAATCCACTAGACTCAACAATCTCCCTCTTTGTGTCAAATGAGGCGAGAGATTATTTCTTCTGAGCAGGTCTCACCGTCTTTATAACTTTAAACAGTTTAGGAATAATGGCGAGAAGAGTTTGTAGGAATAGAATGTACCACCTCAGCATGTCGACGAACAACTTTTTATTAGCAACACTGTTCTGGTCGCACCTCTGTATGATCTCCAAGATATGCTCGAGACAAGTCGTCAAGAAAAGGTGTTTGTCAACAAGAGCGAACATACATTTTTGACCTTCGCCCCTGAGAAACATTACCGTGTGATACTTGGAATCTATCTTTCCCTTGATCATGGAATTGACATTGCCAGCTCTGCCCATGGGTTTGATCGTTGGTCGCTTGTGTATGGCAGAGGCAATTTCCTGGTCCATCTTCGCTACCTCATGTATGTAGCAAACAAGCATACGCTTGACACGATCGATTATTGGCTGATACTCCTGAGGATTTGACAAAAGAATGTTGTTGAGGAGTATCCAGTCATGGGGGTTGAGGTTCGGTAGATCAGCAAGGGAAAAATGGTGAACTGAGCCTTCGGTTCCTCTAGTCACCCTGAATTTGACATTGATAAATTTCCCGCTGAATAGGACTTCATCACCTTGACGGTGGTTATCTTCTTTGAGCTCTAAGTCTGGTATTGAGGTTGAGGAAACTCCAAATAAAACTCTAACAGATCCCTATCTACCTTCGGGTCTGGAGATGGAATGGCAGTAGTCAAGTTGAAATAGTGGAAGATAAATGCCTTTCGAGTGATTGGCATATCGAATTGTGCATACTTGGAGTTGTCAAGGATAAATGACATTATCGGCTCGAGCCATAGAACAATTGGCTCGTTAATTGCACACCTCTGAAGTGAATCTTTTGTCCATTCAGGGAACATGGCCTTTTTCTTCTCTAGGAGCTCCGCCTCCTTTCGCTTCTGTTCTAGCTCAGCTCGCTGCTTCATGGAAATTTCTTCTGTTTGTTTGTCAGAAGAATTAACCTTTGGGACAAGCTTCCTGGGAATTTCAACATAGACATCATCTTCGTTGTTTGTATCGTCTTCACCAATCTTCTTCTTTTTCTTATCCTTGTTACTGCCCGATGCTTCATTACCCTTTGGTTCAGCAGCTGGCTTGGAGCTAGATGGAGGAGGTTGTTTCGTCTCTTGCTTCAACTCTTTCTCTCCCCCTTGTTGCGGTTGGACACCAGTCACCGGAACACCCTCGATACGGCTGAGAACGTCCAGTGCCGGTATGAGCTTGTCTGCCAAATGTCGTCTGATGTTGATAGTGATAAGTGGATCGTGACCTTCAATAAGATGAAGAAGGATGGAGTGAACATCTGCAGCAGAACTCTGTATAACCTCCCTTTCTGACTTGAGGTCATCAATCTCAGCATTAGCAGTTCGCAGCTTGTGTGTTTGCAATTTAAGCTGAGTTGTGCGTCAAGCAAGATCATCCATAATTCCATTTTCCATAGCTAAGTCCGCTTGCAGTTGAGTTAAGCGTTCGTTGACATTAGCATGGAACGTGTCATTTGCCTGTTCAATAGCAAGGCGTGCCGCTTTAACCTTCAAGCACTCAGACTGAAGAGTTTGTTGAAGAGTCTCTACGGAAGAATTGACATTGTCAGCATTCTTGGCAGCAGCAGCCTGCAAAGAATCTAAAAATAGGTGAGCCTGGGAAACTAGTTTATCGACTTTTGTAGTTGCTTCCTTGCACTCCTTAGTAGAGGCATCAACAGCACGAGAGGCCTATTGACATTGGGAAGTGGAGGCTTCAATAGCCTTGGCTGCAGCAGATAATAAGGCTGAATGTTCAGCAATAACCGAAGAGAAGAGGGCCTTTAACGCAACGTCTGAATAAGCTCCTGAGGAAGAGGAAGAAAGCAGTTGATCAAGCTTGTCGTTTACCGCTTTGAGATGATGTTTGGTGATAGGCTGATCGTTATCATCCTCACTTTGTACTCGATAAGGACTGAAATATGTAGAGTCGAATTCCATGTCCTCACCGCCCAAAATCAGGGTTTTTTCTATAGAATGTGTTGGGGATAAGGGTTTTGAAGAAGTTGGAGGTTCGGTTGTTACTGGAGGTTCGGTTGTTAGAGGAGGTTCGGTTATAAAAGTAGGTTCGGTTACAGGTGGTTTGGGAATAGTGAATGTAGGTTTTGTAGTGGTGGTAGAGGTTGTATCTGTGAAACGGGAGTGGGAATATGTATTGAAGTGAAGGGTTGAGAGGTGGTTAATGGAGATATAGGAGTAGTAGAAACTGGAATGGTAACAGGTGGAGGTGAAGGAGGCAAAGAACGAACCGGAATTTCTGGAGTAGGGGAGCGAGGTGGAGTATCCCCTCGGCCCGAAGCCTCTTCATCAGAACTTTCGTTCTCAGAATCTGAAGATGGAGCATTCTTCTGCTTAGGAGGAACATATTCTGAACCCGAATCACTTGAGGATTGAAGAATAAGTCTCCTAGAAGGCTTCTTCTGCTTTTTGGGTTGAGGTTGAGAATGAGCAGATTTATCAGTTTTCCTCTTCTTGGGGGTCTGCCCCTTGGATGGTTTTGTTACCGGTCCCTCCTTCTGCGATTCATGCTTCTTGCCCCTTTTGGCTGGTTTGTCAGCCTCTTCATGGAGCGAAGCATTGTGGGAGTAAGATCACGTGGACCAATGGATTTACATTTCCTGTACTGTTGAAGAAGATTGCTTGATGCTGAGATACAACCGAGCGTCGTTTCAGGAATAGAGCCGATGTATGAGAACTTTGTGGGATCAGTGACAATGATCTTCGTCGTATGAAAAGTGGCGATGGAAGAAAGCAAGGAATCCGCCATAATTGGGACACAATTACGATCCATTGCCCATTTAGTGATGATAGTCCAGAAACGCCCACATGAAATCTCCGAGTGCCTGGACGAAGTGACTAGGCTTTGAACCAACTGCTGCCAAATAATGGACCCATAGTCAAGGTTAAGCCCACTGTACAACCCATACAGCACCGTCATGAAAGCCTTGCTAGCATCGTCAGAACCAGCGCTCCGCTCAGACAATCCCTTGAATAAGAGTGTGAAAAGGCCATGCCATTGAGGAGGAAGGCAAGACTTCTTGAACTTGGTGACGGTTGTTAGGGTTTCAGTATACCCCATCTGATAAAACATTGTAAACAGTTGTCCAGTTGTAATGAAATCAGGGTTTACAAGAGACGGATCTTGAGAAAGACCAATTAGGGCACATAATCGAATCTTGGAGATAAAGACCTTCTCATCGTGAAGCTCAAAGTGGATACGTTCATTAGCCTTGTCGTAGAACGCCGTAGAGTAGACATGTGACAAGAACGACATAGGCACAACTTCAACCTTTGTCTGTGCATTGACGAGTGGTGAGTATTTGAGACACTCAACCACATACAACATATACGGCTCATAAACAAAGGGAGTGAGATCAATGATTAGGTTTTGTTGGGAGTTTATAGTGAGTAGGGGTTGACGAACTGAGGTATCATGAACAGATGAAGATTCTGCCATTGTAGGAGCTTGAGAATGATGATGAATAGTTGCAGAAAATGGTCAGGTTTCTTTGAGAGCTTTTTGGAAGTGATAAAGTTTGAGAGAGTACCGTTCCAATTCCTTTTATACGTACAAGGAAGAGAGAGAAGAATCTGGCTGAAATTTTGGATTATCTCAAAAATAGCGCCTGAGTTGATGTGTGAACAATTGGCGTGCCGAAGATGACGCAGGAAAGAGAAAAACGTTTCCCCTTTTCACGCCTTTTCATAAAAATCACCTTTTTCAAATCGCCAAACCGTTTGGATTTCTGTTGAGTCAACGACCTTTTTATCCCAATCATTTCACCTAAAGATGCTTGAGTGTTTGTGCCCTCATCATGTGAAACATGAATCTATGTGAAACTCAGAATTTTGGAAAAATTAAAATTTTCGTGCAAAGGGTGTAAAAGATAAGGAAATAAAACGAGTATTTTGGGATTATCTGTGATGTCGTATTTAGACATAAAACAATTGATTCTGGGCAAAAATCACTTCCTTCAAAGTCAAGAGAGACATTGAAGTGCTTGCTTGGTTCCCATGAAATAATGATCAATAACTTGTTAAGAAGTTTTGAAAGGCATCTTTTAAAGGTTAAAGTGGGAGACTTTCGCTTCAATTCATAATTTCGATACTTAACATAAGACCAAAAGAGAATGAAGTACTTGTGAGATCATTGTGATCTGTTGAACAAGTAGGTGAGAAATTATTTATAGTGATGAGAGAATTTTAGAAATCTCAAAAAAAAAAAAAAACTAAATCTTTTAGGGTTAGAGAAACTTTGGGAAAGGCAATCTCATAAACATCACTCAAAAAGAAAAAGAGATTTCATTGGGTAACAAGTAATATCTTGAAATTTTGATTTCACCATCAATTCATTAGTGGTGTTGAATTTTGGGTTTCACTTAGTACATAGTGACATGAAACTAAGATCATGAACGCAGTTTTTGTATAACCATAAACCTCAGTGGTTAAAACTGAGAGTCTTAGGGGTTATACTGATGAAACGAAATGTAATGGAGAAAGATGATGAAGATGGTATAAGCAGCAAATGTACCTCTGCTTAATAAAGAAAAGAGGGTCCAAGCAGACAACTCTAAACTCAGTTTGAGTAGAGTAAGGTAGCTCATGATTAGAGTGAACTTGATAGCCTGGATTCGGAAAACATGATTGGTGTTGATCATGTTATTAAGGCTTCACTCAGAATCAGTTGAGGCTTGAGTCTACATACACCAGCATGCTTCTAGGGATGCCTAACTAACGAAAAATAACTTTTACCTGCCTTAGATGTGCCATCGAGAATCACACTTAGACAAACATAAAAATGTTAGAAATATGGCTGCATATACACAAACAAATAAAGAAAATATTTTTGGATGTTTGTGAGAATTGACCAATTGAACGAGAAAAAAAAATATTTTTGGGATTTTATTAGTAGAAAATAAGTAATGAAAAAAAAATACAAAAGAATAAATGCCTTAAAAAAATAAGCAAGTTCAGAAGGACCGAACCCGAAATAGACCGAACGCTCGGTTCATGGATCAACTTCACCTGAAATAGACCGAACGTTCGATTCATATAGGTTCGCTCTATTTCGCTTGTTACCTTTATGGGAGCGAGGGCGATTTCGGTACTGACTCGGCTTGCATCATTCATAGGCCTTGTAAAATGTTATTGAAGCTTGCTTCAGGTAAGGCCTTTGTGAATATGTCTGCCAGTTGATCAGTCGTTATGACGAAGTGAATTTCGATGTTGCCATCTTCGACGTGATCCTTGATGAAATGGTACCTCAGTGCGATATGTTTAGTCTTCGAGTGTTGCACTGGGTTGTGACAAATTTTGATTGCGCTTTCAGAGTCACGGTATAATGGGATTTTCTTCATGTTTAAGCCATAATCTCGGAGTTAACTCTGTATCCTCAAGACTTGAGATGTACAGGATGCTGCAGCAATGCATTCGGCTTCTGCAGTGGATAACAAAACACAAGTTTGTTTCTTTGATTGCCAACTGACTAATTTTTCATCCTGAAATTGACATCCTCCTGTGGTGCTTTTACGATCCAATCCACAGCCACCCAGATCGGCATTTGAAAATGCTTGCACGAAGAATCCGAAGTTGGCTGGATACCATAGACCGAGAGAGGAAGTTCGCTTTAGATAGCGAAAGATGTTCTTCACTGCTTGAAGATGAGTTTCTCGTGGATTGGCTTGAAATCGAGCACAATAACAGACAGAGAACATGATATCAGGTCTGCTGGCTGAAAGGTACATCAGAGACCCGATCATCTGTCGATAAAGCGTTGTATCAGCAGCTGTTTTCTCCAATGATGGTGTGAGTTTTGTTCCAAAAGCCATCGGCACTTTTACTTTGGAGTCTCCCGTCATTCCAAACTTGGTGAGCAAAGTCTTGGTATAAGCTTCCTGATTAATAAAAATGCCTTCGGGTCCTTGTCTCATGTTCAATCCAAGAAAGAAATTAATTGGACCCATTGAGCTCATCTCAAACTTAGTTTCCATCAACTTTCGGAATTCAGCTGTTAAACTAGGATTCGTGGAGCCAAAGATGATGTCATCAACGTAAATTTGGACTATCATAAGGTGGTTACCTTCTTGCTTACGAAAGAAGGTTGGGTCAACCGAACCTTGTTTGAATTTAGACATTTTTAAGAAACAAGTGAGGGTTTCATACCATGCTATGGGAGCTTGTTTCAGGCCATAGACAGCTTTCTCAAGGATATAGCAATGATCTAGACACTTCTCGTTTACGAATCCTGGTGGTTGCTCAACATATACGGTTTCTTCAAGTTCACTGTTTAGGAAGGCACATTTGACGTCCATCTGATAGACTTCAAAGTTTTTGTGAGCAGCATACGCAAGAAAGATACAAATAGATTCCAATCTAGCCACTAGAGTGAAGGTTTCTTCATAATCAAATCCCTCTTCCTGAAAATACCCTTTGACCACCAGCCTTACTTTATTACGAATGCCATTTCCTTCTTTGTCCATCTTGTTTCTGAACACCCATTTGAGACCGACAACCGAAGCATCCTTGGGTGTTGGAATAAGACGCCATGCCTTGTTTCGTTCAAACTTATTTAGCTCATCCTGTATGGCTTGAACCCAGTCTGAATGATCAAGAGCTGAATTAACAGTCTTTGGCTCAATTTTGGACACGAATGAATTGAACATACAAAAATCGACTTTTGAAAATAGAACAGCATGTTTCGCTTTGATTTGAGAGCGATTCAACACCTTTTCAGAGGATTCCCCATTGATTTGAGTCTGGGGATGATCTTTGGTCCATTTCACAAGTGGAGGAAACTTTGGATCATAGATGGGATCCAATTCAACATTGATTTCTTCTTCGAGTTCAGACAAATTGTCATCTTCACTAACTATTTTCTCCCCCTCGAAGAATGATTCATGTTCAGGACCAGCATTTGTACCTCCTTTATTGGATGGAATTTCAGTGGAGGCTGTTGTATTTGGCGATGAGTTCTCCCCTTGGAAAGAAGAACCTTTATCATGATGAGGAGAAGAACCCTCCACCTCGACAGTAGGATGGTCACCAGAAGGTTCACTTCCGTCTGCACTTTCGGTTCCTTTGGATTGATCATCAGGCGTTTTTCTAGCGGCATCATCTATAACTTGTTTCATATTGTCAACTTTGTTGTCTCTCGCAGTTGATTCTGAGTCAATTGCTTTCTAAGGCTCATCAAACAAGAGCATGAATTGGTCGAAAAGATTCGAGATGGAGATAGTAACCTGACCATTCTTTGGAAATATGTGTTGTGATGCATGTTCGGTTGTTCTTAACTTCTTAACATAACTATCGTCAAAAGTGACATAGTATGTTTCTTCAATTTTCTTCGAGCGTTTATTGAGAACTCTATATGCCTTGGAGTTCAGGGAGTATCCTAAGAAAATTTCTTCGTCCGCCTTAGCATCGAACTTGTTTCGATTCTCTTTGGAGTTGAAAATGAAGCATCTAGAACCGAACACAAGAAAGAATTTCATGTTTGGTTTTTGATTGTTCAGGATCTCATAAGGAATAATAGAGAACCGTTTATTCAAGTAAGATCAATTCAGAGTATAACATGCAGCCGCAATTGCATCAGCCCAGAAGTATAATGGCAAGGATGCGAAGCATAACATGGTGCGAGCAGCTTCACACAGCAATCGATTTCTCCTTTCAACAATGTCGTTTTGTTGTGGAGTATAGGGGGCTGAGAAATTGTGAGTCGTCCCCTTTTCAGCAAGAAAACATTCAACATCTTTGTTTTTGAATTCCAAGCCATTATCGCTCCTTATATTACGAACAACCTTTCTGAGTTGCGTTTCTATCTGTTTAATGAAGAGCTTGTGCTTTGGTGCAGCTTCAGACTTTTGCTTGAAGAAGAAGGTCCATGTGAACCTTGAGAAATCGTCTACTATAACCAGAATATATTTGTTTCCTCCAATGCTTTCGATGGACGATGGACCACATAGATCAATATGCAGTAACTTCAATGGTTCTATTACCTTAGTGTTGATTATTGAAGGATGGCTCTGCCGACTCTGCTTTTCCCATTTCACACGCTGCACAGAGATGTTCTTTATCGAATTTCAGAACTGGTAGCCCTCGAACATGATCACCTAAAACTAATTTGTTGATGTCCTTGAAGTTCAGGTGAGAGAGTCTTCTATGCCATAACCAACTTTCATTAGAGTGAGCCTTTGTGAGTAAACACACTGCTGGTTTACCTCTTATCGGATTGAGGTTCAGTGGATACATTTCTCCTTTTCGCTTGGATTTTAACAGAACGTTGCTTGACTTCTTCTCAACAATTTCTGAGCCTTCATCGTCGAATAATACTTTTAACCCGGTACCTACCACCAGCTGTGATACACTGATGAGATTGTGTTGGAGCCCTTCAACTTATGCAACCTTTCGGTTGTTCAAGGATGAGGGACCGAAACTCTCCTTTCGGTTGTAGTTGGAAGATGAACCGAAACCACCCTTTTGGTTGTTGATGGGTGATGGACCGAAATCGCTCTTTCGGTTGTATTCATTTGGGGGACCGAAACTATCCTTTCGGTTCCAATCTGTTGAAGGATCGAAACCTTTTTTTTGGTTCCTATCGTAACTGTGCTTCTGGTTCCTTGAGTTTTTCTCCAATTTAGACTTCCTTTCAATCCATACAAAATCAGGATTCTGAGAGTTCCAAAATCATTTTCTTTCGGAGAGATTCTTCTTGTATCTAACGTTTCGTTGATGCTTTCTATCAGTGACCTGTTTTGGATTTCTATGAATGTTGGCCTTTCTTTTAGAAGCATGAGCACAACATTCACTCTTTGTTGAAGAAGTATCACTCGTAGTTTGCATCGGTTCATCCACATATGGTTTAGTTCCACTTGTGCTCGGCACATCATACTTTGTAGGCTCATTTAGTGGTTCAGGTATATATCTACCTTTCACTCTCCATGAGGTTTTCTGAGAAAGACCCTTCGTCTCGTCTGCGTTGTCGATTGGGGCTGACCAAAAGAATTCATCACATCCACCAGCATTGTTTTTTCTACCATCGCGGTTAACTCTGCAGTTTGTTGTGGAGTGACTCCCGACACAGTGTAAACTTGATTTGGGGTAGTTTGAACCTTTTGGTACACAACAGCTTTAGCTTTGAGAACTTTAGACTTGTTGGTAGAGGAACGAGCAAACTCACCAAAGTTTTCAGAAATAAGGTTCTTATTGGACTTGGGTTCATTTTTGGCTAATTCAGAACAGTCTACCAAATCTTCTACAGAAATTTCACTCATATCATCATCCTCATTAAGTTCAGATGTATTTTCAACATCAATTTTGTTTTCTGAACTTAAGTTGGCATTCAATGAGTCAAATTTTTGTATAGTTTCGGCTCTCAGTTTCAATCTATCATTTTCATCTAGTATATTCTTGAGCATGTCCTTGTGGTCCTTGGACTTTATGTAAGATTCAATTTTGTCCAGACCTATCTTATATGCTGGAGACACTTCGTCAGAAGATACAACACTTTCACAGTTGTATGCTTCTGCATCGATTTCATCCTCCTTTAATTCAAGGAAAGGTAAAATCATACGATGAATTTTCTTCCCTACTTCACAATGAAGATGCAACTGAGTGATGTTAAAATAAAGTCTCTTAGCAATTAAACAAAAAACATTTCTCTGCTTGAGAAGTTTAAGATTGTCTCTTTGCAAATAAATAGAATCATCTTTAGATCTAATTAATTCCTTTTCCTTTTGCTCGATCCACATTCTTCGTTCCTCACTCTTTGATGAAATCCTGCTGATTTGATCAGTTAGGTTAGAATTCGTGACACGGGTTTGGGTGAGACTGCTACTTATGCTAGAGAATTTTGACTTCAAATTATTTAATTCCTTTTCATAATTATTAGCAGGTATTTTTAGAGAAGCAAGAATATCTTGTACCTTTTTGATCAACTCATCACATTCATTGATCTGAGCACTAACAGGCTTGGCAGCAAAACATCTGTCCTCTCGCTCTCTTTCTTCTTCAACTCCCCCATCAGTTGTGTATCCTCTCATTTGGGACACACCATCGGTCACTGCAAAGCATCTTCCCATTGACTGCTCTGCTTTTTCCATCATAGCTTTTCCGTGAGTAGGCTTCCTAACTTTATCATCCTCCGAATCTGTGGACCAGACCTCCACACCTCCAAACTCATCACTGTTGTTTGAACCCTGCACAATTAAAGCATTCATAGTAGATTTATTAACAACAGACTTTCTTTTATTTATCTCCTCCAATCTTCTCAGGAGGCTCGCTTCCTCATGATCTTCGCTTGTCTTCTCTTCTTTCTTTCTCACCATGCAGTCTTTAGCAAAATGATTTTTGCCTCCACAGTAATGACAGTCAAATCCTGAGTTGCCTCCAGTTTTAGTCTCCTTCTTTGACTCTTCGGATTTTGATCCCATCTTCGGTTCCACCATGATCCGTTCGGCGCTATAACTTCCCTGCCAATTTCGGTTCTTGTTGGCTGGGAATTTCTTCTTGATGAATTTTCTGGGGTTTGACACCATCATTTCATATTCTTCGCCGGTTAGATCAAAATCTGCAAGATCTAATTCCTCTTCTTCTTCAACCGAACTCTTTCCTTTCGAGACAAGAGCTAAGGAACCCAGACCCGAAACTACATTCGTTTACTTCGATAAGGCATTCTCATGGGATTTTAAAATACCTACAAGTTTTGCCAGAGAGTATAACTTGAACTGCTCATGAGCTTTGACAGTTGACACAACGGCCATCAATTCAGGTCTGAGACCATTCATGAAAGTGACCTTTTGTTCAATCACCTTTCTTTCAATCCCATGCTTTATCATCTTACTCAAAAGATGATTGAAACGATTGAAAGTTTGAATAAGTTTTTCTTCAGGCTTTTGCTTAAAATCACCAAACTCTGATAACAGGAGGGTTTGAATAGAGTGTTCCAGATCTTCATCTGTGGAATATAATTCCTTCAATCTATTCCAGATCTCCTTAGCTGTAGCACAAGAACTTACCAAACGAAACGTATCCGATTGCAGCGCAAACCTTATCATCCTTAGAGCTTTGATGTTCCACTGAAACTTCTCTTTTTCATCCTGAGGAATGTCTTTGACGTCATTGACAAGCTGATTGTATTCTTTATGTGTTTTAACAATCTTTGATGTGCTAGAATGAGCGAATGGGCCTGAAGTGATAGCTTCCCAGATTAGATACCCATTGTCCTCCGATCCAATCACGTAATCTTCAAAGTGACGCGTCCAGACTTCATAGTCTTGCGTATACAAGATCAGTATTCTTGTTATAGACCCTATGCTGTTGGAGATATTTATCGGATTAGTTTGAGAATCGTCCATAGATATTGTGAATACTTTTTGATCAAAAACCTGTAAAAGATCAGACTTGTAATTTTTTGATTAGGGTTAGATTAACAATTAATGAGATACGCCAATAAAGAATGACGGCTAAATAAATATCAATCAATGAGGAATAAAAACCCTATGAACTTCTTCGACAGAAGAAGTGTGTATAGATTACACAGTCTCCTGCTCTGATACCAATTGATGAGTTCAAAACTCTTAGATCGTTTAGATCTTTCACAAGTACGATAAAAGAAATCTAACAGTTTAAGAACAAAATAAGAATGAACACAGAACAGAATCAAATATGAGCTTATGATTCAAAATCGAGTCACGCCTCAGCAGAGCTCGATGAAGAACTTCCGCTGTAGAGGCGAGCTAGGGTTTACAAGCAATGAAATCGAAAACAATAAAAGCGATATCTTCTAAGTCTACATGCATGCAGCTTATATACTAAACCCTAATACAAAATAATGCACGGCTGGACAGGCCCAATACCGGCGTTTAAACTAGGCAATGGACCGAGCCCATGACGCAATCCACTAGACTCAACAACATCAAACAAATAATCTTACTAATCTACTTGAAGGAGATGATCCACAGTCTTCAGATCTTCAGAAATCGTTGAAATCGGAGAAGAAACACTTCCAAAATTGTATTTTCATCATATGGTACCTCTGCAAGCTGCAACTTAGGTTACTAGAAGGTTATGAGGGTCTATTTATACATCCAACAGCAAAAACGACGCACATGCGATCGCATATAGACAACCCCCATCACATGTATTACCAAAAACGCGTTACGGGCCTTTTAAATGAAGTACAATACCATTTCAAGAAATTTTGGCCAACCTGTGATCGTATGTTATGAACTTTCAATCCTGGATTAATTTTTGGCACAAAAAAAACCTCAAAGACAAGCTGCAACCAAAAATATGATCGCATAAAGGCCCCATTCGATCGCATGGACCATAGATGTGATCACATGTTTTGCCTATGACGTCCGAAATTTCGTCCACTTTTCAAATCATTTTGAATCGTATCAATCGGACTTACGGTTCATGAGATATGGTCAAAATATTGACAGGAGGTTAAAGCTGCCAGCAACATCCTTTACCTTTAGATCGTATATTCTATCTCCGCGTGATCAATTCGATCGAATGTTTCTTGACCAAAGCATCTTCCAATCATTCCTTGTAATCCTCCGTATGTCCCAAGCTCCATTTTAAGCTCCAAACATGCATCCAGCTGCTCCCAAAGCACTACTCCACTTGAACTATCTGAAATTGACATAAAAACGTGATTAGTATGGGAATTCTAATGCAAGACATGAGCTAGACATTATTTAAATAAATGACAAAAATGTGATGCTAGAATGATAATAAAAACATGTAACGCCCCGTTCTTGGTACGTATTTATTTTGATTAAATGCTCTTTTGGGAAGAGCTACTCGGCAAGTTGTAGCCCTAACTCGCTGAGTAGATGTTGAATGGATGCGGGCTTTAAGTGATCTACTCGGCGAGTCCCTGCCTGGACTCGGCGAGTAGGCCAATCAGGAGGAGACCCTAATCCTTAGGGTTTTCACCCTATTTAAATGTCCTTACAGCCCCATCTCAGCCCCCCATCACCCTCAGAGCATTCCTTATCGAAAACCCTAGCCTCCATTGATAAGTTTGAGTGATTGTCGCCTTGTGAAGGGACTTTTGGTGCACCTTGGAGCAAGTGGAAGAAGGGAGAGGTTGAAGAGGTCAAGAAGGGGAACTTAGATCCAGAACACATTCATTTGTGGTCATCCATTCTGGTAATAAAGTTTCCATCTTGGTTATTGATTTGTTAGATCTTGTTTGTCCCTAAATTGTTGCTTTTAAGCCCTAAAACCCAAAATCCTTGAAGAGAAACCTTATGGTTGGGTTATACTTCAGATCTGGAATCTTATTACCTACTTGAAGTGTTAAGTTTCATTCATATTGGTGATTAAGGTCCCTCTTCAGCTTAGAACCCCATTAAGAGCTTAGTTTGGACATTTGAAGCCTCTAAAGCTATGCATGCACATAAAGTTTGCAACTTTACGTGATAAGCATGCCCTAGAAGCCAAGATCTATGGTTTGGAGCCACTGCATGACTCAAATCAGGTCTGTATAGAAAAAGGGCTGAATGAACTCGGCGAGTCCTATGAAGTTAGCCGTGGACTCGGCGAGTTGGATTAGCAACTCGGCAAGTCTGATGAGAAACTCGGCGAGTCCGATGAAGATTGCCTTACACTCGACGAGTTGTTCTTCAACTCGGCAAGTCAAATGAACTTGGACTTGGTATGTATGCATCGAGGAAGAACGCATCGAGTCTTTGCTAAGCTCGACGAGTAGAAACGGGTGCAGAACTAGAACAGGTGGAAGGAACTCGGCGAGTTGGCGAGCCAACTCGGCGAGTCCGGTCAACCAGGAAGTTGACTTTGACCATGATGTTGACTTTGACCGGGGGGTAAAATAGTCATTTCACCCTGAGATTATTTATCAGTATCTGACTTAGTGTTTATGGAAATTGTAACCGGGGAGTTCCGGTTCAGCAGTCAGGCGCTCAGCAAGCAGACTTTCAACAGCTACTTCGAGGTGAGTTACCCTCCAGTAGTAGTGGGTCTAAGGCCACAATGCCAGCCCACTAGTCGGAATTGTATGATTAGATGATTGTCTCTGTGATATTCATCTAGGGTTTCCACTACCTGTGTTATGGTTATGTGTTTGTACGATATGATGCTATGTGCTAGCAATAGTAGGGGAGATAGTCCCTAGGTTACTGGTCGATAGGGCCGAAGGGGCAGTCGTGCCCAGCCATGCTAAATAGATTATGTGATACGTGTTATGTGGTAGTGGTAGGGGTGAAATAGTCCCCAGTATCCAGTCGAAAGGACAGAAGGGGAGACCAGCACCCATATATGCTAGTCAGCATCCGGTCGAAAGGACCGAATGGGAGACCAGCACCCAGATATGCTAGTCAGCATCCGGTCGAAAGGACCGAAGGGGAGACCAGCACCCAGATATGCTAGTCAGTATCCGGTCGAAAGGACCGAAGGTGAGACCAGCACCCAGATATGCTAGTCAGTATCCGATCGAAAGGACCGAAGGGGAGACCAGCACCCAGATATGCTAGTCATTATCCGATCGAGAGGACCGAAGGGATAGGTCGGGCACCTAGATATGCCTGACAATATTTGTATGTTATATGGTTATTTGGTATGCGGTATGTTGGGGGAACTCACTAATCTTCGTGCTTACGGTTTTTAGTTGTTGTTTCAGGTACCTCTTCAGCCAAGGGGAAGGAGCTGGCACGGTAGCGGCATATCACACACACGCTCTTGTTTTTCCGCACTATGAGACATTCTGGGATTTGTACTATGATATTATTATGATTTACATTCTGGTTTACAAACGCAAGACATGTTTTATTAAATGATATGGTTGAATGATATTTTGTTACTAACGTTTTGCAAATCACTTAATTAAAAATGAAATTTTTGGTCCATAATTTTTAGGATGTTACAAGTTGGTATCAGAGCCCTGGTTTGAGGGATTCAGACACACCTTCAGGGGTGTCTGAACTCAAATCAAGGGATTACAAGATTTTGAAAAAGAAAAATGTTTTCTAAAAGGTTATGTAAAGAATATTAAGAAGGAACAAAGTGTGTGATGTGCGCGACCGGCCGAGCTCAAGTAAGTATTCCCCAATGTACCCATACAAGTTTGTGTATGTTTATCTGTTTTAGTAGAACAACATGCTTGAATAGGACTAGGGATCTAGGAGTAATGCCTTATGTGCTTGCTTATTGTGCTTCAGTATATGAAAATTGTAGGCTACGATTGAGTAGACAGCAGTAGGATAGCCTGTTTAGGTTATGCCTGATATCATGAGCTTAGCATTGTATGCTTGTACAGTTTCCTATTGAAAGGATAAAATTGCTTGAGTAGTCTCCTACGTCTGAATGATGCTTGCTTGTTGCTTTGTGGGACTCTAAGTGATGGGAGTTAGCCATTAGGTGAATGCGTCACGTCACATGCGAACAGGGTTGAATAATCTCAAAGTGCTAGACTTGGCCCTATTGCGCAGCTCTTGTCTGAGTCTAACCGTTGTAGGGACGAGTCTTCCACTTGAAGGATTATCTAAGCCTCGCCACATGTGATGGTATTCAGGTGATGGCTAATTGGCATCATAAGGAGGCTTTCAGCAGCTGAGGACTAGATCGGGTATAGTCAGAGAACTCCCTAGGGCAAGCCTAGGATGGGAGTAGCAGAGATTATTACCAGTAATAGTGACTTGGTGGATTTGGTTCCCATTTCATTGCGTGGGAACAAGGTGATTATAGGCATGGATTGGTTGAGACCTAATGGGGCGGTGATAGATTGTGCATAGCAGCTAGTGCGAATCAAGACCTCAAGTGGGGGAGAGTTGGTGATCTACGGCGAGAGGCCACAACATGGAGCCACAGTATGTTCAACAGCGAGAGCTAGGCGCTACCTTCAGCAGGGTTGCGCGGGATATGTCGCGTACGTTGTGGATACCCGGGAGGCGGGTAAGGCGACGGTGAACGAGGTTCTAGTGGTGCGAGACTACGCATATGTGTTCCTGGAGGAGCTTCCTGGAATACCTCCGGACCGACAGGTAGAGTTCAGGATCGACCTAGTTCCTGGTGCGTCTCCGATAGCCAAGGCACCGTATTGGTTGGCTCCTCCTGAGATGCAGGAGTTGTCTACATAGCTATAGGAGCTGTTAAACAATGGATTCATTAGACTGAGCAGTTCACCCTGGGGAGCCCCGATCCTGTTTGTGAAGAAGAAGGACAGGTCGCATCGGATGTGTATACATTACCGGGAGCTGAACAAGGTAACGGTGAATAACCGTTACCCGCTCCCGAGGATTGACGACCTCTTTGATCAGTTGCAGAGAGCATCTTGGTTCTCCAAGATCGATTTGCGTTCAGGTTATCATCAGTTGAGGGTCAGAGAGGAGGATGTGCAGAAAACCGCGTTTCGGACGCGTTATGGCCATTATGAGTTCGTGGTGATGTCGTTCGGGCTCACCAATGCTCCTGCCGTTTTCATGGACCTCATGAACCGCGTATGCAGACCGATGCTGGATCGATCTGTGATAATTTTCATTGATGATATCTTGGTTTACTCCAAGACGCAGCAGGAGCACGAGGAGCATCTGAGAGAGGTTTTAAAGACTCTAAGGAGGGAAAGCTTGTACACTAATTTATCCAAGTGCGAGTTCTAGTTGCGCGAGGTGCAATTCCTTGGGCATCTTGTCAACCAGAATGGTATACTGGTCGACCCGGCCAAGATAGAGGTCGTGATGAGATGGGAGGTTCCGAAGTCTCCATCCGAGATTCGGAGTTTCCTGGGTTTAGCGGGATACTATCGAAGATTCATTCAGCACTTCTCCAAGATAGCCGTACCCCTGACACGGTTGACTAAGAAAGCCATAGTCTTTCGATGGGGGCCTGAGCAGCAGGCAGCATTCGAGGCTCTGAGACAGGGATTGTGCGAGGCGCCAATCTTAGCCCTGTTTAAGGGCGTAGAGGATTTTGTGGTATACTATGACGCGTCCATTTCGGGGTTGGGCGCGGTGCTGATGCAGAGAGGGCACGTCATAACCTACGCTTCGAGGCAGCTGAACCCTCACGAGGCGAACTACCCGACACATGATTTAGAGTTGGGGGCGGTGGTCTTCGCCCTCAAGATTTGGCGATATTGCCTCTACGGGGTTCGGTGTACCATTTACACGGACCACAAGAGTTTGAGGTACCTCATGGATCAGCAGAATTTGAACATGAGGCAGCGTCGGTGGCTTGATGTGGTGAATGATTATGATTGTGAGATCCTTTACCACCCGGGGAAGGCCAATGTGGTGGCCGATGCACTTAGCCGTAAGGCGGCGCCGATCAGGGATATTTGCATGCGGATGACAGTGGTGACTCCGCTTTTGGAACGAATTCAGGAGGCCTAACAGGAGGCCCTAAAGGAGGAACATCGGAAGAGTGAGCGCATAGTGGGTCATGCTTCCTCCTTCGACTATGACAGTAGGGGATTATTGGCATTACACCGCAGGGTATGGGTGCCATACCTCGGAGGCGTGCGTCAGATTTTGATGGAGGAGGCGCACAAATCCCGATTCTCCATTCATCCCGGGGCGACGAAGATGTATAGGGATCTTCTTCTGGACTATTGGTGGCCCTGCATGAAGCGGGATGTGGCTTGGTACGTCGAGCGGTGCTTGACCTGCAGGAAGGTCAAGGCCAAGCATCAGAGACCCCACGACAAGATGCAGCCGTTGGAAATCCCGTTGTGGAAGTGGGAGGAAATTACGATGGATTTTATCACGAAGCTTCCCAGGACCGCACGAGGAGTGGATTCTATATGGGTCATCGTTGATCGATTGACCAAGAGCGCCCATTTTATTCCAGTTCAGGAGAGCATCTCGGCCGAGAAGTTGGTCGACATCTATATCAGGGAGATAGTGGCGCGACACGGGGTGCCAGTGTTAGTGATTTCAGACAGAGATGTGCGTTTTACTTCCAGGTTTTGGAAGAAGTTTCATGATGAGTTGGGCACTCGTCTGTATCTTGCCTTTCACCCGTAGACGGATGGTCAGACTGAGCGGACCATCCAGACTTTTGAGGATATGTTGCGGGCATGCGTGCTAGATTTCGGCGGCAATTAGGATACATATCTTCCGTTAGCAGAATTTTCGTATAGCAACAGTTACCATGCGAGTATTGACCGCCCTCCTTTCGAGATGCTCTACGGGAGAAAGTGTAGGACCCCGATTTGTTGGGGCGAGGTCGGTCAGCGTGTCATTGGGAGCACTGAAGTGGTGCTCAAGATGATAGAGTTGATCCAACAGGTTCGTAGTAGACTGCAGACTGCGCAAAGTCGGCAGAAGAACTACGCTGATAGGAGGCGTTCAGACTTGGAGTTTTAGGTGGGTGACATGGTCCTCCTGAAGGTATCACCCTGGAAGGGTGTCATTAGGTTCCAGAATAGGGGCAAGTTCGGCCCCAGGTTTATTGGTCCTTTTAGGGTTTTGGCCCGGATAGGTCGGGCTGCCTATCGATTAGATCTTCCAGCAGAGCTTAGCCAGATCCACAACAATTTTCATGTTTCTCAGTTAAGAAAGTGTTTGGTGGACGAGTCAGTAGTTGTACCCTTAGAGGATATTCAGGTTGATAGCAACCTGAATTATATCGAGAGACCAGTTGTGATCTTAGATCGAAAGGCGAAGACCTTGACGAACAAGGTGGTTTAGTTGGTGAAGGTGCAGTGGCAGCACCGAAAGGGTTCGGAGTGGACATGGGAGGCAGAGGAGGAAATGAGGGAGCACTACCCCGAGTTGTTTCAGGAGACATCAAACTTTGAGGACGAAGTCTAAGATAAGTGGGGGAGAATTGTAACGCCCCATTCCTGGTACGTATTTATTTTGATTAAATGCTCTTTTGGGAAGAGCTACTCGACGAGTTGTAGCGCTAACTCGCCGAGTAGATGTCGAGTGGATGCGGGCTTTAAGTGATCTACTCGGCGAGTCCATGCCTGGACTCGGCGAGTAGACCAA
Source organism: Lactuca serriola (assembly GCF_051521515.1). Lineage (NCBI taxonomy): Eukaryota > Viridiplantae > Streptophyta > Magnoliopsida > Asterales > Asteraceae > Lactuca > Lactuca serriola. The sequence continues at coordinate 221,069,114 of NC_136412.1, read as the reverse complement.
TCAGGAGGAGACCCTAATCCTTAGGGTTTTCACCCTATTTAAACGTCCTTATAGCCCCATCTCAGCCCCCATCACCCTCAGAGCATTCCTTATCGAAAACCCTAGCCTCCATTGATAAGTTTGAGTGATTGTTGCCTTTTGAAAGGAGTTTTGGTGCACCTTGGAGCAAGTGGAAGAAGGGAGATGTTGAAGAGGTCAAGGAGGGGGACTTAGATCCAGAACACATTCATTTGTGGTCATCCATTCTGGTAATAAAGTTTCCATCTTGGTTATTGATCTATTAGATCTTGTTTGTCCCTAAATTGTTGCTTTTAAGCCCTAAAACCCCAAATCCTTGAAGTGAAACCTTATGGTTGGGTTATACTTCAGATCGGGACTCTCATTACCTTCTTGAAGTGTTAAGTTTCAGTCATATTGGTGATTAAGGTCCCTCTTGAGCTTAGAACCCCATTAAGATCTCAGTTTGGACATTTGAAGCCTCTAAAGCTATGCATGCATGTAAAGTTTGCAACTTTACGTGATAAGCATGCCCTAGAAGCCTAGATCTGTGGTTTGGAGCCGCTGCATGACTCAAATGAGGTCTGTATAGAAAAAGGATTGAATGAACTCGGCGAGTAGAACGATAGACTCGGCGAGTCCTATGAAGTTAGCCGTGGACTCGGCGAGTTGGATGAGCAACTCGGCGAGTCCGATGAAGATTGCTTTAGAGTCGACGAGTTGTTCTTCAACTCGGCGAGTCAGATGAACTTGGACTTAGTATGTATGCATCGAGGAAGAACGCGTCGAGTCATCACTAAGCTCGACGAGTAGAAACGGGTGTAGAACTAGAACGGGTGGAAGGAACTCGGCGAGTCCGGTCAACCAGGAAGTTGACTTTGACTAGGATGTTGACTTTTACCGGCGGGTAAAATAGTCATTTTACTCTAATATTAGTTATCAGTATCTGACTTAGTGTTTATGGAAATTGTAGCTGGGGAGTTCCGGTTCAGTAGTCAGGCGCTCAGCAAGCAGACTTTCAGCAGCTACTTCGAGGTGAGTTGCCTTCCAGTAGCAGTGGGTCTAAGGCCACAATGCCGGCCCACTAGTAGGAATTGTATGATTAGATGATTTTCTCTGTGATATTCATCTAGGGTTGCCACTACCTGTGTTATGTTTATGTGTTTGTACGATATGACGCTATGTGCTAGCGATAGTAGGGGAGATAGTCCCCAGGTTACCGGTCGATAGGGCCGAAGGGGCAGTCATGCCCAGCTATGCTAAATAGATTATGTGATACGTGTTATGTGGTAGTGGTAGGGGTGAAATAGTCCCCAGTATCCGGTCGAAAGGACCGAAGGGGAGACCAGCACCCATATATGCTAGTCAACATCCGGTCGAAAGGACCGAAGGGGAGACCAGCACCCAGATATGCTAGTCAGTATCCGGTCGAAAGGACTGAAGGTGAGACCAGCACCCAGATGTGCTAGTCAGTATCCGGTCGAAAGGACCGAAGGGGAGACCAACACCCAGATATGCTAGTCATTATCCGGTCGAGAGGACCAAAGGGGTAGGTCGGGCACCCAAATATGCCTGACAATATTTGTATGTTATATGGTTATTTGGTATGCGGTATGTTGGGGGAACTCACTAAGCTTCGTGCTTACGGTTTTTAGTTGTTGTTTCAAGTACCTCTTCAGCCAAGGGGAAGGAGCTGGCACGGTAGCGGCATATCACACACACGCTCTTGTTTTTCCGCACCATGAGACATTCTGGGATTTGTACTCTGATATTATTATGATTTACGTTCTGGTTTACAAACGCGAGACATGTTTTATTAAATGATATGGTCGAATGATATTTTGTTACTAACGTTTTGCAAATCACTTAATTAAAAATGAAGTTTTTGGTCCATAATTTTTGGGATGTTACAAAACTACCCTATAAGATGCATAAAACGGCATGTAACAAATCTCCCCAAGCTTAAACCTTACTTGCCCTCAAGTAAGAAAAAGAAAAAAACATTATAAACAAATGGAAAGATGTAGATGACCTAAAAAGAATTTAAAATAAAATAAAACAAAAACTTAAACTAAAGTACTTCACTCTTTTTTTTTCACATGATCAGATTTCACCAGGAAGCTCGAATGAAATCACTACCTGACAACAGTCTTAATACTTTATATTAACGATTCATAATTATATTTAATAAGTTAAACCAAGCTCGAGCAAATAATTTTTACGCCTAATTAAATTTGTGAAAGCAGTGTATTTTTAAAAATAGTTTCACAAAAAATCGTTTATAAAAACTTAGCTTGACCAACCCCTCCTCTGTTTCGGAACTCGTCCAGTAAACGCGGTAAGCTCCATTATGGACAAAAAATCCAAGCTTACCCCTATGACTCCACTATCGTGGGATCAATCTCATTATTACACACATCTTCTTTGTCTTGATCAAGTCTTTAGATTTAACTTGCTTGCTTCTTGATTTCAACTTGAACTTGACTTGGATTTGTCTTTGAATTGTAGATTTCTTCAAGTTGCTTGATGTACCATTTATTGACTGGGCGTGGATTTTACTTTGAGGCCCACCATATCTTCAATACTTCAAAAATGATAATAAATTGTGGGTATAACAAGAGTTCCCTCTTAACCTCAAAAGGCGCAGAAACTATAGGATTCAGTACTTCAAGGAATGATAGGAGTTATCCAATCTAGCTTCTTTTTAAGGCATTCAAGGAAATTATTTTCAAAACACTGTTCGTTTTTCCATCCCACACTTCCATTGTAAAAGTTATCTAGCTCTTATGTTGGTTCATATTAAAAACATTTAAAGCACTTGAAAAATAATTCTTAAAATTGATTGTAATGAGACTATTATTTTCGATAACTATCACACTTCATCTTAACAGAGCTATCGAATGTAAATAATATCCTCATCACATGTAATATTTCAATTTTTTTCATTTTCTTAAATTTTTATAATTTTTTTAATATGCATAAAATGAAAAAACAAAATAACTAGAAATAAAATCTTTTGGTTTTTTTGTATTTTTTATGAATGCAGAAAATAAAATATTTTTTTTTTGGATTTTTGAATTTTCAGTATGCAAATGCAATGTAGAAAATAAAATGTAAAAAGAAAATTCTGAAAAATTTAAATAAAAAAAATGAAATATTAAAATTTTAAACAAAAATGAAAATTTTTACACTAACCCCTTCCCCAAGCTTAAAATTATGCATTGTCCTCAATGCTTAGAGAGGAATGAACAACCCAATAAAGAAAATAAGCAAAAATGTGCAACTAGGAAAAAATGTACCTGATACGTTTGTAGAAATCTGATTTTGACGATGAATGTAGACAAAAAATTTGGATTTCAGCACCTCTAAAGATCCTCTTATTTCCCGAAGCTTGCATGGAATTGCGACCATCTCTTTACTGAAAGCATAAATACTAAAAACTACACATCAGGTTGCCTCCCGAAAAGCCATCCATTTTTAAAGTCGTTGGCTCGACTTTGCTCAACCATATTATTAAATGGTATGGTTGGGACTTCTCTGAAGCTCAACTCTTTTTCTTGTGACTCCAGATCCGTTCAAATATGGCAATATAGATGGATCTAGAACTTGTACCGCAAACTGGAAAGACTCAAAATAGTTATCAGATAAGTCTTTCATTTGATAGGCTTCTTTCTCTTTCTGATCTTCTTCTTTTTCCTATAAGTCTTCACTTCCTTTGCTTCAAGCGTTCTTCTTTTCAGATTCATATCTGAAATCACTTCAACAAAATTCATCAGTATTTCCTCTTCTCCTTCAAAAATTTGTTTCTTTTCAACTCAATCTAAGCCACTTCAGATAACTTCTTTTCAGGTTTATCCGCTTCTACTGATTTCTTTTCAACAACAAAGATCCCTCCTTTGTTTTCCCCAAGCTTATCTTCAACCAGCTCCCCTGATGTCTATGATAAATTTTTGCATGCAATTTTTTTTTGCGCAGAGACATTAGAAAACTCACAACAACCCTCTAATAAAGGACTGCTAGCACCCATATAACTGACAGAAATATTTTTAGAAGGAAAATCATCATTATTAATTTTAAAGCTCACAACTTCCTCATCAAACTCCATTGAAAGTGTACCAGCTAAAACATCAATTTTCGTTTTTGCAGTTTTCATAAAAGGTCTTCCCAAAATAATAGACTTTTCTATCTGAAGAGTCGAAGTTTCCCATGTCCAAAATGTAAAAATCAGTGGGAAAAATCAGATTATCCACTTGGACAAGAACATTCCTCCAGCATACCTTTTGTGTGTACTGTTGAGTGGTCAGTCAACTGTATTATTGTCCCGGTCTTTTGTAGGGTACCTATTTTTAATTTTTCAAAAATAGAATAGGGAAGGACACTAACTGAAGCTCCTAGATCAAGCATGATTTTGGAAAATTAATTTCCCTAATTTACAAGGAACTGAGAAAATCCGCAGATCCTTTCACTTTAGAGGCAAACCTTTTTGTAAAATAGAAGAGATATTTTCACCTGCTTTTACAATCTCATTAAATTTCATTTTTTTCTTTGAGTTGCATAAATTTTTAAGAAACTTAGCCTAGTGAGGGATATGTTGGATAATATCTAAAAGTGGGATATTCACCACAACCTTGCGATGAATTTCCATACTATCTTCATCATCTTTTTCACGCTTCGTGCTCCTCAATCACGATGGGAATGGAGGTAGTGGCTTGTATTCTTTAAGAATTGGCTTGGTAATGTTGGAGTTTCTTTTTCTTTGTCTTTTTCAGCTTCTTCATCAACCAAAACCTCTTCATACTCTTCAGCTTCAACTTCTGTTTCTGTCTCTTCCACATCTCCTTCTTCCACTAGAACTTCTTCAAATTCTTCCTCAACCATATTTTATGGTTTAGATAAGCTTGTGCCTTCGTATGTCTTTTCGCTTCTCAAGGAAATAGCACTCACATTATGCTTTGGATTGTTTTCTGTATGTCCTGGTAACTTTCCTTGAGATTCCAGTCTACCCATATAAGTGGCAAGTTGAGACACCTGCTGCTCCAGATTTTTGATACTAGCTCTGGTTTCGTTCTGGGCCTGAGTGTGGGAAGCCAGACTTTTAGCAATATCCTCCAAGGCCATGTTAGAACTATTGGGTTCCTGATGTGTGTTCTAATTATGGTAATTTTGATTCTGGAAATTTTGCTGTTGAACGTTTTGCGGAAGGCCTGACTGCAGAAAATTTGAGGCTGCTGAAATCAAGGTGAGATCGGATATTGTTGTTTTTGTTGAAAATTATTCTGGTAATTGCTCTGAAGGCCTACAACAGCTTTGACTGCAACTGTATCTTCTTGCAATAATGGGCACATATATGTTGGGTGTTCCGTCTTCAAACAGATACCACATAGTTTCTTCGCATCTGCTTTTTCTTTCGTTAGGAGCAGACCAACTTTTGTCAATTCAAATATCTGAGATTCTTGATGAACATTGTTGACTTCCTTGACTCCTCTTGGCTGATCTGGATACCACTTGTCTTCATTCCCGGAATGTTTAGACTCGAACACCAGCTTTTCGATTAGCTCTCTGATTTCAGTTGGGGTCATGTCACCCTAAAGAACTAGCACTAGAAGCATTTATCAAGCGCCTCTCCATAGGTGTCAGGCCTTCACAAAAACAATTGTAGAGTTGATAATCGTTTATCCCATGTTGTGGGCACAATACCAGAAGCTTCTTGAATCTTTCCCAATAAGTATGTAAATCGTCTCTTTTTCCTTGTTTAATCCCAAGGATTTCTCTTCTGAGACCGGAGACTCGCGCTTCTAGAAAGTATATCTCTAAAAACAGCTTCCCGAGATCTGTCCAACTGGTGATGGAACTAGACGGGAGTTCATACAATGATTCTCTTGTAGAATCTTGAAGCGGAAAGGGGAATGCCCTTAATTTGATCTGGTCTTTAGTAACCGCATGAGACATCATTCAAAACAAACCACATGAAATTCTTCGAGGAATTTATGTGGGTCTTTGTTTTCTAGTCCTCTAAACGTAGGGAAAAGGTGTATCCCCCCAGATTTAAGCTCGAAGTTATGGGCTTCCAGAAAAGTGATATAGAGGGGCTCATGATTGACCTCTTGAGTGGCCCACTCTATAAGGGTCTATTTTGCTTCGTCTCCACTCATGGTTAAGTCTTTAGATTCGGTTTCTAAAGAATTTGTGGTTTCAGATTTTACGGAAGAGGGTGGGGAGTAAGTTTTATAAGGGCTGTCTTGAGGAGAAGATGGGGGTAATTTTGGAAAAATGAGATCTAATTTGTTCCACAAGGGAGTGTCTGGCGGTGTGGAGGTTTCTAGGGTTATGGATGATGGTGAAGAACCAACTAAGTGTTTACTCTTTTTTGCTTCATTCTTCAGTTTCCTTGTAGTTCACTCAATTTCTAGATCAAAAACTAAAGGTGTACTTGAACGAAAAATTCTTGGCATAAAAATACCGTGTCCCCGGCAATGACGCCAATTTGTTAACTCGCTGTTGCGCGCGTATTAAACAATTAAAGTATCACTGTTGGTTGCACTAAAAAGATAGCACATGGAAGCAGGGTCGAATCCTCAGGGACGCAGCCTAAAAGCCAATGCCTTTTTGCATCAAGCACATCTAGTCAAGAAACATAATAGAAAAAGGTTTTTTTTTTTAAAAAAACTAATAACTAGAAATGCAGTGATAATAAAATAAACGAAAATGAACAATAAAAATGGTTTCAAATCTGCTGCGACTTTCCTAATCATGCAACTAACCCATATTTGATTATTTAAGTTGTGTTCTATCTAAGCTGGTACAGAGAAAACTAACAAGGTCTACTATAATCACTTTTACCTAAATTAGTTAATCAAAAGAAGCTCTACAATTAACCCTAACTTTTTACTGTTTAATCAAACAAGCACTTAATTAAGATCAAAAAAGTTGCATTAAGTTCTTTGTAAAATTCCCAGCAATAACAATACTTCTCATAAGCTCGGAAGCGTAAAGATATGATTTTTACAGTTTATATTAAAATCAAATCCCAAACACGGAACCGATTTATTACTTGTTACTTATTACCGGTTAATAAGAAAAATTACGGATTCTACAATTGATTAACAAGAATGGTTAAACCCTAATTAGGTGATGAGACTAACAAGAATCAAAATCAAACATTCATTAAGAACAAAACTGAAGAATCTAGATAGAACCACAAATCAAAAATCAGATGTAATGATCAATCACATGAAAAGTACTTGTCTTTGTAGAACTGAAAACTAAGGTTTTAGCCAGACATGACTAAAATCTGATAAAAACAAATGAAAAGAGACATCAAACAAGTAATCTTACTAATCTACTTCATGGAGATGATCCACAGTCTTCAGATCTTCAGAAATCGTTGAAATCTTAGAAGCTCCAAAATTGTATTTTCGTCGTTTGGTGCCTCTGGAATCGCGAACTTAGGTTACTAGAAGGTTATGAGGGTCTATTTATACGTCCAACAGCAAAAACGAAGCACATGTGATCACATATAGACAACCTGCGATCGCATGTATTACTGAAAATGCGTCATGAGCCTTTTAAATGAAGTAAAATACCTTTTCGAGAAATGTTGGCCAACCTACGATTGCATGGGCACAACCTGCGATCGCATGTTATGAATTTTCACTCCGGGATTAATTTTTGGCACAAAAAAAACCTCGAAGACAAGCTGCGACCAAAAATGTGACCGCATAAAGGCCCCATGCGATCGCATGGACGATAGATGTGATCGTATGTTTTGCCTATGACGTACGAAATTTTGTATACTTTTCAGATCATTTTGAATCGTATCAATCGGAGTTACGGTTCATGAGATATTGTCAAAATACTGACAGGGGGTCAAAGATGCCAACAACATCCTAACCTTTAACATTAGATTGCATATTCTATCTTCGTGTTATCAATCCGATTGAATGTTTCTTGACCAAAGCGTCTTCCAAGCATTCCTCGTAATCCTCGATAAGTCCCAAGCTCCATTTTAAGCTCCAAACATGCATCCAACTACTCCCAAAGCATTGCTCCACTTGAACTATCTAAAATTGACATAAAAACGTGAGTAGTACGGGAATTGTAAGGAAAGAGATAAGCTAAACATTATTTAAATAAATGACAAAATGTACAAAATATGATGCTAAAATGACAATAAAAACTACCCTATAAGATACATAAAACGACATCTAACAATTATAGAGAACATATTTTATTTCGAAGATAATGTATATGTTGGTATAAAGTTGAATTGTAAAAATCAGTCCAACCAAATTGTACTTTGGTTAGATCGGATTGGATTCACTTCATCGGATCAAATTGTAGTGATACATCTAAATGAAAATCCATGTTGTTCAGATTTTAATACAAACATTCATAGTATAATATAGCCATTTATAGACCATACACATTTTAATAAACACATCTAGGGTTAGGCAATAACGTTAGTGGTCATTTTATGTTAGTATTATAGGGTAACGATAAGGTAGGGATGATATGGTGGTGGGTCGTCATCTATGTTAGTGCCAATGGAGTTGGGGAGCTTAATAGACATATTTACAATTAAATACATTAATTTATAATTTAAAACACTAATTCGAAATTTAATTTACACTATATTCACAATTTAAACTATACTAAGGCATTTCATCAAACACTTTGTGTGCATCCAGTTTAAGATTTAACTTTTAAATCTAAACACTAATAGTAAAGAACCAATCAAAGAGAAATTGCACATGGAAAGAAGGAGGTGGTGGAATAGATGTAATGTAGTGGTGGAACCATTGTTGGCCACTGTGAAATACACCAGACACCATATCTCTACCTAAAAACTCGTCAAACGTATCATATATGATTCATATCTGATGGTATTTTGATGGACATAAAAAAGAAAGAGATTGAGGCGAAGTTGTAGTGTTTCAACGAAGCAGGCAACAGAGGTGAGGCATCAACGATGGTGGCAATCAACAACGGTTGTTGGGGTGCAAAGCTCTTATGAGGTAATGACATAAATCCTTCATTCCTTTTATGACATGTATGGGAATTCAAGACATTTGACGTATGAGTTGCAGCTTATTTATAAATAGTAGTGTCATATTCATGATAGATTGGAGAGCTCCTAGCTATTTGTGTAGTTTCTTTTTTTAGAAAGTAGATTAGTTTGAGCGAGTATTGTAGATGAGTAAGCCCATGCTCCTAAAAGTTTCGTTATACTCCACACTTATCTATACAATTCTAATTAAACGTTACATTGTTCTTGTTGATTATGCACTTCTATATATTATGCATGTCACAACAAGTATACGATGATATAGGTCATCGGCATAACATTAGTGAAGAGTACTTGATGGTGGTGGTGGCGATAGTAGGTAGCTATTGGCAATGGTGATGAGTGTGGTCGACGATAGGTAATGACATATGGTAATTGGTGGTGGTGGTGTTCTGCCCCTTAATCCATAGTGTTCACCCCATGTATTCAAACCCAACGTGCGCTTTAAGAATCGATCAACCTTAACATACTCTTCCTTATTCATCTTGTACATAAAGAAAATATTGGACCCAAATGACCCATTCGAACAACTGGCCTGCTGACCCGTATCCATGACCCATTAAATAAACGATTAACCCCACAACCATCACCCACTTAATCCTTTAGTCACACCATTCCCTCACAACAATGTTTGAATACCTTTTTTTTCGAACCATCTCGATTATCAACCATTTCCAGGACACCCGACCTCTACTTCGGTCACATCCAAAGTCTCTTCTCAAAAGTTTTGATTATTCACAACACATGTAGCATGTAAGATGGCATCCTGTTAGACACATTCATTACCATCTTGACTTTTTGTGGATCTACGACCTCTTCCTCGACCACATCCAATGCCACGTGATTTGAACTTCCACTACCATAATGTGCACATTGTGTTGTTTGTCCATTCCCTTCTTTGTCTTGACAACCATACCATTGTCGATCAACCCTTTTCTGAGAGATTCTTCCATCGAACACCCTCGGTTCAACCGTCTCCCATATGTCGTGTGCATCCATAATCAACTTGACTTTGATTGCCCACAACAGATAATCCATAGAATCAAAACCAAAACTTGTATATAACATCAAACCTCCCTTTTAACAGTCCCAAGCTCTATAATCAACTTGTTCCGAGAGCACTCTCCCATCGATCAAGAAGACAAGGTCACAACTACTTTTACTGTCTTCTGACACCCTTGAAAACAAAACAAATCAAAGCCACCAACCTTGATGTCTTCCTGTCCGTTTATCACGCACCTGAGGTTAGTCTCTTGCTATAGTTAGAATAAGCCTAATCAAGAGAAATCATGGGTGCTATTGAGATGCTTAAACGTGAGCTTAAAAAACGACTCATGCCCCTTTAAAAAGAACCTAACCAGTTGTGTGTGTCCTGCTGCCAATGACAACACATTTTCTTGTAACCGGCCTTCTACGTCTTCACGAGCCCTCTGAGACCATATGTAAGTGCAAAAAAGAAAAAAAAAACATCAAAACAATCTGATGGTGTTTTGTGAATGCTAGCGTGAACTCATAGATCAAAAACGGGACAAAAAAAGAAGTAAATAAAACAGTGGAAATCAAAAGAAAAATTACATGGAATACAAGAATCTATTTACAACGAGACTAACTTAATTAAAATTAACCTACACATAGTCCCTTATTTATACTAATAAAATTAGAATCTTAATCTAACACAAAAACTATATAAAAAGAATGTTTCCTAAACAAAAATTGTCCAATATTTCTGAATTAATCCAATATTCTTCCCCTTAATTCATAAATAATTCAACAGTGCTAGAAGTTTTTGAATGTTTGATAGATTTTTTGAGTGGAAAAAAAAATCATTATAACTGACTTTTATATAAATATTAGCGTTTAGAGTGAAAAAAAAAATCATCTGCCGTCAATGTTAGTTTTTTAGTGAAAAAATCATCTGATCTGTCTTTTAGGTATAGTGTTAGATTTTTTGTGAAAAAAATATCTGACTCCCAGGTATAGTGTTAAGGTTTCCAAAAGGATCATTATCTCTTTTTTGTTTTTAGGGATTGAACAGAACTTAAGAAAATAAATGGCTTAAATTGGTTCCTAGATGATGTCCTTGATGAGGTATAAAACGAGAAAATCACAACTCTAAAGATTTTGAAATTAACATCCAAAATACAATAAGGTAAAAGTTTAAAATGTTTTATACATTAAGGCCCATAATGCCAAATGAAGAAAGTCAAAGGACCTCAAGATATTGAATGGAGAGTCGGTTGTAGTCTTGTAGGTCAAAGAAGACGACACGGCCACAGGGCGCACGAGGAATAGAAATAAAAAGGGAAAGGAACAAACAGAATGATCAGCGTGTGAGCCGCACGAGGGGAGATCTCTCTTTGAAAACAAGTTTCAGAAAGCGCACTCTGCCCCCCTCATCTTTTAATTTTTTTAATTAATTTTTCCTATCATTTATAATAAGTTAATAACACAATAGAATAGAATATTTAAAAATTCGGTTTACCCTCCACTACATGTGCTTTATGTATTTTAAACCTTCATAGCATATGATTTTGCTCTGTTTGTCTCTTCATTCTATGTCAAATTGTGAATTGACACCACCCTTGTACTTTTATAATAATAATTTTTTTGTGTCGAATCTAGTGTGGCAACATTAAATTTAACATACTTGTCATAAAAACTTGACTCAAAACTTTAACCTGATTTGAAGTACACGGTGTCATCACTTCTTGTGACCCACTTAACCCTAAAACCAAAGCAAGCACATGTAAAGATTACTTTTTGTGTTTTTGGACAACCTATATAGTTTTTAACCGCTTACAATTATAGTAACTTGTTTACTACAATTTACCTTTAGTCCAACTAACAAACACTAAACTCGATTCGTATGCTAAAATTTTCAAATTTAATAGTAATACACATTCCAAACAAACATATAATCTTCAGCTGTTCATCACATTTGCATACTGTGCCACCACTTCTTGTGACCAACTAACCCTGAAACCAAAGCAAGCACATGTTAAGATTACTTTTTTAGTTTTTTGGAGCAACCATATATAGTTTTTAACGGCTTGCAATTATAGTAACTTGTTAACTACAATTTACCTTGAGGCCAACTAACAAACACTAAACTCGATTGGCATACTAAAATTTTCAAATTTAATAGTAATACACATTTTAAACAAACATGTTGCTGTTTACGATGCAAATTCTTTACTTATTAACGCCCTTCACAAGGTTAATGTTTGCTATATTACGAGTGCTGCCTATAATCGTACGGATATTTTACGCAATATCTTTGATCTATGATTTGATATATTAGAAAATAAATGATACTTAATATGCTTTCAAATGATATTTTGTAGATAACTAAACTCGTAATTGAGCATATTTAGAAGCTAGAAGAAGCATATAAGGACCAAAAAGAAGATCTGGACGAAAAGCGAAGAACATGGCGCGTCTATCCAATACACGCATCACGTATGTAAGAGATGAAGACGTCAACTGAAACGTGGATTGATACTAAAACGTGACACGTCCAACATACCTACACAACACGTTTGTTATAGGTTTGGAAAGTCTACATATAAGGCAATATTCGACCTCCTACAAGAAAAGAGACATAGGAACAATCATATTTTGATGACAAGAAACCTTTTTATAAGCCATTTTGAATTTGGAGATCAGAATTGAAGCTAGTTTTTGAACATTTATGAATGAAATCATTAACATCCCCTCTGACACGTATCACAATATTGTCCGCTCTGGCTCCCGACGCGAAAACTTCCCAGGGGATCAACCATCACTGAATTGCTCTCGTCTGGGCACGTTTAACTGCAGAGTTGTTATGGGATATGATGTCATCACGGCTTTAAAACGCGTTGTGACATGCAACCCTAATTTCTTTGGATCTAGGTTTATCTCAAGTTATATATGTAAAATAATTTTCCAAATCAAGAACCCTAAGTCTAAGATATAATATCGAAATCTAATCATATTTGTGTTAAAAGAATACCTTTCTTGTTGATTGCTTGATCTTGACCTTCAAGCGCTTAGTGCCTCAATTGATGTACATGTAATGGAGTCACAAACACTACTTAGCAATGGATGAACAAGAGAGAGAGGTGAAGCCTATAGAATTTTGGACAGGGTTTCTTCTAGGGAATTAAATGCATATTTCAAGAGCCTTGGGGTTCCTTTTGTAGTTGAGGTTACTAGGGTTTTCAACTAGAAAGCCTAATTCCCTTGCTTAGGCCCTAAGACATCCACATTGATTCTCGTCCACCCCTTATCAATAGGATCCATTAACCCAAACTACAACCATTTATGATTTACATACCTGTTCTTTTAATCAGTCTCTTTTGATCACTAAATTAATTCCAAATTAATTTATGATCAATACTAATTAAATATTATGATTTCTCAATTAATATATGATTCTTATAATATATTAATAAATCATTAGTTAAGACAAACGTCCAACTTTCAGATCTGGACATCCCTAAGTCTTTTAATCCATAAAGTTGGTGACTTTAAGCCTTTTCATGGCTGAAATAGTCACCAATACCCATAACATTCCATTTCCAACCTTAGAAAGGCTCATAACTCAAGCATGACCCCATAACAACGACCAAGTTGGGATGTTTATGGATCTACAACACATATATCACTGAAATGGGACAGATCTAGGTCCATGGAGTCCCTTGTGCTCATAAAGTCTCCACCTTTGGGACTTTTAACCCTAGAAATGGTCCATGCAACACCAAACCAAAATGAAGAGGAAAGTTTTGAGCTTTATACCTCTGGATGAAGCTCCTCCCTCTGAAGAACTCAGATCCAAACTTGCACTTCAAGCGCTAACCTCCACAAGCTCCTCTCATTCCTCTTCACTAACACACAAATGCACTTTTAGCTCAAAACACTCACACACAAGCTTAAGGATGATGGAAATGCTCTCTTAAGGTTTCATTCTCTGATATGGTGGCTGAGGATAAAGCCTTAGCATTCCTTATATAGTGCACAAGCCAAATATTAGGGTTTGCTTTTGGGCCCGCTACGCCCAGCGTAACCCTAGGTACGCCCTGCATACCTAGGCGAGGCCGCGTCCAAATTAAGCACATGAGTGCGCGCAGCGTACTCTCTAGTACGCCCAGCGTACTCATTTGCTACAATTTCCATTCAAGGGCTAGACTTGACAACTTGGCAAAAGAGGAGGGTTAAAATAGCTTTACCTGAATTTCCATTCAAAGGCAACATTGTATCAGACCCTTCTGGTCGACTATCATCTTGGCATGGAAACAAGTGCTGCCACTGGCAAGGGTCGGCTGTGATAATGCAACCGGACATATCACGAGGCATGACCTCGAAGTTGATCAGTCATTTCTTATGAGACCTTACGCCAAATTAAAGGGAAATGAGTTGAACTCGTGTTTAACTGAGTTGAGTCATCTGAGTTACATGGATTTGAGTGGGACGTATTTTGGTGGCAGTCTGATTCCTGAGTTCATAGGATCGCTAACACAACTCAGATATCTGATACTTTATTCAGCGGGATTTTCTGGTATGGTTCCTCATTTTATTGGAAATCTGTCGAATTTGCGCGTGCTTGATCTCGGTGACATGGATCTGCTAGTCGTGGATGATTTCACATGGTTTTAAGATCTTTTGTCACTCACGTATCTTGATCTGAGCAAAGTGAGCATTATTAAAGCTCCAAATTTCGACAAAGTATTGTTGTATATGATTCCTTCTCTACTAGAGTTATGCTTGTCAGGTAGTGATCTTTCTAATTCTCAGTTCTATCAAACACATCTTGAATCGAATCTTACCCTTTCCACCATTCAAAAACTTGATCTTAGTTCCAATTTGTTCCATAGTGAATTCCCTCTGTTTTTACAAAACTTGAATTCCCTCTGTTTTTACAAAACTTGACGTCTTTATGAGCTCTTGATCTTTCATCCAATGAACTCAATTCTTCAATTCCCGTCATGAGAAACGTTGTCGATCTCAACCTTGCACTGAATAATTTTAAGGCTATTCAAGATACCAGGGTCTGGAGGCTCTGTCGGTTAAAGAGTTTGGATCTTTCATTGAATTCTATGAAAGGGGGATTCATGGGGCCATCAACCAATGGATCCGAATGTGCCCGATTTTCTTTGGAGACGCTGATTCTAACTGACAACGAGTTTGGTGGAGAAATTCCAAAATCACTAGTAAGGCTATCGGCCTTGAGAGAGGTTAATCTTGCATTTAACCAGTTAACAGGAACCATCCCGGAAGCTCTAGGAAATTTAACATGTTTACAGGAATTAGATCTATCTTGGAACAAATTATCAGGTTCGATTCCTAATTCTATTGGAAACCTACTGTTGTTAAAAAACCTTGATTTATCTTCAAACTTGTTGAACGGGACAATTCCATTCTCCATAGGACGACTGTCGAATGTAGAAGATTTGCGTTTCCCCTACAATCAGTTGTGTGGGCTTCCATTATTGCTTGGAAACCTCTCAAAACTACAGTATCTAAATATACGCGATAACTTTTTACAAGGGCCATTTCCTAGCTTTCGAAAACTTTCCAAACTTAGTTTGCTGGACATATCGAACAATTCTTTATCTGGTGTAGTAACTGAAGCCCATTTCCCAAATAACTCTATGTTAGAATACTTTGTTGCAAGCTCAAACTACAGATTGAGCTTCAAGATTCCGCCCGATTGGAGGCCTCCTTTCCAATTAAGAACACTTCAACTTCAATCATCCAAAATTGAATCAGAATTTCCACGTTGGATTCGAACACAAACAAGTCTTCACACCCTAGTCCTTTCCAATACTAGCATTTATGGACCACTTCCAGATTGGCTTAGCCAGCTCCCAATCATGACCATTCTGGATCTCTCCCATAACTTTCTCTACGGTCCATTGACAAACCTTCCATCTAACCAAACAATCTAGTCTTTAACACAAGGTTATGCTAGTGTGTCAAATTTGTTGCTTCTTAAGAACAAACTCTTTAATGGATTGATTCCAGAGTCACTATGTAATGTTACAAATTTAGCTATTCTCGATCTTTCTAGAAATATGCTATTGGGGTCTTTTTTAGATTGTCTTGGAAATCTAAAAAAGCTCTAGGTTGTGATATTAAGTTCCAACCGGCTCTCAGGTATCATTCCAAGCTCTCTTGGCAATCTTGGTTCTTCGCTACAATAGTTAGCTCTAAACAACAATAGTTTCCATGGTGGACTTCCAAAAGCTCTAACAAATTGCACAAGTTTAACTTTGTTGGATTTAGGTGAAAACAAATTCTTTGGAGTTATACAAAAATGGATTGGTGACAATAGAAAGGTTCTTGTTGTCCTCAGGCTACATAAAAACAGCTTCACAGGTCCAATTCCTGTAGAGTTGTGTAAAATATCAACTCTCCAAATCATGGATCTTGGAGAAAACAAATTAACATGAATCATCCATTGCTGTTTCCAGAACATAAGTGGAATGATCGCTGGAGGAGACTACATTACAATTCTTTCTCCAGGCACCTTCGAGCGCAGTTTAATCCAAAAAATGAAAGGAGTTATGCTGGTGTATACAAACACATTGAGTTATGTTGTCAACATGGACCTTTTGAGCAATAAACTGGTGGGGGAAATACCCAAGGCATTGATACTTCTTTCAGGATTGCTTGGTCTTAACTTGTCTAACAATCAGCTCACAGGTCGTATTCCAGATAGAATTGGTGATATGCATTCGTTAGAGTCTCTTGACCTTTCTATCATCCATCTTTCAGGGATAATCCCTCAAATTCTGTCGGCATTAACATTTCTTAGCCATCTGAATTTGTCACACAATAACTTATCCGGAAGAATCCCAACAGGAAGTCAGCTCTAGACGCTCACTGATCCATCAATATATGCTGGCAATAATGAGCTTTGTGGTAGTCCGTTGCCAATCAATTGCAACCATGATGAAGTCCCAGAAACGGGAAGAAATGCTGAGGAAGATGAAGACGATGATGGCGATAAGAAGAATGGATTTATGGTGCAACAGGCGGTTTCACAACCGGGTTTATGGGAATTGTGGGAGTTCTGGTGCTTAAGAAGAGATGGAGACTCACTTTCTTCAATTTTGTTGGATATTACATCTGCAAGAAAGTGTGATACTTTAAAGCAAATTATAATGCTTGATCAAACTTGCAGATTTCGTTTCTTTTCTTAGACAAAGTCTTGACCACAAAATAATGCGGAGTGGATTGAGCAACTCGTCTAAAACTTCATGGACCAATTGAACTTTATGAAACATGTGTGCGTGTGTATATATATATATATATATATATATATATATATATATATATAGGCCTAGGTTATTCTATTGAAACTAATTATTGTGTTATTGTATGCATAAATATGGGCCAATCATTTTACTTATTTTAAGAAATTGATTAATACATATTATTGAATTAAAAAAATCGAAAAATATTATCTAGTTTAATTAGAAGGCTATTTTAGTCAATTAACATAGACTTAACAAAGGAAGTTTGCATAGTTTAAGGGATCATAGATTCTATTAATTTTAAAAATCTGATTTTACGAATTATTAGGTTTTTAATTCGGACATTCTGACAGAATATGTTTGACTATGTTCAAAAATAACAAAATTTCTTGTATAATAACAAAGTTCTCGAACCATCAATTGAAGATTTAAAACAAAAATTACATTAATTCTTGTAAAATACGTGTAACATTTGTTAAGAATTACATTTATTTTTAAAGAATAAAACTAAAAAATACTTTCAAATCGAGAAAAAAAACATCAAAATCTAACAAAGACACTGATACATTCTACAAGAATAATGTTGCTAAGAATCACTTTCAATTCCATGGTCCATTCTTCAAGCATCAGCTGCTTCCGTTCCAACAGAATTGAAATTCATGATTCATTCTGAGAAAAATATCCATATTCCATTCCAACATATCAAAGCCAACTTCTACAATGCCATTATCATCATGTGATTTCTCATGATCCAAGATGAAAGTGCCACCTTACATGAGGTACTTCGGGTACTATTCCCTTCAGATTCTTGTATTCTTCCATGAACATTGGACTCTGTATGCAAACTTACCTTGGCCATTCTTCAAGCATCAGCTGCTTCCGTTCCAACAGAATTGGAATTCATGATTCCATTCTGAGAAAAATATCCATATTCCATTCCAACATATCAAAGCCAACTTCTACAATGCCATTATCATCATGTGATTTCTCATGATCCAAGATGCAAGTGCCACCTTGACCTGTACATGAGGTACTTCGGCTACTATTCCCTTCAGATTCTTGTATTCTTCCATGACCATTGGACTCTATATGCAAACTTAACTTGGTCATTAGTAATCCTCATAAAAGTTGATTACAACTTAACCAACCATGTATCAATTTCTCCAGGATTATAATCCCAACCTGCTTCAACCCACAAACAGAACAGACATAAACAGAACAGACATCAACATAAATAGCTTTTTCAATGTTTCTTATGAAAAAGAGGAGATTTCAAAAACATCATTTACCACTCCCTGAATTTCAATAAAAATGTAAATATCCGAAAAACAATTTTAGAAGAAACACCTAAAATCATAAACATCATTTATCACTCCTTGAATTTCGTTTTCACATATACACTGATAAAAACCTAAAATCCCAAAAGCAATTTAAGAGGAAAATCGATTTCAACAACAGGGGTTGGGAATCCTAATTTTTAACGAAAACAAACAAAAAAAAAAACCCAATTGGTGACTGTCATCCATGGAGAAGACAACATTAACATATGATTTCAGCATTTGATTTCAACATGAAGACAACATCAGATTTTCAAACAATTCCCTGATTTCAAAAAAAAGAAAGAAAAAGAAATCGGTGCTCTGATTTCATGAAAAAAAAAAGCTAATGATGCTCTGATACTTGAGTTTTAGGAGAAACAACAATGATACTCGATTTTCAAGCATTAAACTCGAATCACAGAGCAAGAGAAAAAGAAAACCTTTAGCAGTAGAAGATGCCTGCCTGAGGCGAAGGTGGCACAATCGAAGCAAACAATGGCAAAGTTGGCGGTGCCGGTGGCATTGCAGATCGGACGGAGGCAGACGAGATCGGAGCTGGAAGAGAAAGAGGTGGAAGAGAGAAGTGGAGTCGAAGAGAAGTGGTGTGTGTATGATCGAAATGTCCCGCTCTATGAAGAACACGATGAAGGGCAAACCCACAAAGGGTCGATGGTGTCGATTTGTTCAATTTAGGGTTTTCAAAATCAGTTTTTAAATAAAGAGGGGAAAGAGATTTAAACCTGAGAGATACCATGATTCGAGAGATTATTTTTGGAAGTTATTAAACAAATGACTAAATTACCTTTATTTATTTATTTAATTATTTAATTTTTTATTTAATTTTGATTGGCCCACATTTATGCATACACTAACACAATATTTAGTTTAAACAAATGAACCTAGCTCTCTCTCTCTCTCTCTCTATATATATATATATATATATATATATATATATATATATATATATATATATATATATATATATATATATATATATATATATTGGTTTTTATTTTTTGAGAATGTTAAATGCTTTTTAGTTGGTGTTAAGCTTCGCTAATAACATTAATTTGATTTTACTTTCGATAAATAGAAGGCATTTGGACAATTTTGTAGACTTTTTTTTTTTTTTTTTTTTTTCCTATATATGTCCGACGAACATCATTTACTAATAGATTTTTGACCCATTTTGTGATAAATTCCGTCAGTAATTAGTCAGTAGAAAATCCAGATTTAATTAAGAAAACATTTAACATCCATATTTTTTCTAAAAAAATGCAGAAAAATCCAATACAAATAAATATCATAAATATATGTCGAACTTTTAATTTTAAAACTCAAATATTTATATTTGACCACAAAAGTTGACATGTCGTTATAATTGTGCATCTGAGCTTCCGAAACAATATGGAACAAACTTTCAACTAAAGCCCAAGTCCATCCATATAGCTTCTCCGTAAGCCACTAACGAACATCATGTATAGCTATTATCCCATCAAAAAAATGTTGCATAATGCGTCTTAGTGAGCTCAAGAAAATTACACCATGTAAAATCTAGGAGTTTGGTTGTTTACCATAGCTCTATGTAAGCAACTCTTGTATTGAAGAGGTGGTCAATCCATCCAGACTTGAAATGACTGTTGTTTCTCCTATACACTGCCATTTGTAGACCATCTCTGGGTGAAGGTGGGATCACCTTTTAACTCTAGGCATCGAACACTCCATCTGAGGAGAATTGAATTTGTATTTGCATTAAGATATAACGTTAAACACTACAATAAATTGAATATCAGTGTTATTAAATCAAAGAAATAGCAACCAACTTTTATTTATTTGTATATTACAACATTGAACATCCTACTTTAATTGCTTTCTATTAAGCATTGTATTTCAACTTTTTTTTCTTATGAAAACACTATACATGCTATGAAAATTCTATGCAATTATAACTTTGTATTTTCAGTTTTTTCTTATAAGGACATTATCACCGAAATAAAGCAGTCAAACTTCTTTTGTATTTGGATGACATTGCTATAATTTGGTAGATTTTTTAAAGTATGATGTTATTATAGGAAGATATGAAAGTAGGATGCCATAATCAACAAATTAATGGAAGTACATTGTAATAACTTAAAGATGAAGAAGTCATACCACTGAAGAGTAGCCATTAAAGAGCTTGAGCATTGATGTAATAAACTTTCATATAAATAATCTGATATTATTTTATGTACCAGAACATTATATGATTGAAAAATGCATTAGATAAAATCTCCTGTTGAAGCTACTAAAAGCTTTGCCTGAGTAGATAAAATCCCGAGTGTCGCCGCTAAAGGATCACCTCTGTTGGCTCATCGCCGCTAATAACTTTAGCGGTGACCCGTCGTCACTAAAGGTGTCGATGCTAATTGTAGTTTTCTCATTTTTTTAGTTTTTTTTAAAACATTTTTTCAGTATGCCAAAAACACATACATACGTACATAATACACATACAAAAACACATAGATACATATATAATACGTATACAAAAACACATATACATACATGATACACATACTAATACACATACATATACAAATACATACAAGACACACATACAAATACAAATACATATACAAAATACACATTCTACATACAAAAATAAAATAAACATATATAGAAGATGTGGTGGTGTGTAATCCGGCGGAGAAGCGTGGTGATGGACTGGTGGCAGTATTCCGGCAGTAGGACCAATTTTCCGGCCACTTTCCGGCGGACAACAACAAATTCCGGTAGATCTTCAACATTTCCGGCAAGGGACTAAAACAATCTGACACCACCAATGAGTATGTCATTTGGGGAGAAGATAAAGAATAATAAAAATAGAAAAGAAAGAGCTGTTGGCAAAGTGGTGACAAAGAGAAATGAGTTCACAGAAGAAGGAAGAATGAGCTGAAGGGGGTTAAATCTGCGAAGGGAATTAGCGGTGACGACTTTTAGCGACGACATATAGAGTATTAGTAGAGACACCTTTGGGGGGGGGGGGGGGGGGGAATACTGATGGTCAAAAAATTTTGGCAACAACTTTGTGGGTAAACTTTGGCAGTCAAAATTTTCGAGTATTAGCGGCAACATCGTCGGCGATATTGGTGTCGCCGCTATTGGTATGTACGTTATCGATTTCCAATCCTTGGATTAGGGAGAAAATCAATGGATAACGTTTCACCTCATATTTCGACGCGGATCGGGGTCGATAAGCATTAGCGGCCACACATAACGCGAAAGTTACGTGTCGCCGCTAATGCCCATTATTCTTGTAGTGAAAAGGACCAACCAGAAAGGATGATGAGTGTATAGTATTTTAGGCGTTCACAAAGTCAAAAAGATAAAAAAAAAAAAAAAAAAAAAAAAAAAAAACGAGATAAAAAAACTACAAAATTCGTCTATGTGGTTTGCAAAAAACTGTGAGTAAGGTCCAAATAGTTTTGGACTTGCATGGGAGGTTCGAAATTGAGAAATTTACATGGTTTTGTTCCTAAATTAAGAAATTTCTATGATTTTGGTCCGTGGAAAACCTGAAAGAACGAAAACCATGGAAAATAAGAAAGAATTTAAATCAAATGTAGGATATAAAATAAAAGGTTATAATAGTTTTTCAAGTGTTTTAGGACGAAAACCATTGAATATTCTTGATTTTGGACCTTCTTTGAAAGTTGAAAACATTTTGAACCTTATCTACAGTTTATCGAAAACCACATGAATAAAGTTTGAAGTTTTGTCAAAAAAAAAAAACCCCACTATATATTCACCAAGTGACAATTATCCAAGGGCGTATTTAGCATGTAAGAAGGTAGGTCCTGCGACCTACCTAAAATTTGAATTTCATTTATAATATACATACCACAAAATTTAGAAAATATCTTAGAAAAAATAGAGGGCCTACCCTGAATTGATTTTTAAAAAAAATGTCTTAAAAAAACATTTTAAATGGAGAAAAAAATAAGTTACATGGGGCATTTGTGGTGTTAAGTATATAGGGTTAAATATAATATATAGTTTTTATCAAACAATAAGGTATCAATGCACTAATAATCAACTAGTATTGCATTAAACCGTTCTGTTTTTTCAATTATATTTCAGTCGGTTTTTTAAAAATTTTAATTGGTGGTGCCTGATCGGTTTTTTCGGTTATATTTCATTAAATCGTACACGACCCGACCCCTCATAAATGCTGTTGATTTTTTTTATCGGCTTCACTTAATTTGGGAACCACGTGATATTTTATTCTAGATTTGTCACTCCAATTATTGTTACCTGAAAAGAACGTACATCGCAAATTTGTTATAGAACGGCAGCAAAACCCTTATAATTTTCAATTAGCTAAAGACTTAGTGGGTGTTTAACTTGTTTTTTTTATAGGCAAAAGTCATTTTGCCTATAGATAAAAGGTAAAAGATGTTTGGTAAAAACATTTTAAAAGTTACTTTTGGATTTTGGATATAAGGAAAACTGAATTTTTGGAAAAGTTAGGAAAACCTGACTTTTTGTAACTTTTCCAAAAATGACTTTTCTCTCTAAAAAAGGCAAACCAAACACCCCCTTAGAAACAAATAAGATACAAACTTGAACAACAAATTAAGAAAGAAAACTACCATCCAGAAACATTTAAATAGACTCGAATACAAAGCATAATTAACATCTAGGTTTCAGTATAATTCTTGAATTAGCACAAACTAAAAAAACATTTAACATTTACCATTTTACCCTTCTTAGTGGTGATGACTGAGAAATGGATCACACCCTCTGTTGCCTTCCATCTTCCTTGAAAACGAGCCAACCACCATCGCTAGTCCGAAAAGTCATCCAGTAAACTCATTTTCTCCCCATCTTTCCTATCGATTATGGTTTTGTGTGGTGGAGAAACAAGATGTCGATTTTGAATCTAAAGTCTCTCTCTCTCTCTCTCTCTCTCTCTCTCTCTCTCTCTCTCTCTCTCTCTCTCACACACACCCACACACATACGCACATATATACATTTCATCTAAACTTGCCGGGGAATCTATCTTCCATTGGTGATTCATTTTTCAGAGGATCTAGTTTTCAGAGGTGGTTGATTTTTATGGTCTTCAAATGGACCTCCTTCAATTTTGGTTTTATTCTCTGAAATCGATCTGCTTTTATTTCATGAAATCGATCAGGTGGCAGAATTGAGAGTTACTAAAGGTCAGACAGTGACAGTGGTTAGAAAATGAGGGTAAGTCGGTGTTTGGCAGGCGGGAGATGGTCTCCGGTGGTATATGGGAGATAACTAAGTTATTAATGGTAACATGTGAGATATATAGAGAAATGGACTAAAATACTAACTTTTTTACATTTTTTTAATAATAAAAATTATAAAGCAATTAAAAACAACACGAAAATTAAATTAAAAGGGTAAAAATATGGACCGAATCCACAAAGAAACATGCTCGAAAGGACTATTCATCGAAACTTTTCAGTAATTCGACTAAAACCCAAAAAAACTACAAACCACAAGGACCAATTATATAGTTTTGTCATTTTTCTAAGAGTAAAAGCCCATTCTGCTATATAAAATACTATATCTATTTATGTTTAGTTAGTTGTTTGGATCTAACTTAATTTTAGGAGTTAGAAACAAGAAATAAGATATCTATTCTTTTGCATTTGGTCTCACATTTAATTTAATCTAATCTTATATATAGATTACATATATAAATTAGTAATGTGTCGCATTTGAATTGATGAAAATTAAGAAAACCATAAATTGACACATGGATTTATTTTAATTCAAAATTCTCATAACATGACTTCTCGCAATGCATAGAAAAATGATATACGACAAAAATCATTTTCGTTTATTAGGTTAGATTACTAATACTAACTACTTATATTACGACAGCCTTGGATATTCTTCCCATCCGCTACTAATTTGACAGAGTCTATCTCTTAAAATTATTTCACAAAAAAAAAAAAAAAAAAAAAAAAAAAAAAAAAAAAAACTAAAGATATTTCTAACATATCATGGATGCTTGATATAAAGTATACTTTTTTTTAAAGATAATGTGTTTTTCGTTGACGAGATAAGGTTTAGTGGAAGCTTTAGCCAAAAAGCAAATTTTGAATATTACATGTTGTGTGCATGGAAAAGACATATATCTATACATAATGACCTTGTCAATGGTATCTTCGTGAAGAAACAACAATCATGAAGAAGTTATGGGTTGTTCGATTCTTTCTCTTCTTCACTTTTGCAAACACAAACCTCACTTCAGGTTGCTTTGAACATGAGAGAAAAGCTCTTCTCCGATTCAAATGCAGCATTGTATCAGACCCTTCTGGTCGACTATCATCTTGGCAAGGAAACAAGTGCTGCCACTGGCAAGGGGTCGGCTGTGATAATGCAACCGGACATGTCACTAGGCTTGATCTCGAAGGTGATCGGTCATTTCTTACAAGACGTTACACGAAGTTAAAGGGAAATGAGTTGAATTCGTGTTTAGCTGAGTTGAGTCATCTGAGTTACATGGATTTGAGTGGGGCGTATTTTGGTGGCAGTCCGATTCCTGAGTTCATAGGATCGCTAACTCAACTAAGATATCTGATACTTTATTCAGCGGGATTTTCTGGTATGGTTCCTCATTTTATTGGAAATCTGTCGAATTTGCACCTGCTTGATCTCGGTGAAATGGATCTGCTAGTCGTGGATGATTTCACATGGTTTTCAGATCTTTTGTCACTCACGTATCTTGATCTGAGCAGAGTGAGCATTGTTAAAGCTCCAAATTTCGACAAAGTATTGTTGTATATGATTCCTTCTTTAATAGAGTTACGCTTGTCAGGTTGTGATCTTTCTAACTCTCATTTCTATCGCACACATCTTGATCCGAATCTTACCCTTTCCATCATTCAAAAACTTGATCTGAGTTCCAATTCTTTCCAAGGTGAATTCCCTCTGTTTTTACAAAACTTGACGTCTTTACGCGGTCTTGATCTTTCGACCAATGAACTCAATTCTTCAGTTCCGGTCATGAAAAAGGTTGTCGATCTCAACCTTCGGCAAAATAATTTCAAGAGTATTGAAGATACCAGGGTCTGGAGACTCTGTCAGTTAAAGCGGTTGGATCTTTCATTTATTTTTATGGAAGGGGGATTCACAGGGCCATCGACCAATGGATCTGAATGTGCCCAATATGCTCTGGAGGCACTGATTCTCGATGAAAACAATTTTGGTGGCCAAATCCCGAAATCACTAGGAAGGCTAACGGCCTTGAGAGAGTTGAATCTGGCAGGGAATGACTTAACAGGAACCATCCCGGAAGCATTAGGAAATTTAACAAGTTTACGGGTATTATATCTATGTGAGAACACATTAACGGGTTCAATTCCGATGTCTATCGGAAACATGCTGTTGTTACAAACACTTGATTTATCTTCAAACCAATTAAACGGGGCAATTCCATTATCGCTAGGAAACCTCTCAGAACTCACCGTTCTTTATATATCCGATAACTTTTTACAAGGCCCTTTTCCTGCCATCGGACAACTTTCCAAACTTGATTCTCTTGATATATCAAACAATTCTTTATCTGGTGTAGTCACTGAAGCCCATTTCTCAAATACATCGATGTTAAAATACTTTGATGCAAACTCAAACTACAGGTTGAGATTCAAGATTTCACCCGATTGGAAACCTCCTTTCAAAATAGGAGGATTTGCACTTCAATCTTGCAAAATTGAATCTGAATTTCCAAGTTGGATTCGAACACAAACAAGTCTTCGAAAGTTAATCCTTTCCAATACTAGCATTTCTGGACCACTCCCATATTGGCTTAGAGAGCTCCCTATTACCATGCTTGATCTCTCCCATAACTTTCTCAACGGTCCATTGACAAACCTTCCATCTAACCAAATAATCAAGCACAAGTTGAAGCCTCCTTACCGTGCGATACATTCGTTGCTTCTGAAGAACAACCTCTTTAACGGATCAATTCCAGATTCAGTGTGTAATTATACAGATTTACTTATTCTCGATCTTTCTGGAAACATGTTATCGGGGGGATTTCCAGATTGCCTTGGAAATGTCAGAAGTTTGAATGTTTTGATATTAAGTTCCAACAGGCTCTCGGGTGTCATTCCAAACTCTCTTGGGAATCTTGGTTCTTCGCTACAATGGTTAGCTCTAAACAACAATAGTTTCCATGGTGAACTTCCGAAAACTCTAGCAAATTGCACAAGTTTAGCATTGTTGGATTTGGGTGAAAACATGTTCTATGGAAGTATACCAAAATGGATTGGTGAATATATGGATCTTCTGAGTTTCCTCAGGCTACATAAAAATAGTTTCACAGGTCCAATTCCTGTAGAGTTGTGTGAAAGACCCAGGCTCCAAATCATGGATCTTGGAGAAAACAAATTAACAGGAACCATCCCTCGCTGTTTCCAGAACTTTGGTAAAATGACTGAGGATGACTACAGTTTTTTTATCCCAGGATACTTCGAGCAGAGTTTGATCCAGATAATGAAAGGAGTTGCGCGAGAGTATACAATGACATTGAAATACGTTGTCGACATTGAACTTTCAAGCAATAAACTGGTGGGGGAAATACCCAAGGAATTGGTACTTCTTTCAGGATTGCTTAGTCTTAACTTGTCAAACAACCACCTCACAGGTCGTATTCCGGATAGAATTGGTGATATGAATTCGTTAGAATCTCTTGACCTTTCTATCAACCATCTTTCAGGGATGATCCCACAAAGTCTGTCGGCATTGACATTTCTTAGCCATCTGAATTTGTCACACAATAACTTATCAGGAAGAATTCCAACAGGAAGTCAGCTCCAGACGCTCACTGATCCATCCATATATGCTGCCAATAATGAGCTTTGTGGTAGTCCGTTGCCAATCAATTGCAACCATCATGAAGTCCTAGAAACCGGAAGAAATGCTGAGGAAGATGAAGATAATGATGGCGATGAGAAGATATGGATTTATGGTGCAACAGGCGGTTTCACAACCGGGTGTATGGGAATTGTAGCAATTCTGGTGCTTAAGAACAGATGGAGACTTGCTTTCTTTAAGTTTGTGGGATATTACATCGGGAAGAAACTGTGAAACTTAATAGCAAATTACAATGCATGATCATCAAACTTTCAGATTTCGTTTCATGTCTGAAACAGAGGCTTCAACACAAAATAATGTGGAGTAGATCAAGCAACTCATCTAAATGTTCATGGACCGTTGGAACCGTATGAAGCATGTATATATGTATTTTTGGTTTTCATTTTGTGAAAATGTTAAGTGCTTTTTAGTTGGTGTTAAGTTTGCCTAATTACATGGTTATATATATTTGATTTTAGTTTCGATAAATAGAAGACATTTGGACAACTTTGTAGAGTTTTTTTAATTTTCCTAGAGATGTCCGATGAGCATGTTTGTAACAAATTAGTCTTGCATGCTATGTTTTCAAATATAAGGGATAATCCATTTGTCATGTAGGTTATTAGATTCTTTTTATATAGGGACTGCGACATTAATATTATCAAGAAAGTCGACGATAGTTTTGATGCAGTACAATCAACTAGCGAAAAGCCACCAATAGCAATGTTGCGAAGCTTGCTATCAAGCTAAATAGCTTTTGCATATTTATTTTCACGAAAAAACGTATTGAGGTTCTTCCATACTAGTTGAGCGGTCATATTTATATCTTCAAAATCAACTAAAGAAACGATTGAGAAATTGTTCCAAAGATCAACATCTTGATTACGGAGTATAACAATTCTAGTTAGCTTTGTTTGATGTGGTTTGGGTTTGTCTTAGCGAGATGATCAGATACTCTAAAACCATTGTAGTGGGTTGCTCGTAATTCTCGTGATGCATCGTAATTAAGATGTTCAAGATTAGGAAAAGTGGAATGTACATTTTGATGTTCATAATTCGAAATGTTTTTTTCTATAGTTGAATCCATATTTAAGAGAAGAAGAAGGAGATTAAAGATGGAAAAGGGGGTGACGGCTTGGTTAGAATCGTGCAAGAAGATAGGGTGGTGGCTAGGTTAGAATCACGAGAGAGAGAGAGAGATTATTTTAGGATATGATCATAGGATCTGATCTGATATAATCACTACAAGAAAAATCCTATTTAGTGACCATTTTTTTTAGTGAGGACCAAAAATCTTGTTAATAACATTGTCATTTAGTCACCTTATATTAAGTCATTACTGAATGAATTCTGGTAATGCTACAAATTTAGTGACGACTACTATGATTGTTGTCATTAACTGGTCACTAATCCCTAACAAAAATTAAAATAATTTTTTTCTAATATCCTAGTAAGTATATATATATATATATATATATATATATATATATATATATATATATATATATATATATATATATATATATATATATATATATATATATATATATATATGGAAAAAGTTCAATAGAAAACCATTATTAATCAAGGAACCAAGGAGTCAATCCAAAGCGTAGGAATTTAAAGCGATCAACATTCAACGGCAAAAAGAAAAGTTGTAAACTTTTATAATGAACGCACATGTACCGGACTAGAACAAAATTACTTCCTTTTTTTCATTTAAAATTTTTTTTAGGCCAGGTTTTTTATCGAAAAAAAAAAAACCGCATATACCATTATTCATGATTTTTCGTCCTCTTTCCATAGAGATCAATGATGATATATAAAAAAACAAACTTTTTTTCGAAAAATACTGTAACATCCAAAATTTCAAACAAATTTAAACTTTTAAAAACATGTCAAGTTCATCAAAATATTACAACTTAGTTTTCAAAACATTGATTATCAGAGTCTTGTCCCTAAAAAAATAACATAATATGAGGAGCTGTACGATCACGCCTTGGCCTTGCCGCGATCCCCTGAGGTACCTGAAACAATAAACTGAAACTGAAAGCCCGAAAGCCTAGTGAGTCACCCCCAAAATACCAATACACATACAGTCCATATAGCAATATCAACATTATCATATCGTATCAATCAAAACAGAACAGCATGCACTGGGTCCATAGCTTTGCAAGCTGGACTACCCCTGGGCCCTCAGTACGAGTCTGGAATGCCTACCGGGCCCTCAGCTCGTATCTGGAATGCCGTCGAGCCCTCAGTACGAGTCTGGAATGCCTACCGGGCCCTCAACTCGTATCTGGAATGCTCCCGAGTCCTCAGTATGAGTATGGAATGCCTACCGGGCCCTCAGCTCATATCTAGAATACTCTCGGGTTTGTTGGCTACCGCACGGAGCAGTACAACCTCAACCCACCCCACACAACATGTCGACATGTAATAGATAAATGCACATACAGGTAATCAATCAGTATCACAGGCAGTCCTACAGACCTACCCGACTAACATATCAACATGCATACATTACTAATTCAACTCAACATGTCAATAACTACAAGAATATCAAATATGATGGGCCGGCCTTGGTGCCTTAGACCCCTTAGTATAGTGAGGATAACTCACCTTGTAGATGTCAGCTCGGTAAATAATCACAGCTCTCCGATCACTTGTCAAAGACTCCACCACCTATTACCATAATATGATTATGCTTATAAGTCTCTATCCTCATAGAGTACTCCATAACCCAACTAGTTAACCCTGATCAAGGTCAAAGTCCTTAGTCAAGGTCAACAATCCATGTTGACCTTAACTTGTCGAGTACCCTCGGCTGCTCGCCGAGTTCCTTGAAACTTTTACCCACTCGTCGAGTCACCGGCGTAACTCGTCGAGTTCCCATGATCCTCGATTTAGGCCCTAGAGCCACTCGTCATGTTTCCTTCTAGTAACACGACGATGCACACACATTCCTAACTTGGAAAAAACTCATCCGACTCGTCGAGTTGTTCATGCAACTCGTCGAGTCTAAGGCATCCTTCATCGGACTCGCCGAGTTGTTCTACCAACTCGTCGAGTTCACGGCTATATTCATACGACTCGCCGAGTCGTTCTTGCAACTCGCCGAGTTTCTTCAGTCCTTAAGCCATACAGATCCATTTTAAGCCATGCAATGACTCCAAACCACAGATTCAAGCTTCCAGTGCATGCTTTTCATGTAAAGTTGCAAACTTTACGTGTATGCATGGCTAAAAAGGTTCTTAATGTCCAAAACTAAGCTCTTAACGGGTTTCATGCACAAGGAAAGCCTCATTCACGTCCAAGACAGGAACTTTATGGATCTAGAACTTGGGAATGGTCCAGATCTGAAGTTACAACTTCAGATCTAGCTTATGTTTTGCAATATCAGCTTACTTATACCTCAAAAACCCTAGATTTCCACTATATGAGATCTAGAAGGGAAAACGGATAAAGGTGTCGACTTGGTACCTTCTATGAGTGCTAGTTGAGGAAGATTTCGGGTTCCACTCCTCCCTTGCTTCTAACCCTTTGCTTCTCCAAGTTCTTCCTTCCACAAGTTCTCCTTTCAAGCTTTCAAGGGACTAATGGCACAAAATACACGGTTAGGGTTTTCCTTTGAGTTTTAACTGACTATAAGGAGGCCAAATGGGGCTTAAGCCTCCTTAAATAGAGTGCAGAACCCGGGACTTAGGGTTTCTTTTGTTAGCCCCTACTCGTCGAGTCCCACTCGTGGACTCGTCGAGTAAGTCATTTAAGTCGCGATCCAATACCGCTGCTACTCGACGAGTAGGGCAACCAACTCGTCGAGTAGGGCCAACCCAAGAAACTATAATTGGACAATACCTGAGAATCGAGGCGTTACAACTATCCTCCACTTGAACTAGACTTCGTCCTCGAAGTCCGCTGGCGTGAACAATGTCGGGTAGTGCTCGCGCATCTCCTCCTCTGGCTCCCATGTCCACTCGGATCCCCTACGATGTTCCCACTGTACCTTTACCAAAGGTATCTCCTTGTTCCGCAGAATGTTCGTCTTTCTTTCCAAAATGGCCACAGGCCTTTCCATATAGTTCAGGCGCTCGTCGATCTGAACATCATACAATGATACCACAGCCTCCTGATCCGTAATGCACTTTCGCAATTGCGATACGTGAAAAGTATTGTGGATTCGACTAAGCTCTTCTGGAAACTCTAGTCTATAAGCCACCTTGACAACCCTTGCAATGATCTAGAATGGCCCAATGTATCGAGGGCCCAATTTTCCCCTTTTCCTTAAACGGATCACACCCTTCCAGGGCGAGACCTTCAGAACTACCATGTAGCCTATCTGAAATTCCAATTAGGATCGGCGTCTGTCGGCGTAACTTTTCTGCTGACTCTGAGCTGTCAGCAACCTCTGTCTGATCTGCTGAATCTTCTCGTTCGTCTACAAAACCACCTCCGTCTGGCCCATTACCCTGTGGCCCACCTCACCCCAACAAATCGGGGTGCGACATCTCCGCCCGTACAACAGCTCGAATGGCGGGGCGCCAAGGCTAGAATGATAGTTGTTGCTGTAGGCGAACTCTACAAGCGGTAGGTGAAAATCCCAGCTCCCACCAAAGTCGATGGCACACGCCCTCAACATGTCCTCGAGGGTCTGAATAATCCGCTCGCTCTGGCCATCTGTCTGAGGGTGGAATATTGGGCTGAAGTGCAACCGCGTGCCCAGTTCCTCGTGAAACATATGCCAGAAACAGGAGGTAAACCTGACATCCCGATCTGAGACAATGGAAACGGGAATCCCATGGCGAGACACGATCTCACGAACGTACACCTCGGCCAACTTTTTGGCCGACAAACTCTCCCGTATGCCCAAGAAATGGGCACTCTTGGTCAATCGGTCCACGTTGACCCAAATGGCGTCGAACCCTTCACCGTCTTTGGCAGCTTGGTGATAAAGTCCATTGTGATCTGCTCCCACTTCCACATGGGAATCTCCAGGGGCTGCAGCTTGCCATGTGGCCGCTGATGTTCGGCCTTGACCATCCTGCAGGTCAAGCACCTCTCGACGTACCAAGCGATCTCGCGTTTCACACCCGGCCACCAATAGATTAAACTCAAATCCCGGTACATCTTGGTGGCCCCCGAGTGGATGGAGAAGTGAGACTTATGAGCCTCTTCCATAACCATCTGCCTGATCCCGCCAGACATCGGAACCCAAACCCGACTATATCTGGTCAGTAATCCCCGACTATCCTGCACGAACCTGGTGGTACTCGGACCTCAAATCGATCGTGGAAAACCAAGATGCACCCTGCAGCTGATCAAAGAGGTCGTCTATCCTCCGGAGTGGATAATGGTTCTTCACCGTTAGCTTATTTAACTCCCGGTAATCAATGCACATTCAGTGTGACCCATCCTTCTTCCGGACGAAAAGAATCGGCGCTCCCCATGGAGAACTGCTAGGTCGAATGAACTGCTTGCCCAGCAGTTCCTGCAGCTGCGACGACAGTTCCTGCATCTCAGGCGGCGCCAATCAGTACGACGCCTTAGCGATAGGGGCCGCACCTGGCGCCAAGTCGATCCTGAACTCGACCTACCTCTCCGGAGGTATCCCTGGAAACTCCTCCAGAAACACATCTGCGAACTCCCTGACCACTGGTACATCGGAGACCGAAATCTGGTCCCGGACTCGAGTATCTACCACGTACGCTAGGTAACTCATACACCCGTGCTGAATGTACTGCCGAGCCCTGGCAGCTGAGCAAAAACCTGAGCCTACTTTGGTGCCCTCACCCTATATAACCAGTTCTCCCACACTTAGGGTTCGAACTACCACTCGCTGACCCTCGCAATCAATCATAGCACCGAACCGACTGAGCCAATCCATACCCACAATCACGCACACCTCCCCCATGCGCGTCGGTTTCACATTGACATATGTAAACGCAACCAGTAACTTGGTTGTTATAAAACATATTGTTGTGTGTAATTTGATGAGTAAGTACAAGCGAACATTTGGGTCGAAGTTTATCTGTTCCTTTTACCCTTGGAGGGATGAAAGCGATATATGTGGGCCCTTCGATCATTTAGTGATGACAAACGTAAGTGCTCGGCCGGGCCTGGACTAATTTGATTTGTGTAATTAGTTAGTCTTCATAAATCGGAAATTGGGAAACAACAATTAGGCAGAGAGAATGATTATAAACCATGTCTCAGTCCATATGATATCTAGAATGGAGGAATATATGATCCCTTATCTAATGAACACGTCATTGTCTAGGTCAGATTTCAACAGTGGCTTTTAAGAGCTACGATTGCTAGTCGGGATCTTGGAGTGATATTTGCAATAATAGTTTTAGACTTAATCAAGTGGGAGAATGTTAGATTAGATGTCTAAGCCCATAACTATTATTGGTATGTACTCGACCCGAGAGTAGCATGGTCAATTTGGGTTGCATAACACCAGGACAATTTGTTAGGATGGACTCTTGAAAGAAGGTTATATATGATTTATTAATATATTATAAGTTCTAATATATTAATATGAAATCATATGATTAAATTAGTATCGATCAATAATTAGTTTGGAATTAATTTATTGATCAAAAGGGACTACTTCAATCTATGGGGACTAATTATGGTAATTAGTTATATTTGTATGTGTTGGGCTTATGATCCATGTTCGACCAAGTTTATGAATGGACACATAAAGAGTTGGGCCACGTGAACCATGGATGATAACACCCATGGGTATGGATTTGGGTTATACCCATGACCTTTAGAATTCCACATACAAATATGTTACATCATTGCCAAAATCACCGTCAATGTATTCTTGGAGGATATGGACTGTTTTGTGAAGCTAGGATTCTCTCTCAACTATCATCCTTTGTCCTAGGTGAGTTGTGATTCCATTTGAGGTGCAACACTTGGGTACTAAGTTCTTAAGGGCCAAAGTTTTCCTAGCAACATCAACAACATCAAGATATATGTCTAAAATTTGTCTTATTATACATATGTTATGTGTATGCTAGTTATAGGCTTAATACCTTGGAAACATCATTGCATGTATAGTTAGTGAAAACATAGATCCAAGGTATTTAGGGTTGTATGTGCACATTAGGATTTTGTAGTATACAAAAACCCAACAATATTAACTATTACCAAAGAAAAATTATATACATGAAATTTCAAACCAAACTAAAGAGAAACCTAAAAAAATCTTACATGCGCTTATGAATTCCATTCATATTCATACAAAAGACAAAACTAGGTCGTTCACATTTATACATAACACATAACTAGGCCATAAATGGCATGTATGATTTTTTTTGGTTTATCTTTAATTTTTCTAATTATATAAATTTTCTAATCATAGATAGTTAATAGTTAGTATGTCTATTAGGATTTGTTGATAAGTCTTGTTGGTTGTTAATTATTAATTATTACTAACTAGGTGTGAGACATGTGTATTACATGGGTTGATTAAAACAAAAGTTAGATATGAAAGATACATTGATTGATTAAAACAAAAGTTAAACATGAATGTGTAAATATTAAATATTTTCTAAATTAAAATTTATAAATAAAGAAATTTACATTGAATTGTCATTTTAGGTTTTCAAGCTTCAAATTCAAAATTTTAATACCTAATAAAATAGAAAACCTTAAATTTTACTTTGTAATATCTAAATTTTAGTAAATTAATTCTTTAAAAAAAATTATTACTTTTACATTACAGTTAGATTACAATATTTATTATTATTTTATAGATTTCAACATGATATGGATTCTACCGACCCTAAAAACGAACGAAAACAAAGAAAATTACTTATGGATAATAGAAAATCGAACATCATGTCTACCATGGAAACTGGTAATTGTTTAGCTACATGTTAAATTAATTTTATTGTTGTAAATTTTCGATTAAAAATATTGTTTTATATGGTATCAAATTTTCATGTCACGTTACCGATGTAGTTTATTTTTCATTATTGTTACTCTTTTACAACAAATGTAGGTTATAGGCAACAAAATCTAAGATATTCAGACAATTTTATATATGTTCGCGGTGACAGAAAATGACAGGTCAAATATATCACTACGCTTATTTATTCATTTTGAGACAACAAATGTTTACTTATTGGCAGTTGTACGTTGCATTGACGACACTTAAAAACAAAGATGAATAAAAAAAATATTAATTTTAGACAATGACAGTAACCTTAGCAATAAGACATCTAATATTGTATTCAAAAAAATATTTATAAATTTGTGATTTATAACCCCAATTTAGATTGTGTCATTACTAATTTTTAGTACTTTGAGTTCAATTACGTGCTTATTCAATAAAGTCTCTGTATATATATAATAGTATTACTTTATGAAACATTTAATGTTTACAAGTTGATATTAAGTTTTTTTAATAAACTCGTGTAATACATGAGTTTCACACTTAGTATTAACAATAAATCGTTACTTCAATTCCAAAACATAAAAATATAGGAAGTCGAGAAATATAGTTCACAATGTACAATATTTTTTGCTAAACATTAACGACTCTTGAAATTTAAAAATATATTTTCCATTTGAAAATTGCTTGAAAGTTTAATACAAGGCTATAACAAATTAAATTAAACCCTAGGCCGAAAATTTTCCAAAATGAAATCTATAACATGTTTATAGTAAATTGATTCAATTTTTTTCCTTTCAAAACGTAACTTGTCATCGTCAAAGTTTATTAAATGAGCGATATAAAAACATGGCAAAATTCAAAATATAATAGTGTAAATGTGTAATAGTATAATATTAATATACTATGTACCCATTCAACATATGTAAAATGAGCTCGAACCTACCTTAATTTTAGGAGATTGAAACAAGAAAGAAGATATATATTCTTTTGCATTTGGTGTCACATTTAATTTAATCTAATATAAATTAGTAATGTGTGGCATTTGAATTGATGAAAATTAAGAAAACCATAAATTGACACATGGATTTATTTTAATTCAAAATTCTCATAAAATGACCTATCACAATGCATAGAAAACATGACATATGACAAAAATTATTTTCATTTATTAAGTTAGATTAATAATACTAACTACTAATATTACGATAGCCTTGGATATTGTTCCCATCCGATACTGTTTTTCCAGAGTTGATCTCTAAAAATTATTTCACACAAAAAAAAAAAGGAAAAGTAAGATATTTCTAATATATCATGTATGCTTGATATAAAGTATACTTTTTTTAAAGATAATGTGTTTTTCATTAACGCGATAAGGTTTAGTGGAAGCTTTAGCCAAAAAGCAAATTTTGAATATTACATGCTGTGTGCATGGAAAAGACATATATCTATACATAATGGCCTTGTCAATGGTATCTTCGTGAAGAAACAACAATCATGAATAAGTTATGTGTTGTTCGATTCTTGCTCTTCTTCACTTTTGCACACACAAACCTCACTTCAGGTTGCTTTGAACATGAGAGAAAAGCTCTACTTCGCTTCAAATGCAGCATTGTATCAGACCCTTCTGTTCGACTACCATCTTGGCATGGAAACAAGTGCTGCCGCTGGCAAGGGGTCGGCTGTGATAATGCAACTAGACATATCACAAGGCTTGACCTCGAAGGTGATCGGTCATTTCTTATGAGACCTTACGCGAAGTTAAAGGGAAATGATGTAACACCGAAATTTTCAAAACAAAATTTTCAATTTTCATAATTCATATTAAGATCAAAAATGTATTTCAAATCATAAACATCGATCTCAAGATATAAGTAATCAAGACATCTCCCCAGAATCTCAACAAAACTCCAACAATGTGTACAATCAAGCTGACGCCTTCCCGCGATCATCGTTGGTACCTAAAACACATTTCACGTACACAACACGGTAAACATAAATGCTTAGTGAGTTCCCCAAAATACCACATATAACACATACGCCACTCAAGGCTACAATATGACCCTCTGGTCTGTGTGTCTCAGCGGAACCCTCCAGTTCCGTATCGTTGGGCCCTCCGACCCGGTCTATCTGGTTGGACCCTCCGGTCCAGTCTATAACACATAGCATACATATTTCACAAACACATATACACAAAAGCACATAACATATAACATATAAGACCCTACGGTCTGCTCAGGGTTTCCACTCTAGGAAATGTATAGTGAGAAGACTCACCTCGGGAATGTCTCAGAAAGTCACAACTCAGTATCTTTGAACCTCGAATCAACGACCTAGCCCAGCCTAATCACATAAGGTAATTATTTAAATCATTAATGGCTCTCAAGGCTAGACTACACTCCTTCCTAAAATCCACAGAAGGGTAAAAGACCATTTTACCCCTTTCTGATCCAAAAGTACAACTGTTGACCAAACCCAAAAAGTCAACGAAAGTCAACGGTCAAACATTGACCCGACTCGTCGAGTGCAAGTTGGAGACTCGGCGAGTCAACCCGTGTCCACTAACTCTTTAGTCCTGCTTGGCGTGTCGAGTCCTTCCCTCTACTCGACGAGTCACCAGGCATGAATCGCGGGGCCACCCCGACTCAACTCGCCGAGTCTCAAGAACAACTCGGCGAGTACATGCCATGCACAAACTCCTTTGACCTCTTGAGGTCAGATCTATTCCTCTAATCCATAGATCTGGCCTTCCCAAGCATAATGACCACGTAAAGTCCAGACCTTGACACTCATATATCATCCAAATGCTATCATTTGCTGATTTAGCCGCAAAAATGACATTCTAAGCTCATGGCTCCCAAAACAACTCATAAAGCTCAAAGGGTTTAGGTCTCTGGACCTCTTTGAGTCCAGATCCAAAGCATATACTCGAGAAGGGACCAATTGCTCCACATAACCACCCTCAAAAGGGGTTTGAAAACCCTAACTCTAAGGATCAACACCAAAACTGAAGAAGGTCTGAATTATTACCTCAAAATGAAGTCTTTGAACTCTAGAACTACTAGAATTACACCTCCTTCAGCCTCCTCTTGCTCTTGGTCACCTTCTTCTTGCTAAACCAAAGATATAAAGATCAAATATGGCTTCTCCTTCCTCACAAACAATTTAGCTCACTTAGGGTTCTCTCAAGGGACTGGTAGCCGCCATGGGAGGCTATGAGTGCCCTTAAATAGGCTCCAAACCATGGGGGATTAGGGTTTCATTAAACAGCGTGGACTCGCCGAGTCCACTAATGGACTTGCTGAGTCCAGTCGCAAACCCGGATGATAATCCGCGACCCTACTCGACGAGTCTAAGCATCAACTCGCCGAGTTCCTTCACAAACTCCAAAAATAAAATATTGTAATAATGTA
The DNA here is from genome assembly GCF_051521515.1 of Lactuca serriola. Classification (NCBI taxonomy): domain Eukaryota; kingdom Viridiplantae; phylum Streptophyta; class Magnoliopsida; order Asterales; family Asteraceae; genus Lactuca; species Lactuca serriola. Next base: position 221,030,297 of record NC_136412.1, on the reverse strand, counting down.
CCTGGGAATTCGGATGTTACAATTCTCCCCCACTAGAATCAGACTTCGCCCTCGAAGTCTTACTCAACAAACAACTCTGGGTGCTGCTCACACATTTCATGCTCCGGCTCCCAAGTCAGCTCTGACCCCTTTCGATGTTGCCACTGGACCTGCACCAGAGGCACTTCCTTGTTCCTCAAAATTTTTACCCTTTGATCTCAAATCGCAATTGGTTTCTTAATATAATTCAGACCTGTATCCACCTGGATATCTTCTAATGGAAACATTGCTGACTCATCAGCAATACACTTCCTCAACTGGGACAGGTGGAAGGTATCGTGAATCTGACTCAACTCCGCAGGCAGTTCTAAGCGGTAAGCTACCTTGCCTACCCGCACGATCACCCTGAAAGGACCAATATATCGGGGCCCCAGCTTGCCCCTCTTCCTGAATCGGATCACTCCTTTCCAAGGAGAGACCTTCAGGAGCACGAAGTCGTTGACCTGAAACTCGAGCTCGAACCGGCGCCTGTCCGCATAACTCTTCTTGTCACTCTAAGCGGTCAACAATCTTTGCCTGACCTGCTGTATCTGCTCTGTGGTCTGAAGCACGATCTATGTACTACCGATTACACGTTGTCCCACCTCTCCTCAGCAAATGGGGGTCTGACACCTCTTCCCATACAACATCTCAAAGGGTGGCATACCAATGCTCGAATGATGGCTGTTGTTGTAGGAAAACTATGCCAAGGGCAAATACGTGTCCTAACTCCCGCCGAAATCCAACACACATGCTCGGAGCATGTCCTTGAGCGTCTGGATCGTCCACTCGCTCCGCCCGTCGGTCTATGGGTGGTATACGGTTCTAAAATGAAGCCTCGTACCCAATTCCTCATGAAATTTCTTCCAGAATCTGGAACTGAAATGCACATCTCGATCTGAGACAATCGAGATCGGCACTCCATGCCGTGATACCACCTCCCTCACGTATATCTCTGTCAACTTCTCTGCAGAAGAGCTCTCACTAATAGCAAGGAAATGAGTGCTCTTCGTCAACCTGTCTACAATCACTAAAATTGTATCGACGCCCCTCGCAGTCCTTGGCAATTTGGTGATAAAGTCCATAGTAATCTGTTCCCACTTCCACTCGGGAACCTCTAACGGCTACAACTTACCATGCGGTGTCTGGTGCTCGGCCTTAACCCTACGACAGGTTAGGCACCTCTCAACGAACCACGCAATGTACCTCTTCATACAGGGCCACCGATATTCCTTTTTTAGGTCCAAATACATCTTAGTGGCCCCGGGATGGATCGAGAACTTCGATCGATGTGCCTCTTCCATCAAAATGGTATGCGTCCCGCCCACAAAGGGCACCTAAATCCGACCCTGAAACGTCATAAGCCCCCGGCTATCGGTAACGAACTCCGATACCTGCCCGATAACTCGCTCTCTCTTCTGGTTTTCTGGTCTCACGGCCTCAGCCTGGGCTCCTCGAATGGTGTCCAACACTGGAGTCATCACTGTCAATCTCATGCAAACGTCTCATATAGGGACGCTCTCCGACCTACGGCTCAGGGCATCGACTACCACGTTAGCTTTACCCGGGTGGTACAGGATCTCACAATCATAATCCTTTACCGCATCCAACCATCTCCTTTGTCGCATATTCAGGTTGGGCTGATCCATCAAGTACTTCAGGCTCTTGTGATCCGTGTATATGGTACACCGGACCCCATATAGATAGTGACGCCAGATCTTGAGGGCGAACACCACTGCCCCCAACTCTAAATGATGGGTAGGATACCTTGCCTCATGAGGCTTCAGCTGCCTCGATGCATATGCTATCATGTGCCCCCTCTGCATGAGCGCTGCTCCCAACCCTGATATCGACGCGTCACAATACACCAAAAAATCCTCCATTCCCTCCGGAAGGGCTAACATCGGGGCTTCGCATAATCTCTGGCGAAGTGTCTCGAAGGAGGCCTGCTGCTTGGGGCCCCATGAAAAATCCACACCTTTCCGGGTCAACTTGGTGAGTGGAACGACGATCTTGGAGAAATCCCTGATAAATCTCCGATAATAGCCTGCCAATCCTAGGAAACTCCTGATCTCTGTGGGTAACTTCGGCACCTCCTAACTCATCACCGCCTCAATCTTGGCCGGATCGACCAATATCCCTTTCTGGTTAACGAGATGCCCTAGGAACTGGACCTCTCATAACCAGAAATCGCACTTGGAGAATTTGGCATACAGCCTCTCCATTCTCAAAACACCGAGGATTTCTCTCAAATGCTCCTCATGCTGCTCCCTGGATCTTGAATACACCAATATGTCATCGATGAATACGATCACCGAGCGATCTAACATCGGCCTGCACACCCTGTTCATGAGGTCCATGAACACCGCTGGTGCATTGGTGAGCTCGAAAGGCATCACCACGAACTCGTAATGCCCGCAACGAGTCCTGAACGCCGTCTCTGGATATCCTCATCTCGCACCCTCACCTGATGATATCCAGATCTCAAATCTATCCTGGAGAACCAAGATGCTCCCTGCAACTGATCAAACAAATCGTCGATCCTCGGCAACGGGTAACGGTTCTTGACCGTCAACTTGTTCAACTCCCAGTAATCAATGCACATCCGGTTTGAACCATCCTTTTTCTTTACAAAAAGGATAGGAGCTCCCCACGGCGAACTACTCGGTCGTATAAACCCCTTCCCCAGCAGCTCCTAAAGCTGCGATGATAACTCCTACATCTCTGGAGGCGCAAGGCGATAGGCGCAGCCCCCGGAACCAAATCGATACTGAACTCCACCTGCCTCTTGGGAGGCACACCCGACAACTCTTCCAGAAATACATCCGGGAACTCACGCACTATCGAAACCTCATCAATCGACCTTGGTCTCTCTGAATTCATCCGCGTGTCCATCACATATGCCACAAATCCCTGACTGCCCTGCTGTAGGCTCTGTCTTGCTCTAGCGGCCAAACAAAATGCCGACCCCGATCACGTACTCTCGCCATACATTGTAAGCTCTCCCCCACTAGAGCTCCGAATGGTCACCATCTACCGCTCGCAGTCGATACCTGCCCCAAACCTACTCAACCAGTCCATGCCCACAATGACACAGACATCCCCCATAGGAATCAGAATCAAGTCTATCGGAAACTTCACCCCGAAGATCTCAAGTATACACCCACGAATCACATCGGTAGCATGCACCACTCGTTCCTCAGCTATGGAAACTCATAGAGGTCGACTCAACGCCTCTCTCGGAATACTGATATGCTGACCAAAAGCTAAAGATACAAAGGACCGACTTGCACCCGAGTCAAACAACACCAAGGCAGGTACATAACTCTCAAGAAAAGTACCTACGCATATCATAACATAAGCACAATAACATAACCTCAGCACAAATAAATGAAAGAATACATACCAGCTACGACGTCAGGCGCTGCACGGACCTCCTCCGCAGTCAGCTGGAAGGCTCTCCCTCTAGCCTTCGATGCTTCGGCCTTCGCTGGCCGGGTCTCGGTAACACTAGCAGCAGGTGCGGATCCCTGTGCTGGTTTCTGAAGCTGGGGGCACTCGGCCTTCCGATGGCCGGTCTGGTTGCAATGAAAGCAAACCGAGAACCCCTTAGGGCAATCCCTCGCATAGTGACCTTCCTTCCCACACTTGTAACACACCCCCGTCCTGCACGCCCCATCATGGCTCTTGCCGCACTTCCTACAAGTACGCCCTACGGACCTCCAGATCTCGGATCAGCGGGCTTTGCCCGCATGGCGGCTGGCTGCGACTGTGCCGGTCGCCGATCGCCCTTCTGGGACTCAGCCTCCTCCCTCGCCTGAGTCTCTAGCTCAATCTCCCTCTTCCGGGCATTTGCCTGGAGTTCGGCAAAAATCTGGTATGTTGAGTTCGCCACGAACTCACGGATATCCCTCCTCAGTATGCTTAGATAACGACTCATGTGAGCTTGCTCGGTAGACACCTGCTCAGGGCAAAACAATGCCCGCTCATGGAACATCCTCGTAATCACTGTCACCGACTCAGTCCCCTGCTTGAGGGTTAGAAACTCCTGGGCTAGACGTTCCCTCTCAACCGGGGGAACATACTCATCACGAAACATTGCAGTGAATTTCTCCCAAGTCACTGCAGTCAGCTCTATCATCGAAAAATTCGTCGTCACAAACTTCCACCAGTCTTTTGCCCCTAAGCGAAGCTGGTTCAACGCGAACCGAACCCTCAAGTGCTCCGGACACGAACACGTATAGAAACATCCCTCAATGTCTGAAATCCACCTCATTGCAGCGATTGGATCCTGCGTACCATCGAACTCTGGTGGTTTCGTGTTGTTGAACTCTCGGTACAGTAACAAATCACCACCCTGGGGTCTCGCAGCAGCAACAGCTACAGCGGCTGCGGCTACAGCAGCATCAATCAAAGCGACATAACACTCATAAAATGTCTCGATTAATGTGGTCTTAATAGACCCAAACATCTCGGGAATCTTCGCCCGAATAGCCGCAGCTACCTCCCCCTAAATGATCCTCTGAATCTCCTCATCACGAATACCACTAGTACCACTGTCCTCATCCTATCGTCTCGTAACCACCATGCTGTCTCTGAAATAAAATCACAAAACAATCAGAGACTCGATCGAGATCGCTCACACTCGATCACTCACCCTACTTGATTCTTTGGTTTCCTAAGCAATCTTACTTGGACTGAGTACCAATCTGATGCTTTCAGTAGTACGAGCCCTGTACTACTTTCCACATCGTATCGACACTCACTCCCAGTCTTCCTCCTAGAATCCCAAACCACAAGCATACCATATACAGACTATACCCTAATCAGCCTCTCATAAGCTCCTTACCGCTACCTACTCGCTCACAAGTATTCTCTTAGCAGTAGGAATCACCTAGGCTAAGACATCACAAATCAGGCCACTCTAGTCCTATCATGATTACCTAGCCTACTCAAGCATGTAAAACTTATTACATAATATCTCATAATATAAAACGTAAGGGTATTTTGGGAAATCCCCGTTCGGGCGCTTGCTGATTGTACACACTGCTTCTTTCGATTTCTTTCATATCTCTTTACTTTAGAAAACTTGTTTGTTTTATAAAAATTTTCTAAAATCCTTAGTTTGAGTCCAAATACACCCGAAGGTGAATCTGAATCCCTCAAACCAAGGCTCTGATACCAACTTGTAACACCGAATTTTTCAAAACAAAATTTTCAATTTTCATAAGTCATATTAAGATCAAAAATGTATTTCAAATCATAAACATCCATCTCAAGATATAAGTAATCAGAACATCTCCCCAGAATCTCAACAAAACTCCAACAATGTGTACAGTCAAGCTGGCGCCTTCCCGCGATCCTCGCTGGTACTTGAAACACATTTCACACAACACAGTAAGCATAAATGCTTAGTGAGTTCCCCAAAATACCACATGTAACACATATGCCACTCAAGGCTACAATATGACCCTCTGGTCTATGCGTCTCAACGGAACCCTCCAGTTCCTTATCGTTGGGCCCTCTGACCCGGTCTGTCTCATTGGACCCTCCGGTCTGGTCTATAACACATAGCATACATATATCACAAACACATATACACAAAAGCATCTAACACATAACACATAAGACCCTCCGGTCTGCTCAGGGTTTCCACTCTAGGAAATGTATAGTGAGAAGACTCACCTCGGGAATGTCTCAGAAAGTCACAACTCGGTATCTCTGAACCTCAAACAACGACCTAGCCCCGCCTAATCACATAAGGTAATTATTTAAATCATTAATGGCTCTCAAGGCTAGACTACACTCCTTCCTAAAATCCACAGAAGGGTAAAAGACCATTTTACCCCTTTCTGATCCAAAAGTACAACTGTTGACCAAACCCTAAAAGTCAACGAAAGTCAACGGTCAAACTTTGACCCGACTCGTCAAGTGCACGTTGGAGACTCGGCGAGTCCACCCGTGTCCACTAACTCTTTAGTCCCGCTTAGCGTGTCGAGTCCCCCCCTCTGCTTGACGAGTCACCAGGCATGAATCGCGAGGCCACCCCGACTCAACTCGTCGAGTCTCAAGAACAACTCAGCGAGTACATGCCATGCACAAACTCCTTTGACCTCCTGAGGTCAGATTTGTTCCTCTAATCCATAGATCTGGCCTTCCCAAGCATAATAACCACGTAAAGTCCAGACCTTGACACTCATATATCATCCAAATGGTATCATTTGGTGATTTAGCCTAAAAAATGACATTCTAAGCTCATGGCTCCCAAAACAACTCATAAAGCTCAAAGGGTTTAGGTCTATGGACCTCTTTGAGTCTAGATCCAAAGCATAAACTCGAGAAGGGACCAATTGCTCCACATAACCACCCTCAAAAGGGGTTTGAAAACCCTAACTCTAAGGATCAACACCAAAACTAAAGAAGGTCTGAATTATTACCTCAAAATGAAGTCTTTAAACTCTAGAACTACTAGAATTGCACCTCCTTCAGCCTCCTCTTGCTCTTGGTCACCTTCTTCTTGCTAAACCAAAGATATAAAGATCAAATATGGCTTCTCCTTCCTCACAAACAATTTAGCTCACTTAGGGTTCTCTCAAGGGACTGGTAGCCGCCATGGGAGGCTATGAGTGCCCTTAAATAGGCTCCAAACCCTGGGGGATTAGGGTTTCATTAAACAGCGTGGACTCGCCGAGTCCACTAATGGACTCGCTGAGTCCAGTCACAAACCCGGATGATAATCCGCGACCCTACTCGACGAGTGTAAGCATCAACTCGCCGAGTTCCTTCATAAACTCCAAAAATAAAATATTATAATAATGTACCTGGGAATCCGGATGTTACAAATGAGTTGAACTCATGTTTAGCTGAGTTCAGTCATCTGAGTTACATGGATTTGAGTGGGACGTATTTTGGCGGCAGTCCGATTCCTGAGTTCATATGATCGCTAACACAACTCAGATATATGATACTTTATTCTGCGGGATTTTCTGGTATGGTTCCTCATTTTATTGGAAATCTGTCGAATTTGCGTGTGCTTGATCTCGGTGACATGGATCTGCTAGTCGTGGATGATTTCACATGGTTTTCAGATCTTTTGTCACTCACTTATCTTGATCTGAGCAGAGTGAGCATTGTTAAAGCTCCAAATTTCGGCAAAGTATTGTTGTATATGATTCCTTCTTTACTAGAGTTACGCTTGTCAGGTTGTGATCTTTCTAACTCTCATTTCTATCGCACACATCTTGATCCGAATCTTACCATTTCCATCATTCAAAAACTTGATCTGAGTTCCAATTCTTTCCAAGGTGAATTCCCTCTGTCGGTTGAAGAGTTTGGATCTTTCATTCAATTCTATGAATGGGGGATTCATGGGGCCATCAACCAATGGATCCAAATGTGCCCAATTTTCTCTGGAGACGTTGATTCTAAATGACAACGAGTTTGGTGGTGAAATTCCAAAATCACTAGTAAGGCTAACGGCCTTGAGAGAGGTTAATCTTGTATTTAACCAGTTAATAGGAACCATCCCGGAAGCTCAAGGAAATTTAACAAGTTTACAGGAATTAGATCTATCTTGGAACAAATTATCATGTTCGATTCCTAATTCTATTGGAAACCTGTTGTTGTTAAAAAACCTTTATTTATCTTCAAACCTATGGAACGGGACAATTTCATTCTCCATTGGACGACTTTCGAATATAGAAAGTTTGTGTCTCCCCTACAATCAGTTGTGTGGGCTTCTGTTGTCGCTTCGAAACCTCTCAAAACTACAGTATCTAGATATACGTGATAAGTTTTTACAAGGGCCATTTCCTAGCTTTCGAAACTTTCCAAACTTAGTTTGCTTGACATATTGAACAATTCTTTATCTGGTGTAGTCACTGAAGCCCATTTCCGAAATACCTCTATGTTAGAATACTTTGATGCAAGCTTAAACTACAGATTGAGCTTCAAGATTCCGCCCGATTGGAGGCCTACTTTCCAATTAAGATCACTTCAACTTCGATCATGCAAAATGTAATCAGAATTTCCACGTTGGATTCGAACACAAACAAGTCTTGACGCCCTAGTCCTTTCCAATACTAGCATTTATGGACCACTTCCAGATTGGCTTAGCGAGCTCCCAATCATGACCATTCTGGATCTCTCCCATAACTTTCTCAACGGTCTATTGACAAACCTTCCATCTAACCAAATAATTGAGTCTTTAACACAAGGTTATGCTAGTGTGTCAAATTCGTTGCTTCTTAAGAACAACATCTTTAATGGATTGATTCTAGAGTCACTGTGTAATGTTACAAATTAGCTATTCTCGATCTTTCTAGAAATATGCTATTGGGGACTTTTTTAGATTGTCTTGGAAATCTAAAAAAGCTGAAGGTTTTGATATTAAGTTCCAACCGGCTCTCAAGTGTCATTCCAAGCACTCTTGGCAATCTTGGTTCTTCGCTACAATGGTTAGCTCTAAAGAACAATAGTTTCCATGGTGAACTTCCAAAAGCTCTAACAAATTGCACAAGTTTAAGTTTGTTGGATTTCGGTGAAAACAAATTCTTTTGGAGGTATACAAAAATGGATTGGTGACAATAGAAAGGTTCTGGTTGTCCTCAGGTTACATAAAAACAGCTTCACAGGTCCAATTCCTGTAGAGTTGTGTAAAATATCAACTCTCCAAATCATGGATCTTGGAGAAAACAAATTAACAGGAATCATCCCTTGCTGTTTCCAGAACATAAGTGGAATGATCACCGGAGGAGACTACATTACTATTCTTTCTCCAGGCACATTCGAGCACAATTTAAGCCAGATAATGAAAGGAGTTACGCTGGAGTATACAAACACATTGAGTTATGTTGTCAACTCACTAACTAACACTACTCACCACCCAACCAACACCACCCACCACCACTACCTACCACCCATCATCACCACCCATTATTAACCACCACCACCAACCACCACCCACCACCCACCACCACCACCACCCGCCATTACCACTACCACCCACCACCACCACCACTAATCACCACCAACAACCACACGCACCACCATCACCACCCACCACCACCCACCTCCACCCATCACCACTAATCACCGCCACCACCACCCACCTCCACCACCACCCATCACCACTACCTACCACCCATCACTAACCATCACCACTAATCTCCACCCACCACCACCTGCCACCGCCACCACCCACCGCCACCAACCACCACCCTCAACCATTACCAACCACCCACCATGCCACCACCACCACTATCACCACCTCACCACTACCAACCACCACCCACCACCACTCGCCACCACTACCAACCACAACCGGTCACCACTATCATCACCCACCGCCATCACCACCTGTCTCCACCACCCATCACCACCACCCGCAACCACCACCCATCACCACAACCTACCGCCCATCACCACCACCCATCACTACACACACCACCAACCACCACTCATCACCACTCATCACCACCCACCATCCACCACCACTCGCCACCACCAACCACTACTCATCACCACCATCACCACCCACTGCCATCACCACCCAACCACCACCACCCGCCTCCACCACCCATCACTACCACCCATCACCCACCACCACCAACCGCCACCACCATCCATCACTACTCACCACCCACCACCACCCACCACGACCACCACCACCTACCACAACTACCACCTACCACCACCACCACCAACCACCACTTGCCACTACCATCAACACCCACCAACACCACCTTCACCTCCACCTATAAAAACCACCACTCGTCACCACCAACAACCACCATCCACTACCACCACCAAAACATCACTATACGCCACCAGTACCCATCACCACCACCACCACCACCTACACATCAACACCACCACCACCTACCACTTACCAACCAAACAATTAGATACATATAATCACATATGATTTTATGTATATAATCACATATAATTTATGTGGACAAAATTTGCGCAATCAATTATATATATGCGCTGGTGTACTTAATCATATATGATTATATGTATCTAATCACAAATGATTTATATGGACAAGATTCATTTTCGTATTTTCTATTCAATAAATTTTCTCATTTATTTATTAATATATGATTATATGTATTTAATCACATATGATTCAATATTTGTTCTCATGTATACAATCAAATGTGATTATATGTATCTAATCACATATGATTTATATGGAAAATATTCTTTTTTGTCCATATAAATCATATGTGATTAGATACACATAATCACATGTGATTAGATATATTTAATCACATATGATTAAAGTTGAGAAAAAATAATAATTGAATCGACAATATGATAACAAATCTTGTCCACATAAATCATATGTGATTGGATACATATAATCACATGTGATTATATGTATATAATCACATATGATTTAAAGTGGACAAGATTAATTTTTTCCTTCTCGATTTAATAGTTGTGCTCATGTACTTAATCACATATGATTATACATATAATCACATGTGATAAAATAAATGAGAATAACTATTGAATCGACAAAGAAAAAATGAATTGTGTCTACATAAATCATATGTGATTAGATTCATATAATCACACATGATTAGATATATTTAATCACATATGATTAATATGGATAAAGATTTGTTTTCGTATTCTTGGTTCAATATTTGTTATCGTGTGTATAATCACATGTGATTGTATGTATATAATCACATATGATTTTTACAAACAAGATTCTTTTTTTCCAAATAAAATCATATGTGATTAGAAACATATAATCACATCTGATTAAATGTATTTAATCACATATGATTAAAGTGAAAAAAACAATTATTGAATCGAGAACGCATAAATGAATCTTAGCAACATAAATCACATATGATTAGATACACATAATCGCATGTTATTATATGTATCTAATCGCATATGATCTATGTGTTGGATAAGGTGTCTAAGTCCATAACTTATTTGGTACATACATGACCCGACCCGACATGGTCCATTTGGGTTGCACTTCACCCGAACTATTTATGGATAATTTTATGAGAGTTATACATATATGTTTATTAATATATTGTAAGTTATAATATATTAATATGAATTTATTTAATTAGTCTTAGTCTTAAATTAATTATGAATTAATTTAGAGATTAAAAGGAAGACTAATTAAATTGTGGGCTATTGTTTTATATGGTGTGAGCTAACACTCATTTGTTAATGGGCTAGACTTATATGGAAGTCCATGGATGATCCATGGAGCTTTTAACCCATGGATCCTTGGAAAAGGAAAGGTCATGGGTTATTAGGGTTTCACCCTAACCATGCACACTATATAAGCATGCTTATGTTGCATGAAATAGCCACTAGTGTGGTTTTGTGTGTGTGGCTGATTTTCTATGTGTGTATACACTCTCTCAAAGTTTTCCAAGTGTTTGTGGTGATTTGTGATTCCATTTGAGGCATTCACACTATTGGTGCTTGGCTCTCAAACTCCAAACAATCAACCATCATCAAAAGGTATGTATTTCTACTAGTACTTTTATGATTCATAATCCTTATGCTATGCTAGTTAGGAAGAAACCTTGGAAATTATTATTTGCATGTATTTTAGAAGAAAACATAGATCCAAGGTTTATTAGGGTTGCATGCACACTTAGGAAGTGTTAGATTGCTCAAAACCCAACATTGGAATCAAAGACTAGGCTTGTTTTCTTGAATACTTGATGCAAATTGCTGAAAATCAAAGATTTTATGCTGTCTGCACAGCTGACTCGCCGAGTCCATGTAGGGACTCGACGAGTCCAAGGCAAAACTCATCCAACTCGGCGAGTTGGTTCATGCACTCGACGAGTTGGACCCCCAAACAGCATATCTTCGAGTTTTGGTGCTGGAATTGGTCTAGAATCGTTACCTTAAACTGTTTTGGACTCATAAAACCTGTTTTTGATGTGGTAATGATGATGGTGGACCAATTTCAAAGTTATAATCAAAATTTAAAGTTTATATGTGTTCATATGATTCTTGAAATTGTTGATGTGGATGTTCATGTTAATATGAGTTTTGTTAGATCATAGGAATTATTTGCAAATTGTTTGTTAGTTAATTCTTGATCTTAATGTGTTTTAATGGAATTCATAATTTGTCCTCAAGTTATGGAATTCCAAAAGTTTTTTCTTTTAAATGTTTTTTAAGAAGTTGTAGGTTACATTTTCTTGAAGAGTTTTTCCCATAAATGCTTTTATGGACTTCATAACTTGTCCTCAAGTTATGGATTTCCAAGAGACTCTTCATTAAAAGTTTTAAACACTTAATTAAAACTCATAAGTTATGAATATCCAAAAGTTTATGATTGTTCAAAACTTGCCCTCAAGTTTTGGAATTTGTAAAGTCTCACACAAACTTTAATTCCATACCCTAGAAGTTTTAAAAGTTAAAATTCTACCCTTATACTATTATAAGATTAATGGTTAATTATTATATATATGTATAAGAACGAGTCGTTTTACCGTTAGTAGGCCTCATTCACTAAGCCGGTCTATAAGGTGGGTATAAGGTTATTGCCTATAAAATGGCAACTTAATGGGTGTCCACTCTCACCCACCGCTTGCTTGACTGGTGGAGGGTCGTTAGCCGAACGGGTAGGACAATGACTTTAAATTCTCATTAAAAGTATAATGAATATTATAAAGTAACTAAATATTTTTTATTTAATTCCCAATCTTAGTTACTTTAGGAAAAATGTGAATTTGGTGCTAGCCCATGGAATTCACACTTTGTACCTTACCAAGTCGTTGGTGGAGCGTGTGTGGTTAACTGGCACACTAACTTGGACTAGTAAGGATCACGAAGGGTGACTTAATGTTTGTCATAGATCAATGGAGCGTGTGTGGTTAACCGGCACATTGATTGGGTGATAATATTAAGGGTACCAAGTGAATTGGTATGGTTATTCACACCTTGTTTTGTGATCCTCGGCATCCCAGTCACAAAATTTGAGAGGGCACACTCGAGATTGAAACATGCCATTGAAAAGTTCAATGAATCTCAAAAGATCTCGGAATTTCAAATCCAATTAAAACCTAATAAATTATTTCGTTTTTCATGGTGGAAATTGGTGAATCGTCATTCGCCTACCTTCAAATATTTTATAGCTTGGATTACGGCATCCCTCTTCCAAATTTTAAAATATTGTGTTGGGTCCTAGCCTTAATATTTCATATTAGGTGTTATATTAAGGATTTTGAATCAACTAACTTGATTTTCTCCCATTATAGATGTCTGGTTCAGACAACTATGATCTTCCCAAATCTCTTGAAAATGGTGTCCCTCAACATCATGCTTCACTTCCTCCACCTCCTCCAATTATTCTCCCTCACCCACAAGTTCTTGAAAAGTTTAAAGTCACTCAATCCCTATTGGCAAACATAGTCTATGTGTGCTCACATCTTGGAGATAAAGTCACATATTGACAAGCCGGGAGAGTTGGGTGTCAAAGTCTCGTGAAAGTTGGATGTTCAATCACTTTCTTAGTAACATAGTGAGTCTCTTTGGGACTACTATGAGACAGACTATGACATGACCCTTAATGATGTTATCTATTTGCTTGGTGTTGTGGAATCAGCAATGATTTGGAACACTAGTAAAGCAAATTTAATTAAAAGAACAACTTCCCAAGTCTTAAATGGACATTGACAATGGCAGCATTGGATATCTAGAAAAAAATTTCTCTTCCCAGTGGAAAGGGATCGGCTATAGTCAACTCGGTTGACCAAATGGTAAAGAGAAAGGCTAAGTCTGAGATAGTCCCATGTGCCATTACCAAAGGGTCCATGTGTTTTGTTGCCAAATGAATGGGCATTGGTTGCGAAGCTGCCCTATTCACCTGAAAGGTCATAAGGTTGATCAAGTCAAGAGGTTTGACTCTACTTCGGGTAAAGTCCACTATCTAACTCTATTAAGTTCCTATTTGGAGATTCTTATTACATAATGTGAATGGGTCACATGCTGATGTTTTAAGAATCAAATAGGAAACTTAAAGTAAGTATATGTTGATTCTGATTGCGAAGGTGGGTTTCGATCGCATGGTTCGGTAATCAGAATTTTGAGCTATTGCTTAAGAGTTATAATATATTGCTTATGAATAGATAACAACAAGGTTTTCATGTGGATTGTAAGGATAAGTATTTCCGCAAAGTTTTAAAATAAAAGAAAAAAGGGTTTTAATTTTATTTATTTTAAAAATATCCTTATAATGGCATCTGTGGAAAATTGTTGCTTATATGTTTCCAGTAATAGCAAAATTGGAAAGTGGATTTGATTCTTTCATTTGTGGTAGTGTCTGAATTTACCAAATGAAGAAAGTTTTTCATCACCCAAGTTTCAATTGGACAGAAACTTGGAATCATACAAGTTGTATTGTATGATGAATGAGAATTTTCATCTTTGAAAATTAAGACTAATTCTTTGATCACATGTATATGTGAGTCAATTGAAGGACTAAGGAATTAGGTACACTAGGTGTGCGCTGGTCAAGGTCCACCACAAAGATTGATTTGTCATGATTTACTTATGAAGTTAAGTATAATTCTGTAACATTGGAAAGGTTACAATGTATGACAAAACAAATGAGAAGAATCAAATTAGGCAGAAAGATAAAAGTTTCTCAAATTTGAAAGGATGGGAGAGTACTTTAGTATCGTATTTCATGATCATCTTAATGATTATGAAACCATATCACAAATTCATACTCTAAGGACGTCTTAGTGCATTGTTATAGCTAAGAAGAGAGGTCATGAATTGTTGGGTTGGTTAAGATCGAGAAGATGAGTCATACTTTGTTCCAAAACAATTCTTAGAGTCATACTCCAAGATTGTAACTTTGAGTGACATAAAGGAAGATTTATTAACACTAGTCAAATGTAAGAGTAAAATGTTTTCTACTCTTGTACATTTGAGATTGGTAAGTTGTGATGTCTTGGATGAGACAAAGACCAACTAAGACCAATTGTGTGAAGTGTTAGTCTTGATAAGAATCCGCATTGTCCCGTGAATATTTGTTTTGTCAAGGAATGGTTCTTGACTGGGGAAACTTATATTTCAAGGGGACAGTAGGAGCCTTAACGATCCTGAAAGAGTTTTAAGATTTAATCAAGAGTAAAACCTGTAATTTATCACTAGCACACGACTTAAGGTTTGCAACCTATCGTGTTGACATAATTCTTATTTCTGTACCTACTTCAAATAAGTTGAATTTGCATGTGAGTTATCAGAGTTCAACTTGGAAGCGTTGGTGGGCCTTGTGCTACCAAGGTGACAAGAAACTAAAATTGAACAAGTTTAATCGATGTAAGGCTGAATTTGTCACTAATCTTATCTTGTGATTATGGTTTTGACAAATTCACATGGATAGGAACTCATACACTACAAAATCTAAGTGTCATAAGGTTTCTCTCCGATTCATGAAAATGATGGTGAGGAAACGCTTTCACTAAGTAGATTTTACGTAGATATCAATTGTGTTATTTGCATTTTCAAAAGTCGTTAGTGGAGCGCTTGTGGTTAACCGGCACACTAACATGGACTTGTGAGAAATGGAAAATGCCTAAGCAATTGAGACTATGATTACGGCATCCCTTTTCATAGTCCTGAAAATTGTTTAGACACACATGTGAGCTATCTAAGAAAGGGTGTATGAATCTAAATTTCAGAAGTCCAACAGATTTCTGGAAATATGTCAGAGCTAGTGGGAGCATAAGTGTTATGCTGATAATCATCATGTTAGTGGGAGCATGATTATTACGTTTAGTGTTGCAAGTTAGCAATGTTAATTATAGAAAACAAAGTTTCAATTCGTGAAGTTGCAGGGGTTGAAAAGTTGTTTTGCTATAATTAAGGGAGAGGAAATTATACTTCATTTCAATTCTAAAGCTTAGATTGAGATTTTAATCATCTTTAGTCAAGAATATATATATATATATATATATATATATATATATATATGAATTTTATGTTGGAATGGTTCAACTTGAAGAAATTCTATATATATTGCGTTTTCAAAATTTGATTATGATTACGGCATCCCTCTTCATAGTTAAATTTTGAAAACATGGCAAATAAAAAATATTGTAGCAAAAGACTGGTCTAGTATCATGTCTTTATGTCAAACATCATGAATTGTGTCCCATATGCTTCGGATATAGGATCGATTGCATGTGCTATAATATTCATCTTTTCTAAATTTTCCAAATGATTAAGGCATTGAGAAGGGAAAGGTCTAGAACTGGATATGACTAAAGTGATTAAGCAATTGTCGAGGACAATCTGAGGTTCGCCAAAGATTGGTTGCTCAGGGACAGTTGGAAGTATGATGTAAGTTGTCGGAAAGGACCATATTGACATATTCTGAAAAGAAGTAACTCTTGTTCGGAAGTGATAGTCAAAATGGGACTATGGAAATGTCTCCATAGGTGGAAGTTATTCAATCTATGTAAGATTAGAAAACCTTAATGCAAGAAGGATGTTCAAAGCAATGTACTTTGAATATGAGACTTCCGTTCCATAGAAGTTGACCTTCTTTGGAATACTCTGTAATGACTGGTGACAAGGTTTTGGTGACTTTGTGCATAATCATTACAAGAGGAACATTGCATAAAAGTTTAAAATCTAACAGATTTTTTGGTAAATGATAGGAATCGGGGATTCTCACATTTACAATAAGGATTTGGGATTGTGAAATGAGTATCATTGGAATCATGTTCAATTGATCTACATCACAATGCAAGGATCATAGACAAACATGGTGTGCATACTTGGAGTATGGCATAACTATTGTTTAGAAAAACAAAGTGTACATGCTAGGAGCATGGGACGACTGTTGTTTTTATTCAAGTCTTAAGTTGATTGTTTGAAACATTATACAATGAATAATGTGTAATCAATATGGTGATAAATAAAAGGTGGTTCTATTTATATTCAAAAGGGTTCTGAGACCATATTGGATTCGATTATTATTGTGTTTCACTTTGCATGTTTTGACTTCCTAAATAGCTAGGTTATTCTTTCCAAATGACTAAGTTATTTAAACACTGCACAGTCGTTCATATGTTGGAAGTAGGTATGAATCAAGACTGTCATGAATCGAGTTTGTAGATGGCTAAATGGGTTTAGTCATAGCAATAGTTGCTACAACATTCATGAGTGCTCATAAGTTATGAGTATTGGAATAAACCCACGCTCACTTGTATCACTTCATGGAATTTATCTCGAGTGATCGTGAGACGATAATATCATATAAATCTTCAAACCTAGAGATATGAGTTGTTACCTATGAGTTGGTTGTGCATTGATTGCACGTAAACGCATCAGTAACTTGATGTTATAAAACGTGCCTTTGTGTACAATTCAACAAGTAGTAGAACAAGCATATGAGTCGAAGTTTATCTGTTCCTTCTAGAAATAGAAGCGATATCTGGGCCCCTCGATGATTTTGTTGTGACCTATATACCGGTCGGTCAGAACTAAATTGATGTGTTCGATTAAGTTCTTTGTCAAACAAATCGAAAATCAGGAAACAAACTGTTGGAAAATAAGTACGACGTTGTTCCATGTATTTGTCCGACTGATATCATGAGAACAGAGGATTATATGATCACTTATCTAAAATGGCGCTTCATAGTTCAACAGAGTTTTCGAGAGCTACGATTGTTGGTTGGTTCCTGAAGTAACATACGCAAATATAGTTATTAGACTTATCCAAGTGGGATTCTGTTGGATAAGGTGTCTAAGTCCATAACTTATTTGGTACATACTTGACCTGACCCGGCATGGTCCATTTGGGTTGCACTTCACCCGAACTATTTATGGATAATTTTATGAGAGTTATACACATATGTTTATTAATATATTGTAAGTTATAATATATTAATATGAAGTTATTTAATTAGTCTTAGTCTTAAATTAATTATGAATTAATTTATAGATTAAAAGGAAGACTAATTAAATTGTGGGCTATTGTTTTATATGGTGTGGGCTAACACTCATTTGTTAATGGGCTAGGCTTATATGGAAGTCCATGGATGATCCATGGAGGTTTTAACCCATGGATTCTTGGAAAAGGAAAGGTCATGGGTTATTAGGGTTTCACCCTAACCATGCACACTATATAAGCATGCTTATGTTGCATGAAATAGCCACTAGTGTGGTTTTGTGTGTGTGGCTGATTTTCTATGTGTGTATACACTCTCTCAAAGTTTTCCAAGTGTTTGTGGTGATTTGTGATTCCATTTGAGGCATTCACACTATTGGTGCTTGGCTCTCAAACTCCAAACAATCAACCATCATCAAAAGGTATGTATTTCTACTAGTACTTTTATGATTCATGATCCTTATGCTATGCTAGTTAGGAAGAAACCTTGGAAATTATTATTTGCATGTATTTTAGAAGAAAACATAGATCCAAGGTTTATTAGGGTTGCATGCACACTTAGGAAGTGTTAGATTGCTCAAAACCCAACACTATGTGGACAATATTCATTTTCGTGTTCTTGATTCAATAGTTGTTCTCGTGTATTTAATCACATGTGATTAAAGTTACTAAAAAAACTATTGAATCAAGAACGTGAAAATGAATATTGTCCGTATAAATATATGTGATTAGATACATATAATCACATGTAATTAATGTATTTAATCACATATGATTTACGTGGAAAGTATTTATTTTCATAAACTTTGTCTAACGCCCCCACCACCACCACATGTGATTATATGTATACATATGATTTATATGGATAATATTGATTTTTGTCTAAATAAATCATACATAATTAGATACCTATAATCACATATGATTAAATACATAAGAATAACAAAAATGTATTTTATCCACGTAAATCACATGTGATTAGACATATATAATCATATGTGATTCTATGTTTTAATCACATGAGATTTATGTGAACAATATGCATTTTCGCGTTGTCGATTCATTAGTTGTTCTCTTATATTTAATCACATGTGATTATATATATCTAATCCCATATGATATATGTGAAAAAGATTTCTTTTCGAGTGTTTGATTCAACAATTGTTCTCATATATATAATCACATGTGATTATATGTATTTAATCACATATGATTAATATGGAAAAAGAACAATTATTAAATTGAGAATGCGAAAACGAATCTTGTCAATATAAATCACATGGGATTGAATACATATAATTACATGTGATTAAATTCATGAGAAAATTTATTGAATTGAAAATGTGAAAACGAATTTGTTCCATATAAATCATATGTGATTGGATAAATGTAATCACATTTGATTATATGTATCTAATCACATACGATTTATGTCGAAACATTTTATTTTTGTGTTCTTAATTCAATATTTGTTTTCGTGTATATAATTACATTTTGTTATATATATCTAATCACATATGACTTATATGGGCAAGATTGCTTTTTATCCGAGTTCAATAGTTGTTTTCATTCATATAATCACGTTTAATTATAAGTATTTAATCATATGTGATTTATGTGGATAAAAACTATACTCATATATACTTACATGTTCTTTAAAATATTTTTCCCATAAATCATACGTGTTTAAATACATATATACTTACATGTAATTAAATAAAACAGAAAAACTATTGAATCATAAATGCGAAATGAATCTTATTCATACAAATCATGTTAGATACATATAATCACATGTGATTATATTTATTTAATCACATATTATTTATTCGGACAATAATTATTTTTGTTTTTTATTCAATAGTTGGTATCGTGTATTTAATCACATATGATTATATGTATTTAATCACATACGATTTATGCACACAAGATTTGTTTTCGCCTTCTTGATTTAATAGTTTTTTTGGTGTATTTAAGCATATATGATTATATGTATCAAATCACATATGGTTTATATAGACTTATTTGTTTTCTCATTTTTGGTTTACTAGTTGGCCTTGTGTATTTAATCATTCTTGATTATATGTATTTATATAATTTAAATAATATAAGGATACTAATAAAAAAGTCTATTTTTTATTATATAAATTTGTTACTATAGAAAAACATGTATACAATCTTTATTCAAAATAAAAATTGATATATCAATATTTTTATTTTTGGTCCGTTTAAATTTACATCATACATTATTTAGATCTAAATATGAAATTATAAAAGGTCACAACAAACCACCTTTTTAGTTTTTTACATAAATATTAGATGTATCAAAAGATTTGTATCGTGATAGAGTTGTATTTTTATTTATTTGTTTAACTAAAGCTAAATTAATGTTTAAGAAAAAAGAATATTATTTTTGGCAATTTTTTTTTTTTTACTTTTGAAAACTTGTTGATTATAACACCGTCCTGTTCTTTTATGCACCTTTGGTAATGTGCATAACTAACTTCTAAAAGTTGTAATAATAGGGGTAAGTGTGGAATTTAATTTAAATAAAATAGTATATATGAAGATACCTTTATAGTAACCTTTGTGGTTGTACAGCCTGAGAAAAAAGTAAATCAAATTCATCGTATTCTTATTTCTTCTACCAGAAATTTCACACTTTTTGCAATCCTCATTATCACCCATCTTAGCTTGAATTCTCATCTCAAGGCTTCAATGAACTCAAGCAACAACCTATTTTCTATTTTCTAAACAAATCCACCCATACCTGTCATTATAACAACATCGTCATTGGATGAAGAAAATTTGAAGCAAATCTCAAGAAAACAAACGTAAACATGATACCGATTATTATAGGTTCCATGGAGTCGATGGCGATAACTGCTGAAACCAGATCGGGAAAGCAAATCCGGTTCAGTTCGGCTTCAGATCTGATGGAACCTGATTGGGAAAGCAAATCCGATGGAGTTCCGGTTCAGATCTGGTGAAACCAGATCATGTGTTCGTGAAACCGGATTGTGGTACAGAGCAACGATTCATGGCGTCCGTTTAGGACGGAGGAGTGGATGATGGAGAAGGTTGGGGGAGAGGAGATGTAAATATGTGGAAGGTATTCAGGAGGTCGCCACAACATTTTGTCGGAGAAGAAGGCTGAGCAGGTGGCTTTCGATTGTGGAGGAGTAGGTGTGGCGGAGGTGGTGAACAAGCAAATCTGGAGTCGATGGTTCGGTGTTTTCTGGCAGTGTTACAGTGTTTTCCGGTGGTTCTCGACAGTTTCTGGCGGTGGCCGGTGGTTCTTGACTACTGTGCATGATGGTCTTTACGAGAGAAGAGAGAGAATGACATAATATGGTGGGATGGGTGTATTAAGTTAGGTGTGTAATTTTTATTTGAATAACAAATAAATAATTGATAAATAAATATATTTGTACTAGTTTTGTTCTCGTTTGTTCTGATTTAAAGGAGTGGGTTAAAATTGTTCTCATAGGTTCTTACGAAAATAATATTTTTATTGGAACATAACTATATATATATATATATATATATATATATATATATATATATATATATATATATATATATATATATATATATATATATATATATATTTGGTTTTTAGTTTTTGAGAATGTTAAATGCTTTTTAGTTGGTGTTAAGCTTCGCTAATAACATTAATTTGATTTTACTTTCGATAAATAGAAGGCCTTCGGACAGTTATGTAGACTTTTTTTTTTTTTTTTTTTTTTTTTTTTTTAATTTTGCTACATATGTCCGACTAGGGATGAGCAAAAGGGCCGAACCGGCCCGAACCGGACCGGACCGGGAAACCGGCTTCGGCCAAAATCAAGAACCGAACCGGCCCGGCGTTTCTACCGGTTCCCGGTTCCTACCGGTTCTTGTCGTGTCTTCAAATGTTGGAACCGCTCCTTGAAAAATAACATCATACGGTTCCGGTTTTTGCCGGTTCTACCGGTTTTTGCCGGTTCTACCGGTTCCGGTTAAATCGGTTCCGGTTCCTACCGGTTCCCGGTTCCAAAAATCCACAAAAATAACGTCCCGTTCCCGGCCCGACCGGTTCCATTGGGTTCCGGTTCCGGTGCCGGTTCCGGTTCCAGCCAGTTCCCCGGTCCATATTCTCATCCCTATGTCCGACGAACATCATTTACTAATAGATTTTTGACCCATTTTGTGATAAATTCCGTCAGGAATTAGTCGGTAGAAAATCCAGATTTAATAAAGAAAACATTTAACATCCATATTTTTTCTAAAAAAATGCAGAAAAATCCAATACAAATAAATATCATAAATATATGTCGAACTACTAATTTTTAAACTCAAATATGTATATTTGACCACAAAAGTTGACATGTCATTATAATTGTGCATCTGAGCTTCCGAAACAATATGGAACAAACTTACAACTAAAGCCCAAGTCCATCCATATAGCTTCTCCGTAAGCCACTAACGAACATCATGTATAGCTATTATCCCACCAAAAAAATGTTGCATAATGTGTCTTAGTGAGCTCAAGAAAATTAGACCATGTAAAATCTAGGAGTTTGGCTGTTTACCATAGCTCTATGTAAGCAACTCTTGTATTGAAGAGGTGGTCAATCCATCCAGACTTAAACTCATTGTTGTTTCTCCTATACACTGCCATTTGTAGATCTTCTAGGTAGGACTGGTCCTGAGGAATTAAATATACTGAAAGGCCCAGGACAAACAAGAAAAAAGGGCCCTTATTGTTATTATAAATTGTTATTTTAAATAAAAATATATAATAAAAAAATTAGGCTCTGTGCGGCTGCCCACTTTGCCCTCCCTCAACGCCCCCATGCTTCTGGGTGAAGGTGGGAGCACCTTTTAACTCTAGGCATCGAACACTCCACCTGAGGAGAATTGAATATGTATTTGCATTAAGATATAACATTAAACACTACAAGAAATTGAATACCGGTGTTATTAAATCTAAGAAATAGCAACCGACTATTATTTATTTGTATATTACAACATTGAACATCCTACTTTAATTGCTTTCTATTACAACATTTTATTTCAACTTTTTTTCTTATGAAAACACTATACATACTATGAATATTCTATGCAATTATAACTTTGTACTTTCAGTTTTTTCTTATAAGGACATTATCACCGAAATAAAGCAGTCAAACTTGTTTTGTATTTGAATGACATTGCTATAATTGGGTAGATGTTTTAAGGTATGATGTTATCATAGGAAGACATGAAAGTAGGATGCCATAATCAACAAATTAATGGAAGTGCATTGTAAGAACTTAAAGATGAAGAAGTCATACAACAAAAGAGTAGCCATTAAAGAGCCTGAGCATTGATGTTATAAACTTTCATATAAATAGTCTGATATTATTTTATGTACTACAACATTATATGATTAAAAGATGCATTAGATAAAATCTCTTGTTGAAACTACTAAAAGCTTTGCATGAGTAGATAAGACCCCGAGTGTCGCCGGTAATACCTTTAGCGGTGACCCGTCACCACTAAAGGGTCACCTCTGTTGGCTCGTCGCCGCTAATAACTTTAGCGGTGACCCGTCGCCGCTAATCCTTCGTCGCCATTAAAAAGGTGTCGCCACTAGTTGTAGTTTTCTCTTTATTTAGCTTTTTTTTAAACATTTTTTCCGTATACCAAAAACACATACATACATACTGTAACATCCCAAAAATCACAAACAAAAATTTCTTTTTAAAACTTTAATAAAACCATTAGTTTCCGGTCAATTCAACCATAATTAAAGGTAGATATATCAAATTAGAGTATCGTTTCAAAAAATGCTCTAATTATCAGAGTAAAATTATCCTAGGCTAAAACTTCTTGGTGTGTGCCATGCGATCATCCCGAGCTCTTCCCTCCGTTACCGGAAGTACCTGAAACCAAAAATAAAAACCGTAAGGACGAAGCTTAGTGAGTTCCACAACCTACTACATACCATAAACACAAAACCACATACTGGGACCCCGCCCGCAGCATCGGTTCTTTCACGGCATCAGGCCCTGCCCGTCATTAGGCCCTGCCTGGCATCGAGCCCCGCTCGGTATACAAATCTGTCTCTCTTAAGCCTTGCCTGTATCTAGGCCACGCCCACAATAAACATACAATAAAATAACATACTAGTACATAAATAAACATACTCTAATTGTTCCCTGATGTAAGGCCTCATCTAACTAGGGCCTCGCCCGAGATCATGTCGTAACCCGGAACACATACAGTAAGTGTCTAGGGCTAACCTCCGGGTCTTCTTACTATACATAAACATAAACATAATGGGCCGGCATTGGTACCTTAGACCCATACAAATAGTGAGGAGACTCACCTTGCGCTGCTGAAGACTACCTGAACACTTTTGACTGCTATCCGACAACTCCTAAACTACTGATCCTTCGAATCCTCAAACTATTAATATCCAAAATAACACACAGACCATAATACCCGCCAAAATCAAACCAGGTCAAAGTCAACGCTCTGAGTTGACTTCAACTCGCCGAGTTGGCCTACGAACTCGTCGAGTCCCACTATATACACAAAACTCTGGACTTCGACCCTACTTGTTGAGTTCTCCTCGAACTCGTCGAGTACACCTTCAACACGTCGGGACCCTTCTTCATCTGACTCGCCAAGTTCTCATTTGAACTCGTCGATTCCACCTTCATAAATTAGGGAGATTGCCTAGGAATCGTTGAGTTCCTCCTTGAACTCGTCGAGTACAATGATCTTCAGGTCCACTATGAACCTAGATTGGTTGAGTTCCTAACCAACTCAACGCATACCTACGAGCATAAGGGTTTTGGGCAAGGAAACGACCTGACTCGCCGAGTCCTATAATTGACTCGTCGAGTCCTATAAGTGACTCGTCGAGTCACTCTATGTCCAAATCTATTCATATAATTTTTGTCGAGCACAAAGCATCCAGAACCCAGATCTAACCTTCTAGGGTCGGAATAACACGCAAAGCTACTGCCTTTACATCTATGCATGACCCTTTTTGCTCAAAAGGCCATAACAACCTCCTAAACTTTGCATGGGGAGTTCTAATTGCATAAATCTTCCACCTTTATGCCTTAACTATCCACAATAGTCAAAGATCTAAAAGGATCTTGCATGGGGACATCCAAATCACACAAGCACCCATTCATGGACCAAAATCTTCATAAAAAGACTATAAAGAGATCTATTAAATCAAAAGCCAAGATGAAGACTTGATTACCAAGGAATACAACCACTAAAGTGTATCTTCTAGATCTACTTCCTCCTTCTTGAACCTCTAACTTCCTTCTTCTACTTCTTCCTCTTCAAGAGTACACAAATCACA
Organism: Lactuca serriola; assembly: GCF_051521515.1. Taxonomy (NCBI): domain Eukaryota; kingdom Viridiplantae; phylum Streptophyta; class Magnoliopsida; order Asterales; family Asteraceae; genus Lactuca; species Lactuca serriola. The sequence goes on along the minus strand of NC_136412.1, from coordinate 221,005,014 downwards.
CAAAGGTGGCTCAAACACTCACAAGGTGCACTAGGGTTTCGTGGGTGAGGGTTTGGGGTCTGGGGGCTGAAGATGAGGCTGAGGGAATGAGAATATGATACTTAAATAAGGCACTAAGTCCTAAAATTAGGGTTTCCCAACCCAGGCCAGACTCGTCGAGTCAGTCCCCCGACTCACCGAGTCGGCCACTTAATCCGCGACACGGAACCCGCTCATACTCATCGAGTTCCTCCCTAGACTCGACGAGTAGGCCTTTTCACTTAGGTTTTTTTTTCCTTTCTTGACCTTCTAAATTCGGGGTGTTACAACTCTCCCCCACTTAAACTGGACTTCCTCCTCGAAGTCCGTTCCGGCTCACAACCCCGCATCCACTCACGATATTCCTAATCGTCACAAACCTTTCCTGCTTGGAACAACCCTTAAGAATATCATCCTGAGACGATCCAATCACTACAACCTTTGAGTACAACACCTTACTCAACCAGTAATCCCTCTGGTACTTTATGGGCACCAATGCTCGACATCTAGGGGGGAGCTCACCCCCTCCTTGCCCAGCGCTGCCACTGGTATTCCTAGGGCATCTTTCTATAAACCACAACCCTTTCATATTTCCAGCAAGAGTAAACCTTCAGTTGAAACCGCGATCCTGGCCACTTCCAGTGTCGTCCATCTTCTGATCACCTAGTTGTCCTATGCACGACTTCTCTTATTACCACCCATGCCTAAACTCCTATTGGATCTCATCCGCCTCTAGATGATCCTTGACCACCCTGGTTCCAACTAATCTGCCATTATCTAGGATACCAGACTCTCACCGGTTACTGAACTCAAGAACCATCTCCTAGCCACTCTCAGCGACTTCTACAGAAAACTTCGGCAACTTGAAACGCTCTATCTACCTAGCCATTCTGGCTAAAAAAGGTCTGGGATCCTTGATCTGCTACCCTGACCCTATGGTTCCTACCAGGTCTCACCTGTTGCCATATATACACGGGCCTCGCCCGTGGATCTCACCCAAACTACACTTCTAAGTGGCCTCTCCCACTAGTCTCACCTATCTAGGGCTATGCAGGCCCACTCCTCTCTTAAACTCAGTTTGCTATCCTTTCTTGATTCTTACCATGCCAACTAGGAGACACGAGCCCCCACCTACAATCCGCTAACTAGAAGATACGGGCCCTCGCCCACACTCCTTTAACTAAACCGGTAATGAATGTTACGGCTATCCCGCAGTCTTACAACACTTTCCCCACACTGTCTAACTGCTGGCTACCAACCTGAAACATCCATCAACGAGCGCTTCGCAGTCTAACATCCTGGTTAACTCGCGTGCTACCGGGCAAAAATGCCACCCTGGTTTCCCAAACCAATCCTCAACTACTGTCAATACATGAATCAATTTAAGGATGTTTCCCAAACTCCCGACCTCCCCGCTACTCTATCCAAACTGCTATATCGGCTACTTTCCTTCACAACAAAGATGTGAACGCATCCAAGTTGTGCTCCTACCTCAGCTCCTGACCACTGGGATCATACTCCCCCACTTTGATTCATCTAGATCCCTACAACCCCCAGCTTGGGGAGGATTCCCAATTCTTCTCTCCTTTCTAAAGGGTCGATCTACTGACATCCAACGCTTACCACTACTAGCGCTCCTACTAACCAATACCATAATTGAACCACTCTTGAAGACTAACAGAACGGTTCCCGAGCCCCACTCAAACATGCTACAACAACTACATCCTAAGAACCGTGCTAAAAAAGTCGGGTACTACTATGAGCTACAGCCCGAAACTCCGTAGTATGCAGATGGCATATGATCTGAACACGAACAACAATAAAATTCTAACATACATTCACTAACATAGATTAAATACCATAACAATATAATCATGAATAAAAGTTGACAAGAAAGCAAAAGATACACACCTGCAACATCCGGTGCTGCTTACACCTCCACTGAAACCAGTTGATATGCCCTGCTCCTCGCCGCAGGCACCTTTGCCCAGTCCTGAAGATCGTTGGTGATCCTCAAAGTCACAGGGGCAGGTGCCATCACATGTCCTGCTGGAAGCAAACTCGGACACTGGGCCTTCTTGTGGCCCCTCTGACTGCAATGGAAACATATCAGGTCTGATCCCTGAGTGGTGGTAGCAGTACAATCCCTGCTGAAATTGATGGTTTTTGGCTATAAGAACATCCTATGTGCTCATACAAACCCTAATGCTTGGATCTAGGTTTCTCTATTGTACATGCAATTCATCCAAGACTATAAACCCTAGATCTAGTGTATGATAATCAATATAACATATAATTAGGGTTTACATCATACCTTGATTGTTATGTAGCAATAACAATCTCAAATCCTTCTTGTATTGACTTTAGAATGCTTAGAGTCACAAATGTCACTCCTCTAATGGTTCACAAACACCAAGAGCAAGAGGATGAAGAAGAGAAGTGAAGGAGGCTGCCCAAAACTTGTGGAAACCCTAGAAGAAAGCTTAGCCACGTTTTTGGTCTATATGGGGTCTATATATAGTGAGGCTATTAGGGTTATCTAACAAGGAAACCCTAATTTGGATGCTTAAGCCCTAAGCAACCCATGGACCCCTTTCATTAAAGGCCTTGGACGATTTCTAATGGGTTTCCCCATAGAATTCGTCCACTCCTCAATATTTATGGCAATCTATAGCCCAAATTGCAATTATCTTATAATTATAATTCCAGTCCCTTAAGTTTAATTAATCTCTTTTAGTCACAAAACTAATTACCAATTAATTCTTGACTAATATTAATTAAACAATATGATTTCTCCTTTAATGTATTGTTCTCATAATATATTAATAAATCATATTTAATCCTTTCTCTCCATAATTCATCCTATCAAGTTGCTTTGGTGAAGGCAACCCAAAAGGACCATGCACCATCGGGTCAAGTACATACCAAAATAGTTATGGACTTAGACACTAATCCAACAGTCTCCCACTTGGATAAGTCTAATAACTATTATGCGTATGACTTCAGATCCTGATCTGCAATCGTAGCTTTCCAAAGCCGCTGTCAACTCTGATCCTATCAGATACGCATGTCCTTTAGATAAGGGATCATATATTCCTCCATTCTAGGTATCGTATGAGACATGATTTCTAATCATTCTCTTTGTACTATTTCTCGACTTCTGATTTATGACGACTGACTAATTGAACAAATCAAATTAGCCCTAGCTCGGCCGAGCATTTACGTTTGTCATCACTAAATCATCGAGGAGCCCAGAGATATCGCTTTTATCCTACTTTGCATAAAAGGAATGGATAAACTTTGATACAATGCTTGCTTACACTCACTCACCGAATTACACACAACAATATGTTTTATGAAACCAAGTTACTAGTGCGTTTACATATTATCAATGTGCAACCGATTTGCAAGATACAACTCACACATCTCGGTTTCAAGAATATAAGATGTTATCGTCTCACCAATCACTCGTGATACAATTCATGGAGTGATCCAAGTGAGCATGGGTTTAATCCAATGCTCAAATCATATTCATAAGCACTCATGAACGTTGCAGCAAACATTTGCTTATGTCTAATACTCTTTAGACAATCCACACACCAATTCACGACAGTCTTCATTCATACCTACTTCCAACATATGAACGACTGTGGCCCGTTCGAATAATTTGACTGTTCTTAACCAATTAAATTATTCTGGAAGTCAAAACATGCAAAGTGAAACACAAGAATAATACTAATCCCATATGGCCTCAAACCTTTGAGTATAAATAAAAAAACCTTTTATTTATCACGATATCGATTACTCATTATTTGTTGTTTCGGGTAATCAACTTCTTACTTGAATTATTACACTTGTCTCATGCTCTTAGCATGCACATAATGTTTACCTATGGTTCTTACTTTGTGAAATAGATCAAATGAACACATATCCAATCATACTCATTTCACAACTCCAAATCCTTTTTCATAAGTGAAAGAATATCAAATTCTTGCCACTTATGGAATATGTTAGATTCTAACATTTTATGCAACGATCCTTTTGTAATATCACTGCACCAAAGTCACAAAGACTATTGCTAATGAAATTACAAAGTCTTCTATCGGATATTGTTACAAGACAAGTCCTTAGATATGATGTTTCTCACTCAAAGTACATTCCTTTGAACATCCTTTTGCATAAAAGTTTCTAATCTAGACATAGATTTTCAATATTCAATTACCAATATGGACACGTTTCCATAGTTTCCATACGACAACTCATTCTTAATAGAATCTTATCTATTCATAATGATGTCGATATGGTCCATCCAATACTATACTTCCAACTACTCACAAGCGACCAATCATCGGCGAACTTTGGATTGTCCTTTGACAATTGTTTAATTATCTTAGTCAAAACCGATTCTTGTCCTTTTTCCCTCTAAATGCGCTAGACATTTGGAAAATTTTAGAATGGTCAAATATTATAGCATTTGCAATCGATCCTATACCCGAAGCATATGGGACACGATGCATAATGTCTTACATAAAGATTTGATACTTTATCAATCTTCTGCCATAATATTTTATGTGCTATGTTCTCAAAATTCGAATTATGAAGAGGAATGCCGTAATCATAATCGAAATTTGAGAACACACTATGTACCTTTGACTAAATTATTAACATTCCACAACCTAAGCCTTTAGATTTGAAATGAAGCATAATATTCTCTCCCTTAATTATAGCAAACAAATATTCAACCCTTACAACTTTTCAAAGTATGACTCTTGTTTTCTATAATTAATATTGCTAACTTGCAATACTTTCATAATAATCATGCAATCATAACATTTATGCTCCCACTATCATGATGATTATTATAAACATAACACTTATGCTCCCACCAGCTTTGACATGTATTCAGAACCCAACTTAACTTCCAGAAAAAAAAACAATACTTATTGAATTTCTTAAGTTCATGTTTCTAATACCTAGTGCTTTGATAATCTTTTATCGAGGCTTCTTGAACTTATACACCTTTGTCTTAGATAGCTCATATGTTTTTCTGAACAATTCAGACTAATTGCCAAACCTCACAATTCAAATTATGGAAAGGGATACCGTAACCATAATCGAATTCGAGAATACAATTTCATAATTACTATATTCTTAAAATTTTTCTTAGTGAAAGCATTTCCTCACAGTCATTTTCATGAAGGAGGGAATCTTATGACACTTAGATTTTAATGGTGTATGTGTTCCTATCCATGTGAATTTGTCAAAACCAAGGTTTACGACAAATTCAAACTCATATGGACCGAACTTTCTTAATCTTGATTTCTTGCCTTATGGTAGCACAGCTGCCCACCATGTCTTCCAAGTAGTTAAGCAGCTCACCCTTTCCTATCAATGTACTTTCCATTGATCAAGGTGCCTTGCCTTTTATGCGTTCAAATGAGAACTCATAGAACTCACATGCATAATTAACTCAATTGGAACAACACATAAACAAAATAATGTCAACACGATAGGTTGTGAACCTCAACTCGTGTGCTAGTGATGATCGATAAGGTTTATTTTGATTTGTTCTTGAAACCTTTCAAGACCATTAAGACTCCCACTGACTCCTTTACATATAAGATTCTTTTGTCAATAAACATTTCTTGACAAACAAATATTCAAGAGCTAGTGTAGTTTTTATCAAAACACTTCATAAATTGGTCCTAGTTGGTCTTTGTCTTATCCAAGACATCACAACTTTCCACATTTGATGGATGTTATAAACCTTCTTAATACTTTTCACTCATAGTCACAATCTTAACTTTAAGTCTTGTTATTGGAACGAAGTATGATTAACTTCTTGATTTAACCATTTCTTCAATTCTTGATTCCTCTTCTTAGACATACAATTGTGCTAAGACTCACTTAGAGGATCAATTGAGATATGGTTCTTAATCATTAAGACATATCATAAAGCATAAAAGGTACTCTCCTTTCTTCTTAGAATGGAGAAACTTTTATCTTTCTGCCTACTTGATTCTTCTTATTCGTTCTGCTATTGATTTAAACTTTTTCAATCAATTCAGAATTACACTTAATCTTATAAGTATAATCATATTTACTAAACCTTTAGAAATTCATGACGAATATCTTTGTTACTCTTGTGGTGGACTTGATCAACACGCAACTTTGCGAAATCGATCTCCTAGTCCTTCACTTGACACTTTGTCAATGAATTAGTCTAGTTTCCAAATATGAAATTTCTCATTCGTCATGCAACCAAGTTACATGATTCCAAATTTTTGTCCAATTGAAACTTGGGCGATGAGAAACTCTCCCTATTTGGTAAATTCTCGACTTTTCCACAAACATCATAAATTAAAATCATATCCACTTGTTGTAGAAATATGCAAACATCAATTTTCATAACGATTTCATTGCAAGGAAATAAACAAATAAATAAGTCAAACCAAAATTTATTTTATTTATAAAAGCAGCGGAAAACATTTGTCCTTACAATGCAAAATCCATTGAAAACTATGTAGTCAAATATTCCTAACAATTCTATCATAACTATCTAAGCTCAAAATCTAATCTTCAAGCCCATGCGATCGAGATGCATTTCTTTGTGATTAGACTCATCTTGCTCTTTCATCAAGCTTCCATTCTTTTCACCGATCCTGCAAAACATTCAAATGCAATGTTATCACATCATGTATTAAGAATCAACGAATAGGAACTTAATGAAGTTAGATAGTGGATTTTACCTGAAGCACGACCATACTCTTTGACTCTCCCATCTTCTAGAATCTTCAGGCTCTTAGAGCAGACTTCTATCCAACGCCCTTTCTCTTGGAAGAAAATGCAGGTCGCTTCTCCTAGAACGTCCTCGGAAGGATGGTTGGTTGACTTTCCCAACAAATACGCTCCATTGCTTTGCCAAATCATTTCTGATTCAGCAACAATGAGCATGTAAGTTAGGTCAATGAGGTTATCGTCATGGTCCATCATATAATAGTTTCTTTTGAACTCATTATATGATTCAGGAAGTGACTGCAAAACCTAGTTCACAGCCAACTTATCGGGGAATGACGCACCCAACATTATCAACCTATCGATGTGTGATTTCATTCCTAGAACGTGGGCACACACGGGTTTACCATCTTCATGTTTCATTTCCAATAGGACTTTAGTGATATTGAACCTTGCAATTCTTCGATCTTGTGCGCTAGGGAGAATAATTGGAGGAGGTGGAGGAAGTGAAGCACGATTTCTTGTTCCTCGATCGAATCGTGGAATATCATCTTCATGTGGAATGCTTGTTCCACGGGATTTGGGAAGACCATAGTTGTCGAACTTTGACATCTACAAAACGGGAGAAAAAAAATTAAAGTTAGTTGATTGATTGAGTCCTTAGTAGATCACATAAATGAGATACTAAGGCTAGGACCCAACACAATATGCTACAAACCTAGAAAAGGGATGCCGTAATCTAGTTGCAGAATATTTGAAGGTAAGTGAATGACGATTCACTAATTTCCACCATGAAAAACGAAAAAAAAAATTTAAGTTTTAAATCTATGAAAACTCCTAGATCCTTTGAGATTCATTGAACATTTCAATGGCATGTTTAAATCTCGATATGCCCTTCTAGTTTGTGACTGGGATGCCGAGGATCACAAAACGGGTGTGAATAACCATGCAAACTTACATGGTGCCCTCACATGTTACATTCACCTATTCGATGTGCTGGTAAACCACACACGCTCCACCGAACTATGACAAACATTGAGTCACCCTTTGCTACCTTTGCTTAGAACCATTTAGTGTTCTGGTAAACCACACACGCTCCACTAACGTCTTTGCAAGGGCACAATGTGTAATTTCATGGAATTGCATCAATTCACTTTTGCCTAAGTAACTAAGGTTGGGAATTTGTAAAACATTTAGTTACTTTTGTACTTCATTATACTTATAATGGAAGGTTTCGTCCTAACCTACCCGTTCGGCTAACGGCCCTCCACTAGTCAAGAGTGCGGTGGGTAAGAGTGGATACCCATTCAATCGCCATATTATAGGCAATTTCCTTAAACACCCCTCATAGACCAACTTTGTGAATGAGGCCTACTAACGGTAAGACTGACTTTTATTCATACATATATATAATGTTAAACCAAAACTTTATGGATTTATTAAACCTCTTTTAATTATACACCTTAATTAATTAATAAAACCATAAGGGTGTGATTTGAACTTTTCAAAACAATACTAGGGTTTTAGAATTTAACATTCCTAATTAACCTTTAATCAACTTTTAAATTCCAAAACTTGAGGGCAAGTTTTGAAACATTTCAAAACATTTGGTTTAGAATTTAAATATACATCAAAATTAAACTTTTAATCAAAATTTAAATTCCAAAACTTGAGGGCAAGTTTTGAAACCTTTTTCAAAAAATTAGGGTTTCAACTATTTAAATTTCAAAACTAAACTTTTGAGTTCAAATTTAAACTATAAAACCTAAAGGGGAAAATTTGAAAGTTTTCATAACACAAGGATCAAATAAAAAATAATCTAAATTAACATTTAATCACATAATTATCCATATTTGACTTATTTAATGATTTCTTGCAAAACAATTTACCAATTTCATCAAAATAATTAATCAATTATCACATAAAGAAATAAATATTTTATTAATTGATAAATATCTTCAATTAGATCAAGAATATACTCATATATATATATATATATATATATATATATATATATATATATATATATATATATCATAAAATCGGATTTATATTGATCTAATATGATAAAGGCAAGTATCTCAAAGATAAACATCAAGAAATCCCGAAAATAGCTCCATCTGACGCTCGAACTCGCCGAGTACACATATGGACTCGCCGAGTATGGGGCTACTTGCCGAGTCCACAATGGGACTCGCCGAGTCCATCATGCAGTACCACAAAAATCGAATTTTTTTAACATACAAGGCATCAATACAATAGAAACCAATCTAGGCTCTGATACTACTATTGGGTTTTGGCTATAAGAACATCCTATGTGCTCATACAAACCCTAATGCTTGGATCTAGGTTTCTCTATTGTACATGCAATTCATCCAAGACTATAAACCCTAGATCTAGTGTATAATAATCAATATAACATATAATTAGGGTTTAGATCATACCTTGATTGTTATGTAGCAATAACAATCTCAAATCCTTCTTGTATTGACTTTAGAATGCTTAGAGTCACAAATGTCACTCCTCTAATGGTTCACAAACACCAAGAGCAAGAGGATGAAGAAGAGAAGTGAAGGAGGCTGCCCAAAACTTGTGGAAACCCTAGAAGAAAGCTTAGCCACGTTTTTGGTCTATATGGGATCTATATATAGTGAGGCTATTAGGGTGATCTAACAAGGAAACCCTAATTTGGATGCTTAAGCCCTAAGCAACCCATGGACCCCTTTCATTAAAGGCCTTGGATGATTTCTACTGGGTTTCCCCATAGAATTCGTCCACTCCTCAATATGTATGGCAATCCATAGCCCAAATTGCAATTATCTTATAATTACAATTCCAGTCCCATAAGTTTAATTAATCTCTTTTAGTCACAAAACTAATTACCAATTAATTCTTGACTAATATTAATTAAACAATATGATTTCTCCTTTAATATATTATTCTCATAATATATTAATAAATCATATTTAATCCTTTCTCTCCATAATTCATCCTATCAAGTTGCTTTGGTGAAGGCAACCCAAAAGGACCATGCACCATCGGGTCAAGTACATACCAAAATAGTTATGGACTTAGACACTAATCCAACAGAAATGACCAGCCCGACTGCACTTGAAGCAGGAATCACCCCCACTACCACCTCTGCATGCACCCTCGTGCGTCCTGCCACACTTTCCATAATGACTGCGGGCCGGATAATCCCTCCACCTCATATCCGACCCCTTAGGTATCTTGCTTGAACCTGCAGCTACCTGTGCTCCTCTGGCTTCCTCTTCCTGAGGTGCTCCAGATTGATCTCCTTGTCCCTGGCCCGAGCAATCATATCCTCCAGCGTCTTGCAGCTGGACCTGCTCACAAACTCCCTGATGTCACTCCTCAGCATCTCGTGATATCGGGCCTTCTTCATCTCCTCATCCGCACATATTGCGGAACAAGAAGAGCCCTCTCCCTGAACATGGCGGTCATCTCTGCCACAGTCTCAATCGTCTGCCTCAAATCCTCAAACTCCCGTGCTAGCGGCTACACCTCGATCACTAGTGCAAATTCGGCCCTGAACCTGGCCGAGAAATTGCTCCATGTCATCATACCCAACGTGGTATCATCCCTAATAGCATGACCAACCTCCTCCCACCAATCCCACACTCTGTCCTTCAGGAGACAGGGGCGAGTTGAACCTTGTCCCCCTCGGGACACCGGCTAGAACGAAAAGCGTTGGCGACATCAGCCAACCATCTGTTGCTAGCAATGGGTTCCCTAGCTCGATGGTAATCTGGAGCTCCACAAGCTCTGAACTCTCAAAATGTCAATATACGCACTCCCATCATGGTCATCATCTCAGTGCGGAAATCTCACAGCCTCTCATCAAAAATCTCCAATATGCCCTTCTTGACCTTGCCAAAGATCACAAGAGTCCAGTCTAGAATATTGCATGTAATCTCAGTTGATACAAAATCCTTCCTCCGCTCCTCAAGCTATTCGGGTCCTGAACCCGAGCCTGATCCCTCGTCGGCGCCTGAACCGCCTACTGGTCTCTCCCGCAGTGTCACCATGCTGAAAACATATCATAACAACCATCAAAATACACATCACCGCTGAGGGATCACACACACGTTACAAATTTCCTGGTTTTATCTCGGCCCTTCTTCAAAAGAATACGGATCCTCTGCTTTCAGTAGTACGGGCCCATACTACCTTCCACATCTATCCATACTTTCCTTAAGGATTGCCTCGACTCCACCAAGTCCCTTACTACTACTACTACTGCCAACACTAATCTCATTCTAGGCTTGTCCTAGGGTAACCTCCAACCCACACCCAGTCCTCAACCACTAAAGGTATCTTTATGATGCCAATTAGCCATTACTTGAATACCATCACATGTGACGAGGCTCGGATAATCCTTCGAGTGAAGGACTCGTCCCTACAATGGTTGGACTTAAACAAGAGCTGCACAATAAGGCCAAATCCAGCACTCTAAGATTATTGAACCCTGATCACATGTGACTTGCGTATTCTCCTAATGGCTAACTCCCATCACTCAGTGTCCCACAAATCACAAAGAAAGTAACATTCAGACAAAAAGGTAAATCTAACCATAACATAATCAAGCAATCATATTCACATATCAAGAATCTGCACTAGCATGCGATATAAGCTCATATAATCAGGCATAACCTAATCAGGCTGTCCTACGACTATTTAACCCATACTAGCATGAAACTCAATAAACACATATAACAGGCATATAAGGCATCCTTCCTAGATCCTTAGCCCTAAACCATCATGCTTATCACATAATCATATCATAACATAAACTTGTATGGGTGATTTGGGAGAACTTACTTGAGCTCGGCTGATTGCATGCACCACACCCTTTTCTCTTTTCAAAGTTCTTTTCACTTTTCAGGGTTCTTTTCTTTTCTAAAAGTTCTTTTCCTTTTTCCAAAACTCTTTTATAAAAATGATTCTCTTTTAAAAATTCTCATACCAAGTCCTCAGTTTGACTTCGGACACACCCAAGAGTATACCCGAATCTCTCTAACCAAGGCTTTGATACCAATTTGTAACATCCCAAAATCATGACCAAAAATTTCTTTTTAAAACATAAATAAAAACATAAGTATCCAATAAATTCAGCCATAACTAAACGTAGATATATAAAATTAGAGTATTGTTTCAAAACATGTTCTAATTATCAGAGTAAAACCATCCTAGGCTAAAACTTATTGGTGCGTGCGATGCGATCATCCCGAGCTCTTCCTTCAGCTACTGGAAGTACCTGAAACCAAAACTGAAAACCGTAAGCACGAAGCTTAGTGAGTTGCCCAACCTACCACATACCATATACATACAACCACATACTGGGCCCCCGCCCGTTGCATCGGGCCTCGCCCAGCATCGGGCCCCGCCCGACATCAGGCCCCGCTTGGCATTGTGCCTCGCTCGGTATACATATTTGTTTCTCTTAGGCCCAGCCTATCTCTGGGCCTTGCCCACCATACACATACAATCAAATAACATACTAGTACATAAATAAACATACTCTAGCTGTTCCTGAGGCCTCGCCCAACTAGGGCCTCACCCCTGCCCTGCTACTAAAGTTGTGGAACCCAGTCCATACTCCTGTTAGTAGTAAGATATGGGCCCCCCGCCCACAGTCACTCTCTTCCTATCACGGGCCTCGCCGCTACTCTACTAATGTTGAGATATGGAACCCCATCCATACTTAGCTAGTGATGAGATACGGGACCTCACCCATACTCACCTCCCTATCAGGCACATACAAATTTCACACATACAAATTTCACAGAGACCACATGTATAATCTAACATACAACATAAGAATCTTCCTTGAGATTGCCCCGACATTGGATCCCCGGCCTGGAGACACACTATCATCTAACATACTCTGGGCTTACCCCAACATTGGACCCCTAGTCCTGAATCTATCATACCTACTCATGCAAGAATCACAAAGACCTCTTGCATTCTAACCTTCCTATACAAATTTCACAGAGACCACAAGTATAATCTAACATACAACATAAGAATCTTCCTCGAGATTGCCCCGACATTGGATCCCCGGCCTGGAGACACACTATCATCTAACATACTCTGGGCTTACCCCAACATTGGACCCCCAGTCCTGAATCTATCATACCTACTCATGCAAGAATCACAAAGACCTCTTGCATTCTAACCTTCCTCGGGCCTTGCCCGACATCATGTCGTAACCCGAAACATATATAATAAGTGCCTACGGCTATGCCTGGGTCTTCCTACTATACATAAACATAAATGTAATGGGTCGGCATTGATGCCTTAGACCCATACAAACAGTCAGGAGACTCACCTTGCACTGCTGAAGACTAGCTAAACACTTTTGACTCCTATTCGTCAACTCCTAAACTGCTGATCCTTCGGCTCCTCGAACTATTAATACCCAAAATAACACTTAGACCACAATACCCTCCAAATTCAACCCATGTCAAATTCAAAGGTCCAAGTCAACGCTCCGAGTTCAATTCAACTCGCCGAGTTGGCCTACCAACTCGTCGAGTCCCACAATCCACATGAAACTCTCGACTTCGATCCTACTCGTCGAGTTCTCCTCGAACTCGTCGAGTACACCTTGAACACATCGGGACCCTTCTTCATCTGACTCGTCGAATTCTCCTTTGAACTCGTCGAGTCCACCTTCATAAATTAGGGAGATTGCCTTGGACTCGACGAGTTCCCCCTTTAAATCGTCGAGTACGATGATCTTCAGGTCCACTATGAACCCGGACTGGCTGAGTTCCTAACCAACTCAACTCATACCTGCTAGCAGAAGGGTTTTAGGCAAGGAAACGGCCTGACACACCGAATCATATAAGTGACCTGCCGAGTCACACTATGTCCAAATCTATTCAGGCGATTTTAGTCGAGCACAAAACATCTAGGACCCAAATATAACCTTCTAGGGTCGAAATATCACGCAAAGCTACTGCCTTTACATCCATGCATGGCCCTTTTTGCTCAAAAGGCCATAACAACCTCTTAAACATTGAATGTGGAGTTGTAACAACAAAAAGCTTCCACCTTTATGCCTTAACTATCCACAATACTCTCATATCTGAAAGGATCTTGCTTGGGGACGTCCAAATCCCACAAGCACCCATTCATGGACTAATATCTTCATAAAAGGGATGATAAAAAGATCTATTAAATCAAAAGCCAAGATGAAGACTTGATTACCAATGAATATAGCCACTGAAGTATATCTTCTAGATCTTCCTCCTCCTTCATGAACCTCCAACTTCCTTCTTCTACTTCTTCCTCTTCAAGAGTACACAAATCACACAAAGGTGGCCCAAACACTCACAAGGCACACTAGGGTTTCGTGGTGAGGGTTTGGGGTCAGGGGGCTGAAGATGAGGCTGAGGGAATGAGAATATGATGCTTAAATAGGGCACAAAGTCCCGAAATTAGGGTTTCCCAACCCAAACCAGACTCGCTGAGTCGGCCATTTAATCCGCGACATGGAACTCGTTTCCTCCCTGGACTCGACGACTAGGCCTCTTGACTTGGGGTTTTTCTTTCCTTTCTTGACCTTCTAAATTCGGGGTGTTACACATATACAAATACATACATAATACACATTCAAAAACACATAGATACATATATAATACGTATACAAAAACACATATACTACATGATACACATACTAATACACAAATACATACATAATACAGATATAAACACACACACACACACACATATATATATATATATATATACACACACACACACATACAAGATACACATACAAATACACATACATATACAAAATACACATTCTAAATACAAAAAATAAACATATATAGAAGATGTGGTGGTGTGTAATTCGGCGGAGAAGCGTGGTGATGGACTGGTGGCAGTATTTCGCAGTTGGACTAATTTTCTGGGCAATTTCCGGCAGACAACAACAAACTTCGGTAGATCTTCAACATTTCCGGCAAGGGACTAAAACAATCTGACACCAACAATGAGTATGTCACATGGGGAGAAGATAAAGAAGAAGAAAAATATAAAAGAAGGAGTTGTTGCCGGAGTGGTGACAAAGAGAAATGAGTTCATAGAAGAAGGAAGAATGAGCTGAAGGGTGTTAAATCTGCGAAGGGAATTAGCGGCGACGACTTTTAGCGACAACATATAGAGTATTAGCAGCGAGAACTTGGGGGGGGGGGGGGGGGGATATTGATGGTCAAAAATTTTCTGCAACAACTTTGTGGGTAAAAATTTTCGTGTATTAGCGGCAACACCGTCGCCGATATTGGTGCCACCGCTATTGGTATGTACGTTATCGATTTTCGGTCCTTGGATTAGGGACAAAATCAATGGCTAAGGTTTCACCTCATATTTTGACGCAGATCGGGGTTGATAGACATTAGTGGCGACATCCACCTTTAGCGGTGACACATAATGCGAAAGTTACATGTCACCGCTAAAGGTGGCTGTCGCCGCTAACACCCATTATTCTTGTAGTGAAAAGCACCAACCAGAAAGGATGAGTGTATAGTATTTTAGGCATTCACAAAGTCAAAAAGTTATAAAAAAACGAGAAAACTACAAAAAAGAAAGAAAGAAAGAAAAACAAACTACAAAATTCGTCCTAGTGGTTTAAAAAAAACTGTGAATAAGGTCCAAATAGTTTTGGACTTGCATTGAAGGTCCGAAATTGAGAAATTTTCCTGGTTTTGGTCCCAAAATTAAGAAATTTATGTGATTTTGGTCCATGGAAAACCTGAAAGAACGAAAACCATGGAAAATAAGAAAGAATTTAAATGAAATGTAGGATATAAAATAAAAGGTTATAATAGTTTTTTCAAGTGTTTTAGGACGAAAACTGTTGAATGTTCTTGATTTTGGACATTCTATGAAAGTTGAAAACATTTTGGACCTTATCCACAGTTTATCGAAAACCACATGAACAAAGTTTGCAGTTTTGTCAAAAAAAAACCCACTATATATTCACCAAGTGACAATTATGGTTACCTGAAAAGAACGTCCATCGCAAATTTGTTATATTTGGGCAGCAAAACCCTTACAATTTTCAATTAGCTAAAGACTTAGAAACAAGTAAGATACAAACTTGAACAACAAATTGCGAAAGAAAACTACCATCCAGAAACATTTAAATAGACTCGAATACAAAGCATAATTAACATCTAGGTTTCAGTATAATTCTTGAATTAGCGCAAACTAAAAAAAACATTTAACATTTACCATTTTACCCTTCTTGGTGGTGATGCCTGAGAAATGGATCACACCCTCCGCTGCCTTCCATCTTTCCTGAAAACGAGCCCACCACCATCACTAGTCCGAAAAGTCATCCAGTAAACTCATTTTCTCCCCATCTTTCCTCTCGATTATGGTTTTGTGTGGTGGAGAAACAAGATGTCGATTTTGAATCTAAAATTTCTCTCTCTCTCTCTCTCTCTCTCTCTCTCTCTCTCTCTCTCTCACACACACACACACATACGCACACATATACTTTTCATCTAAACTTGTCGGGGAATCTATGGTGTTTCATTTTTAAGAGGATCTAGTTTTCAGAGGCGGTTGATTTTTATGGTTTTGAAATAGACCTCCTTCAATTTTGGTTTTATTCTCTGAAATCGATCTGTTTTTATTTCATGAAATCGATCAGGTGGCAAAATTGAGAGTTGCTGGAGGTCAGACTGTGATAGTTGTTGGAAAATGAGGGTAAGTCGGTGTTTGGCAGGCGGGAGATGGTCTCCGGTGGTATATGGGAGATAACTAAATTATTAATGGTAACATGTGAGAGATATAGAGAAATAGACCAAAATACTAATTTTTTTACATTTTTTTAATAATAAAAATTATAAAACAATTAAAAACAACACGAAAATTAAATTAAAAAGGCAAATAGACATTTCAATTTTGATATGGACCGAGTCCACAAAGAAACATGCTCGAAAGGACCATTCTTCGAAACTTTTCACTAATTGAACAAAAACCCAAAAAAAACTACAAACCAGGAGGACCAATTATATAGTTTTGTCATTTTTCTAATAGTAAAGGCCCATTGTGCCATATAAAATACTATATTTATGTAAGTTTCGTTAGTGGACCATGTTTGGAAAATCCAGAGGTTCACAATTACTCTAAAAGTTAATCTCTTGTCTCTTTTTCATTAGAAAGCAATGTGAACGGAGGGCATAAGTCTAACCATAAGTCTTTTGGTTAATCTTGAATTAGTTTGGTTTAAAATATGAGGTGTATATATATATATATATATATATATATATATATATTTCATATGTCTAACCATAGATTGTGAATAGTTAATATGTTTATGAGGATTGTTGATTAAGATTTGTAGTTTGTTAATTATTAATTATTACTAATTAATTGGTTATATGACGTACATGCTTGAATATATATTGTTCCCATCCTTTACAGTTTTTGTGAGTCTCTTAAGATTATTCCAGAAAAAAAAAAGATTTAATGTATGATTGATATAAAGTATACTTTTTAAAGATAAGGCGTTTTTGACGCCAAAAGGTTTAGTGGAAGCTTTAGGGAAAAAGCAAAATTTGAATATTACGGACCCTGTTGCATGTGTGCATGGAATACCCATATATCTATAAATATTGACCACGTCAATGGTATCTTCGTGAACAAACAACATTACAACAATCATGAGCAAGTTATGGTTTTTCTTTCTCTTCTTCACTTTTGCAAATACAAACCTCACTTCAGGTTGCTTCGAGCATGAGAGGGAAGCTCTTCTCCAATTCAAACGCAGCATTGTATCAGACCCTTATGGTCGACTATCATCTTGGAATGGAAACAACTGCTGCCACTGGCAAGGCGTTGGCTGTGATAATGCAACCGGACATGTCACTAGGCTTGACCAAAGAGATCGGTCAACGTTTTGGAAACGTGAAGAAAAGTTAGAGGGAAAAAAATTGAATCCGTGTTTGGCCAAGTTGACTCATCTGAGTTACATGGATTTAAGTGGGATACATTTTGGTGGCAGTCAGATTCCTGAGTTCATAGGGTCGCTAACACAACTCAGGTATCTGAATCTTTCTTCCATGGGATTTTCAGGTATGGTTCCTCATTTTATTGGAAATCTGTCGAATTTGCGTGAGCTTGATCTCGGTGACATGAAACTGCTAGTTGTTGATGATTTCACATGGTTTTCAAATCTTTTATCACTTACGTTTCTTGATCTGAGCGGAGTGAGTATTGTTAAAGCTCCAAATTTCGACAAAGTATTGCTGTATATGATTCCTTCTTTACTCGAGTTACGCTTGTCTGGTTGTAATCTTTCTAATTCTCAGTTCTATCGCACACATCTTGATTCGAATCTTTCCCTTTCCACCATTCAAAAACTTGATCTTAGTCACAATTGGTTCCAAGGCGAATTCCCTCTGTTTTTACAAAACTTGACGTCTTTACAAGTTCTTGATCTTTCGTCTAATGAACTCAATTCTTCGATTCCTGTCATGAAAAAGGTTGTCGATCTAAACCTTCAGAAAAATAATTTCAATGGTATTGAAGATACCAAGGTCTGGAGACTCTGTCAGTTAAAGCGGTTGGATCTTTCAGAGAATTTTATGGAAGGGGTATTTACAGGGCCATCAACCAATGGATCCGAATCTGCCCAATTTGCTATGGAGACACTGACTCTCGATGAAAACAATTTTGGTGGCAAAATCCCGAAATCACTAGGAAGGCTTACGGCCTTGAGAGAGTTGAGTCTCGGAGAGAATGAGTTAACAGGAAGCATCCCGGAAGCTCTAGGAAATTTAACAAATTTGCGGGTACTGAATCTGGATTACAACAAATTAACAGGTTCGATACCTACGTCTATTGGAAACCTGCTGTTGTTACAACATCTTGATTTATCATCAAATCTGTTAAACGGGACAATTCCATTCTCCCTAGGAAACCTCTCAAAACTCGATTTTCTTGATATTTCCAGTAACTTTTTACAAGGGCCTATTCCTGCCATCCGACAACTTTGCAAACTTATTAATCTTGATATATCAGCCAATTCTTTATCTGGTGTAGTCACTGAAGCCTATTTCTCAAATACATCAATGTTAAAATACTTTGATGCAACCTCAAACTACAGGTTGAGCTTCAAGATTTCAGCCGATTGGAAGCCTCCTTTCCAAATACTATTTCTTGGACTTGAATCTTGCAAAATTGAATCAGAATTTCCACATTGGATTCGAACACAAACAAGTCTTGACACCCTAGTCCTTTCCAATACTAGCATTTCTGGACCACTTCCAGATTGGCTTAGCGAGCTCCCTATCATGACCCTGGATCTGTCCCATAACTTTCTCACCGGTACATTGATAAGCCTTCTATCTAATTACCAAGAAATCAGGTCCGAGTTGGATCCTCCTTTCGGAATAGCGGGTTCGTTGGTTCTTCAGAACAACCTCTTTCATGGATCGATTCCAGATTCAGTGTGTAATACTACAAATCTGTTAATTCTCGATCTTTCTAGAAATATGTTATCGGGGGGTTTTCCAGATTGCCTTGGAAGTCTCAGCAGTTTGAATTCTTTGATGTTAAGTTCCAACCAGCTCTCGGGTGTCATTCCAAACTCTCTGGGCAATCTTGGTTCTTCGCTAGTAGTGTTAGCTTTAAACGACAACAACTTCCATGGTGAACTTCCAAAAACTCTAGCAAATTGCACAAGTTTAGCTTTGTTGGATTTGGGTGAAAACAGATTCTATGGAAGTATACCAAAATGGATTGGTGAAAAGATGGATGTTCTGACTTTCCTCAGGCTACATAAAAACAGCTTCACAGGTCCAATTCCTGTAGAGTTGTGTGAAAGACCCACGCTCCGAATCATGGATCTTGGTGAGAACAAATTAACAGGAACCATCCCTCACTGTTTCCAGAACTTAGGTGGAATGATCAAAGGAGGCGACAGCAGTAACACTTTTTCAGGCTCAGACGAGCTGAGTTTTAGCCAGGTAATAAAAGGAGTTGTGCTAGAGTATACAACGACATTGAGATACGTTGTCAACATGGACCTTTCAAGCAATAAACTGGTCGGGGAGATACCCAAGGAGTTGACACTTCTTTTGGGATTGCATGGTCTTAACTTGTCTAACAATCACCTCACAGGTCGTATTCCGGATAGAATTGGTGATATGAATTCGTTAGAATCTCTTGACCTTTCTATCAACCATCTTTCAGGGGTGATCCCACAAAGTCTGTCGGCATTGACATTTCTTAGCCATCTGAATTTGTCGCACAATAACTTATCAGGAAGAATTCCAACAGGAAGTCAGCTCCAAACGCTCAATGATCCATCCATATATGCTGCCAATAATGAGCTTTGTGGTATTCCGCTGCAGATCAAGTGCAGCCTTGATGAAGTCCCAGAAACTGGAAGAAATGCTGAGGAAGATGAAGACGATGATGGCGATGAGAAGATATTGATTTATGGTGCAACATGTGGTTTCACAACCGGGTTTATGGGAATTGTGGGAGTTCTGTTACTTAAGAAGAGATGGAGACTCGCTTTCTTTGATTTTGTGGGATATTTCATCAGCAAGAAACTGTGAAACTTACAATGCTTGATCAAAATTTCAGATTTCATTTCATGTCTTAAAGAAAAGGCTTGAACACAAAATAGTGCTTAGTTGATCGAGCAACTTGTCTAAAAGTTTATGGACCGACGGAACCTTATGAAGCATGTGTATATATGTATTTTTGGTTTTTATTTTGTGAAAATGTTAAATGCTTTTAAGTTGGTGTTGAGTTTGCTAATAAAATGTTTATGTTTGGTTTTAGTTTCGATAAATAGAAGACTTTTTTTTAATTTTCCTACAGATGTGTGACTGGCATCTTTGTAACAAATTTCCAACGAACATCATTGACCGATAGATTTTTGATCAATTTTGTGATAAATTCGATCAGTAATCAGTCGGTAGAAAATGCAGATTTAAGAAAAAAACCATTTAATATCCATGTTTTTTTCTAAAAAATGCAGAAAAATTCAATACAAATAAATATCATAAACATATGTGGAACTATTAATTTTTAAACTGAAATATATATATTTGACCACAAAAGTTGAGTTGTCATTCCAATTGTGTATCTGAGTTTCCTAAACAATATGCAACAAATTTACAATTAAAGCCTAATTAATTTATCCATATAACTTCTCTGCATAAGCCACTATCGAACATCATGTATGGCTATTATCCCATCAAAAAAATATTGCATAATGCTTCACAGTGAGCTCACGAAAAGTAGACTATGTAAAATCTAGGAGTTTTGTTGTTTACCACAGCTCTATGTAAGCAATTCTTGTATTAAAGCCGTGGTCAATCCATCCAGACTTGAACCCACTGCTGTTTCTCCTGTACACTACCATTGTAGGTATCCAACCGTCCACCTGAGGAGAATTGAATCAGTATTTACATTACGACATAACATTAAACCACAACAAGAAATTGAATGTCTAAAAAAAAAAAAACAAGTAGGCATTCCCAAGAAACTACCGGCTGTTATTACAGCATTGTATTTCAACTTTTTTTCTTATGAAAAAGCTATACGTACTATGATCAGGGCCGTCTCAAGACGATTTGAGGCCCGGGGCCGAAAAAAAAAAATGGGGCCCTTAGTAATAGATATATAAATATAATTTTTATTTTTGGTAAAGGAGGGCGGTACCTCCGGAAATTTTTATTAATTAGAAAAAAATTAATACAATTGCAGGCTGGGGACTCCCCACCTATGGAAAGGAAAAAGCTTCGGGACAGGCCCCAGAAGCCAAACAACCTAATACTATAAATACAAAGCAACAAAATAAAAAAAGCTATAACATGATTTGCACCTATTACATAAACATAACAAAGAAAAAACTAAAAAATTTTTACATTTACGAGCTTTTTTAGACGCAAAGTCATTATAAATAGTATCAAGGTCAATTTTATCCAACATATCTTTTTCGATACATAACATAGCCAAACCATTCAATCTTTCTTGTGACATAGATGATCTCAAATAACTTTTTAATAATTTTAATTTTGAAAAACTTCTTTCTGCTAATGCTACAGTAACAGGTATAATATTCGATATGCAATGAAAACATGTGGATAACAATCTTCAGTTTTAACGAACTCTAGAATTTCAACAACGGACATAAAAACGTTTGGGAAAGTCATTTGTAACACTTGAAGTTCGGAAAACAAATAATTTGAATCTACATCACACAAGTTATTATGAGAAAATTGTTTTGTGAAATTAGTGCAACTTTTTTAAGTTCAATGTCATCCAATGACTTTAACTTTTCTGAATTATATAAAAATCCAAAAATATTTTCAAAAATAGTTAATTGTTCAAATCTACTCTTTAATGAAACAATTGCCATATCAACAACAACCATAAAATATTCAATTCTAAACGATTCTTCGGTTGACTGTAATTCTTGTGCATTATCAATTTCATCAAATTGCCTTTTTCTAGTAACTTGACGTCTTATTCGAAATGTAGGTTCAACATCCATATCAATTGCTATGGCTTTAGCATTATCTAAACTACGGGAAAATCCTTCATTTCTATATTTCTCAAAAAATGACATCATACTTTTTAATTGATTAATGGTGCCATCAATACACATAGATTTAGTTTGCAGTTTTTTACTTACCATATTAATAGCAAATAAAATATCATACCAAATTACCATACCAAGTAAAAATTCATAACTTTCTATGGCACCAACTAAACTTTCTGCTTCACTTTTTGATTTAGCATCATTGCATGATTTACCTAATTCAATTAAAGCTTGCCTTATTTGAGGAGCTTGAAACCTAAAAGCTTTGACACTTTTAATTCTACTTTCCCAACGTGTATTAGATAAACATTTTACAGTTAAATTGTGAACATTTTCAAGTAGTATGTTCCATCTTTTAGTAGAACTCGAAAATAGTACAAATATGCGTTGCACAACTCCAAAAAAAGAAATAGCTTTTTCACATGAATGAGCCATATCACTAACTGTAAGATTAAGACTTAAGATTAAGACTATGGCAAGCACATGACATATACAACGCTCTTGGATTAATTTCAAGTAATCGTTTTGAACCCCTTGGTGTTTCCCTTTCATGTTAGAACCATTATCATAACCTTGCCCTCTTATGTCATCAAATTTAAGACCGATTGATTTAATTGCATGTAATAATTCGTTAAATAGTCCTAAACCAGACGTATCATCTACCTTCAAAAATTCTAAAAAGTATTCTTCAACTTTTATTTTATTACTAGATATGTTCACACATCGAATAACTAGAGTCATTTGTTCTTGATGGCTTACATCGGGGGTACAATCAAGAATCACAGAAAAATATTTTGCTTCTTTAATAATTTTAATTATAGAATTTCTAACGTTGTGAGCTAAAATAGAAATTAGTTCATTTTGGATATTGTGCCCTAAATAATGATTATGGGTTTCATGATTTTCTATGCGTTTAACATGATCTTGCATTACACTGTCAAATTCTGTCATCATTTGAATTACTCCTAAAAAATTACCGTTATTATCTTGATTAAGCTTCTCATTAGATCCTCGAAAAGCTAAATTATATTTGGATAAATATTTCACGGCAGCAATTATTCTTATTAAAACTTGTCTCCAACGCTCTTTTTCTTTTATATATATTTGTTGTAAGTCCTTATCAATTGTTTCATTCTTACCCAATCTTACTCTTAGCTCATTCCAAGATCGCACACATAAAATATGTTGAGCACTATTTTCATGTTCATCAAGTCTTTCATAAAGGTGTTTCCAATTATTAAATCCATTATTTGCCAAAGAAATTTGATTATTATTATTAATAGGTTTAAACAATTTACAACAAAAACAATAAATTTTATCTACTTGTTTAGAATAAATTAACCATTTTCGATCGCTTGTTTCACCATTACCTAGCTTTCTAGTATAAGCACCATAAGAAAAATGTCTAGATAAACTATCTTTAGGAAACACAAGATTTGATTCTCTAATTGGTCCTTTTTCAACTAAAATTTCTCTTAATTTAGTGTCAATATTATCCCAATTACTTGGATCATAAATATTTAAAGGAGGAACAAATTGATGGCCATTTTCATTCATATCATTTTCACTACTAACATTATTTTCAATACTAATTTCATTCTCATTAGTGTCATTTTCATCTTCATTAGTGGCATTACTTTCATTGGGAATTTTATTCTCGTTAGTGTTATGTTCATTCTCATTAGTGGCTTTATTATCAATTTCATTCGTATTAGTGTTATTTTCATCCTTATTGGTAACAATATTTTCATTACGAATTTCATTATTATTATTTTCATCTTTATTATTAACGTTATTTTCATTATCATTAGTGTTAATTTCATTATCATTGTGGCTATTTTCATTATCACTTGTGATATTTTCATGTTGAATCGAAGCATTGGGATTATCTATTTTTTTTATAAATTTATCCATGGATCCCTTTTGAGCCTGTTCATCTTGTTCTATTTTTTGTTTCTTTTTTCTTTTTTGACTTCCGGATAGATGTTTTCTAGGAAGCATTATTATCTTTTAGTTATTATATGTTGATTTTTATTTAAACAAAGCAATGGAAGACAATGATAATATTAGATTATTAGATAGAGCAATGAAAAAGAACACCTGATTCATCAATTTGTAGGCTCACTAGGTTGTTGCCAAGTTGCTATTTGCTTCCAAAAAGATTTATATTTCTTTTTCAATTACGCAATTACCTACACCCACTATAAGACAAAGTTAAATCGTATATAAAGAAAATAGAAACAAAAAATTAACACATTCCAGTTGATTAAATGGGGCTGATAAGAATTCAACAAAATCGATTTTGGGTATCATCTACATCCTGATTTAGAAATCGGTTATGGGGACTTTCACAAACCAACAAAATCTATTTGAAAGATAAAATATAAGAAATCACATGGAGAAGATAAGAAGAAAATTGAGAAAACACGAAATGCCTCAATCGATTACTGGACGTCTGAACTCTCTGAAATCTGAAAATCGATAAAAAAAAAAGTAAAAATAAATTGCTTATTCTTACCTGATCAGATGTTATTGATTCCTAATTGCTCAATGCCTCAATCGATTACTGGACATCTAGATGGAATCGATTTCAAAAATCAGTTGTTCTTCTCGTTTTCCTTCAATATCGGGAGCGGGAGTGCGGGACTGTGGAAGAGACGAGAGGTCGAGGGGACGGTTCAAGAATCAAGGTTCAAGGACGATAACAATTGGCATTGAAAACTGAAGAGTCCCGCTTTAGGCTTGAACGAATCAACGTGCTACCGAGAAGCTACAAAAAATCAGGCGCCCTTTTTTTTTTCTGATTACCTGATCAAACTTTATATCATCATATGGGCCTCAAAATTTCAGAAAACACATACGAACTATTTATATTTGCTGTAACAAAATTCTAAATTGGGCCCTATACAAATTTTGGGGCCTAGGCCATTGCCCAGCCTGCCCCCCCTATTGGGTCGGGCCTGACTATGATAATTCTAAGCAATTTTTTTTTTTGAAAATTATAACTTTGTACTTTCAGTTTTTTCTTATACAAGGACATCATACTTTGAAAAATCTGCGCGAATTATAGCAGTCGAATTTGTTTTGTATTTAGATGACATTGCTATAAATGGGTAGATTTTTTAAAGTACAATGCTATTATGGGATGATATGAAAGTAGGATGACATAATCAAAAAATTAATGGAAGTACACTGCAATAATCTAAAGATGAAGAATTCTTAGTGTCATGCCACAAAAGATTAGCCTTTAAAGAGTATGAGTATTGCAGTAGGAACCATGTACCACTATAAAAGAGCTTGTCTCACCCATGCGTAAATATTCCATACTAGCCTCATTTACATGCATAACATCCATTTGTGAAGGGGGGGGGGGGGGGGGGACCATTCTAGGTATCAAATCGTCCACCTGAGGAGAATTAAATAAGTATTTACATTAAGACATAACATTAAACCACAACAAGAAATTGAACGTCCAAAAAAAAAAACAAGTAGGCATTCCCAAGAAACTACCAGCTGTTGTTAGAGCATTGTATTTCAACTTTTTTTCTTATGAAAAAACTATACATACTATGAAAATTCTAAGTAATTATAAATTTGTACTTTCAGTTTTTTCTTATATAAGGAAATCATACTTCGAAAAATCTACCGAATTATAGCAGTCGAATTTGTTTTGTATTTGGATGACATTGTTTTAAATAGGTAGAATTTCTAAAGTACAATGCTGTTATGGGACAATATGAAAGTAGGATGACATAATCAAAAAATTAATGGAAGTAGATAGCAATAATTTAAAGATGAAGAAGTCAGTGTCGTACCACAAAAGACTAGTCATTAAAGAGCATGAGCATTGCAGTAGGAACTATGTACCACAATAGAAGAGCTTGTCCCACCCATGCATAAATATTCCATACTAGCCTCATTTACATGCATAAGATTCATTTGTGAAGGATATGTTTGTATAATTAATCTGATATTATTTTGAGTACCAAAATATTATATGATAGAATATATTCACAAAGTGACAATTATCATTACCTGGAAAAAAACATACATTGCAAGATTCCTTATATTACGAGAACAAAATCCAAACAATTTTCAATTAGGTAGACACTTGAAACAAGTAAGATGCCAACTTGAAAAACAAATTACAAAAGAAAACTATGATACAGAAACATTCAAACTATAACATCCCGACTCCCAGGTATAATTTTAAAGTTTTTATATTCATATTTTTGGACCTACTCGACGAGTTGGAGGCCCCAACTCGTCATGTAGAGACTGATCAGGCCACGAGGATTTTGGGATCTACCCGACAAGTTGGAGGACCCAACTTGACGAGTTGGAGCTGAATGAGGAAACTCTAATTTTTAGGGTTTCCATCCTATTTAAAGAACCTTAGGTCCATCCTCCCAGCCTCCTTACTACCCTTTAACGTACAGAAGCAACCCTAAGTGATATAACCCTATTATTGAGTGTTTTTATGGCTAAAAGTGTGTTGTTGGTGCATATCTTGAAGATTTGGAAGCTAGGAATGAGGAAGAGTTTGTTGATCCAACATCTACTTCAGCTTGGCATCATTTGGATGGTAACAAGTCGTTACCTTGATCATCCTAATGTTAGATTTCCTCATTCGAAGGTTGAAAGCCATTTCTAGCATTTTTGTTGTTCATTTCTTGTATGGAACATGATTTGAAGTTGTAACTTCAGATCTGGACTCTTTTAAGCCCTCATTGGCATAAAGCCTCAAGCTTTATGAAGCTTTGGTGTGACAATCGTCAAAATTCGAGTCGGTTCTAGATTTGACTAGACTTCGTTGCGCGTATAGGCATAACACATTCAAGACTTAGTAAATAGAAGCTAAGTTATAACCTAATAGAGACTTGGAAACAATTAGAAACGGTGGATAGTGTACTTAGATTTCACATTGATATGTGAATTATACAACGACTTAACTGTAGTGACTATTCATATTCGGGTCGCTCTTTGACTCGAAAACTTTTTCATGAATCATATACACACATCATGCACTTCACCTAGTAGTAGAAATGAGGTCAAAGTCTCATAGAAATTTAAGTCAAAGTTGAAGACTATCACTAATATACTTGATTCCTTAATTTTGCTTGAATCTCGTAATCACTACATAGAATGCCAATAAACTGGTAAAAATAAATTTCAAGCATTATTTCTAACTTCAATAAGAGTTAGGAAACACAAAATAAATTAAAGTCTCAAAGATTCAATTTATTTTGATATTCAAAGTTTATTAAACTCCAAAACCCTAAAAGCCATAAAAACTCATATTTATAAACTTTAACCTTAAAAATTCTATAAAAATAATTATGAACCTGAGAATATCAATTTAAAATAATTTAATTTAGGAAAATATAATCAATGGAAATTAAAATTTAGGTCATTAATATTAATCTCATTCCACAAGTCAAAAAAAATTCAAGAGTAAAGAACCAAATTCTCTTTAAAATGCAAATTTTATAAAAATTTGGAAAAAGTTTATAAAATTTAAAAGAAACAATTTAAATGAATGAAAATAAGATAGAATCTCCTATCTCCTCTTCAATTTCCAGATATCTTTTCTCTCTCCTCCCTCTCCTCTTCCCAACACACTCAATCAATTTCCCAACACACCCACTCCATCTCTTTCTCTTTCATTTCGCTCTCTCACACTCTCACACACATTTTCTCTCTTCCTTTCTCTATGAACCATGAAATTTTCCCGGAAACAAGTCCAAGAACACTCAAGATACTCAAAATCTTCATCATCTATTGGTGTTCATTAAGGTAGAACACGATTTCCTTTCATTTTCGTTCGAGTTTTCATGGATTTTCTTGCATTTCCTTCTTCTTCTATACCTTTATCTTAGAAAATTTTTGTGCATGTTCATTCACTTCAGTTTTGATAATGATGGTGGTAGATTTTCACCAAAAACATCTTGGATGTTACAAAATGGTGAAGATCCATGATTTAAACCTAAGTCAAAATCATGGAAATGCACTTTTCTACACATTTTGGTGGAAAATCACCACATGCACCCTAAGTTTTCTTTGAAAAATGATTTTTGACCATTTCAAACTCATGAATGGGTTTCAAATCAACATGCATGTGAAGATCTTCAAGCTTAGATGCTACATGATCAAAGTTTGTTGTTAAAGGCTTTCAAATATGTTTATAAAGGATTTATTCCCAAATAAATATCTAAAACGCATTTTCTGACCAAATTTGATTTTTCCCAGATTCCCACCAACACAATAAGATGATCTATAAATTTCCAGAAAACAATTTATTTTTCTCGAATTATTATAAATTCGTGGATGACCCCTAAGGTAAATAATGACCTCTCATTAAGTTTCATCAGTTTTTGTTACTGTTTGGTATGGTTTTGAATTTTCTTTTTGTTTAATTCAAATAAATTATAAAACCAATTTAGGGAATGTGAAAAGGCTTTTAAGATTTTTCGCAGATCCTACCTCATGTGGAACACTCAGAAAAATATTTGCAAAATTTTTCATAATACATACCTATTTTTTCCCGATTTTTGTGTTTATAATGGACTAATAATGGGAAAAATAGTTCTACTAATCCAAAATTCTTGAAACTTTACCAGAAGACCTTATAATATATTAAAACTCTAAATTAAAAATTGGACTATTTTTCTATTAAGTATGTTAATTTTTCTTCTATTTTCTAAGCTTAAATAAACTTAAATCCACAAAATCGGATTAAAATATATAAAAATCACCATTGGTATTTTTCGCGGATTATGTACACTGTAAATGAAGTTTAGAAAAATTTTGGTAATTGATTTTAACTGTTTAATCATTATTCACCAATTAATGACTATTCAAGAGAATAAAACAAAGAAAAATAGCAATGCTCATTGAAAAATATCTTGTATATTTTTCAAAGCTTCTACATGTATAATAACAATGCTACAAAAATTCTGGGGAATTTTGGAAACTGTCTTCTATTTATCTCCATTTTTAATAGAATAAATGCACAAAAATCATAAATTGGGTTAAACAGTTTACAAATCCATTTTTATATTTTTTCCAGCTTAAGTATATGTAATGGTAATATTATGAAAAGTTCTGGGAATTTTATTAACTATTTGCTATTTTTCATGAATTTTTATTTATTTAGAGAATTAAATATAAGAAAAATTGTTATTTATATCTATAGTCCATGAAAATTTATCTAGAAGTCTTTTAGTGCAGTGAGAACCAAAATCTTAAGTTTGGTAATTTTTATTAACTGTTCAGTATTTTTTATGATTTTATGGTTATTCAAGAAATTAAAATGGTGAAAAATAGCTAGACATACCAAAAATGCAAGAAAAATTATCTTAACATCCTTGACTTGAGTTGAAACTAAAATACAAAGTTTGGGAAATTTTAGAATTAAATTGATTTAGTTTTTCAATATTTAATCATTGGAACACCTCTAAAAATGTTAAATATTAGTATTTCAATAATGAGAATTTTCCACTTAAATTGTTATATAACAATTTATTCATTGAAATTTAAGTTTCATAGAAAAATGTTTGTAACTTATCAATATTAAATTTTGACACAATATTGGCATAATTCTATTGTAGTAGTATGTAAACTAGTGTTAGATTTCGCTTAGAGAATCACTAGTGAATACCATTATTGTAGGAATTGGTAGTGGTACAAGTGTAACGTAGTTCAAGGCACCATTTGCATCATCTCAATGCATTGTGAGTATCCATGCCTCCCCTATTTTCTGTTTTTAAATGTTTTGGGGTGGCAAAGCATTTCATTTACTCAATTATGTTCGTTGTACTTATTTTCAATTTTATCAAAAGTGATTTGCTATGTATGTGTATGCTATTGTTAATTCATGAGGCCTTATGGCGTTTAAGTCCCTGGAATCAGTTTACACAACTCGTTAACTCATTTGAGCATATGGTTATTATGGATAGCGCTATTAGGAGGTAGACAACTCCTCACTTGCACGATTCGCTTGAGTGCATTTTACCATATTTCACTATGTTAACGATAGACATAGAAGAGGGCACCCTCGGTCATTAGGCTTGGGTTGTGAACTCATGGTATAATCGTTATGTACATATGAATTTTGTATCTGGTTTTAGTATCGAACTTATTTCCCATGAGAATATGAACTTTGCATCCCATTTTGGCAATATACTTTATTTCTCATGATGACAATGAACTTTATTTCCCATGAGAATATGAACATTGCATCCTATTCGGGACACGTACTTCATTTCTCATGATGACAACAAAGTTTGTTTCCCATGAGAATATGAACGTTGCATACCATTTGGTAAACATACTTTATTTCTCATGATGATAATGAACTTTGTTTCTCATTATTACAACAGAATTTTCTTATTAGAAACTTACTTACTTGTTTTAGCAACGAAGTTTGTTGCTCCTTATAGTAACAAACTTGTTTGCTCGTTGTAGCAACGAACTTGATTGCTCATTATAGCAATAAAACTTTTTTACTCATTTTAGTAACAGACTTTATTTCCCATGAGGATAGGAATGTTGCATCTCTTTTGGGCAACATACTTTATCTCTCACGATGACAGCAAACTTTGTTTATACAAAGTTATTTACTCATTTTAACAATGTACTTTTATTTGTGGAAACTTATATCAAAACTTTGATTGTGATTCATGAAACCAATATTATTTTTAACTTGTGAACTCACCAACTATTTCGGTAGTTGACTGCTCATTTTACATGCTTTTTCAGGTATCATCTAGTAAGCGGTAGTAATGCACAAACCCAGGATCCGATCTGATCCGATCCGGTCCAATCCGATCCGAATTTGGTCAATAATCCGAATCCGATTTGAAACCGGTTTGATCCGGATTTTGTTAGCTTTTGCCAGATTTTTCGACGGTTTAAGAACCGGTTTTTGTAGAATCCGGTTTGTGATCCGGGGGTCAATCTGATTTTGTGTCCGAAAAGCCAAACCGGTTTGAATTTGGTCACCGATTTAATCCGATCCGGTTTGGTCAAAACCGGTTTTGACCGAAACCGGATTTCGGATCGAATTGGTTTCATTTGGAGGATCTGGATTTTGTGTGCATCTCTAGTAAGAGGCACCTAGAGACACATCACTTGTAGGAGCATTTGCATGTGTTATATTTCAAATACATTGTAATATATTTTAAAAGGTTGTTCAAACTCATTGTAAATTGTAATGTTTTTTTTATACTATGGTTAGTGTTATCTTTATCATTTGCTATGAAACCCTTTGTACTGCCACGCCTCGTATTTCTGCTTTAGCGGGGTGTGACATTTGGCCCTTCTCAATAACCTAAAACTTCTCTTTAGCTTAGTTTTAGCATTTGAGTCTTGCATTCACGTAAAGTTTGCAACTTTACGTGGTAACCATGCCCTATGAGGCTAGATCTTTAGTTGGGAGCCTTGGATTAGCTTAAAAGTGACTGAAATGGAAATAGATTAAAAGAACTCGACAGGGTGGATAGCCAACTCGATGAGTTGAAGAGGGTTTTCCTATTTTCTGGATTCTTCATGAACTCGACGAGTTGGTAGGGTAACCGACGAGTAGTTAGGGTTTTTCCCCAATATTCTGGATGTAGCATGGACTCGACGAGTTGTTAGGAAACTCGGTGAATTGACTCGGATTATAGCAATTTTACTGAGTTCTGGAGGAACTCGACGAGTCAGTATATGTACTCGACGAGTGGGTCAACATGGAGTGTTGAACTTGAACATTGACCTTGACTTTGACTAGGGTTGACCAGTTTGACTTCTAAGGGTGTTTCTGTAATTTGGGAATTAATGGAAGTGGATCATTGGTGGTTGTAGGTGTTGGTGTTTGGAGCCGTGTTTCGGGAGTTTGATATTTCAGTTTCGATCGACATTATGAGGTGAGTTATCCTCACTATACTAAGGGATCTAAGGCACCAAGGCTGGACCATTAGATTTGATATCCTAGTAGTTTGATATGTTGAGTATGAGTTAGTGATGCATGCTAGTTTGGTATGATAGTCTGGTAGATCTGTAGGATTACCTGTGATACTGTCTGATTATCTGTATGTGCACTTATTTATTATATGTCGACATGTTATATTGTATGGGTTGGGTTGAGGTTGCACTGCTCCGTGCGGTGGCCAACAAACCTTGGAGTACGCCAGATGTGTTAAGGGCCAGGGTGGGCATGCCTGACTCATACTGAGGACTTATATGCATTCCAAAATACGAGTTGAGGGCCAGGCAGGGCATGTCAGACTCGTACTAAGGGCTGACTATTATATTCCAGTCTAAGGACTGAAGGAGCAAGCCATAGGATGTGGGCTCGAGGGCAATCCAAACTTATGTTGTGGGCTCGGGAGCAAGCCAGATGCGAGCTGAGGGTCGCGGTGGGCAAGTCAGACTCATACTATGGGCTCAGGGGTAATCTAGTTTGTAGAGTTGTGAACCCATTGCATGCTGTTATGTTATGATATTTTTGTTGTTAATATGTGGACTATATGTATGTGTCTGTATATTGGGGGTAACTCAGTAAGCCTTCGAGCTTACATTTATGAGTTTTGTTTAAGGTACTTCTGAGGATCACAGAAAGACGAAGGCGTGACGTACACATCCTCATATTTTATGATGTGGGATTTTTGGGAACTCTGATATGAAACTATTTTGAAAAAACTTTGTAATAATTAATGGTTTTTAGATATTTGAAAAGTTTTAAATTTTTGTGAATTTTTATGGTTGTTACAAGTTGGTATCAGAGCCTTGGTTTGAGTGAATTGGAAGAACATTTGTGTGAATCCAGTCTCAAACTAAGGAAAGGTTTTCAAAAATGATTTTCAAATCGTTTTCAAAATAAGTAAAGAGGATGCGATGTGTTTGGTCAGCCGAAGCCAATAAGTAGACCAAAAAATAACATACAATTATGATACAATATGCTAGTTATAGGCTAGGGACCTAAAAATACCATATAGTTATCTGATATGGAGTTGACATCATTATTGTTTTTTCTTAGTGTATGCATCATAGTTGTACGTAACTAAGATTCTATAGCCTGAGAATATTTGGTTCAACTTTATTTCATGTTCCTTGTTTTGTTGTGGGCTTAGAGTAGGACTGAGTATTCGAATGTCTATAGGGCCCATTGTTATGTATGGCTAGCATAGACGAGTGCTGCAGGGTTGGTAGAAGTTTCATTGGTGAGTTGTGCGGGGTCAGTCGTCCAGTCATGAGATACTTAGACTTTCCTCTAGGGTGTGACGATTGAGCGCTCGCTTATGTTGCATATATATTGTTAGGGTGTTGTAATGATCCTTGAAACAAATATAGGAAGGTATGGAAGGTAGTATGGGCCCGTACTAATGAAAGAACATGACCCATACGCATACCAAGGAAGTCATAAATACCCAGGGTTTAGTTGGGAGATTGGTTCCGTGTTGTGATATGGAGTATTTGATATCTTTCTGGTGTATTTTTAGAATGGTGAGTACGAGACGTTTCGAGACTGGATCAAGATCAGGAGCTGGCAGCCATTGCAGGCCAGCGGTAGTCACAGGGACTACTGGTCAGATAAGGCCATAAGATTTCGATACTAGGATTCAGGAGATCCTACATGAGGAGGTTGCTGCACTATTTCGGGCAGAGTTGTCGGAGATGTTTAGGTCTATCAACACCGCCATGGTTGAGTACATCAATGAGCGCTATACATTCATGGATGAGACGGATACCGCTGAAGCCTCAACAATCATAGCAGTTGTAGGTGGAGGGGTTGGTCGACCCTTTCCATAACGGGGCTTGGATAACACGAATCCCCTGACTTTCGATGGGGTATAGGATCTGATCATAGCCATGAGGTGGCTGTCTGATGTGGAAGGATGCTTCTTCACATGTTCATGCCATGCTGATCAGAGGGTTAGGTGCGCTCTAAACCTGCTGAGGTCTAGGGCGAAGGATTGGTGAAGATTGATTACTGGGTCGTATTTTGATGAGCAAAGAGCTGCTGTTACCTGGGAGTAGTTCAGGGAGATGTTCCGTACCTGTCACATTCCGCGGGTGGAGCATGAGCAGTTGGTACAAAAGTTCCTGGATCTGAGACAGTGTACTGATTCTGTAACATAGATCACCCGCATGTTCACTGAGAGGGTAATGTTTTGCCCGGAGTTTTCTTCCATGCAGATTCTGATGACTCGTTATCTGAGCATGCTCAAGATGGTCATCCGACAGTTCGTCTCCACTTAGCGTTGTGATACTTTGTTGGAGTTACAGGAGACCGCCAAGCGGCGTGAGCTTGAGATTGAATTGTAGTTGAGGGAGTACAGGCAAGCCCCAATGCAGGTACAGCCAGAGCTGAAGCGGTTCATGACCGCTGATTCCAGATATGGGGGCCGGAAGGGCCGCACTTGTGGGATGTGTGGCTATGTGCACGAGGGTGCTTGTCGATTGTCATCGGGATGCCAAAATTGTGGCCGACAGGGTCATCTGGCGAGGGATTGCTGCCAGCATGCCCCAACACTTAGCTCCAGGATATGTTTCCACTATGAACAGGTTGTCCACATGAAGGCCAACTGCCCAGTGCTTGTTGCTAGGCCGACACAGGCTCGAACGGCGGTTACACTGAGGATTACGGATGGTAGGCAGGGTAGAGTAGATCCCCCGAGGGCTCGGGGACGTGCGTTTCAGCTCACAGTAGAGGAGGCCATGACAACACTAGATGTGGTGGCGGGTATGTTTCTATCCCTTATCTTGTTGATTATACTTGTTTTATGCTTATATGTTTGTACTTATGTTATGTACATTTTTAGTGAACTATCTACCTACTCTAGTATTGTTTGACTCAAGGACGAGTCAGTTGTTTTCTTCCTAATCGTTTATTAGGAAGTTCGGTTTTCCTTTAGGAGAGTTGGAGTGTCTATTGCGAATTTCCATTGCCAACGAACACGTAGTTTCTACTTCTTCTGTCTACCGGGG
Organism: Lactuca serriola; assembly: GCF_051521515.1. Lineage (NCBI taxonomy): Eukaryota > Viridiplantae > Streptophyta > Magnoliopsida > Asterales > Asteraceae > Lactuca > Lactuca serriola. Next base: position 220,969,682 of record NC_136412.1, on the reverse strand, counting down.
TTGCGTGTTGGAGATATTCAGGGTTTCTTTCCCGATTGATTTGACCCTTATTCCCATGGGGTATGTCTGCGTGATAGTAGGCATGGATTGGCTGAGTCGTTTCGGTGCCATGATTGACTATGAGGGTCAGATATACGGGTTTTGGATGAGGTTTCGGTGGAGGATGTTCTGATTGTCAGGGAGTTCGCAAACGTGTTTCCGGAGGAGTTACCCAGAGTGCCACCGGAGAGGCATGTCAAGTTCAGGATCAACCTTGTACCAGGTGTGGCTCCTATTGCCAAGGCACCGTACCGTATGGCACCATCCGAGATGCAGGAGCTGTAATCTCAACTGGAGGAGCTGCTAGGCAAGCAGTTCATTCGTCCGAGTAGTTTTCCGTGGGGAGTGCTGATTTTATTCGTCATGAAGAAGGATGGTTCACACTGGATGTGCATAGATTACCAGGAGTTGAACTAGTTAACGGTGAATAACATTTATCCACTCCCACGAATTGACGATCTATTCGATCAACTGCAGGAGCATCTTGGTTCTCCAAGATAGGCCTGAGGTTTTGGTACCATCAGGTTAGGGTGAGGGAGGAGGACACGGAGAAGACCGCGTTCCAGACTCGTTATGGACATTACGAGTTTGTGGTGATGACTTTTGGGATCACCGATACGCCAATAGTAATTATGGACCTGATGAATCGGGTATGCAGACCGATGCTCGATCGCTCAGTCATTGTGTTTATAGATGACATCTTGGTGTATTCCAAGACCAGAGAGCAGCACAAGGAGCATCTGCGCAATCTATTAGGAGTTCTAAGGCAAGAACGACATTATTCCAAGTTCTCGAAGTGCGAGTTTTGGTTACGAGAGGTTCAGTTCCATGGACACCTCTTTAACCAGGAGGAGATATTTGTCGATCCGGCCAAGAACAAGGCGGTGATGCAGTGGGTGGTTCCGAAATCTCCCTCAGATATCATGAGCTTCCTGGGATTGGCAGGGTACTACCGGAGATTCTTCCAAGATTGTAGTACCCCTCACTCGTATGCCGAGGAAGGGGGTGGATTTCTGGTCGGGATCTGAGCAGCAGACTGCATTCGAGACCCTACGACAATGACTTTGTGAGGATGCAGTCCTGACTCTTCCGGAGGGAGTTAAGGATTTTGTGGTTTTCTGTGATGCATCTATCACGGGACTGGGAGCGGTCCTCATTCAGAGAGGATGGGTGCTAGCATATGCTTCACAGAAGCTAAAGTCGTATGAGACGCGATACCCCACACACGATCTAAAGTTGGGAGCGGTGATATTCGCTCTCAAGATATGGAGACATTATCTCTACGGGGTCCGCTGTACCATATACACGGACTACAATAGCCTGAGACACATCATGGATCAGCCATACCTGAACGTGAGACAACGCAAGTGGCTGGACGTAGTCAAGGACTATGACTGCGAGATCCTTTACCATCTGGGTAAATAGAACGTGGTAGTGGACACCCTGAGTCGCAAGTCTGTTGGACCTTCTGTTCTAGTAACATGCATGAGGATATCTATGGATTCTCCACTCGTGAGCTTGAATAGGGAAGCTCAGGTTGAGGGTGTGAAGCAGGAAAACTAGAAATTAGAGAGGATCAGGGGTGAGATCACCCGGTTTATGCAGGATACTCGTAGATTGTTGACCTATTGCGGTCGGGTCTAGGTTCCAATGTATAGTGGAGTCAGGCAAATGGTTTTGGAGGAGGCTCACAAGTCTCATTTGTCTGTTCTACCGGGGGCCACCAAGATGTACCAGGATTCAATATTGAGCTACTGGTGGCCATGTATGAAGTGAAAGATCGCCTGGTATGTCAAGAGGTGCTTGAAATTCAGGATGGTCAAGGCCAATCATTAGAGGCCGCATGGTAAGCTGCAGCCTTTGGAGATTCCCAAGTGGAAAGAGGTGCTTGAAATTCAGGATGGTCAAGGCCAATCACGATGGATTTCATCACGAAATTGCTAAGGATGAAAAAGGGGTTTAATGCTATATGGGTCATCGTTGATCGGTTGACCAATAGTGCCCATTTTCTGCCCATCCGGGAGAGCTCATCGATCGAGAATTTGTCCGATGTGTATATTCGCAATTTCGTTGCTCGCCATAGGGATCCGGTCTCTATCGTCTCAGACTATGATGTTCGGTTCACCTCCCGTTTCTGGAAAAAGTTCCACGAGGAACTAGGCACGAAGTTGCATTTCAGTACAACTTATCATCCGCAACAGACGGGCAGAGCGAGCGAACCATACAGACCCTCGAGGATATGTTAAGGGCTTGTGTCATCGAATTCAGTGGGAGCTAGGACTCCTACCTACCTCTTGTTGAGTTTTCTTACAACAACATCTTTTATTTCAACGTTGGTGCTCCGCCATTTGAGTTGTTTTATTGGCGGAGGTATCGTACCACAATCTGTTGGGGTGAGGTGGGCCACCGAGTGATGGGACAGACTGAGGTGGTCTTTTAGACCACATAGATGATCTAGCAGATTAGGCAGCGTCGGTAAACTGCCCAAAGTCGGCAGAAGAGTTACGCCGACCGGCGCCAATCTGAGTTGGAGTTTCATGTTGGTGACATGGTACTTCTGAAAGTCCCGCCCTGGAAGGGTGTGATTCGCTTCAGGAAGAGGGGAAAGTTGGGTCCCCGATACATTGGGCCATTAAGGATCGTGACCAGGGTTGGCAAGGTGGCATATAGAGTTGATCTTCCGAGGCAGCTTAGTCAGATCCACAACCCTTTCCACATTTCGCAGTTGCGGAAATGCATACTTGATGAGGAGGCAGTGGTGTCATTAGAAGATATTCATGTTAATGAGCGCCTATACTACGTGGAGAGACCAGTGGAAGTCCTGTAGTGGAAAGTCAAGGATCTACGGAACAAGGAGGTAGCTTTGGTAAAGGTACAGTGGGAGCACCGGAGGGGATCCGAGTGGACGTGGGAACCGGAGGCTAAGATGCGGGAGTATTACCCAGGATTGTTTGACGCAGCGGACTTTGTCACACCCCAAAACCGGAACGGCGTAAACATTCCAGGGCAGAGGACGTCATGTACAGTATCACAACAAAACATACTAGTAAACAAGCAACAACATCATCCATTGCATTAATAATATAATTTAATACAAGTGTGTTCTGTATAGTTTATAAGACACAAAAAATATGAATCAAAATAAAAGATGAGTCTTGAATGTGCTCCATCTTCTTAAAAGCTGGCATCGATACCTGTCTACTGATGACCTGAGAATACAAGTTATTTTGAAAGAGTTTATCAGCTTTAAAGCTGGTGAGTTCACAAGCATTTTAGTTTCATTGGTTTTATGAAAATGTTTGTAAGTGTTTGATGTATAAGTTTGTAAAAGTTTGTATCTCCTAGGAAATCCTATATTTTCTTCTAAAAGTAGCCTTCTACCAAGGCATCAAATGTTCTGTATGTTTGTTTATTGTAGAAGTGTGTATTTTCCCAAATGTGACTATCATTAACAAACTATAGTTTATACATTGCTGTTTATGTGAGAAGATTACAATGTGAATGCAATGGAAAAATAATAAAGTATTGTAGTGTTGTATTAAAGTAACTGCTGTTGTACTAACTACCTTAAACCGATTGTTAATTAAGGTATAATGTGATATCATTGTAACCATACTTGATCGACTTAGTAAAACACAATGCTCGAAGACGTCAAAATGGTATGAAATTCGTCTCCCGTAGACCTGCAGGTCCCACTGTAGCTAGCAGCAAGGCGTAGGACGTTCAGTCCCATATAGATCTATACAGAAATTCACGCTCTCCCTCCAGGAGACTCTGGTTACAAAACGAGCCATAGCAGTGATGCCATGCCCCGAAGTAGTGACTCACATTTATGTTATAGTATTCTTGTATATGTATTGTATGTACTAGTGTAGTGTATGTTCTCTCTGTCTGGTATGTAGTATGTTCTCTTGTATAGTGTACAATATGTATTGTTTCTCATTATAGTATTCTCAATCTGTTTCTCTTTATTGAGAGTACTGATTCTCGTTATAGTACTCTCTATCTGTTTCTCTTTATAGTAAGTATTGTTTCTCGTTATAGTATGTGTTGACTGATGTATAAACTGACTCTTTATATGTTTCATTGTACTAGAAATAGTGAGTAGTGACTTCCTAAACTATACCTATTATAGTTTACTAGTAGAGTTGTTTGTATGACTGAGTGTGTTGAATTGAGGTAAATGTTTTTATATCTATACATATATACATAATATATAACTAAGGATCAAATGACACTCAGACAAACAAAAGGGTACTCTAAGTCCACAACCAAACAAGGAACATGAAATAAAGTGAGTTATCAGTCCTAAGTCCTTCCAACCTTACTTATATAACTTTATATGCATTAGACATGGTTTTGACAATATATAAGTTTGAAAGAGTTTAACTAACAGGTTTGGCATATAAGAACAAGTTTTATAAATAGTTTAACATGTAAAAGAGTTTGATAAAACAGTTAAAAGTATAGTAAATCCATTTGTTTGATATTTATTAATCACATGTGATTGATATAATATCTATAATATTTCAACTTGTATTCCCCCCATAAAAGAATTTAAAATGATTTAAAATGTAGATTAAGGGGTATGAACTCACCTGTAGTGAGTTGTTTGGATGAACGCATGGTATAGGATCCTAAGTGCCAAGTGAAGACTTATTCATACTCACGGATCCTGTTTATCATATAATGATACATATTTGTTTACAATTAGTGTTTAAACAACTAATTATGCAAGTAAAGACACCCTAGGACATGGAAAACACCTCAATTCAAGTGCTAGAAGTACAAAAGTTTGTATCTAAGGGGTGTAGAGCCTCACATAGGAGTTTACGACCCAATGGTAAAACCCCCATGAGTTTACGACCCATGGGTTTATGGCCCAATGAGTTTACGGCCACAAACTCATGGTATCTTGTACCATTTTGTGTGTTAAAGTCGTATGGTACTCGGTGAAGTGTTCTAGACTCAAGTCCAAGGTTTAGGAAGGAGTAGTGGCACCATTGCACCACTAATTAGGGTTTACGGCCAAGGGAGATTGCCTTGGCCAGAAACACCCTTTTGTTCTTGAATTCTTGATGTTTTCAAGGTGTTTAATATGTGATTCAAGTATATAACAATCTAAGGGTAGTGTACTTACGATTTTAAGGCAAATGAGGGTATTTTCGCCCCAAAACACTTAAGTGTTCTTGATGTTCTTGAGGATCTTGAAGATCTAGACCCAAAAGATGAAATTTGTGGAATGAAACATGGGTTCATCACTAGATATAAGCATGTAATAACAAATCAAGGAAGGAAACACTTACATTTAAGAAGATTTCGAAGAAAACTTGATGAATGTTGAGAGAGAATCAGATTTCTAGGCTTGGAAATGTGAAAAGTGATTGAAAAATGACTAAGGACCATATATATAGTATGAAGTTTATGGCCACCATGAGTTTACGGTCGTAAATCATGGTTCCTGGCCGTAAACTCCTCATTTGAGGCTTTATGGATTGTTTGATAGGTTACAACTTCAATTAGCACTTCCTTTCACTCGTTCCTTTGGTGTACTAGGCTCATAATGCTCAAACAGACCCAAAACAGTGCTAAAAGTTAGCAGAAACAAGTCTGACTTTGATTGAAGTCAATGGTTTGTACAAGATAGAAATTTCGGGTTGTCAGATTATCCCCTGTTAGAGAGAATTTCATCCCGAAATTAGAGTTGAAGCAATTAAGTAGTTACAAATAACTAAACGAAAAGATGAGAATATTTCAGTTTCATTTGATCCTCACGCTCGCATGTGAATTCAGGTCCTCGCTTGGCGTTCCAACAAACCTTCACTATCGGGATATGGATTTGCTTCGTTTTCTTGACCTCTCAATCCGTGATCTCTACAGGTTCTTTCACAAAATTGAGGCTCTCGTTGATCTCAATCTCATCGAGTGGGATTACAAGAGTCTCGTCGGATAGGCACTTTTTCAAGTTCGTCACGTGGAAAGTAGAATGTACGTTACTAAGTTCGTGGGGAAGGTTGAGTTTGTAAGCTACTGGGCCAATTCTAGTGAGAATCTCGAAAGGCCCTATGTATCTTGGATTTAGCTTTCACACTTTCTGAAGCATATCAAGCCCTTCATGGGTGAGACTTTCAATAGGACTCGGTCTCCCACCTGGAATTCCAAAGGTTTCCTTCGTTTGTCTGCGTAGCTTTTCTGTCGGTTTTTAGAGGCTCTCAATCGTTCACGAATCTAAACGATCTTCTCGGTCGTTTCCCGAATGCTCTCCGGACCTGTGAGAGTGCTATTAGGAACTCATCATTTAGCTAATTGTGTGTCACCCACCTCAGCCCATCACAGAGGGGATCTGCACTATCGGCCATAGAGGGCTTCAAATGGAGCAGCCTTTATGCTTGTGTGATAACTATTGTTGTAGGAAAACTCGACAAGGGGTAAATGAGTATCCCATGCCTTCCCAAAGTCGATCACACAAGCTCGAAACATATCTTCCTAGGTTTGGATAGTTCTCTCAGTTTGTTCGTCGGTCTGTGGATGGTAGGTTGTACTCATATGCAGCCACGTTCCTAGGGAACCTTGTAGCGACTACCAAAACCTCAAAGTGAATCTACTATCTCTATCGGAGATAATAGATAGGAACAACATGCAGCCGTACGATCTCCCATATGTATATTCTTGTGAGCTTCTCCATCTAGTCAGTTTCTTTAATGGGCAGGAAGTGTGCAGACTTGGTTAACCTATCAACGATCACCCAAATGGTACCGAGACCACCGTTGTCTTGGGAAACTTTGTTATGAAGTCCATGATGATCCGCTCCCACTTCCATTCTGGTATCTCTGGTTGCTGTAGTAAACCTGAGTGCTTCTGGTATTCGACATTAACCTTGGCGCAAGTAAGGCATTTACTCATGAAGGTAGCAATCTCTGCTTTCATGTTAGGCCACCAGTATAACTTTTAAGATCCAGATACATCTTATCTAAACCTGGGTGGACGGAATATCGAGTGTTATGCGCTTTGGTCATGACCAAGTCTCTAAAGCCACCGTGTTTCGGTGTCCAGATCCGAAATTCACATTTAGAGAACTTTGCATAGAGCTTCTCTGTTTGTAGGGTTCCTAGGACTTGTCGCAGATGATCATTATGTTCCTCCTTACTTCGAGAGTAGATAAGTATGTCATCGATGAAGATGATGACGAACTGATCCAAGTAAGGACGACATACCCTATTTGTTAAGTCCATGAATATTGTGGGCGTATTGGTCAATCTGAATGGCATCACTATAAACTCGTAGTGTCCGTAACATGTTCGGATGGCTGTCTTCGAAACATACTCCTCTAGCACTTGTAACTCGTGATACCCGGATCTCAGATCAATTTTCAAAAGTAATTCGTCCCTTGAAGTTGGTCGAACAAATCGTTTATGCAAGTCAGAGGGTAATGATTTTTGACCATAAGTTTGTTGAGTTCCCTGTAGTCGATGCACATACGAAACGATCCATATTTCTTCTTGACGAACAAGACTGGTGCTACCCAGGGCATGAAGCTTGGTCTAATAAAGCCCTTAATAAGTAGTTCGTTAAGTTGACTAGATAGTTCCTGCATCTCAGCTAGTGCTAGCCGATAAGGTGATTTTGCATGATAGAATTTTTGGAAATAAGCCTTTATATGGCTATTGATTAAGCTTTTGGAACTGCATGCTAGTATGGATTTCAGATGTTGGATAGGATGACTTGTTTAGGTGAGGCACTGGTTTACATTACTTAATGCTAAAATGTAGCTTACTTTGTGCTTTTAAAGATCTCCAATAATATCAAATATCTATTAAGAGAATATGTTATGTTACATCTTGTAGATATTAGATAATTTTAGAATGTTAGGTCTAACAGTATTGTGCAGCTCTTGTTTGAGTCCAACCATTGTAGTGTGAGACCTTGCAATCGAAGAATTATCTAGCGCATGTGGCATGTAATTGTATTCGTGAGGTGGTAAGGTATTAGAGGGAGTCTCTTATGCGACTGATGGAGGAGAACGGTAGGAATGGAACCCTAGGACAACCTAGGAAGAATGTTAGAATTTTCTTCTGTGAGCAATTTCGTAAAAGAGATCCTAGGAGGAGAATCTAGGAAGATTAGCAGTGTGTACTCGTGTAACGACCTGAAAATCAAGGGTAAAAGTTTCATTTTTAATATAACCCAAAATAGATATCATTTATTCCAAACATATCAAATCATCATTAAGTATAACATTTATCAGAGTTCATCCCAAAATCATTCATTGCGGAAATCATAGGTGTGTGCACTGCGATCAATCCGAGCCCTTCCCTTCCAAAACGATGATACCTGAAAAAATAAACAAAACCTATAAGCACGAAGCTTAGCGAGTTTCCCAGAGCATACCATACACACAATCCACATAACACATATCATGTTAGCTATAAAAGCTACCTGTATCACTTAAGCCATGCAAACATAAAACTAGGCAAGCCATGGGCTACCCTACATGGTCTTACTTCCAATGCCATGGGCTACCCGACATGGTCTTACATCCAATGCCATGGGCTACCCCACATGGATTTTACCTAGGATTGCCATGGGCTACCCCACATGGTCTTACATCCAATGCCACGGGCTCCCCCCTGGGTATTCCATGCAAGTATCACAAAGACAACTAGCATAACACAAATCATATAATCACTAGCATACCACTTAGCAAATGAGCTAACTACCATACCACATATATCTACTATAGCTAGTGTACCACATAACATAAAATGGGCCCGCCTTGGTGCCTTAGACCCATTGGTATGGTGAGAAGACTCACCTCGAATGCAGAAGCTTCCTGAGGAAATCCTTACCTGCTGCCCCCACCAGTTACCCGAGCTGTCACTATGAGTCAACATACCCAATTAGTAACTGGGTCCCTTACCATAATCCTTGGTCCATGCATGGGGTAAAATAACCATTTTACCCCTGCCCAATATGATCCAAAACTAAGGGTCCAAACCCAAAACAAAAGCCCAACATTATAATCTCCATAAGACCATCAATGGCCCAATTTTCCAAATTGGGCCCAGACCTTTCCAATGGACTTTTACTAAAGCCCAATTCTTTCCCTAGTGAAAATCCTGACCCAAATGGCCCACGAAGGCGCACAACAACCTAGTCCAAGAATTGGCCCAAACCCAGGCCCATAATGTGAAGTCCATTTCTATATTGGGCCACAAGGCCTAATAGGCCCAACTATTCCATTATCGGCCCAAAGATGCATTCAGGCCCAACTATCAGCAATTTCAGGCCCAAAACCATTATGGCCCAAAGGTCCGAAGTCCACAAAGGCCCAAGTCCTCCTAAGAGCGTACGCCCAAAGTACCTCTTTTGTACGCTTAGCGTATAGAGCAAATGAACTGTACGCGCAGCATACTACATAGTAAACCCAGCGTACAAGCAGCTCATGCACAACATCCGTTAAGTGCTTAATACTTGATCCAATAAGTCCAAATCACAGATCTCAGCTATATTTAACATCTGAACCCATAAAGTCACTGAGTTGGTGACTTTGCATGCCCCAAACAAACCCCAACTCAAAAAATGGCATTCTACTCCCATAAAAGTGACTCTAACTCAAGCATGAATCCATTAAGACCATCAAGATGGCAGCTTTCTGCCATAGTGACTCAAATAGCATCAAGGGTGGCAACCCCAAGCCTAAAAACGGATTTGGAAGCATAAAGCTCCATTCTTGGGGCCAAAAGATCCAAAAACTCAACATAGAAGATCTAAGAATTCAATGGTCAAGTTTAGAGCTTTATACCTTCATTAAGATTAGAATGAGTCCTAAAAGCCAGATCCATAAGCTCCTCCTTGATTCCTATCCTTGCATTAAACTCCAACTTCTTGAAAATGGGTTATACACCCCAAAAATGGACTCCATAAGATGAAAATGCCACCATGGATGCCATAAGACGATTTCTAATGTTTAGAGGGGTGGAGGCTGAAGATGTTAGGGTTTGGTTATGAAATAAGGGTTTTAAATAGGGTCCAAGACCCTAAAATAGGGTTCTGATCTGACGGAATTACGCCCAGCATAATTCTGGTACGCCCAATGTACTCCAGAGAACCTTCGCGACTGTCCTGGTCATTACACCCAGTGTAAACCAAAGTACGTCCAGTGTACTCCCTTTTTCCCTAGTACGCCCAACATACTCCTTGTGTACGCCTAGCGTACTCGGCTAAGCCTAAAACTACTAAACTTCCGAAAGCCATAACTTCTTCGTTATAAATCCGTTTTCAACGATCCTTATATCAACGGAAATGTGAAGAGAAGCTCTACACTTCTAACAACTCAAACTCTCCTTAATACCTTCCGAACAAAAATCCATTATCCATAAAAGCCCGAACTGACACTTTACCAAATTACCCCTAGGCTCCATAACACAATCCGAACACCCGAAACACTTCTAAAACATCACCCGCACCCAAATGGGACTAGATCTTACCTTCTCTAGAGCCATAATCCTTATGAAGACCAACCTTCAACCCACAACCTTAGATTAGACGTCAATTCCGAACAGAGCGTAACAACTCTCCCCCACTTAAATTAGATTTCGTCCTCAAAATCATGCATCACCATCCATGACTCACTAGACAACCTGAACAACACTGCCACAACCTGTTAATACCACAACCTACTCAAGTAAATTGAAACCAATCCTCATAAGGTTCTAGAGCACAGAGATGAATGAATTCCTTGCAACCCGATCATACCTGCCCCACCTGAAATCTGAAGTCTCGAGATGGTCTGTCTCCCTGACAGACTACCCACAATGAATCATCATCGAACTGATGTCCCAAAAAGCCAGTCTAGATAGAATACCTCCAACTCGCAATACCTTGATGCTTCCTAAAGAAAAATATCACCGACCAACCGCGACTACCGAATAACAAGCAATTCCACCTATAGACCCCAAATCACTGAAGTCGCTCCTTCTCCCCTTGTTGTCACATAGCTGCTTTCCTGGAGAACACCCGGGGACCTCCCTCGTCTCAACCTGTCTGCCAAACGAGCCCAACACAAAAGCTGAATACCACTAGAATAGTTGCAGACTTACATCGAACTCGGCTTCCGTCGACCCATCGCTTCCTGATTCCGACCTATCGTAGCTCTATTACCGATAGGGCCACTCGAGACACATCACAATGGCTTAAACTACCATCAAACCAATCCGATCACCACCCTAGAGTTCTACCCTCGATGCCCTTGGCATATAGATTCCCCACATCCCAATTCCCTGAAACAAAATCCCGCACGAATTCCGATTCGGGTTCCTATCCAAATCCAAATTGTTACTACAGTGCTATCCAAAGATCCTCGAATCGGAATTTGCTTATTGTACCATGACTTCCTGTCATCCTTTACTGGAATGATTAATAGATACCTTTAGCCGATTCCCTGAGACTTCCAGTCTCGCACCTGGTCGAACCACCAGGTTCTTATGAGATCTAATAATAGGGCTACCCATCCGTAGCCCTACAGAAACATGCACTGTTAGACCTCAAGATCATGTATCACAAGGTCCAACCCTTAGCCCATCAGTCTCTACCGGTTCCATCCTGAATTCCCATAACCACCCGAGCTTGCCCCCGAATATCTGATCGGTCAATCACCTCTGGTCCTAATCTTCACTACAGCCCTGCGAACTGGCCTGCCCTAGTCCAAATCACTCTAGAGAACCCGTGAACGCTACGGCTACCACGAAATCTTACAACACTTCCCACAACATCCGTTCATTAGTGAATGCTATGGCTCCCCCATAGTCTTACAGCACTTTCACCCTGACTGTCCATACACATCTCAATGTTGAGCACCCACGCAGTCTATCCTCCTAAACTGAACTCAAATACTGACTGGGACAAAACTTGGTTCCTTCCCCCGAAATCTGCAATATCACGTCAGAAAGACGCGTTCCAAATGCTGGGGAGTTTCCCGAACTCCCATCCCACGATATCCGATACTCAGTCGGTGCGTAAGGCCGCCTTTCCTCCCAAAAAGGAGAATGTGAGATGCATCCTCGTCTCACACTTGCTTTTATCCTAGATATCTGAATGATTCTCCCCCACTTAGATTAGACTAAATCCGTTTGACACATGAAAATTGAAGGATTCCTAATCCTCATTACGTTCCAATGTTCACCTTGCTGACGACCGTTGCTTCCCAACGTTAGAACACCAGGAATAACCCTGCATAAACGGCACACTACCTGAAATCCAGCTAACACTTCTTGTATCCCAACTACATTAATGACTTCAAACTCTTAAAAGCGACAACACGTTCAGATCTCAGAGTCCAACGAACGGATAATCTAAGCAAAACCTCACTGATAACTCTCGCTTCCCCCGACAATCCCGATGACTCTTCCAAATGTAAATACCAAGGCTACTGAAAACTAGATATAACTCCCTCGCTCAAGCCCTTGGACCAACCTCGAAAATGACTGGGGCAGGTGTACTCACTAATCCTCCTTGACCATTAGATAGTCGACCTCCTTGTTGTCCACCTGATCACGATGAAAATATAACAGCTTACTCCCTATGGCCAATCCCTAAAGACGTGGCCAAACTTGCTACACCTAAGGTTACCCATATCACTGAACAAATTCTAACAATGACTTGAAGGAATCACAGTATACGTGGAAACCGCTCCACGAGGTACATCCGCTCGAGGATCCCTCAAGATTCCTCGTCGTGTTGAAAGGCATCTGAGAACCCTTGCTATCCCATACATAAGCAGAAATCCGACCCGAGATCCAACTCATTACGATTCCCAAAGTGATACAATTACCTGATACCCACCAGAAATGGCCGAAGATACCATTACCACAACATCAGAAGGGTTCCTGACCTTCTCCTTCTACTGTGGTACCCCGACCACCCTGAGAACATAATGTAGCACCTCATTCCGATCCCAGTGACAGTCCACACCCTTGAAACGAAACTTCATCGCGCAAATCCTGCGAGCATCGCACTGGATCCAACCCTACTGGCCTCTCGGAACTTGATCCAAACTCTTGGGTCTCCGCTCGACACCCTCCAATCAATTCGCCTGACCTGAACCTCTCTCATTGAGGTACTCCTAATCGATCTTCCGTCCTCAACTCTGAGGTCCATATCATTCAGGGTCTCGCACCCTGATCCCCTTACTAGGTCAATCGCCCCGGCTATACTACAATAGCTTGAGCAATCTCTGCTCTAAACGTGGCTAAAAACTATCCCTGAGACTTGGTCTCCAAACCCGAATGGGAAAAATAGATTGCATAATCAACCCTTGCCGCCTGCTACAAGAGATCCAAGGCGAACTCGAAATCGTAGCAGTCCTTCCACTAGCTGGCTCACCACCGGAGCTAAGACCACACCCTAATCCCACTCACGTGTGCCCATCCTCATTCTGCAAAGAAACTATTCCTATGATCAAGGCATAACCAAGAATTCTCCTTCCCATATGCTTCTAATATTTTCCATGACTCTCACCGATTTGAGTATGGATCCTGTGCTTTCAGTAGTACGGGCCCAATACTACCTTGCACACCTATCCATACTTTCCTCAGCTATCCCCTTGAATCCTCTAAGTCGCTTACTTCACTGATACACTAACTGTCTACTAAACAACAAGACAATCTCTACCATAATGCCTCCTAGGTTCCCAACTTCACCGAACTGCCCCACTAAACTTACTAGAGCATATCCTATGCATTCCTAGGTTCCCAACCTCGCCCGATGCTCAGCTGCTGAAAGATTCCCATTATTGTCAACTAGCTACCTCATGAATATAGCCATATTTAGCAGAGATCAGATAATCCTTCAAGTAAAAGACACGTCCCTAGAACGGCTGGACTCAGACAAGAGCTGCACAATAGGGTCAAGTCTATCACTCTGAGATTATCCATTCTGTGCTACATGTGACTTGGCATATTGACCTGATAGCTAACTCACATTAATAAGAGTCCTACAAAGCACAAAGCAAGCAACATTCAGGTAATCGGTAAATCTAACTAGCATACACTAGACAAGTCAGTCTATCCTCACATCCAATCTGCATCCATGTAACATCTGTCACAAATCTCATCCTAGGCTCTCCCTAGGGTAGTCTTTAACCTGCGAAGCTATCACCAGACAATCACTCCATGTACCACAACCCATGCTGTCTACATTCATCCATCCTTGTTTTTGGCTGCCATTGTGCATGCAAATTGTACACAGAACAGGAAACGAGTCCTAACTGTATACAGTTTTTAAAACATACACTTAACAGTTACAAATACCAATTATCATTCTAATTCCAACATGACATCCAATATCCTCATGGCTACAAGTACCACATATCAGGCAAACCTATTACTGACTACTCAGCACTAGCACGTAAATCTACCAATTCATACAACATATAAAGGCATCTCCCCTAGCCCTAACTAGGATGTGATTCATAGATTCATAAACCAAATCATAACAGACAACATATGTGGATATTCTGGGGAAACTTAATTGAGCACGGCCAATTGCATGCACCACACCCTTTCTTGTCTTATAAAATCTTTACTCGAAAACCTCTTTCTTTTGAAAACTTTACAGGTCCACAGTTTGAGTCCAAACTCACCCGAAAGTATGTCTGAATCCCTCAAACCAAAGATCTGATACCAACTTGTAACGACCCAAAAATCAAGGGTAAAAGTTTCATTTTTAATATAACCCCAAATAGATATCATTTATTCCAAACATATCAAATCATCATTAAGTAAAACATTTATTAGAGTTCATCCCAAAATAATTCATTGTGGAAATCATAAGTGTGTGCACTGCGATCAATCCGGGCCCTTCCATTCCAAAATGATGATACCTGAAACAATAAACAAAACCTATAAGCATGAAGCTTAGTGAGTTTCCCAAAGCATACCATACACACAATCCACATAACACATATCCTGTTAGCTATAAAAGCTACCTATATCACTTAAGCCGTGCAAACATAAAACCTAGGAAAGCCATGGGCTACCCCACATGATCTTACTTCCAATGTAATGGGCTACCTCACATGGTATTACATATAATGCCATGGGCTAACCCACATGGTCTTTACCAAGGATTTCCATGGGCTACCCCACATAGTCTTACATCCAATGCCACGGGCTCCCCCCCCCCCCCCCCGGGGTCTTCCATGCATGTATCATAAGGACAACTAGCATAACACATATCATATAATCACTAGCATACCACTTAGCAATGAGCTAACTACCATACTACATATCTCTACTACAACTAGTGTACCACATAACATAAAATGGGCCGGCCTTGGTGCCTTAGACCCATTGGTATTGAGAGAAGACTCACCTCGAATGCATAAGCTTCCTGAGGAAATCCTTAGTTGCTGCCCCCACCAGTTACCCGAGTTGTCACTACCAGTCAACATACCCAGTTAGCAATTGGGTCCCTTACCATAATCCTTGGTCCATGCATGGGGTAAAATAACCATTTTACCCCTGCCCAATATGATCCAAAACTAAGGGTCCAAACCCAAAACAAAAGCCCAACATTATAATCTCCATAAGACCATCAATGGCCTAATTTTCCAAATTGGGCCCAGACCTTTCCAATGGACTTGATACTAAAGCCCAATGCTTTTACTAGTGAAAATCCTGACCCAAATGGCCCATGAAGGCCCATAGCAACCTAGTCCAAGAATTGGCCCAAACCCAGGCCCATAATAAGAAGTCAATTTCTATATTGGGCCACAAGGCCCAATAGGCCCAACTATTCCATTATTGGCCCAAAGATGCATTCAAGCGCAACTATCAACAATTTCAGGCCCAAAACCATTATGGACCAAAGGTCCGAAGTCCTCAAAGGCCCAAGTCCTCCTGATATCGTACGCCCAACGTACCTCTTCTGTACTCTTAGCGTACAGAGCAAATGAACTGTACACGCAACGTATTACATAGTATGCCCAGCGTACAAGTAGCTCATGCACAACATCCATTAAGTGCTCAATACTTGATCCAATAAGTCCAAATCATAGATCTAAGCTATAATTAACATCTGAACCCATAAAGTCACTGACTTGGTGACTATGCATGCCCCAAACAAACCCAAACTCCAAAAATGGCATTCTACTTCCATAAAAGTGACCCTAACTCAAGCATGAATCCATTAAGACTGTGAAGATGGCAACTTTCTGCCTTAGGGACTCAAATAGCATCAAGGGTGGCAACCCCAAGCCTAAAAACTGATTTGGAACCATAAAGCTCCATTCTTGGGACCAAAAGATCCAAAAACTCAACATAAAAGATCTAAGCATTCAATGGTCAAGTTCAGAGCTTTATACCTTCATTAAGCTGAGAATGAGTCCTAAAAGCCAGATCCATAAGATCCTCCTTGATTCTCATCCTTGCATCAAACTCCCACTTCTTGAAAATGGGTTAAATACCCCAAAAATGGACTCCATTAGCTCAAAATGCCACCATGGATGCTATAGGACGATTTCTAATGTTTAGAGGGGTGGAGGTTGAAGATGTTAGGGTTTGGTTATGAAATAAGGGGTTTAAATGGGGTCCAAGACCCTAAAATAGGGTTCTGATCTGACGGAATTACTCCCAACGTAATTCCGGTACGCCCAGCATACTCCAGAGAACCTTCGCGATCACTCTTGGTCATTACGCCCAACGTACACGGCTATGCCTACAACTACTAAACTTCCGAAAGCCATAACTTCTTCGTTATAAATCCGTTTTCAACTATCCTTATGTGAACGGAAAGGTGATGAGAAGCTCTACACTTCTAACAACTCAAACTTTTCTCAATACCTTCCGAACAAAAATCCATTATCCATAAAAGCTCGAACCGACACTTTACCAAATTACCCCTAGGCTCCAAAACACAACCCGAACACCCGAAACACTTATAATACATCATCCGCATCCAAATGGGAGTAGATATTACCTTCTATAGAGCCATACTCCTTATGAAGACCAACCTTCAGCCCACAGCCTTAGACTAGATGTCAATTTAGAACATAGCGTTATAACTCGGTTGAGAACGGGTATATGTGATTAGATCGGACGGTAGTGGACATAAGTAGTTAATTAGATGATCCAAAACGATTCTTGAGGAAAAGTATGAATAGATGTGAAATGTAGTATTGGGCCCGTACTACTGAAAGCACAAGATCCGTACTCAAATCAAGAAGGATTTCGTGGATTCTAAAGAGCTGATGGAGGGTACATTTTATGGTTTAGCACCATGAATCATTGTAGTGTTCCCGTATTTATCGGTCTTTGAGTTTTGGTTTTCGGAAGGAGGAATGGGTTTGGTGATTGTTTGGGCCTGAGTGGCTATGTCAGTATGGGTTTGAATGGTCCAGACCTAGGTGAGTTAATTGATTTTAAAGGTCTCGAGGGCCTTGCTTAAGATAGCAACAGTTGAGTCACGGGACTCAAGAAGAAAATGATAGTGACGATCGGTTTGAGGATTATAGTCGGAGGCTCAAAGATTGTAGATAGATTGTGATGTCTCTATCTTGTACGGGGTTTATGATCTTCCAACTTTCCGTGTTTGGAGGAAAGAGATAACATACATGTGATTTTTAGAGTTGGGATTTAGCCCCATCATGGGGCTAGATGGTTGTAGTTTTTGGTGGCAAGTATGGCAGTGTGGGAATACATAAGAAGATTCTTGTGGTATGATTTCCTTGAGATGAGGGTCTGCTTTCTTTTAATTTAGTTAGGTCAGGTGACTAGTTTATTGTTTCACGCAATCAATGGATGTGAATTAGGAGCTACAACTTTTTTTGTCTCTGGTGTACCTTAACTAAGAAAATGACGCCTCTTGTATTTATAAATGTTTCTCACAATGAATTGATGCTTGGGGATTTGTAACAAGGTGTGGGTTAGTCTAGTGTTTCTAGATAAAGAATCGGTGCTATGAATGGACTATTAGAATTATTACTTGTTCATCTTCATGGGATTCTTAATGTTAGAGGAGGTTATGATGGGTAAGTTTCAGAGGCCTCCATCTCAGATTTAGAATATCTTTGAGATTGCTTGGTCTTTATTTAGAAGATCACTTTGCGTTCTATTAGACATTCTAAGAGTCAGGGATGGTATGTACCTGGTTGAGCCGGTTTGAGATATGGTTTGTTTGCAACATTAGTTGGTGATAATTCAAACCCAGAGTGGGGGAGAACTGGGAATTCCGCTTGGAGGATCATTGATCAGTTCAAGTTTATGTTTTCAGAAGAATGGATCATAGGGATCTGCGGTTCGGGTATGCGAGACTTTGGTCATGACGGGGGTGCAAATCAAGTTGATATAAAATATATGTGCTTAGGAATGCATGAGTTGTCCTTGCGGCATGAAATTGTTGGACAAGGAGCTCGTTGTAGCCAGTGGTTCCTTTTGGGAATGTAGATGAATAGGTAAAAAGGTGTTTGGATCACTCAGGTTGAGTATCGGTTGTTAAATGATGTAACTTGTTGTATTGATTGCTATCTATAGTATAGGATGGGCAGTTGTTGATCAACGAATCAGCTATAGAGATTGGTATGTCAAGATCCACATGGGCTTTGTTCAGAAGTGTATTGTATCATTTGATTAGTTGTCAATGCAATCTCGATCATTGGTCTTTTCATTCATCATCAATACCTGAGGTTGTTCAAAAGTTTTGCGCTTTATAAGTTAAAGTTCATTGGATGCGGCAACCTATTGTCAAATTTTTCATGTTGTATATTTTAGTATCTAGGTATGGTTACCCTTAACTGTTGGTTATGGAAGTATTGTTCATAGCAAGCTTGGGTTTGATAGTTCTCCTTGGGTATTAGGAGTTCGGACGTTGGAGCAGCGTTGTTTAATTTTTTGTTCAGGATGGCTTGGGGTCTACGCATAATCCAAATTTTAGCATGTCTAGTTGGCAGGGTTTGTATATTATTAGACCTGACCATGGTTTTGACATCAATTTTGGAAGTTTTATCGAGCTAGTTAAGTATTGGTGGGATCTGTTCAGTTTCAATCAAGGCGAGGGAGCTTATTTCAGTCATTCATGAGGATGTTTATGTTAACGATTGAGGTTCTTCATTTTGTGAGATCTAATGGTACTTCACTCTTTGGGTAATGTTGTGAAAAAAAAAGGAATGCAATAGATCCATCGTTGGTTATGGGGTCTCTTAGGGTGTGTGTTGTGTTAAGTCCATTAGATATTTTCATGAGGGGTGTACGTGGACTGTATAAGAATGAAAAGGAACACTTGGTTCAAATCATTGGAGTGGTTCTTATTTGGCTTATAGCCTTTGAATTGGATAAATATTACAATCTCCTATCTCATTCTCCGGTTGTGTGTGACCATGTTTTCATCTATTATTGCATTGGTAGTAGCCTGTTCTATGAAAGGAATTATGTAACGCCTCATTTCTGGTATCTGATTTAAATAAAGTATTTTCATTTGTTAAGGGGTACTCGACGAGTGTGTAGCCCGACTCGTCGAGTGGAGATGGGATGATCACGCAAATTGAGTTGGCTACTCAACGAGTCCATACGTTGGGACTCGGCGTGTCCGCCTGTCTGGATGAAGCCCTAATTTTAAGGGTTAGCACCCTATTTAAACGCATTAATGTGCCCCAACCTTGCCTCCATCACCCTCCGAACATCCTTTACCGAACCCTATCCCCCTCAAAGAGCGTGTGAGTGATTGTTACTTTGTGAAGGAACTTTTGGAGGATGTAGAAGATGAGAAGGTTGAAGAGTTCAAGGAAGAGGAAGTAGATCCAGAACACACTCATTTGTGGTCATCTTTTCTGGTAATAAAGACTCCATCTTGCTTATTGATCTAGTAGATCTTGTTTGTCCCCAAATTGTTGCTTTTAAGCCCAAAAACCCGAAATCCTTTGTGATAAAGCCTTATGATCGGGTTATACTTCAGATATGGACTCTCATTGCATTCTAGAAGTGTAAAGTTTCAGCTGTGGTCGTGATTGAGGTCTCCCTTGAGCTTGGAACCCCATTAAGAGCCTAGATTTGCCATTTAAAGCCTTTAAAGCCATGCATGCACGTAAAGTTTGCAAATTTACGTGATAAGCATGCCTTATAAGCTTGGATTTGTGATTTGGAGCCGGTGCATGGTTCAAATCAAGTCTATATGGAAAAAGGACTGAATGGACTCAACGAGTCGCAATGTTGACTCAACGAGTCATATGAAGATAGCGGTGGACTCGGCGAGTTGGATGAGCAACTCAGGGAGTCGGATGAAGATTGCCATAGACTCGATGAGTTGTTTATACAACTCGGCGAGTCGGACAAGTTTTCCCGATTAAAGTATAGTTTGAGTGAAATAGATTCATTCCTTCTTAGTTACACGTAAAGTTAGCAACTTTACATGTTTAGATGGTCCCAGGAGCTTAGATCTATGGGTTAGATGCTCTGGAATGGACTAGAATCGATTGTATGAAATCTGCATGTTAGGACTCGGCGAGTTGTTCTTCGAACTCGACTAGTCGAGTCGCGAGTCCCCCGTCTTTCTTCGATTTGTGAGTTCAGGGTGGATTAGTGAGTGAGGAAAGGGACTCGGTAAGTTAAAGTCAGAGTTAGTAATGGAGGGACTCGGTGAGTCTGCGCCCTGACTCGGCTAGTGTGGTCAACTGGAAGTTGACCTTGACCAGGGAGTTTACTTTCACCAGGGGTAAAATAGTCATTTTACCATGAGGGCATTTATAAGCACCTGATCTAGTGTTTTTAGGATTTGTAGCCGGACAGTTCCGAAGCAACAGTCAGCGACTTTTAGAGTTAGCATCTCAGCAACCAGCATTACGAGGTAAGTTTTCCTTCCAGTAGGAACGGGTTTACGGCCACAATGCCGACCCATCTAGTTAGCGGTAGTTCCGGACCTCAGTCTGATGCATTAGTTAGAGTGCTTGATGTCTTTGTGTTTCAAGCATGTTTTGTGTTATGCGTTCCGGACTTCGGTTCGATGCAGTATGCAGTATATGTGCTTATGCGAGTTGATAAGTTTATGCTATGTTATGTCAGTCAATTATGGACTTCGGTCCGATGCAGGGGACAGGGTCCCAGTCAGTTCTAGACTTCGGTTCGATACAGCCAGTTCCGGACTTCGGTCCAATGCAATTAGTTCCGGACTTCGGTCCAATGCAGTTTCCGGACAACGGTCCGATGCAGAGGGCAGGGCCCTGGTTAGTTTCTGGACTTCGGTCTGATGCAGTTTCCGGATTTCGGTCTGATGCAGTGGGCAAGGCCCAATATGTGCTATATTTGTTATTGTATGGTGTGTGGTTGTTTGGGGGAGCTCACTAAGCTTCGTGCTTACAGTTTTCAGTTTTGGTTTCAGGTACTTTCGCTAGCCAAGGGAAGAGCTCGGGATGATGGCATCGCACACACCACAACTTCAGTTTCTTTTATCATTGGAGTTTGTTTCAGATACTATGTTATGTTTATACAGTTCTCTTGTCATGACACATCTATTATAACTTTTGGTATTTGTGATGTACGTTTCATTATATATTATGGATGATTGTTAGCTTTTAGTACTTTTTAAAAAAAAAACTGGGTTGCATTTTGGATCGTTACAAGTTGGTATCAGAGCCTTGGTTTGAGGGATTTGAGCACACTTCCGGGTGTGTCTGAACTCAAACTAAGGAAGTGGTATAGAATTTTCAAGAGAAAAACCATGTTTACAAAAGGATTTTTAGAAAAGAAAACAATTTTAGAAAAAGTATAAAGAAAAGAGTTTTAGAAAAAACGAAAAGAAATTTTTAAAAGAGAAAAGGGTGTGGTGCATGCAATCAATCGAGCTCAAGTAAGTACTCCCAAATTACCCATACACGTTTATATTATGATTATCTGTTTCAGTTTCAGTAAAACAACATGCTAGAATAGGACTAAGGATCTAGGAAGATACCTTATGTGCCTGTTATATGTGTTTCAGTTTTATGAGAGTTTGTTGGGTCCAAAAATATGGTTTATACTTTGCTTTTCTAGGAAAATATATTTTTATGTAATGTTGCATGTGTTTGCGGTTTATGTGTGCGGCTGTACACATGTGTATGGATGGAGGTCCATATAAATAGAGGAGTGCATGTGGGAGTGTACGGTAAGAGACGGTTGAGGTTTGGAGAGCATCTTGTAGAGAGAGAAAGTTAGAGAGAAGAAGTGTGTGTGAGAGAGAATCTATTGTAAGGAGCATAATTTATATCATCGATACATCATTAGATTTATCATCTTCTTCTTCTTCTCCTTCTCTTCTATTTTGATCTGACATCATCCAATTGATTGGGATTCCGCTCCATCAATTGGATCTGATTGATACACAAGCAATTTTGGGGACTTACAATTGGTATCAGAGCTTGGTTGTATCAGTCAATTTTGTCAGATCTGGAGCTTATTTGATCTTATTTTGAAAAGAGAGTAGCGTTTTTGAATAGATCTCGCAAAAATAAGGGGGGTTACTTCTTTTCATTTTTCATAAAAACGAGTTTTTGATCGCGTTTTGTAGCAAAAAAGGGTGAAAAACATCGTTTTTTTCGCGAATCGGTTGAAGGTGTGCGGCCCGGTTGAAGGAGTGCGGCTCAGCAGAGTGCGACTCGGTGTGTGCGGTCTCTGTGTGCGCTTGGACGTGTGCGGCTCGGAGTATACGGCTCGGTGTGTGGCCTCGGAGTGTGCGGCTCAGTCTCGGTGTGCGGTCCTCGTCCTCGCTTCGCAGCCTCGCATCGCATCGTAGTGTCCTCGCAGCAGCGCCTTTATTAAAAATTCGGAACGGAATAGAGGATTCAGGGGATCGAACCCTGGACATCCAGATCATTGCCCAAGCGCCTAACCATCTCGGCTAGTCAAGCCCTAGTGACTTCACTTCGAAATTTTAAACTTAACCACTCATTACCGCTTCCAACTTTCGCATTTTTGTCATTTTCAGCCCAAAATTGATTTTCCTTTAATTTTAAATTCCTTTTTCAACCAAAAATTTAGTTTTTAATTTTTGAATTTTATTTTTGACTTTTGACTTTAAAATTTTGACTTTGACTTTTAAAAGTTGACATTTTACTTTAAATTTTGACTTTCTCGTTTGACTTTTAATTTTTCAAATTTAGCTTTTCGGTTTGACTTTTAAGTTTGACTTTTCAAGTTTGACTTTTTAAATTTGACTTTTAAGGTTGACTTTCTCAGTTTTTAAGTCAAAGGGCAATTAAAAATATAAAAATATATAAAAAAATTAAAAAAAAAGAAAAAAAAAGAAAATGAGTTCCACATCAATTCCGGTAAATGAAGTTTCATGTACTTCATCTTATAAAGCTACAATTAAATTTCTTCGCGAACAAATTGATTTATTAAAAAGAGAAAATGAGGACCTCAAATACGAAAGCTATACTCTAAGGAAAGGTCAGAAAGCTTTAAAAGCACAATTAGAGGCCAAGACTAAGGACTTTAGGAAATTACAAGAAGATTACAACAACAAGTGTGAAAATTATGATCACATTAAACGCAAACTTGCTGCTGTAACTGAAGAACTTGACGCTTTGAAAACAAAATGTGGAAAAACAGATGTTAGTTTCAAAAATTACACTGCGTCAAGTAAGACAGTCGAGTCCTTATTTGAAAATCAATTGAAATTCAAAGATAATCAAAACAAGGGTCTAGGGTATGATAGTGTTCCTCCCCTTTCAATCATAACTACACATCCATCCCTATGACACAAGAAGAAATTGACAATAAGGCACATCTCCAATATGGGAAACCTATTGCGGTTGTGCCAGAAAAGGATGAAGTGAACGTTTCTAATGATTCTACTTCATGTGCAGGCAAAGTACCAGAGGATGAGAACAAGGAGAACACCATTGAACAAACCAACATCTCTTTGAACTCTGAATCTGTTGCTTCGAACTCAGTTGCTTCTGATCAACCTGCTGTTGAGAAGTACAGGCCACCAAGTCAAGTGAAACAGTCGACCTATTGCAGCTGTGCGTGTGGGAAAAGCAAGAGACAAGGCAAAGACACGCCACCAGGGGCAGGAAGAAACAACTCCACAGTTAAGAAAAAGACATGTTTTCACTGTGGAACACTTGGACACATTGCCAGAAGTTGTCCAAATCGCGCATCCGTTCTCTACTACGCACATAGCTGGCAGAAAACGCCAAGAGGGAGATTTTCCAAAAGAAACCCTTGTAGGTCACATTCAGACAATGGTGACTGGAACGCCTAGAAGGCCAAGAATCAAAGCCACAAGGACAAGAATCAAAATCCCAAGGGCAAGAAGGGAATGTCGGCCAAGAAGCCAAATCCAAGAGATGCTCCCATGAAGCCAAAATCAAAGTCATCTCAACGGCCGACATCAAGTCCCAAAGCAAGTACTAAGCCACCCATCAGATCGAAAAAGAAATGGGTTAAACCCAACTACAAATGGGTTCCAAAGGCTCACTCTCCCAAATCTTCTAACGACTCTAATATTTCTTCATCTTCTGTTTGTGATAAGCAGGACATGTCATGGGAGAGAGTACCATGCAAGGATGACAAAGGTCAACCCAGTTTCAAAATGGACCGGGTTCCAAAGACCAACTGATCCCGCTCTGTGCTGGAGCAGCTATGGAGGCATATCATCAGACTTCGGTTTGTTGATAGTGGTTGCTCTTGGCACATGATAGGAGGCATCTCTCAACTGTACAACACTCAGGACATTGTTTGAGAGTATGTGTACTTGTGGGAAGGGAAGAAAGGAAGGGATCACATGCGGTCTGTGCTTAATGACATGAAGAATTTTCGGATCTGTTCTGAGATTATGCGTGCTGTTCTCAGATCTTCTGGATGCAAATTCAATCGGTGACTTACGGTTTGACTTTTCTTCTCTATACTCCTGAGTTTTTCTTAAGCTGATTCGCTTTAAAGACAAATTTTTGTTTAAGATAGTTTAAATTTGCGCATTTACTTTCGTCTATGCACAAATTTAGGGGGAGAAATAAAAACAAAACAAAAATTAGAAAATTCAAAAACAAAAATAAAAAAATTAGAAAATCCAAAAACATTAGAAAATCCAAAAACATTAGAAAATCAGAAAAATAAAAAAAATTATGTTGGTTATAGAATGTGCAAGAGGGATATGTTTTGGGAAGTGATATGATTATGTGATAACAGGCAACCTGAGTCTGCGTAACGTACCCAAAGTTGAAGGGTCTATGCTCTGGTTTGATGCGTCGGTAGACACAAAAGATTCTAAATGGACATGACTAGGCAGAATTGAACTTAGGAAATCAAATGACTTGACAAATCTTGACCTAGATAGTTCCGTTTAGCCTGACAATATGATGCTCGGATAGGTTGATCAGGGAGATATATATGGGAATCTACTCGTCGCATTAAATGAACCCGTACTTGGAACCGTGGTTTAACTTTTCCTCGATGTGCGGATTCTGTCCTTAATTCCGGTTAGATGGGGCGACTGGTAAATTCCGATAAATTAGGTTTGTAGAATATCATTTTCTTTCTTTCTATCTGTTAGTCATATGTTGTCTCCTTTGCGTGACTTCCAATCCGACCTGGTACACAACATATGCAACTCTATTTCTCTACAAGTTATATATGTGAAAGACTTCTTATCTGTTAGCCATATGTTGTCTCTTCTGCGCGACTTCTAATCCAACCTGGTACATAGCATATGAAACCTTCTACTTCTCAACCCCTCTGAAGAAATAAATAATAAGTAATAGAATTCTGAATCTATCCTCTCTCTGAATGGTTGTCTACTCACCCGGTGTAAGGAGTACTTTGGAAGTTCTTGATGGTTGGGGCATATCTGGAAGCGGGAAACATGTTCTAGTACAATTAAAATTGAACACTCAAAGATTGTCTATAGATCTCGCTGCTAAATTTAGGTAGACAACAATATCCCTGGTCGTCGTCAGCTGAATGGTCCTTAAGATATAGTATCTAGAAACTTAGGATCAGATATAATATCTAGGAACTTAGGATCACATTGTCTTGTCACTTATAGTATGTCCTAATTTTGTCACAATTTTTCGTGTTTAAGTGGACAACAATACCGGCGATCGACCACACAAAGACGTGAAGATGGAAGGTACCGACAAGCGGATAAACGCTGTCTAAAAACTTTGATCCCAAATCTCTCTTAAAGTTAGATATCATTTTTATTTTTGTTAAATTTGTCATAGTTTCTTCTAATTTAAATTTTAGGAGAAGAATTAAAAATAATTCAAAAATCAGAAAATTAAAAATCCAAAAATATTTTTTTTGTGTTAATTTTTCTTTTAGTTTTGTTTTGTCTTGAAAAGTGATTTCAGGCGTAGATGAGACTTGTGGAGACTGTATTGAAGATCTTTTGAGCCAAGGCTTCATTCATGAGCATCGAAGAATTCACATTCGAAGGAGAAACAAATGAAGATTATTCTTTCGACATTCAATCTGTCAACCCCAGAAGCATGGTGAAGCTGTACTTGAAGATTATGTGACGGATTGCATTGAAGCCTCCTCAATCAGTCTACTGCTATTTTAAACTTGATGAAGTGATCTAGAAGATTATTTCTCTCTGATGTTGTCCCTGAAGATTCTCAAGCTGAAAGAGCTATCTTTCAAGAATCTTTTCAAGAAGCCTCCTCACCCAACGTGCGTTTAATGTCAAATTTTGAAGAAAAACCCAACTGCTCAAGATGAATTCATTTATTGAAGATTCATATGTTTATCTTGATGCTGTGAAGAAATTTGAAGATTAATGCTGAAGCCAAGCTCCCAATGAAGATTAATAAGAAGAAGCCAGCTACTTTTTAGGGGGAGTTTGTTGGGCCAATTAGAAAAGAAAGCTATAAACCAAGGGGGAGATTGTTGGGTCCAAAAATATGGTTTATACTTTGCTTTTCTAGGAAAATATATTTTTATGTAATGTTGCATGTGTTTGCAGTTTGTGTGTGCGGCTGTACACATGTGTATGGCTGGAGGTCCATATAAATAGAGGAGTGTATGTGGGAGTGTACGGTAACAGACAATTGAGGTTTGGAGAGCATCTTGTAGAGAGAGAAAGTTAGAGAGAAGAAGTATGTGTGAGAGAGAATCTATTGTAAGGAGCATAATTCATATCATCAATACATCATTAGATTCATCTTCTTCTTCTTCTCCTTCTCTTTTATTTTGATCTGACATCATCCAATTGATTGGGATTCCTCACCATCAATTGGATCTGATTTATACACAAGCAATTTTGGGGACTTACAGAGTTGCATGCTAGTATTGAGTAGACATCAGTAGGATAGCATGTTTAGGTTACGCCTGATAATATGAGCTTAGCCTTGTATGCTAGTACAGTTTCCCGTTATGAGGATAGAATTACTTGAGTAGTTTCTTGTGTCCGAATGCTGCTTGTTTTGTGCTTTGTGGGACTCCGAGTAATGGGAGTTAGCAATTAAGTGAATATGTCACATCACATGTGATCAGGGTTGAATAATATCAGAGTGCTGGATTTGGTCCTACTGCGCAACTCTTGTTTGAGTCTAACCATTGTAGGGACGTGTCTCTTACTCGAAGGATCATCCGAGCCTCGTTACATGTGATGGTATTCAGGTGATGAATAATTGGCATTACAAGGAGGCCTTCAGCGGCTGAGGACTGGTTTTGGTTGAGTCAGAGATTTCCCCAGGGCAAGCCTAGGATGAGAGTAGTATAGATCAGTAGCAGTAGTGGTGACTTGGTGGAGTCGAGGTAGTTCTTAAGGAAAGTGCGGATAGATGTGGAAGGTAGTAGGGTCGCATACTACTGGAAGCAGAGGATATGTACTTGAATCAAGGAAGGATGATGCGAGACCAGGAAACCTGTAATAATAGTCACCCCTCGAGATATATCAGTGTTTCTAATGTGTAATGTAATGTGTTTTCAGAATGGTGGTTTTACGCCCTAGACCAGCAGGTGGTAGTTCAGGTGTCGGGGAGGGATCGGGATCAGCCTCGGTGGCCGAGCAGTTGGATGAGTAGACTAGGGAGTTTTTCACTTTAGAGGTTGCCCGTATCATACTTGAGCAGACTCCTGTGTTCTTCAGTTCGATCAAGGAGGGTATTTTAGAGTTGATGGATGAGAAGTTGAGCACATTTCGTGCTAAGATGGCGGCCATGATGGGGTCGCACACACTCACCTTCAGGGAGTTTCGGCTTGTGGAGCTCCAAAATACCATGGGGCGTGGGACCCCATTGTGAGTAATAGGTGGTTAGCAGATGTTGCCAACGCGTTCCGCACCAGCAGATATCCCGAGCGGGACAAGGTCAGATTAGTATCCTTCCTTAAAAAGGACAGGGAATGTGATTGGTGGGAGGAGGTTGGGCATGGTATCAGGGATGACATGACACTTGATGCTATGACTTGGGCTAATTTTACCACCAGGTTCAGAGCCGAGTTTGCACCGGTTATCGAGGTGCAACAGTTAGCCAGAGAGTTTCAGAACCTTACTCAGACTACAGAGACAGTGGTGGAGATTACCGCCAGGTTCAGAGAGAGGGCTCTTCTTGTTCCTCAGTACGCAGTTGATGAGGAAATGAAGAAGGCCCGTTATCATGAGATGCTGCAGAGTGAGATCTGCCAGTTTGTGAGCTGGTCCATCTGTATGATGCTGGATGATATGATTGCGAGCGCGCGCGAGAGAGAGAGAGAGAGAGAGAGAGAGAGAGAGATTGATCTCGAGATGGGGAAGAAGAGGAAGCCGGAGGTGGCTTCGGGTATAGGGAGCTCGGGCAAGAAACCCAAGGTTTTGGATCATAGGTCCAAAGGTCAGCAGAGCCACAGTCGGTGTGGCAAATGTGGGAGATTGCACGATGGGGCGTGCAAGGCAGGGAGTTCTAGCTGCTACAAGTGCGGTTGGACGGGGCATATGAGCAGAGATTGTATAGCTTCTACCAATGCAACCACAACATCAAAACTGATTGCTTATATTGCAATCAGAGGGGACATAAAAAGTCCCAGTGCACGAGCTTAGCTGCAACGGGGAAGGTGTCGACACTTGCCCCTACTACATTGAGGATTACGGACGGTCGTCAGGGTCGGGCCGAGGCGCCAGTGGCGAAGAGTAGAGCTTTTCAGATGAAAGAAGAGGAGGCATGAGCGACTCCTGACATGGTGATGGGTATGTATTTTCCTTTAAACTCTGCATTTATTATTGATTGTTTCTAATGTTATATGTTTGTGTATAGGGTCGTTCTTAGGGAACGACATTTCAGCTACATTGTTATTTGATTCGGTGGCTACCCGATCGTTTGTCTCTCTTGCACTTAGAAAGAGTTTTAGTAGAGCTCTAGTGGAGCTGGATTGTCCACTCGAGGTGGAGATAGCCGATGAAAGGACCGTCAGGGTCATGAGGGTGCATAAGGCATGCTCGCTGCAGTTATTCGATGAGTAGTTTTTGGTAGACCTGGTCCCTATTCCTTTGCGAGGGAACAAGGTCATAGTAGGCATGGGTTTGCTGAGCCCCAATGGGGTGATGATTAATTGCGAGTTGCAGCTAGTGAGGGTTCGCACTCCCAGTGGGGGAAGGTAAGTTATTCAGGGGGAGAGGCTACAACACGGACTAATTCTTTGTTCAGCAGCGAGAGCGAGGCGCTACTTCTAGCAAGGTTGCGGATGTTATGTCGCATATGTGATGGACACCCGGGATAAGGGTAAGCCGAAAGTAGATGATGTAGAAGTGGTGCGAGAGTACCCGGACATATTCCCAGAGAAATTGCCTGGGATACCTCCGGAGAGACAGGTTGAGTTCAGGATTGATCTCGTTCCTGTTGCGGCTCCCATAGTCAAGGCACCATATCGGTTGGCTTCTCTAGAGATGCAAGAATTATGTACGTAGCTACAGGAGCTGCTAGACAAAGGTTTCATCAGACTGAGTTGTTCACCATGGGGAGCCCCGATCCTGTTTGTGAAGAAGAAGGAAGGGTCGCACCATATGTGCATAGACGACCGGGAGTTGAACAAGGTAACGGTGAAGAACCGTTACCCACTCCCGAGGATAGATGACTTGTTCGATCAGCTTCAGGGAGCATCTTGGTTTTCGAAGATTGATCTGCGCTCCGGTTATCATTAGATGTGTGTCAAGGGTGAGGATGTTCAGAAGACAGCTTTTAGGACCCGTTATGGTCATTATGAGTTTGTGGTAATGTCGTTTGGACTCAACAACGCTCCAGCCGCATTCATGGATCTCATGAACCGCATATGCATGCCGATGTTGGATCGGTCTATGATAGTATTCATCGATGACATCTTGGTTTACTCCAAGACCCAGGAGCTGCACGAGGAGCACCTGAGAGAGGTGCTAGAGACACTGAGGAGGGAGAGACTTTTTACGAAGTTCTCCAAGTGCGAGTTCTGGTTGCGCGAGGTGTAGTTCCTTGGCCACCTCGTCAACCAGAAGGGTATTCTAGTGGATCCGGCCAAGATCGAGGCCATGATGCAGTAGGTGGTCCTGAGGTCTCCATCTAAGATCCGGAGCTTCCTAGGATAAGCAGGGTACTGTAGCAAACTCATCCAAGATTTCTCCAAGATAGCAGTTCTACTCACCCGGCTAACCAAGTAGTCGGTGGTGTTTCGTTGGGGGACCAAGCAGCAGGTGGCATTTGAGACACTCAGACAACGATTGTGCGAGGCACCGGTTCTGACCCTGCTAGAGGGAGTGGATGATATTGTATTCTACTATGATGCCTCGATCATAGGTATGCGAGCAGTGTTGATGAAATGGGGGCATGTTATAGCTTATGCCTCTAGATAGTTGAAGCCTCACAAGGATAACTATCCGTCACACGATTTGGAGTTGGGGGCAGTGGTGTTTGCCCTTAAGATTTGGAGACAGTATCTCTATGGGGTCCGTTGTACCATCTACATGGATCACAAGAGTCTGAGATACCTCATGGACCAGCCGAATCTTAACATGAGCCATCGTCGGTGGTTAGATGTGGTGAAGGATTACAATTGTGAGATCCTTTATCACCTGGGGAAGGCCAACATAGTGGCCGACGCCTTGAGCTACAATGTGGCAGCGGCCCCGATCTGGGATATATGCCTGAGGATGACAATGATTACTCCATTGTTGGAGCAGATCAGGGAGGCATAGGTCGAGGGCCTCAAGGAGGAGAGGTAGAAGCATGAGAGGATTGTGGGCCGGGTAGCGTCCTTTGATTATGACAATCGAGGATTGTTGACCCTTCATGGGAGGGTTTGGGTATCGTACTGGGGCGGAGTATGGTAGGTGTTGATGGACGAGACCCATAAGTCTCGATCTTCCATCCACCCAGGGGCGACGACGATGTACAAAGATCTTTGACCCGACTATTGGTGGCCCTGCATGAAGTGGGATGTCGCCTGGTATATGGAGAGATTCTCGACCTACAGGAAGGTCAAGGCAGAGCACTAGAGACCCCACGGTAAGATGCAGCCATTAGACATTCTCGTATGGAAATGGGAGGACATTACCATGTATTTTATCACTAAGTTTCCCAGGACCGCACGGGGAGTGGGTTCGATTTGGGTCATAGTGGATCGGCTGACCATGAGCGCGCATTTTATACCGATCCAGGAGAGCATATCGGCTGAGAAGCTAGTTGACATCTATGTGCACGAGGTAGTGGCATGACATGGAGTGCCTGTTATGGTAGTGTCAGATCGAGACGTTCGTTTTACTTCCAGATTTTGGAAGCGGCTCCATGATGAGATGGGGACTCACCTTCACTTTAGCACCGCTTTCCACCCACAGACGGACGGGTAGAATGAGAGGATGATTTAGACTCTCGAGGACATGCTCTGGGCATGTGTTCTAGACTTTGGTGGCAGTTGGGATATGTATCTTCCACTAGCGGAATTTTCGTATAACAACAGGTACCACGCTAGCATTGACCGTCCTCTTTTCGAAATGCTCTACGAAAGGAAGTGCAGGACCCCGATTTATTGGGGTGAGGTCAGTCAGTGTAACGCCTAGGTTTCATGGCTAAGAATTTTGACAATGTAATAGTCTAGGTCAGCTATTGTAACTCTTTTTGAAGTAATAAAGATGAAATATTTGAGTATTATGTGAAATTATATGTATGTATGTGCTTATTATTTAATTATAAATGTATAATTAACAAAGAATAAAAATAAGCGTCAAAATTAAAGTGTAAGATAAGCCCGATATCTTTATATAAAGTTTTATTAGTCGAAACAAGGATTCAGGGGATATAAAGAACGCCGAAATCCGAGTTATAACGAAGAAGTTATGACCCGTTGAAGTTTCGCGACGGAACCGACACAATACCGGGAAGCGTAAATAGTGAATTTACGATAGAGCGAGATTTGGCCTTAGCGATCTAAACGAAAGTCTTAGAATATGTTAAACTAAGAGCGTCGATAAAAAGAACACCCAAATCTAACTTCGTATGAGGAAGTTATGATTTTTCGAAGTTTCGGATTAGTAGTGTACATCCCGGAATTTGAATATTCGATCGAGCGGTTTTTAGCCGACACGACCTAAACGAGAAATGAAGATCTCGTTAAGAGTAGTGTAACGAGAAAAAGATGGGCAAAAACAGACGTCGGATGAAGAAGTTATGAATTTTTAACGGACCAATCCTGTCCCTGCCTGCTAATAATATAACTTTTAAAATAGAGTCAAAATTAGCCAACGGAGTCTAAACGAAAGTTGTAGAGTACGTTCCCACCTTCGCGTGTATATAAAGAACGTCAAAAACGGAGCTCGTATGCAAAAGGTATAAATATTAGAAGTTGATAATGCAATTTGCGAAATCTGTTGCTCGATCGATGACGTGGCTCAATCCTAACCGTCGCTTGCTGATCACGGCTCGCTTCGGTTGAAGGACGCATCGCCTCGCCCTACACCCAGCGTACGAGATCTAAAACGCCCCACGTACCCTCGTTTCTTATCCGGTCCGAAGTGGCTAACAGCTGGGGGCGAGCAGGAGGCTTATCCGAGCTACGCCCAGCGTAGTCCTGTCGGACGCCCAACGTAATCCGAGTGGCTTCGCCCTATAAATAGTTGCGAGGGCTGCCTCCATTTTCACACCATTTCTCATTCTCTCTCTAAGGGTTTTAACCCTCCCCTAAGCCTAGGTGAACCCCTAGCACCCTAAGGAAGCCCTGAGGCTCCCGGTGTCCAGGAAAAAAGGGTCTTTCGGTTTCGAAACGCTGCTCCAAATAAAGCCCGGTTTTCTTTAAAATCCGATGTAAGTGAGCTACACTTACGCAATTTTTTAATATAGCTTTCAAATAATTATAGTAATGTTATTAGGTCTTTAAAATAATTATTTGGGCTATTATTATAAGTTATATTGAGTGTTATTTAATGCTTATATAATAATAATAATAGCTAGACTATTAATTAGTCGCGGTTATCGTTAGACTAAACCCTAGTGGTATTGGTACTAGGTTTTATCGAAGGAAAATTCTTTTGACAGTATCGAAGCGCTGTCCGAGTCCTGAGTCACCACCTTTCAGGTGAGTGCATAGTTACTTTCAGCTTACACATAGATATGAAGTATTTTATATAAATTACGTGTTGTGTGTGCATATTATCTGTATACTAGCTATCTATGCTGGATGAACAATTTTATACATGTTTTAAATGATTTAAACTGTATATGTATTTTATATCTACAAAATGTGTTGGGTAAAACATGGGTAGATGTAATAGTTGCTGTGTGACAAAATAAAATAATGAGAGGCCTCGCTATAGATGTTATTGATGATCCAGTCATCTAGTGGAGTATAGATGACGACCACGGGCTATTCTAGACAGTCCAGTGGAACACTAGTAGGCTCGCAACCTGCAGGTGTTTATTTGAACTGTGTGCTCACCAAGTGTACTCTATCCCCCACATGGTTTCCTTAAGGACATTTATTGCTGAGGAATCCCCTTAGCAGTAGTGTCCATCCCGTTGATAGTCCTTAGACTAAGTCCCTTGTGTTAGATGTCTTAGGGATGTAAAGTGAGGAGAACATGAATGGGTAATCAGGTTTGTTTGGTTTGATAAAGTTAATAAACTTATTTATTGTGGGTTGAAAACCCTATGTGCTCACTAGGGTCCCAAGCCTGACCCACTCAGATTCTTGTATTACAGGTAGTGGCGCATGAGCATATATGTGATGTCTTGGGATGAGAGATTAATGGATTTTAGGCCTGTAAATATGGAATAATGTAGTTAGGCCTATGTTGTATTGTTTATACTTATGTACTGTATCGAACATGACATCCCGAGTCTTTTTAATGAAATACATTTCTATGGAAATGCTTTTGATAAATCTTTATCATATTTTGTTTTGGGACAAATTCCGCAACTCTTTTTAAAAGGTTACTCTGATTTTAAAATAAAGTATAAACAAAACCGGTCTTTTCTAGCCGTGATTTTTGGGATGTCACAGTTGGTATCAAAGCATTAGTTTAAGCGAACTAGGAATTTTTAGGATTTCTAGACTTAAACTTAGAATGCTACGCAATGATTGTGAGGTGTGAGCACTAGCTTATTTTACGAATTATGCCTAAAATGCTTTTATGTGCTAAATGCTTTGTGCCTGATATGTTGTTAATTGTTCGGATCTATGGTCTGTTGCCGGCCGGATCTGAAAACCTTATGTGTTTAGGATTCTAAACGTACGACTACGATATTAGAACTAGCATATAAACGTTTCGGAGAGATAAGGATGATTTGAACATTAGTCCTAAATAAAGATCTAAATTCACCTTATTCGGTGTATAGAGCAAGATGGAAAGGACCCGTAGCGGAAACATGAATGAAAATGGGAATAGAAACCAACCCCTAGTGATTGAGCAAATACCGGTTGTGGAAGCCGCTACTAAGCCAATAACGATGGCCGGAGTGCAAGCGATGATCTAGGAAATGTTGGATCGTCAAATGAAGGAAACCAGACTTTTGCTCCAACAAAATCGAGAGGAAGCAACTATTCAGATCGAACAGCACGAGTTGAACGAATGGCAGACTGATGAGGGAAACTACAGTTGGACTGTTGGTCAAGCCAATCCACCAATAGTTCAACAGAACAACCAAGGTGACGAAGTCGAGAAGAAAACTAAAGACCACGTTTGCAGTGCGTCAATTTCGAGGAGGCACTGTACATTGGTGGAATACCTTGGGGAAGACTTTAAGCCCAAAGAGCCCCTACAACTGACATGGGCAGAATTTCTGGTGCAATTCAAACGAATGTACTGCTCAACTCAAAACCTGCTCGAGCTAGAAAACCAGTTTCTAACCCAGAAGAAGGGAAGCATGTCAATCGATGAATACACGAACAAATTCATAGAAAAGATGGAGTTTGCCTTGAGTCTTGTTCCGGATGAGCCGACAGTACGCAAAGGGACTTCCATGAGAGTACGCGGTGCCAGTGCGTCATGCACCTACTCTGGAGGCACCTATCTGGGCTGCCAAGTTTGTGCAGGATATGATTAAGGGAGGAGCTGCCAGCAAAGTTGAGGTTAGCAAGAAGAGGAAATTTGAAGGGTCTGCTATCCAACAAAAAGAAGAGCAACTTCGGTTCAAATAAGTTCGGGGCCGGGAGGAGGAAATGAATTGAAATGGTGCGAGAAGTGCAAGAAGAAGCACTCGGGAAAATGTAGCGAGGAAGTAACCTGCTACAAGTGTGGTAAAACGGGGCACTATGCCAATGAGTGCACCATCAACAAGAGGGTATGCTACGAGTGCTGTGAAGAAGGGCATATTGCTAAGGATTGCCCAAAGGAGAAAGATGCAGGAAGGCCCAACATTCTACCGAAGCCGAAGGCGAGAGCCTTCCAGATGATGCTTGAGGCTACGAAGGAGGCAGCAGACGTCGCTTCAGGTATCTTTCTTGTAAATGGTTTGCCGGCCAATATACTATTTGATTCCAGAGCCAACTACTCCTTTGTGTTGTGTAAATTTGGTAGGAAACTAGCATTACGTGTAGAAAAACTTGATAATGCCCTGATTGTAGAAGTTGCCAGTGGCAAATTCGTACCTGTTAGTAATCATATTAAGAACGTAGTCATCGACCTAAATGGAAACGAATTACTTGAGGAGCTATTACCCATAGAGTTAAATGGTTTTGACATCGTTTTGGGTATGGATTGGCTTAGCGCCAACGATGATGAGATATTATGCCGAAAGAAGATAGTAAGGGTAAAACCACCCGGAAAGCAATCATTTATGATGTATGGGGACAAACGTAGAGTGAATTCTGGAATCATCTCCCTGATGAAAGCCAGTAAATGTTTGCCCAAATGATGTTCATCATACGTGGCATTCGTAATCGATGCTAAGAAGGAAAAGAAAGAGGTACATAATATACCGGTTGTGTGCGATTATCCGGAAGTCTTTCCCGAAGATCTTCCTGGATTACCGCCTGATAGGCAAGTGGAGTTTCGGATAGACTTGTTACCATGTACAACACCGATAGGAAAAGCACCTTACCGATTAGCATCGACGGAGATGAAGGAGTTTATGTTGCAACTTCAAGAGCTGTTGGACAACAGTTTCATTCGACCTAGTTCTTCACCCTGGGCAGCTCCGGTGTTATTCGTGAAGAAGAAGGACAGAAGCATGAGAATGTGTAAAGAATACCGAGAGCTGAAAAAGGAAATAGTGAAGAACAAGTATCCATTGCCGAGGATTGATGACCTATTTTTGGTCAGCTGCAAGGTTCGAGCTACTTCTCAAAGATCGATCTTAGGTCAGGATATCATCAGTTGAAGGTGAGAGAGAAGGATATTGAGAAGATTGCATTCAGAACCCGATATGGACACTACGAGTTCTTGGTTATGTCATTTGGACTAACCAATGCTCCTGCAACATTCATGGATTTGATGAACAGGGTTTGTGAACCATTCCTCAATAAATCCGTGATGGTGTTCATTGATGACATCTGATCTACTCGAAAAGCCAAGAGGAGCATGGCAAGCATCTACGGTAAGTATTAGAAGTATTGAAGAAGGAGAAGCTTTTTGCAAAGTTCTCCAAGTGTGATTTTTGGATCCGAGAAGTTCAATTCTTGGGTCATGTGGTTAACCAGGAGGGAATAATGGTTGACCCCGCAAAAATCAAAGCTGTAATGAAGTGGGAACGTCCAATGAGTCCCATGGAGATTCGAAGCTTTCTAGGATTAGCCAGATATTAGTGACGATTTATCCAAGGCTTTTCTTCGATAGCTACTCCATTGACAACTTTGACTCACAAAGGAGCTACATATACGTGGAGTGAGAAACACGATGAGGCATTCGAGAAGCTAAAGAAGAAGTTATGTGAAGCACCGATACTTTCTCTACCCGATGGAGTTGAATACTTCGTGGTTTACAGTGATGCATCTGGAGTCGGGTTGGGTTGTGTTCTGACCCAAAGAGAAAAGGTGATACCATACGCATCTTGACAATTGAAAGAGCACGAAAAGAACTACCCCACTCATGATCTGGAATTGGCAGCGATGGTATTTGCCTTAGAGATATGGAGGCATTACCTCTACGACACAAAGTGCAAGCTTTTCACTGATCATAAGAGTCTCTAGTATCTCTTTAATCAGAAGGAGTTGAACATGAGACAACGACGCTGGCTGGAGTTACTCAAGGACTACGACTGTGAGATACTTTACCACCCTGGTAAAGCCAACGTTGTCGCAGATGCTCTCAGTCGGAAAGTCAATCTTGAAAGGAAAAGGTCAAGAGCGTTAAGAATTGAAGTCGTCTCGATGATTGTGGAAAGCATCAGGAAACCTCAAGAAGAAGCTTTAGAGAAGAATGACCGAAAGGAAGAACGTTTGGGCAAAACGTTAGTGTTCGGTACAAACAGTCGAGGACTAAAGGTATTCCAAGATCAGATTTGGGTACCTAAGACGGGAGGAATAAGAGATCTTCTGATGGAATAAGCACACAAGACCATGTACTCGATTCATCCCGGTAGCACTGAAATGTATAGGGACCTAAAACCCTACTACTGGTGGCCGACGATGAAGCTCGATGTTGTGAAGTATGTGGTCAAGTGTGTAACATGTGCGAGAGTTAAGGCACAACATCAAAAACCATATGGGAGTTCAGAACCTTTGCCCTTACCCATGGGTAAATGGGAAGACATCACCATGGATTTTGTGACTAAACTACCCAGGATGAAGAACGGTCACAACATGATTTGGGTGGTCATGGATCGTTTCACTAAGAGTGCACACTTCATAACAGCCAACGAGAAGTGGTCTATGGATAAGCTCGCAAATGCTTATGTGAAGGAAATTGTAAGACTTCACGGTGTTCCTCTAAAGATCGTATCAGATCGTGATAGTCGTTTCACGTCGAGGTTTTGGAGGAGTCTACAAGAGGAGTTGGGTACAAAGTTGTGTTTGAGTACTGCTTATCATCTGCAAACTGATGGTTAGAGCGAAGGAACGATTCAAACACTGGAAGCTATGCTGAGAGCATGTACCCTTGAGTTCCAAGGGAATTGGGACGAGCACTTACCTCTGGTAGAATTCTCCTACAACAACAGTTTCCACTCGAGAATCAAGATGACACCTTATCAAGCCTTGTATGGACGGAAGTGTCGTACGCCGTCTTGTTGGCTTGAAGCCGGAGAGAAGCAATTTATGGGCCCCGATATAGTCCATGAAACTGCTAAGAAACTAAAGGTGATTAGGGAAAGATTGTTAGCAGCTCTGGATCGTCAGAAGAGCTATGCAGAAAAAAAAAGACGACCGATGACCTTCGAAGTTGCGGATTCGGTTTTGCATAAAGTCTCACTGTGGAAGGGACTTATACGATTCGAGAAACGAGGAAAGTTGAATCCAAGGTTTATTAGACCGTTCAAAGTTCTTCAGAAGATTGGGAACCAAGCATACAAGCTGGAATTGCTCGAAGAACTCAATGGTATTCATAACACCTTCCATGTGTGTTATCTGAGGAAATTCGCGGGAGAAGTTGCCGACATAATTCCAATCTCAGAGCTAAGGATGGATGAGAATAAAAGGCTGATTCAAGAGCCTGAGGCAATTGTTGACTGTAAGACTAAGAAGTTACGACGCAAGATGGTCGACTTAGTGCTAGTATGATGGAAACATTCGAATGGGCCGAATCTCACTTGGGAAACATAGGATGACATGATGAGTCGCTATCCACATTTGTTTGCTGATGTATGATTCCGGGACGGAATCATCCTAAGGGGGAGAGAATTGTAACGCCCGGGTTTCGGGGCTAAGCGTTTTTAGACAATGTAATCGTCTAGGTCAACTACTGTAACTCTTTTTGAAGTAATAAAGATGAAATATTTGAGTATTATGTGAAATTATGTGTATTTATATGCTTATTATTTAATTATAAATGTATAATTAATAAAGAATAAAAATAAGCGTCAAAATTAAAGTGTGAGATAAGCCCAATATCTTTATATAATGTTGTAGTAGTTTCAACAAGGATTCTGGGGATATAAAGGACGCTGAAATCCGAGTTATAACGAAGAAGTTATGACCCGTTGAAGTTTCGCGACGGAACCGACACGATACCGGGAAGCGTAAATAGTGAATTTACGATAGAGTGAGATTTAGCCTTAGCGATCTAAACGAAATTTGTAGAATATGTTAAACTATGGGCGTTGATAAAAAGAATGCCCAACTCTTACTTCGTATGTGGAAGTTATGATTTTTCGAAGTTTCAGATTAGTAGTGTACAACCCGAAATTCGAGTATTAGATCGAATGGTTTTTAGCTGACACGACCTAAACGATAAATGAAGATCTTGTTAAGAGTAGCGTAACGAGAAAAATATGGGCAAAAAAAGACGTCAGATGAAGATGTTATGAATTTTTAACGGACCAATCCTGTCCCGGCCTGTTAATAATATAACTTTTAAATTAGAGTCAAAATTAGCCAACGAAGTCTAAACCAAAGTTGTAGAGTACGTTCCCACCTTCGCGTGGATATAAAGAATGTAGAAAACGGAGCTCGTATGCGAAAGTTATGAATTTTAGAAGTCGAGAATGCAATTTGCGAAATCTGTTGCTTGATCGATGACGTGGCTCAATCCTAATCGTCACTTGTTGATCACGGCTCGCTTCGGATAATGGACACGTCGCCTCGCCCTATGCACCGCATATGAGATCTGAAATGCCCCGCATACCCGCGGTTCTTATCCGGTCGGAAGTGGCTAACAGCTAGAGGCGAGCTGGAGGCTTATCCGAACTGCGCCCAGAGTAGTCCTGTCCGACGCCCAGCTTAATCCGAGAGGCTTCGCCCTATCAATAGCTGCTAGGGCTGCCTCCATTTTCACACCATATCTCATTCTCTCTCTAAAATCTTTCTCTCTCTAAGGGTTTTAACCCTCCCCTAAGCCTAGGTGAACCTCTAGCACCCTAAGGAAGCCCCGAGGCTCCTGGAGTCCCGGAAAAAGGGTCTTTTGGTCTCGAAACGCTGCTCCAAATAAAGCCCGATTTTCTTTAAAATCCGCTGTAAGTGAGCTACGCTTACGCCATTTTTAATATAGCTTTCAAATAGTTATAGCAATGTTATTAGGTCTTTAAAATAATTATTTGGGCTATTATTATGAGTTATATTGAGTGTTATTTAACGCTTATATAATAATAATAATAATAGCTAGACAATTAATTCGTCGCGGTTATCGTTAGACTAAACCCTAGTGGTATTGGTACTAGGTTTTATCGAAGGAAAATTGTTTTGAGAGTATCGAATCGCTATCCGAGTGTTGAGTCACCACCTTTCAGGTGAGTGCATAGTTACTTTCAGCTTACACACATATATGAAGTATTTTATATAAATTACGTGCTGTGAGTGCATATTATCTGTATACTTGCTATCTATGCTGGATGAACAATTTTATACATGTTTTAAATTATTTAAACTGTATATGTATTTTATATCTACAAAATGTGTTGGGTAAAACATGGGTAGATGTAATAGTTGTTGTGTGACAAAATAAAATAATGAGAGGCCTCGCTATATATGTTATTGATGATCTAGTCATCTAGTGGAGTATAGATGACGACCACAGACTATTCTAGACAGTCTGGTGGAACACTAGCAGGCTCGCAACCTACATATGTTTATTTGAACTATGTGCTCACCAGGTGTACTCCATCCCCCACATGGTTTCCTTAAGGACATTTATTGCTGAGGAATCCCCTTAGCA
Source organism: Lactuca serriola (assembly GCF_051521515.1). Classification (NCBI taxonomy): domain Eukaryota; kingdom Viridiplantae; phylum Streptophyta; class Magnoliopsida; order Asterales; family Asteraceae; genus Lactuca; species Lactuca serriola. Next base: position 220,928,498 of record NC_136412.1, on the reverse strand, counting down.
GTAGTGTCCATCCTGATGATAGTCCTTAGACTAAGTCCCTTGTGTTAGATGTCTTAGGGACGTAAAATAAGGATAACGGGAATGGGTAACCGGGTTTGTTTGGTTTGATAAAGTTAATAAACTTATTTATTGTAGGTTGAAAACCCTATGTGCTCACCAGGCTCCCAAGCCTGACCCACTCAGTTTCTTGTATTACAGGTAGTGGCGCATGAGCATAGATGTGCTGTCTTGGGATGAGAGATGAACGAATTTTAGGCCTATAAATACAGAATAATGTAGTAAGGCCTATGTTGTATTTTTTATACTTATGTACTATATCGAAACTGGCATCCCGAGTCTTTTTAATGAAATACATTTGTATGGAAATGCTTTTTATAAATCTTTATCATATTTTGTTTTGCGACAAATTCCGCAACTCTTTTTAAAAGGTTACTCTGATTTTAAAATAAAGTATAAACAAAACCGGTCTTTTGTGGTCGTGATTTTTGGGATGACACAGTCAGCGTGTCATCGGGAGCACCGAGGTAGTGCTCAAGACCACAGAGTTGATCCAGCAGGTTCGTAGCAGACTGCAGACTGCGAAGAGTAGGTAGAAGAGTTACGCTGACAGGAGGCGTTCGTACTTGGAGTTTCAGGTGGGCGATATGGTCCTCCTAAAGGTATCACCCTAGAAGGGTTTTATTAGGTTTCGGAAGAGGGGCAAGTTAGGCCCCAGGTTCATTGGTCCTTTTAGGGTTTTGGTCCGGGTGGGTCGAGTTGCTTATCGGTTGGATCTTCCAGCAGAGCTTAGCCAGATCCACAACACTTTCCATGTTTCTCCATTGAGAAAGTGTTAGGTGGACGAGTCAACAGTTGTACCCTTGGAGGATATTCAGGTTGATAGCAGCCTGAATTATATCGAGAGACCAGTGGCGATCTTAGATCGAAAGACGAAGACCTTAAGGAACAAGGTGGTTCAGTTAGTGAAGGTGCGGTGGCAACATCGAAAGGGTTCAGAGTGGACGTGGGAGTCCGAGGGGGAGATGAGGGAGCATTATCCAGAATTATTTTCAGATACAACAACAACAGCTGACTTCGAGAATGGAGTCTAAGATAAGTGGGGGAGAGTTGTAATGCCTCATTTCTGGTATGTGATTTAAATAAAGTATTTTCATTTCTTAAGGGGTACTCGATGAGTCTGTAGCTCGACTCGTCGAGTGGAGACGGGATGATCACGCAAATTGAGTTGGCTACTCGACGAGTCCATATGCTGGGACTCAGCGAGTCCGCCTATCTGGATGAAGCCCTAATTTTAAGGGTTTGCACTCTATTTAAAGGCATTAATGCACCCCAACCTCGCCTCCATCACCCTTAGAGCATCCTTTACCGAACCCTAGCCCCCTCAAAGAGTGTGTGAGTGATTGTTACTTTGTGAAGGAACTTTTGGAGCAAGTAGAAGAAGGAGAAGGTTGAAGAGTTCAAGGAAGAGGAAGTAGATCCAGAACACACTCATTTATGGTCATCTTTTCTGGTAATAAAGCCTCCATCTTGCTTATTGATCTAGTAGATCTTGTTTGTCCCTGTAACGCCTGGGTTTCGGGGCTAAGCATTTTTAGACAATGTAATAGTCTAAGTAAACTATTGTAACTCTTTTTGAAATAATAAAAATGAAATATTTGAGTATTATGTGAATTATGTGTATTATATGCTTATTACTCATTTATAAATGTATAAGAAATAAAGGATAAAAATAAGTGTCAAAATTAATATTTGAGATAAACCCAATATCTTTACATAAAGTTGTAGTGGTCGAAACAAGGATTCCGGAGATATAAAGAACGCCGAAACCCGAGTTGTAACGAAGAAGTTATGACCCGTCGAAGTTTCGCGATGGAACCAGCATGATACCGGGAAGCGTAAATAGTGAATTTACGATAGAGAGAGTTTTAGACTTAACGATCTAAACAAAAGTCGTAGAATACATTAAACCGAGAGCATCCATAAAAAGAACGCCCAAATCTGACTTCGTATGAGGAAGTTATGATTTTTGAAGTTTCGGCTTAGCAGTGTATAGCTCAAAACTCGAATTTTAGATCGACCGGTTTTTCGCCTACGCGACCTAAATGAGAATTGAATATCTCATTAATAGGAACTCAACGGTAAAAAGACAGACGAAAACAGAGTCCGTATGTAGAAGTTATGAATTTTACGCGGACATTTAACAGTATAATCTCCTTGTATTGGTAAATTTAAGATCGGTCAAGAAATAGCCGACAAAGTCAAAATGAAAGTTGTAGATCTTATTTTTACCTACGCGTGGATATAAAGGACGTCAAAAACAGAGCTCATATGTGAAAGTTATGGATTTTAGAAGTCGGAAGTGTACAGCGCGAGAATGGGTGACGTGGCACGATCTTGGCCATTGATTTCTCCCTAAGGTTTACCACCGGATGGTGACATGTGGCACCAAGTTCATCCAAATTTCACCCTATAAATACCACCTCTCCCACCCTCATTTTCTTCATACCTTTCCCATTCTTTCTTGTCTTTACTCTCTCTCTCTCTCTCTAGAACCTCTCTTTAGCCCCGAAATCCCCCGAAAAGCCTAGGGAACCTCCCTAGCACGAGGCGGAAGCCCCAGAGTGCTCGACGGCTCCGAGAAGAAGAGGTTTTTGGCTCAGGAACACTGCTCCAAGCAAATCTTGGTTTTCTATAAAACCCGCGGTAAGTGAGCTACGCCTACGCTATTTTTAATATAGCTTTTATTTAATTATTGTAACATTATTAGGAACTTATAATAAATACTTGGGCTATTATTATGGGTTATATAATAGTAATAATAGCTAGACTATTAATTAGTCTCGGCGAATAATAGACTAAACTCTAGTGGTAATAATACTAGATTTCGTCGAAGGAAAATTATTTTTAAGTAACGAAGCGCTGTCTGAGTTCGGAATCACCACATTTTCAAGTGAGTGCATGGTCCCTTTCATCTTACACATAGATATGAAGTATTTTGTATAAACTACGTGCTATGTGTGTATATTATTTTTATACTTGCTATCTATGCTGGATGAACGATTTTATACAAGTTTTATATGATTTAAATTGTATATGTATTTTATATCTACAAAAATGTTGGGGTAAAACATGTGTAGATGTAATAGGTGATGTGTGATAAAATGATGAGAGGCCTCGATGTTGTTGTTGTTGATCCAATCATCTAGCGGAGTATAGATGACGAGCATGGACTCTTCTAGACAGTCCAGTGGAACGCTGGCAGGCTCGCAACCTGTAGGTGTTGTGAACGATGTGTTCATCGGTGTACTCCATCCTCCTCATGGTTGCCTTTAGGGCATTTATTGCTGAGGAACCCCCTTAGCAGTAGTGTCCATCCCGATGATGATCCTTAGGATAGGTCCCTTATGATAGGTGTTTAGGGACGTAATGTGAGGATAACGGGAACGGGTAATTAGGTTATTGTTGGTCGATGAAATTAATAAACTTATTTATTGTGGGTTGAAAACCCTATGTGCTCACCAGGCTCCCAAGCCTGACCCACTCAGTTTTATGTATTAAAGGTACTGGCGTTCGGGCGTAGTTGTGATGTGTTGGGATGAGGGATTACGGATATAGGCCTGTAGATATGAAATAATGTAGTAAGGCTTATATTGCATTGTTTATACTTATGTACTGTATTGAACATGACATCCCGAGTCTTTTAATAAAATACATTTCTAAGGAAATGCTTTCGATAACTCTTTATCATATTATTGTTTTAGGACAAATTCCGCAGCTCTTTTATTAAAAGGTTACTCTGATTTTGAAATAAAGTATAAACAAAAAAACCGGTCTTTTCTGGCCGTAATTTTGGGGATGTCACAGCTGGTATCAGAGCAGTAGTTTAAGCGAACTAGGAATTTGTAGGATTTTCAGACTTAAACTTAGAATGCTAAGCAATGATAGTGAGGTGTGAGCACTAGCTTAGTTTAGGAATTATGCCTAAAATGCTTTTATGTGCTAAATGCTTTGTGCATGATATGTTGTTATTTGTTTAGATCTATGGCTTGTTACCAATCGGATCTGGAAACCTTATGTGTTTAGGATTCTAAACGTATGAGTATGATATTAGAACTAGCATATAAACTTTTCGGAGTGATAAGGATGATTTAAACATCTAACCTAAATAAAAATCTAAATTCACCTTATTCGGTGTATAGATCAAAATGACAAGAACCTGCAGTGGAGCTAGGAATGCGAATGGGAGGGAAGAATGAGCATTGACGACTACTCTACTGCATTCACAGAGAAGATGAAACTGTTTCCGTACGTAGTGCCAACCGAACTCTCCAAAATTGAGAGGTTCACGAACGGATTGCCCGCTAATTTTGGCCTAACAGTCAAGACGGCAACTACACTGAAATCAGCTGTTTGAGCAAATAAAAATGTGGAGACCCAGTAGAAAGAAAGGGGTCTGGAAAGGGTCGAGGTTGGTGAAAAACAAAAGTTTGATGGATCCTCGAAGTCTAATAAGAAGAGTAGATTTTCGAAGTCTGGTCCGAGAGGAGGAGGATCAGAAGCGAAGTGGTGTGACAAGTGCAAAAAGAAGCACACTAGGAAATGTGACGGGGGAGTCACTTGTTACAAGTGTAGAAAACCAGGGCACTATGCTAACGAATGTACCCTCACCCAGAAGGGATTTTACGGGTGTAATGAAGAGGGGCACGTTTTGAAGGACTGCCCGAAGAAGAAGGAGGCAGGGAGACCCAACATACCACCGAAGCCGAAGGCAAGAGCTTTCCAAATGACGCTCGAGGCTGCGAAGGAGGCAATAGACGTCGCTTCAGGTACCTTTCTTGTAAATGGTTTACCTGCCAACATACTATTTGATTCAGGAGCAAACTACTCGTTTGTATCCCATAAGTTTGGTAGAATATTAGCATTGCCAATAGAAAAACTTGATGATGCCCTAATTATGGAAGTTGTTAGTGGCAAGTTCATATCTGTTAGTAACCAAATTAGGAACATCGTCATCGACCTGAATGGAAACGAATTCCATGAGGAGCTATTACCCATAGAGTTAAACGGTTTCGACATTGTTTTGGGAATGGATTGGCTTAGCGCCAACGACGTTGAGATTCTTTGCAGGAAGAAGATAGTAAGGGTAAACCCACCCGAAAAAGAGTCATTTATGGTGTACGGAGACAAATTCTGAGTATATTCAGGAATCATCTCCCTAATGAATGGCATAAAATGTTTGTCCAAGGGATGTGCATCATACTTGGCATTCGTAATCGATGCTAAGAAGGAAAAGAAGGAGGTGAAGCATATACCAGTCGTGTGTGATATTCCGGAAGTTTTTCCCGAAGATCTTCCCGGATTACCACCTGATAGACAAGTAGAGTTCCGAATAGGCTTGTTACCGACGGACATGAAGGAGATTATGATACAACTTCAAGATCTATTGGACAACGGTTTCATTCGACCTAGTTCATCACCCTGCGTAGCTCCGGTGTTATTTGTGAAGAAAAAGGACGAAAGCATGAGAATGTGTATACATTACCGAGAGCTGAATAAGGCAACGGTGAAGAACAAGTATACATTGTCGAGGATTGACGACCTATTCGATCAGCTGCAAGGTTCAAGCTACTTTTCCAAGGTTGATCTTACATCAGGATATCATCAACTGAAGGTGAGAGAGCATGATATTGAGAAGACTGCATTCAGAAATGGATACGGACACTACGAGTTCTTGGTTATGTCATTTGGACTAACCAATGCTCCTGCAGCATTCATGGATTTGATGAACAGGGTTTGTGAACCATTCCTCGATAAATCCGTGATAGTGTTCATCGACGACATTCTGATCTACTCAAAGAGCCAAGAGGAGCATGGCAAGCATCTACGGGAAGTGTTCGAAGTGTTAAAGAAGGAGAAGCTTTACGCTATGTTCTCCAAGTGTGATTTTTTGATTCAAGAAGTCTAGTTCTTGGCTAACGTGGTTAACCAAGAAGGAATAATGGTTGACCCAGCAAAGATCGAAGCTGTAATGAAGTGGGAATGACCAAAAATTCCCACAGACATTCGGAGCTTTCTAGGATTAGCTGGATATTCTCGACGATTTATCCAAGGATTTTCTTCGATAGCATCTCCATTGACAGCTTTGACCCATAAAGGAGCTACATATACGTGGAATGAGAAGCATTAAGAAGCGTTCGAGAAGCTGAAGAAGAAGCTTTGTGAAGCACTGATACTTTCTCTACTTGATGGAGTTGAAGACTTTGTGGTCTATAGTGACGTATCTAGAGTCGGTTTGGGTTGTGTTCTGACGCAAAGAGAAAAGGTGATAGCATACGCATCACGACAATTGAAAGAGAACGAAAAGAACTACCCCACTCACGATTTGGAGTTGGCGACAGTAGTTTTTGCTCTAAAGATATGGAGGCATTACCTCTACAGCACAAAGTGCAAGCTTTTCACTGATCATAAGAGTCTCCGGTATCTCTTTAATCAGAAGGAGTTGAACATGAGACAACGACGCTGGCTGTAGTTACTCAAGGACTACGACTGTGAGATACTTTACCACCCTGGTAAAGCCAACGTTGTCGCAGATGCTCTCAGTCGGAAAGTCAATCTTGAAAGGAAAAGGTCAAGAGCGTTAAGAATTGAAGTCGTCTCGATGATTGTGGAAAGCATCAGGAAACCTCAAGGAGAAGCTTTAGAGAAGAATGACCGAAAGGAAGAACGTTTGGGCAAAACGTTAGTGTTCGGTACAAACAGTCGAGGACTAAAGGTATTCCAAGATCAGATTTGGGTACCTAAGACGGGAGGAATAAGAGATCTTCTGATGGAATAAGCACACAAGACCATGTACTCGATTCATCCCGGTAGCACTTAAATGTATAGGGACCTAAAACCCTACTACTGGTGGCCGACGATGAAGCTCGATGTTGTGAAGTATGTGGTCAAGTGTGTAACATGTGCGAGAGTTAAGGCACAACATCAAAAACCATATGGGAGTTCAGAACCTTTGCCCTTACCCATGGGTAAATGGGAAGACATCACCATGGATTTTGTGACTAAAGTACTCAGGAGGAAGAACAGTCACGACATGATTTGGGTGGTCGTGGATCGTTTCACTAAGAGTGCACACTTCATAGCAGCCAACGAGAAGTGGTCTATGGATAAGCTCGCAAATGGTTACGTGAAGGAAATAGTAAGGCTTCACGGTGTTCCTCTTACAATTGTATCAGATCGTGATAGTCGTTTCACGTCGAGGTTTTGGAAGAGTCTACAAGAAGAATTGGGTACGAAATTATGTTTGAGTATGGCTTACCATCCACAAACTGACGGTCAGAGTGAAAGAACGATTCAAACACTGGAAGATATGTTGAGAGCATGTACACTTGAGTTCCAAGGGAATTAGGACGAGCACTTACCTCTGGTAGAATTTTCGTACAACAACAGTTTCCACTCGAGCATCAAGATGGCACCTTATCAAGCTTTTTACAAACAGAAGTGCCGTACGCCGTCTTGTTGGATTGAAGCTGGAGAAAAGCAGTTTATGGGCCCCGAGATAGTCCATGAGACTACTGAAAAGTTAAAGGTGATCAGAGAAAGAATGTTAGAAGCTCAGGATCGTCAAAAGAGCTACACTGACAAGAAAAGGCGACCGATCACCTTCGAAGTTGGGGATTTGGTTTTGCTTAAAGTCTCACCATGGAAGGGACTTATAAGATTTAGGAAACGAGGAAAGTTGAGTCCAAGGCTTATTGGACCGTTCAAAGTTCTTCAGAAGATTAGAAACCAAGCTTACAAGCTCGAATTACCCGACGAACTAGATGGTATTCATAACACCTTCCATGTGTGTTATTTGAGGAAATTCACGAGATATGTTCCCGACATAATTCCAATCTCAGAATTAAGAATGGATGAGAACAAGACACTGATTGAAGAGCCCGAGGCAATTGTTGACAATAAGACGAAGAAGTTACAACGCAAGATGGTCAACTTAGTGCTAGTCCGATGGAAACATTCGAATGAGCCAAATCTCACATGGGAAACAGAAAGTGACATGATGAGTCACTACCTACATTTGTTTGTTGATGCATGATTCTAGGATGGAATCATCCTAAGCAGGAGAGAATTGTAACACCCGGGTTTTGGGGCTAAGCATTTTTAGACAATGTAATAGTCTAGTTCAACTATTGTAACTCTTTCTGAAATAATAAAAATGAAATATTTGAGTATTATGTGAATTATGTGTATTTATATGCTTATTACTCATTTATAAATGTATAATAAATAAAGGATAAAATTAGCGTCAAAATTAAAATGTGAGATAAAAATGATATCTTTATACAAAGTTGTAGTGGTCGAAACAAGGATTCCAAAGATATAAAGAACGCCGAAATCCGAGTTGTAATGAAGAAGTTATGACCAGTCGAAGTTTCACGATGGAACCGACGCGATACCGAGAAGCGTAAATAGTGAATTTACGATAGAGCGAGTTTTAGTCTTAACGATATAAACAAAAGTCGTAGAATACATTAAACCAAGAGCGTACATTAAAAGAATGCCCAAATCTGACTTCGTATGAGGAAGTTATGCTTTTTCGAAGTTTCGGCTTAGTAGTGTACAATGTAAAGCCCGAAACTCGAATTTTAGATCGAGCGGTTTTTGGCCTATGCGACCTAAATCAGAATTGAAGATCTCATTAATAGGAACTCAACAGTAAAAAGACAGACGAAAACAGAGTCCATATGTAGAAGTTATGAATTTTACACGGATGTTTAACAATATAATCTCCTCGTACTGTTAAATTTAAGATCGGTCGAGAATTAGCCGACATAGTCAAAATGAAAGTTATAGAGCTTATTTTTACCTACGCATGGATATATAAAGAACGTCAGAAACGGAGCTCGTATGTAAAAGTTACGGATTTTAGAAGTCGGAAGTGTACTATGCAAAAATGGGTGACATGGCACAATCTTGGCCATTGCTTTGTCCCCAAGGCTTGCCACCAGATGGTGACACATGGCACAAAGTTCAGCCACATTTCACCCTATAAATACCACCTCTCCCACCCTCATTTTCTTCACACCTTTCCCATTCATTCTTCTCTTTAGTCTCTCTTTCTCTAGAACCTCTCTCTAGCCCCGAAATCCCCCGAAAAGCCTAGGGAACCTCCCTAGCACGAGGCGAAAGCCCCAGAGTGCTCGACGGCTCCGAGAAGAAGAGCTTTTTGGCTCGGGATCGCTGCTCCAAGCAAACCCTGGTTTTCTTTAAAACCCGCTGTAAGTGAGCTACACATACGCTATTTTTAATATAGTTTTTAGTTAATTATAGTATCGTTATTAGGAACTTATAATAAATACTTGGGCTATTATTATGGGTTATATAAGTATTTTTTTAACACATATATAATAGTAATAATAGCTAGACTACTAATTAGTATCGGCGAATAATAGACTAAACTCTAGTGGTAATAATACTAGGTTTCGTCGAAGGAAATTATTTTTAAGAAGCGAAGCGCTGGCTGAGTTCGGAATGACCACCTTTTCAAGTGAGTGCATGGTCCCTTTCATCTTACACATAGATATGAAGTATTTTATATAAACTACATGCTATGTGTGTATATTATTTTTATACTTACCATCTATGCTGGATGAACGATTTTATACAAGTTTTATATGATTTAAATTGTATATGTATTTTATATCTACAAAAATATTGGGGTAAAACATGGGTAGATGTAATAGGTGATGTGTGATAAAATGATGAGAGGCCTCGACGTTGTTTTTGTTGCTCCAGTCATCTAGCAGAGTATAGATGACGACCATGGACTCTTCTAGACAGTCCAGTGGAACGTTGGCAGGCTCGCAACCTGTAGGTGTTGTGAACGATTTGTTCACCGGTGTACTCCATCCCCCTCATGGTTGCCTTTAGGACATTTATTACTGTGGAACCCCCTTAGTAGTAGTGTCCATCATGATGATGATCCTTAGGATAGGTACCTTATCATAGGTGTTTAGGGACGTAATGTGAGGATAACGGGAATGGGTAATCGGGTTATTGTTGGTCAATGAAATTAATAAACTTATTTATTGTAGGTTGAAAACCCTATGTGCTCACCAGGGTCCCAAGCCTGACCCACTTAGTTTTATGTATTATAGGTACTGGCGTTCGGGCGTAGTTGTGATGTGTTGGGATGAGGGATTACGGATATAGGCCTGTAGATATGAAATAATGTAGTAAGGCTTATATTGCATTGTTTATACTTATGTACTGTATCGAACATGACACCCTAAATCTTTTAATGAAATACATTTCTAAGGAAATGCTTTTGAAAACTCTTTATAATATTATTGTTTTGGGACAAATCTCGCAACTCTTTTATTAAAAGGTTACTCTGATTTTGAAATAAAGTATAAACAAAAAAACTGGTCTATTCTGGCCATGATTTTGGGGATGTCACAGTCCCCAAATTGTTGCTTTTAAGCCCAAACATCCCAAAACCTTTGTGATAAAGTCTTATGATCGGGTTATACTTCAGGTCTGGACCCTCATTGCATTCTAGAAGTGTAAAGTTTTAGTTGTGGTCGTGATTGAGGTTTCCCTTGAGCTTGGAACCCTATTAAGAGCCTAGATTTGGCATTTGAAGCCTTTAAAGCCATGCATGCATGTAAAGTTTGCAACTTTACGTGATCAGAATGCCCTAGAAGCTTAGATATGTGATTTGCAGCCGCTGCATGGCTCAAATCAAGTCTATATGGAAAAAGGACTGAATGGACTCGACGAGTCGCAATGTTGACTCGGCGAGTCATATGAAGATAGTCGTGGACTCTGCGAGTTGGATGAGGAACTCAGCGAGTCCGATGAAGATTGCCTTAGACTCGATGAGTTGTTCATTCAACTCGGCGAGTCGGACGAGTTTTCCTGATTAAAGTAGAGTTTGAGTGAAATAGCTTCATTCCTTCTTAGTTACACGTAAAGTTAGCAACTTTACGTGGGTTCACATGGTCCCAGGAGCTTAGATCTATGAGTTAGATGCTATGGAATGGGTTAGAATCGATTATATGAAATCTGCACATTAGGACTCGGCGAGTTGTTCTTCGAACTCGACGAGTCGAGTCGTGAGTCCCCCTTCTTTCTTCGATTTGTGAGTTCAGGGTGGATCAGTGAGTGGGGAAGGGACTCGGTAAGTTAAAGTCAGAGTTAGTAATGGAGGGACTCGTGAGTCTGTGCCCTGATTCAGCGAGTCCGGACAACTGGAAGTTAACTTTGACCAGGGGTAAAATAGTTATTTTACCCTAAGGGCATTTATAAGTACCTGATTTAGTGTTTTTGGGATTTGTAGTCGGACAGTTCCGAAGCAGCAGTCAACCACTTTTAGAGTTAGCATCTCAGCAGCCAACATTACAAGGTGAGTTTTCTTTCAGTAGGAACGGGTCTACGGCCACAATGCCAGCCCGTCTAGTTAGTGGTTGTTCCGGACCTCGGTCTGATGTAGTAGGTAGAGTGCTTGATGTCTTTGTGATTCAAGCATGTTTTGTGTTATATGTTACGGACTTCGGTCCAATGCAGTATGTAGTATATGTGCTTATGCTAGTTGATATGTTTATGCTATGTTATGTTCAGTCAGTATCGGACTCGGTTCGATGTAGGGGACAAGGTCCCAGTCAGTTCCGGACTTCGGTCCAATGCAGCTAGTTCTGGACTTCGGTCCGATGCAGTTAGTTCCGGACTTCGGTACGATGCAGTTTCTGGACTTCGGTCTGATGCAGAGGGCAGGGCCCTGGTTAGTTTCCAGAATTCGGTCTGATGCAGTTTCCAGATTTTAGTTTGATATAGTGGGCAAGGCCTAGTATGTACTATATTTGTTATTGTATGGTATGTGGTTGTTTGGGGGAACTCACTAAGCTTTGTGCTTATAGTTTTCAGTTTTGGTTTCAGGTACTTCTGGTAGAAAAGGGAAGAGCTCGGGATGATGGCATCGCACACACTGCAACATCAGTTTCTTTTATCCTGGGAGTTTGTTTCAGATACTATGTTATGTTGATACAGTTCTCTTGTCATGAAACATCTATTATAACTTTTGGGATTTGTGATGTACTATTTCATTATATATTATGGATGATTGTTAGCTTTTAGTACTTTTTAAACAAAAATTTGTGGGTCGTATTTTGGGTCGGTACAAATTATGTGTCATAAAAGGGTATGGTTCGGGTTGTGTTTGGTGTATGTTGAGAGGGATGTTGATTGGGTTCATGCAAATCGGTTGGTTGATGATTAAGTATCTTTATTCCCCTAAGGTGTTGGTCATGAGTCTTTAGGCCAATGACGAAATGATAGCAAAATCGACGTAGTACCGTGAACTTATCATTTTAGTGGTTAGAATGTGCCATGATGCATCGTGAACTAGTGGTTTTATGATTCATATCGTGGGACCCGATAGTCATTTCATTGAGACTCTTAGGTCTCATATCACTAGTCTTATTGGCATGTTCGGGTGTTAGTGCATTGTTGGGAGCCAGGGGACTTAGTGACCAGCTAGTTTGGATCATGTAGATAGTAGAAGTTTGTTAGGAGTATTAGTTGAGCATCAGAAGTATCTTGTTGAATGTTTGCATTATGAGCCTTGTTTTCTTGCGGGCTGTTTATTAGGAGTCTGGTTGCCAGTGTGGGGTATTATTTCTAAAACCTAGAGTCATGAAGTTCGTTGTAAACATCTCGAGTGATTTGTAAGGTGGATATACACTTGAGCTGATGAACGATTCGAATGCAACATGATATTCTTGGATTGACCATCATTATGCTCGTGGGAGTAGCAGGTTGGTGATGACTTATCTAGAAGTCAAAAGTATATTTAAGGGTTTTAGGCATAATTTCCAGATTTAGGACTGAGTGAAATTCACGATCAGGACATTTAAGTTTTCTTTTTGCATGGTTTCGTGGTGTTCCTAGTCAGGGAACTAGGGGTAGGTTCGACGATTGGATGATCATCAGTATTAGGGTAAGGTTTCTAAAGTTTAGATTGATGGGTTATCATTTTTGGGAAGTATATTGATGCAGTTGGTTTGTGGTTGTAGTTTTAAGAGTTCCCAGTTTGAGTGGTTTTCACTGGAAGTTGGGTCTTACAGTCAGGAAGAGAAAGCTAGTTGTTGTAGTTGACTACTTTCAAGTTATTGAGTTGTTGTTGGCAGGTATGTGGTTACAAGTGGTCTCTCGAGTTTAGATTATAAGATGCCATGATTTTGAAGTGGTTAGAGGAAGCTTATGGAATATTTTGGCATGTTTTCAAAGATCCTAATGTAAAAGGATTTCAAGGACGAAATCCAGTTTAACTGGGGGAGAGTTGTAACATCTTGTTTCAAGAAGTTTCTCATTTTAGGATTGTGGACTATAAAAGGATTTATTAAATGACTGTGGCTTCAAGGGAATGGGTTTTAAACCTTATTGGATGATGATAATGTTGGTTAAGTGACTAAAGCCTTCGTTTTGTGCTTGGAAGAAAAATAGGGTAAATGTGAAAAGTTATGTTTTAGACCTCTTTCATGGAATAAGGATTTTAGATCGGTATATTGTAAGTCAAAAGTGCTTATATAGGATTGTGGATCTCTTCAATACCTTTCCGTGCATATAAAGAATGCCAAAAACAAAGTTGAAACAAAGAAGTTATGGTTTTTTAAAGTTAAAGTGGTAATCGGGAACTTTTGGGTTACTATAGGCGTACCTAAAAGTTATGTTGGGCGTAACTGGTTTTAATGAATTATTTTGGGCATATTTTAAGTTACGTTAGGCGTAATCTGGGCAGATCAAAACCCTAAATCTTCGGTTTTGAGCCCTATTTAAGGGCTCTAGCTTATGGGGAACCCTCTGATTACCAACCTGCATTACCTTAGATCATTCCTTTAGAAACCCTAGCCTCCCTTCTCTTGTTTTGGAGCCTTGGCATAATTTATGAGCTTATTTATCCATCAGAAGGTTGATACTTGAAGAGTAATGTAGTGGTAAAGAGTATAGAAGAAGAGTTCAAGTATAAATCTAGCAAGGTTACATCATTCATGGACAACTTTGAGTAAAAAGCTTCTAACTTGCTCATGGGTTTCATAGATGTAGTTATTTTTCATATTTGCCCATTTTTGGTCATTTTAATGCATAAATTTTAGATCCTGAAAGTTTTCGGCCTTTTTATGGACAAAGTTGGAAACTTTGTCCATCTAAACATCATATTGATTCAGATGTAATGGTTGGAGGCTTGGACTTAATGGATTAAGTTGAGAGAGATGCATTTTTGGTCCCTTTGATACTTAAAGACTAGATGTTGGTTGTTTTGACCATCCTAGTGGATAAAGTTGGAAACCTTATCCATTATGGCCAGTAAGAATCATATATGAGCTTTGAGTGAAAGGTCTTAATGTGTTAATTGGTTAAAATGAATGTTTGGATCTTTAGGCGTACGTTGGGCGTACTTAAGGTTATGCGACATGTAGCCTAGTTGGAAAAGGCTCTACACCATGAATAGAGCTGGAGTACAACCCATGTAGGTCAATGAAAGTTGACCTTGAATTTATGACCCATTGACTTTTGGTCAGTTATGAAGGGTTGAGGTCTTAGAAGGGAGATACGGTCTTTTGCCCAAATGGGAATTTATGTTGCTATTTGGAATTATTAAGTTGGCATATTTAAATTAATTGCTAAGTAGGGTTTAGTTTATGGATATATTAGTGTTAGGGACTTCAGCAAACTCGTGTGTGAGATCTATTTGTTTACCGATCAAGGTGATTCTTTTCACTATACTCGTGGGTTGAAGGCACAATGCTGGCCCACTGGATTATGTTTGTAGGATGCTAGTTTTCTGTGTGACAATTTCTTGTTTTGTATGTTGGACAGGGCCCATTATGTGAGTTAGGGCGAGGCGTATTATTCTCATTGGGCGGGGCCCGTTATGTGAGTTAGGGCGAGACCTATTATACTCATGGGTGGGGCCCGTTATGCGAGTTAGGGCGATGCCTGTTATACTCATTGGGTGGGACCCGTTATGCTAGCAAGGTGAAAGCCAATTATACTCATTGGGTGAGGCTCGTTATGTGAGTTAGGTAGAGGCCTGTTATACTCATTGGGTGGGGCCTGTTGCTTGTATGGTATGTGGTATTTTGGGAAACTCACTAATATTTGTTCTTACGGTTTATGTTTAAAATGTGTCAAGTACTTCTAGTTTCAAAAGGAAGGGCCTTGATCGCAATTCATATTGCTTCATGTTTGAACTGGTTAAAATTATTCTTGTTCCAAACCAATCGGTCGAGAAAATTATAATGAGCGGCTCCAACACAAGCCTTCTATCCATTACCTAGTTCAACGAGGAAGTAAAAGTGTCTGATATACTTTATGTCCTTCTCGGAAAGGAGGTTGACTAGTCTTGCTTAATACCTGACTGCGTTACACCACTACAAAATGCGTTCAAAGATGTGTTCCTTGAAGAACTTCCGAATGGGCTCCCTCCACTTCGTGACATTCAACATCACCTTGAACCCATGGCAACTCTCCCCCACCGGTCACACTATCCCATGAGCCTGCACGAGCAAAATGAACTCAGAAGACAAGTGGAGGAATTGCTCGCCAAGGGACACATATGAGAAAGCAAGAGTCTTATTGCAGTACCAACACTATTAACTCCAAAAAAAAGACACCACTTGGCATATGTATGTCGACAACCGCACAATCAATAAAATCACTATACAGTACCGTTTCCATATTCCTCATCTCGATGACTCACTTGATCAGATTAGCGGTGCCAAGTTGTTTTCATTTGGTTTTGAAGAGCGGTTATTACTAGATCTGTATGCGTCTAGGGGATGAGTGGAGCGTTCGAAACACTTTAGGGACTATATGAATGGATCGTGATGTCGTTCGGCTTCTTTAACTCCCCCAACACTTTTATGCGAGTAATGAACCAAATATTGTGACCATTCATTGGCAGGGTTGTTGTTGTTTATTTTGACGACATTCTGATCTACAGTGGTGACCCAGAAACACATCTTCAGCACGTGTGAGAAGTATTGACCGTATTACGACGCGAGAAATTTTATGGTGCATAAAAAAAATGCAAGTTTATGAAAACTAAGGTACTATTTTGGGGGTATGTTATTTCAAGTGAAGGTTTGTAGGTGGACGATACCAATGTTGAGGTTATCCATTATGGTCGAGTCCTCTTTTTATAAATGTTTCATACCGCACTTCAGCAGCATCATGACACCCATTATCGATTGCATGAAACACAATAAATTTCTATGGTCCAATGAAGCCATGGAGGCTTTCTCATTGATCAAAGAAAAAATCACCACCGCACCAATATTAGTACTACCAGACTTCTCACAACCATTTGAACTACACGACGACACTTCGAAGTTTGGGATCAGAGGCGTGCTCAGTCAAAACGGAAAACCCGTTTTATTCTATAGTGAGAAGGTATTTGGACCCTGACTTAACTATAACATATACGATATCAAATTTTATGTTGTAGTTCAGGCAGTGAAACACTTGAGACATTACTTATTTCCTCGAGGGATTGACCTTCGTGGTGAAGCACAAAGCTGGGATCGCTAATCGGGTCGTCGATTCCCTTAGCCGCCGAACCAACATGTAGCATGCGAATTGAAGTATCCAGGTTTGAATATTTCAGTGATGTATTTGTTACAGATCCTTATTTTTCAACAATCCTTACAGATGTTCAATCTGGCAAGCGGAGATATTTTCTTCTCCATAATGACTTGCTATTTCGGGGCAATCAATTATGTGTCCCCGAGTGCAGCTTGCGGTTACAAATCATCCAAGAATTACATGGAGAGGGACATGTGGGACGGGATAGGATTGTACAACTCGTTCAAGGATCATATTTTAGGCTGGGAATGCGTGATGATATCGAGAAGTTTGTGCAACGGTGTCGAGTGCGTCAAATGTTAAAGGGAACAACTATGACTTCCGGACAATATATGTTGTTACCTGTGCCGATGAAACCATGGTTGACGTCTATGGATTTTGTAGTAGGTTTACCCCACTCAAAACAAGGTAACGATTGAATTTTAGTCATGGTTGATCGTTTTTCATAAATGACGCATTTCATTCCGTATAAGAAAACAACAAATTCCGTCAATGTTGCCCAATTGTTCTTTCGCGACATCTACCACCTCCACGGTTTAACAACCCAATTTTTCAAATGAAAATTTTCATTTAAATAAAAAAACCCATATTCATTAATTATAAGTTTCAAACATAATTGTTTCTCAAAAATCCCAAACATCAAGTAATTATCCAAAAATCAGAGTGTCCATGATAAAATGTTTGAGAGTGCGTACAGCGTCATCATGGCAGACCCTTGCCCTTAGATCCCAAAGTACCTGAAACAATCAACAAACTGTAAGCTAATGCTTAGTGAGTACCCTATACCATACCCATCATAAATCTACATAATCACATAAGTCTATATAACCATCATAAGGCATGCATACAAACATATGGGGATGCCATGGACTCCTTCAATGGTCTTACTCCAGGATGTCGTGGGCTCCCTCCAGAGTCTTATACATATGTGCAATGGGCTCCCCTAAGGTCTTAACTACTTTCCATAGGCTCACCCCATGGTTTTCACATAATTGTATAATACCATACTAGCACATCCTCATATAACCACAACAACTGCATAACAAACATGGGTCGGCCTTGGTGCATTCGACCCATTGGTATCGTGAGCAGACTCACCTCAGTCTGTTGAACATGAAAGTTGCTCGCCTAATAGTCTGAGATCACACACACTAAACAATAATATAATTAGCCCTAAATTAGGATTTAAATACAATCTTATCAAAGAGTCCATACACCTAAGCCTAAGTCCTTACATAATGACCCAAGATTCTTCCCTTTGCTAATGGGCCCAAGGTCCATGAACAAAGCAATTAATAGGCCTTATGGACCTATTCAGAATATTAGCCCACAACTCTAAAATGGGACCAAGCCCAACACTGACTAAATCCCACTAAACCTACAAGCCCATACAAAGCCCAAGGCCCAACCGGAGTGCGTACCCCTGCATACCACTCCACTACGCTCAGTATTCTTACCATGCCCATGTATCTGTAGCGTACAACTTTCTACACACAACATATAAAAAAGTTATGCACATTCTTCATTAACTTCTTAATACATGAAGACATTATGTTTGAAACTCAGATTTAGGTCATTTAAAGAGTCCTAAGGCATAAAGTTGTCAACTTTATGCCTTTGCATGCCCCAAATGCTCCCAACAACCCTTTACAACCCATTAAGACCTTTCCAAGGGTCTTAAATAATGCATAAGGGTCAAAACAACCAACAAGTCTGCATTTTTATGATATGAACAAGCTAAAGGACCTCAGATCTACCATTCCTATGCTCTAGAGTTTCTCAAACTCCAATGAGGTGACTTATGAACTAAAAAGAGGACAACATAGCAAAACCTAGCTCAATCTAATCAATAAGATGGAAAGATTAAGACTTTATACCTCTAGAAGCTCCTCAAGATAAACTAGATGCAGAATGTTGAAGCTCAATGCCACCCAAGGCTTGATCACCACCTTCTCCTTCTTGAATGATCTCTAAAATGGCTACCAACACACTTTTAAGGTCAAGAATCACACTCACAAGATAATCTGAGGTTAAGGGAGGAAATGAGGCTATAGAGGCTGGATAGTGTTTAGCCTCAATGACTTAAGGATGCTTATATATGTCTCAAGTACATAAATTAGGGTTTGGTTGTCCATCGTGTACGTCATGCATACTCGACATTCCTTCACGATCATTCCTCCCTAGTACGCTAAGCGTAAACTTAAGTATACCCAACGTACAAAAAGTGATCATTTTTTCAAAACAAAAGCATTTAAAGGGATAAGAATAATTACCTGATTTGTAGTGGAAACAATTTAAGCCCTTCTTAGGGCAACCCCTGCTCACGTGGCCCGGCTGGCCACACACGTAACATCCCGAGCCTGCCGCTCGACAAGCCCGAATGTGCGGCTTACTACACCTGGCACATCGGCCACAACCCTACTGGCCCTTACTGGAAGAATCAGAGGTCTTAGGCTTTTTAGCCTGACCTACAGCCGCTTGAACCTGCTCTGAATTCCGCTTCTTGTGGAGCTCTAACTCAATCTCCAGTTCCCGGGCCTTTTCCACCATATCATTCAGGGTCTTGCACCCCGAAAAACTTACAAACTCTCTCTGCATGGAATGATATATGGTCTTCTTCATCCCCTCATATGTAGCTTACTGTGGAAGCAATAACGCACGCTCCCGAAACTTGGCAGTGATCTCCACCACAGTTTCGGTAGTCTGCTGCAAATCATGGAACTCTCTCACCAACTGTTGAGCCTCGATAAATGGTGGAAAACCCTGATCAAATCCCCTTACAGCCACCTTTCAAGACATCTCAACCACACCTGCTGACCCAACCTTGTGGGAAACCTCCTCCCATAAATCCTTGGCTTGGTCCCTCAACATTCAATATGCGAACCCCACCTTTGTCGCCTATGGGCAAAAGCTTGTGCATTGGGCATTCTCCATATCTGCCACCTAGCATCAACTCGTGATAGGGTCCCTGACCCGAAAGAACTCGGGCGCCCCACACGCCTTGAACTCCCGGAACGAGGGAGCTTAGGCTCTAATCTGGCCTGCAACAATCACAACTCAAAAAGATCTGAGCCACTCCTCCATGATCTTCATAATACCCTCCTTGACGGTACCGAAAATCACCGGGGTGTTAGGTGTTATATGTTGCATCATTGGGCTTGTAATAGTTAGTCCATTTTGTATACGGTATTGGGCATGTCCAAGCCGTCTCATTAGTTAGGGTTTTAGTATTTATAGTGCATGCATGCAGCATAGACTAAGAACACTTTTGATAAGATATACATTGTAAACCCTAGCATCCCTCTATAGTTGAAATTCTTCATCGAGTTCATCTGGGGTGTGACTTTTAATCATTCAGCATCAGTTTGATTATGTTTGAGTTCTTTGTTTACCTGTTGAATCTAATCGTTCTTTAAGGATTACATCCCTAGAATAGGTATCAGAGTAGGAGATTGTGTACTCTATACGCATCTCTTCTGTTTGTTGAGATACTAGGGTTTCCGTTGATATAGGATCTTGTTTAGTTTTCTTTATTGGTTTTCTGACGACTCACTGTGATCTTTATATTAACCTATTATTTGTTTAGCTTGCACGTCTGATTCTTAGTAGGATACAAAGATCTTCTTAAAATGCAACACAACGCCTTTAGCATTAACTCCTTGAATATCTCAAGCAATATTAGATCAACTACAAGGATCCCAATACTCTTCCCTCATGAGTATGAAGTTTGGGCACTCCATTTTGAAGACTATGTTCTTGGTTCATACGATAATGGTTATCTAATATGGGAAGCTATTACTCTAGGTCCATTCGTTCACACCGAGACCAAAATAACCATCAAAACACAGAAAGAATACAACCAAATGCTTCTTGACATCAAAGATGTGCCTCAAGACGAGAAAGAAAAACTTATTAGCAATGTTAAAGCGATGAGGATCATTAGATTTGTTTTGCAAGAAGACACGTTTCACTTGGTTAGTTCGTGTGATATTACGAAAGCTATATGGGACAGACTCAAGGAACTTTACTCCATTGATGAAGATCTTGAGCATTCGACTCAAACACTTATGCTTTTGGAGTTTAGGGCTTTAACATAAAAGCCAGAAGAAAATCTGAGTCAGACATTCAATCGGTACAACCATCTTCTCAGGAGGATGACCAAACACGCAATTGGATGAGAAGTGATTGAGCAAAAGGTTACCTTTATGAAAGCTCTTAGGTTTGAATGGATATCAGTCGTATCTACAATTAAGGCACACAAGCAATTTAAAAGTTACTCTTTCTCTAAGTTGGTGGGAATTCTTAAGTCTCTTGAAAGAGAAGTGTCGAAGGAAGCGAAAGTTGTTTCCGGTATGGGGACTCTATCTGTTGTCGCGAAAGGCAAGACCGTGGCCGAAGATGAATCTGAATTCGATCACTCTGAATGTGATCTTACAAATGAGGAGTATGCCTTGATGATTTCGAATTCCAAGTCGTTCGCAAGAAAGAAATTTCCATTAAACAAAAAAAGAATTGGCAAGGAAATTATAGCTCAGAAAACGTGAAGGAAGAAAGTAAAAGTGCTTCTTAAAAGGAAGATGAGAAAAATGAGAAAAAAGGTCATTGGTGACTCTGACTATGCATGTAACTATTGTCATGGAAAAAACCATTTGGCCAAGGATTGTACGTTGAGGAAATTGAATGAAAGAAAATAAGGAGAAGATGATGAGACGTACCACATGCGAATATTAGAGGAGATCAAGAAGAAGAATACTACTGATAACTCTATGCCTAATTTGATTGTGTAGGAAAAAGTTGTTGAAGATGAGTTTGGAGGAGTCAAAGTCTGGTCAACAGACTCGGAGGATGAAGAGGTTCACAAACCAACACATGGAAGGGGGTTCATTGCGAAGGAAGAAAGTTCACAGTTCGCTAGCAGGTGTTTGATGGTGACAAAAGAAGGGTCATAAACGTAGAAGAGTGTTACTGGAAGTGGAAGAGGAGATTACAACTATTTCTCAGCACGACCAGTTCCAGAGCAGATCAATGAATGCAACCAACTAATTAACAAGGTAAATTCCATTCTCGAATCTCTGCATATACCTGTTTCTAAATATGAAACCGAATTGAATGATCTAAAATTTACTTTTTCAAGCATTAGTGATAGTCTGAAACGAACACAATGAACAAACTCTAACCTAACCGATCAGTTGACCAGGGTTTCATCTAAAAGCGATAAGAGGCAAAATTTTAGTGGAGTATGAAGTTGATTGCTCAGAGTTCGTTACAAACGAACCTCAACCAGTGAAAATTTTGATTTCTGAAAATTCAGTTGAATTCGCGCGTATTTCTCAAAATGAACCCAAGACATTGAAAGTGAAAGCAACTATTTTTCCTAAAGTCCAAACTGTACCAAATCAAGTGTTTGCCAACGGAGGACTAGACAAAAATGAAACTATAGAAATAACGTCCATCTTTAATGAAGACAACAAAGATGGTTGTGATGAGTTCTTCTGGTCTGCACCAATTGATAATGCAGACGAAACGAAAGGTCTATCTGAAAGAACCTCCTGGAGAGTTAAAGGTCAATTTGTGGCAAAAACATTAAACAATCGTTCGACATTTGAGAAGGGTAGCCTAATT
The DNA here is from genome assembly GCF_051521515.1 of Lactuca serriola. Taxonomy (NCBI): domain Eukaryota; kingdom Viridiplantae; phylum Streptophyta; class Magnoliopsida; order Asterales; family Asteraceae; genus Lactuca; species Lactuca serriola. Next base: position 220,906,235 of record NC_136412.1, on the reverse strand, counting down.
GGTAACAACGAAGCTCAAAGCAAAACCAATACTCAATCAGTGAAGGACGAAACCTATGCTAAGAAAGCAAAACCTCAAGTCAAGTCCGCTGAACAACTCGCTAAGCAAAAACGATTAAGGAATCAAAGAGACCAGAACAATCTAAATGAAAGGAAGAATTTTTGGCAATCCCAAAATTCCAACTATGTTCACAGAGAAAACCCTTTCAGTCAGAGTACAAAAGCATGTTCAAAGGTGAATTCTAGTCTCGTTGTCACTCCTGCAACTCAAAGGCGAACATCGTTGAAAAGCTGTCTTTTCAAAAGAATCATACTGAGAAACCAAAAACTCATCCCTATAATGCATCTCCAAATGATGAAAAAGGAAAGGGAAAGTTAGTCTAGAATTCTAAAGCTCAAAAAAAGAAATCAACTGCTAGCCCTAAGAAAGTTAAGAAATAATTTGTCAAGAATCAAGTTAAAAATAACCAAAACAAATCAGATTCTGAAGAAAAGAAAAACAACAAGATCAAGGTTTCACAATAAAGAAGAAAGATCAAACAACTTTAATAAAACGAACCTATATGATTGATCTCTCTATTGCTTTTCCAGTTTCTGTAAAAGGCTCACGAGGACCTAAACACCTTTGGGTTCTTAAATCTGCTTAATGTTTACAGGCCAAGCATGACAAACAGTTTGACACTTAATGGTATATCGAAAGTGGTTGTTTGTGTCACATGACGGGAAGGAAGCAAGAACTGAGAGAATATAGAGAACTGAAGAATGGTGGTCTCATAAAATTTGGCAACAATGCACTTGGAGAAATCAAAGGATATGACATCATAACGAATGGTGAATTCTCGATTCAAAAGGTGGAGTATGTTGAGGGAGTGCAACACAACTTAATAAGTTTTTCGCAGTTAGTAGTGGGTATAGGTCTAAAGGTCTTATTGGATGATGAGGGATCGGAAATTATCGAGAAGAAGACAAAATCAGTGCTGCTTAAATCAAAACGAAAAGGTGAGATGTATCCATTATACATCAATACGATACAAGGGAAACCTTCTGTTTTTTTGCTCACTAAGGCTACAACAGATGATAGTTGGCTATGGTGTAGGAGACTTTCGCATCTCAACTTCAAAGAGATCAACAAGCTACTACTTGGTGATCATGTGCGAGGTTTTCCTATCTTGAAATATGAAAAGGATCATCTCTGCGTCGCATGCAAATTGGGAAAGCAAAGAAGAAAAAGTCATCCTTCTAAATTGAAAATGAAGGTCATTGAGCCACTCGAACGACTCACCATTGAACATTGTCACCCATCTGCAATCGAAAGTATTGGTGGTAACAAATATATTCTTGTTATTGTAGATGACTTTTCTCATTTCACTTGGGTGTTCTTTCTTAAACTGAAATCAGAAGCGATTACTAGGCTCAAAGATTTCATCAAGAAAATTGAGTTACAACTGCGATAGGTGGTTCGCAATATTCGAAGCGACAATGGTCTAGAGTTTAAGAACCAAGCATTCGAAGAGTTCCTCACTGATAAGGAGTATCTCATAATTTTTATGCTCCCTATACTCCACAGTAAAATGGGATTTTTGAAAGACAAAACTGTTCGTTGTGTGAAGCAGTCAGGACCATGCTTTCGTTCGCATCGCTACCTCTTTACTTTTCTAACAACTCGAAATTTTTTTGTTTTGAAAGCTCAGTCAGTCAACTCAAGTGAGTTCCAGACTCATTGGTAATGAGTTCTAGCATTGTTAAAGGTCATTCTAAGGAGTTTTATCCTGGTATACTTGAGGAATAAGTGTTAGGAAGTACCTGCTAGAGACCCTGTGCAACAACAAAGCCTAAGCATCACCAAAAAGGAGTTCACGGCCCAAAGCACAAGAGTTTGTGGCCGTAAACTCAAGGTTGGCTGTAAACTCCTCCTTATAGTCTCATATCCTTCAACTTTCATTCATTAGTTCACTTTCACCTCAAGAACACTTGAATTCTCTCTCAAGTATCATCGAGTTCTTCATCCGAGATCATCAAAATCATAAGTGTTGTTCCTTTGATTTATTGACACATCTCTTAATCTAGTATCATCTCATGGTTTCATCCATGGAAATCATCTTTTCTTAGATCTTCAAGAAACACCAAGAACACACACTAGTATTCTTGGACCTTAATCGCCATTTCAAGCCTCTATATCGTAAGTACTCTCTCTTTAGCTTGTTATCTAGTTGAAACATCTGATTAAAGCCTTGAAAACCATAAAAAATGTAAGAACAAAAGGACTTTACGGCCAAGCCATCTCCCATGGCCGTAAACCCCTATAAGTGTCCCATTTAGGCCGCAAACCCTTCCGAAGTCCAAGCCTTTGACCTTGAACCCTTAATAGATGTTGTAGGACCTTAAAGCACACACTTTGGCATGATTGACCATGAGTTTACGGCCATAAACTCCATGGATGGCCATGAATTCTCCCTTGATCAATCACATGTGATTCAACACTTCATTCCAAGTGCTTCCTAGTCTTGTGAGGTCTTTCCTTGCCTTTGGTTGCCTCTAAACGCTATATTTAAGTCAATATATGCCATTATATGTCATTTACAACTCGTTAAGTCTTGGGACTTCATTCTTGGAACTTCTCATCCTTACACACATATTCGTTTGAATCACCCACATCAGGTGAGTTCATACTCGTATAATGAATCTTTTAACTATTTTCAATCCTTTTAGGGGGAATACAAGTTGAACACAATGATAATTGTGTAAATGTTTGTTATAAACATCTTTCCAAAGTTTAATTATGTCTTTTATAAGTAATCAAAACATGTCAAAAGCTCTTTTAAAGTTATGTTACTTCATAGTTTAACAAAACTCCGTTTTTAAAGTAGGCATATCTTAGTAGATAAATGAGTCTTTTCAATAACATTTCAAGTAAAAAATTAGTAAACTATAAGGGGTATAGTTAAGAGGTTTAGTTTATGCTAGACAAGAGAACATACTATAATGAGAAACAAAGAGAACATACTACATACTAGACAGAGAGAACATACAATATACTAGTATATACAATACATATACAAGAATACAATAACACAAATGTCAACCACTGTTTCGGGGCATGGCATCACTGTCATGGCTCGTTTTGTATCCAGAGTCTCCTGGAGGGAGATCGTGAAATTATGTATAGATCTATACGGGATTGACTATCCTACACCTTGTTGTTCGCTACAGTGGGACTTGCAAGTCTACGGGTGCCAAATGTCATTTCTTCCGATGTCAATAGTATGGTACAACCATATCACATTTTTACCTTAATTAATAATTTATTGAAGGAAGTTAGTACAACAGTAGTTACTATATACAATACTACAGTACTTACATTTTCGAATTACTTTCATATTGTGACAGTAGCACTTGAAGGTTAATGCAAACTATTTTCAAGTCAAGATAGTTATAAACTAGGGAAAACTTAAATTTTACAAACGACAAACAGAACAGTCGAGTCTAGTACATTCAGTAGAAAGGGACCATAATGCTAACCTGATGATTCCTTAATGTATACATCAAAGGATATATATCAATAGGATCCGACAGGTAATAGGATGTGTACTTTTCGCTTCATTTCTTGTTCCTTGTTTGGTTGTGGGCTTGGAATGGATTCACCCAGCCTATTATCCATTCGATCTTAGAGATATATATGTTCCGTATACATTAAGCTATCATAAGGGGTAACAGGTATGGGTTAAGTCATAGGACCCTAATTCAATGCACAGTTTTCTAGTACAAAACATACATTTCAAATCAGAACTTTTGGTATACAAAACAAGAAACTTACTAGTAAAGGGTTTAATCCATTTTATTAAACCATTATAAACTTAAAGGACCTTAGGTAGTTAATTCTATAATACCTTAGTTTATACAACATGGTTATATATAATTAATACCCGATAGGTTGTTGGATGGGTCTTTCCGCCTCATTTCCTGTTTCTTGTTTGGTTGTGGGCTTAGGGCAGATTCACACAATTAACTATCTATTCAATATTAGATTATATATAGCCAGTATAAACTAAATGATTATCGAAGGAACCACTGTGGTTAGTATTTTACTATAAGAAATAAGGGTTTTCTTAAAGAATCTTTTCATTAAATATAAAGGAACTATTACAGTTAACTCCATGAGTAACAAGTGAATACGCCAGAGTTATATACAACAATTGATCTAACAAACAATGGGATGTATGGTTTCCACCTTACTTCCTGTTCCTTGTTTGGTTGTGGGCATAAGGCAAATGCACACAATCAATTGTTTGTTTACTCTAAGTTTTATCTAACTTGTATCCATTTAGTACTCATAGAAAGGATTGTAGAGTCATTTTTACTTATCTTTCATCAAAGTAATAAATATAGGATTTTTTGAAGGAACAGACGAACCTTTCTAAACAGAACTTACAACTTACGACATTTTACTACAACTTTCTACAACATACTTACATAACTAAAATCGTATGAACTAACCAGCTTAATTGTTAATAAACTCTTTCAAAATAACTTGTATTCTCAGGAGAGTAGTAGGCAGCTACTCGCGCTGGGAATTCGGAAGATGGAACATAATAGCTTCAAGTCTTGTTTTGTTATTTGCTTATGCATTCTATGTTTTGTGAACACACATTGTAAACATTTTCTTTCTAATGAAACGGTTGTTCATTACTTTGATTACTATGATGCATGTCTTGTGATACTAAATATGACGTCCTCCACCCCCAAACGTTTCCGCCGTTCCGATTTTGGGGTGTGATAGATTGGTATCAGAGCATTGTTTATAGTGAACTAAGTATATCAACAGATACAAGATATACAACTATAAATACAATGGGACTTAAGTGCTTTGGATAATAATATTTTTAAGAATATAACAATAGGTTATAAAAATATACCTACTTGCTTATACATGTATACATACTAGAGCAAGTATCACAAGAAGAACAAAACAGAAGTATGTAAAAGTTGAACATTGTGGTTAAACCTGAATAGTTATGTAATCATAGGTAGGATCAATATAGCCTGATCAACTATATTCATTCAAGATGTGACTGACATGTGTTTGGGAGTGATGTGGTGTTGCAACGGTCTTAAAACTTAACAAAATACTAGTCAAGAGAAATCTAGATCAAGTACATTATGTTAAAATACTATAGGAGTATTTTAGGCACTATATAAATAACTTATGTGATAACTTAAAAGACCCTTATGGATAAGTCTATAATCTTGTAATGTAAACTCCCAAGGTTTTATATAATTGAGATCTTATAGACTTATAATTGGGGATCTACGCTTCACTACCCGTTCCTTATTTGGTTGTGATTTTGGAGTAGGATCACTTATTCGAAGGTCTATTTAATCTTGAATTATATACAACTTGTATACATTGTACAATTATGGAAGGACTCTATAAGGATCAACCCATAAAGTTATCTTAAATCTCATACATTCTTTAGTCACATCCATTCTCACACGACAAACCCAGATAGATGTAACCACTTCCTCATAGTAGACAACAGAAGAGTCAAGAAGGAACAAGGACAAGTTCATGAGAAGTTTTGAAAGAAGGATCAACCGAAGTAACCAGAGCGTCTTATGCGTCGCACTAATAAATAATAATCTTGGTTAACTTAATGAGTTAGTGGAAACACTACTCACATTATGTGTTAGGATTATTATTTTTACATGTAGCTCGTAACAGTTATTCAGGTAACATATATTCATTCGAGGATAACCATTCCAAATTCATAAGGTTTACTAGGTATAGACTCTTTTATGAATTGATTCCAGAACCCGGTGGAAGTCAGGACCACATACACTCAGAACTAGGATGACCTTGTCTTTCAGCTTTCGACTTATCTCTCCACTGCTATCGACTTATCCCATCTCATCTTTGTATTCTTTTAGCAAAGATGCCTCCTTGTAGATCTAACAGACACTCTACTCCACTAACTCTAACTCAATCACCACTACCTCCTCTACAATTCGATACTGCTGCTTTCAAGCAGCAATATCTTCCGCAGTGGCAACTACTCTAGCTCATTTCGGCGAAAGTGGTACCTTCGGATCTAGTAGCGGTACCCTTTTAGCCAACCCCGGAGATTCTCACAGACACCCCAAGGAGTGTTTGTACAAGGATTTCATGAGCTTAAAAACCCAATTCCATTAATGGAAATGGTGGAGTCGTCGCTCTGATGCGATGGTTCAAGAAAACAGATTCGGCATTTGAAATCTGTTCGTGCCCAGAAGGGAGCAAAGTGATGTTTACTACCTACACCTTCTCCGACAGAGCCCTGACATGGTGGAACAGCCATGTTAAGTCAATGAACCTATCAGTGGCTAACTCAATAGATTGGGAAAACCTAAAAGAGTTAATGCTAGATGAATACTACCCGTTGGGCGAAGTTCAAAAGCTAAAACAAGAACTATGGGAGCTCATGATGGTCGGCTCAGACATAGTGACCTACACTAACATGTTTAGTGACCTGGCAACAATATGCTCCGGGATGGTTACTCCGGAGAGCAAGAAGATAGTAAGATACATTTGGGGTCTAACTGCCCCGATCCAAGGAGATGTGCTGTCTTCTAACCCAGCCACATTTGATAGTGCCAAAAGCATAGCCTAGCGACTCATTGACCATGGAGTCCGCCATGGTGTAGAAGTCCTCGTTCCTGAGCCATCAAAGGGAAATGACTATAATCAGAAGTCAGGGAACAAGAGGAAGAAGAAGCAAACAACACAAGAACCCCCGCAAGTGCAACAAGTGAGTACTATGTACGCTGCTACAATGCCTACTGCTCCAGCACCTACCAGTCGGTATGTTAGAACCCTCCCGAAGTGTGGGAAGTGTAATTATCACCACACTGGAGTATGCCAGGAAATGTAGTGTCTGAACTACCACAGAAAGGGACACACAGTCCATCACTATAGGGCACCGGCTCAACCGATCTCCCAAGTCCCCGGTGTTGAAGAAAACCAAGCCTGTTATGGTTGTGGTGAGACTGGAGACTACCAGAAGGACTGCCCGATAACAAAGAACTCGGGAGTGGATGGAGGAATTCTGATGATCACCGCCAGAGAATCAACCCCAGAGTCGTCAACGAGCAGTGGTACGTTTTTGAAATAGTAATTACTTTAAGAATTAAATAATTTATATTTATATAAGATTAAAACGTGGGGAAAACACTTAAAAAGTAATTATAATAACTCACATATTGAAAAAGATCACAGTATTCAAGAGAACTAAAAGATATGTTTAGAGAAGCTATGATGGCTTAGCATATACATTAGAGTTGTGCATGACTAAGATATTGCAGACTTAGAGTGAATGATTCCTCCTTAATTCTTGTTCCTTGTTTGGTTGTGGATTTGAGGCAGAGTTACTCAGTCGACTGTCTTATTCATCTTAATTATTCATAACTTGTATATGACAGGCGATCATAGTGGTACCGAGGATGATCATGATATAAAGTATCAACACTAGTTATCAAAGCACTTTCATTATATGTACTCGCACATAGCGGTACGATACGTAGGAGTGTTAACATCAAAGGGAAAACAACAAGCACCAGAACATTTACAAAGAGTACATTGTCGAACACACTAGGAGTACATTGTCGAACACACTAGGGGTACATCATCGTATAACAGAAATTTCTTTCAAATCGGACAAAACTTTGTTCAGTAAAGAGTCTGTTACTATCATTCGTCATGAATGGGCATGGTCCTCACCGTACTAAATTCATATGTTTCTATCACCTCAACCGTCAAGTTCGCGAAACCGTCGTCATTCGTATCGACAGTCCGACATAAACCACAGTTTTATCTTTTGTATTCTAAACCCCGAAGTACTCGTTCGAAGGGTACTTTGTCCTCCGAATCCTTGTCGTCGTATGTTCCACAGACCGTCATGAAATACCACTCGTCTAGCAGACCAAGTTCGAGCACAAAGGCTAAGAACGAATACAACCCACCTATTACTATTCAGTATATACACGAGGGTGGTATATGATGATGATTACGCAGATTTAGTATGTGTGCTTCCACCCTATCTCCTGTTCCTTGTCTGGTTGTGGACCTGGGGCAAAGTCGCACATCCGACCGTCTTACTAATCCTAATTATATACGACTTGTATACACGAGGTAATGATAGATGGACCAAGTATGAGTCCTATCATGAACTCCAAGGCAAAGTTTCCAGGTCTACGAGTGGGTATTCTGCAAATCAGAGGAGCAAAACCTAGTAGTAATGCTAAGAAAGCTAATTTCGGGACGAAATTCCATCAAACAGCCGGATGATGTGACAACCCGAAATTTTTTTGCTTTGAAAGCTCAATCAGTCAACTCAACTGAGTGTCAGACTCATTGCTAATGATTTCTAGCCTTGTTAAATGTCATTCTAAGGAGTTTTAGCCTAGCACACTTAAGGAATAATTGTTAGGAAGTACCTGCTAGAGACCCTATGCAACATCAAAGCCTAAGCATCTCCAAAAAGGATTTCACGGCCCAAAGCACAAGAGTTTGCGGCCGTAAACTCAAGGTTGGCCGTAAACTCCTCCTTATAGTCTCATATCCTTCAAAATTCGTTCATTATTTCACTTTCACCTCAAGAACACTTGACTTGTCTCTCAAGTGTCATCTAGTTCTTCATCCTAGATCATTAAAATCGTAAGTGTTATTCCTTTGATTTATTGACACATCTCTTAATCTATTATCATCTCATGATTTCATCCATGGAAATCATCTTTTCTTATATCTTCAAGACACACCAAGAACACACACTAGTGTTCTTGGACCTCAATCACCATTTCAAGTCTCTATATCGTAAGTAATCTCTCCCTAGCTAGTTATCTAGTTGAAAAAACTGATTAGAGCCTTAAAAACCATCAAAACTGCAAGAACAAAAGGAGTTTACGGTCAAGCCATCTCACATGGCCGTAAACCCCTATAAGTGTGCTATTTTAGCTGCAAACCCTTCCTATGTCCAAGCCTTTGACCTTGAACCCTTAATGGATGTTGTAGGACCTTAAAACACACACTTTGGCATGATTGACCATGAGTTTACGGCCGTAAACTCCCTTGGCCGTAAACTCCATGGGTGGCCCTGAACTCTCCCTTGATCAATCACATGTGATTCAACACTTCATTCCAAGTGCTTCCTAGTCCCGTGAGGTGTTTCCTTACCTTTGGTTACCTATAAATGCTATATTTAAGTCAATATATGCCATTATATGTCATTTACGACTCGTTAAGTCTCGACACTTTATTTGTGGAACTTCTCATCCTTACACAAATATTCGTTTGAATCACGCACATCAGGTGAGTTCATACCCCTATAATGAATCTTTTAACTGTTTTAAACACTTTTAAGGGGGGGAATAGAAGTTGAATACAATGATCATTGTGAAAATGTTTGTTATAAAAATCTTTCCAAACATTACTTATGTTTTTATAAGTGATCAAAACATTTCAAAAACTCTTTTAAAGTTATGTTACTTCATAGTTTAGCAAAACTCTGTTTTTAAAGTAGGCATAATTTTGCAGATAAATGAGTCTTTTCAATAACATTTCGAGTAAAACATTAGTAAACTATAGGGGGTATGGTTTAAAGCTTTAGTTTATGCTATACAAGAGAACATACTATGATGAGAAACAAAGAGAACATACTACATACTAGACAGATAGAACATACAATATAGTAGTACATACAATACATATACAAGAATACAATAACATAAATGTGAGCCACTGTTTCAAGGCATGACATCACTACCATGGCTTGTTTTGTATCCAGAGTCTCCTGGAGGGAGAGCATCAATTTATGTATAGATCTATACGAGATTGAATATCCCTCACCTTTCTGTTCGCTACAGTAGGACTTGCAAGTCTACGGCTACCAAATGTCATTTCTTCCGATGTCTTTCATCGCCGTGTTTTAGTCAATAGTATGGTACAACCGTATCACATTTTTACCTTAGTTAATAATTGATTGAAGGTAGTTAGTACAACAATAGTTACTATATACAATACTACAGTACTTACATTTTCCCATTACTTTTTTATTGTGACAGTACCAGTTGAAGGTTAATGAAAACTATTTTCGATTCAAGATAGTTATAAACTAGGTAAAACTTACATTTTATAAACGACAAACAGAACAGTCGAGTCTAGTACATTCAGTATAAAGGGACCATAATGCTAACCTTATGGTTCCTTAATGTATACATCAAAGGATATATATATCAATAGGATCTGATAGATAATAGGATGTGTTCTTTCCGCTTCATTTCCTATTCTTTGTTTGTTTGTGGGCTTCGAAAGGATTCACCTAGCCTATTATCCATTCGATATTAGTGATATATATGTTCCGTATACATTAAGTCACCATAAGGAGCACCAGGTATGGGTTAAGTCATAGGACACTAATTCAATGCATAGTTTTCTAGTACAAAACCTACTTTTCAAATCATAAATTTTCGTATACAAAACTAGAAACTTACTAATAAAGTGTTTCATCCATTTTATTAAACCATTATAAACTTAAAGGACCTTAGGTGGTTCACTCTATAATACCTTAGTTTATACATCATGGTTATATATAATTAATATCCGATAGGTAGTTGGACGGGTGCTTTCCGCCTCATTTCCTGTTCCTTGTTTGGTTGTGGGCTTAGGACAGATTCACACAATTAACTATCTATTTGATATTAGATTATATATATCCAGTATAAACTAAATGATTATAGAAGGAACCACTCTGGTTACTATTTTATTATAAGAAATAATGGTTTTCGTAAAGAATCCTTTCATTAAACATAAAGGAACTATTATAGTTAACTCAATGAGTAACAAGTGAATACGCAAACAGTTATATACAACAAATGATCTAACAAACAATGGGATGTGTGCTTTTCGCCTTACTTCTTGTTCCTTGTTTGGTTGTGGGCTCAGGGCAGATGCACAAAATCGATTATTTGTTTACTCTGAGTTTTATAAAACTTGTATCCATTTAGTACTCATAGAAAGGATTGTATAGTCATTTTTACTTATCTTTCATCAAAGTAGGAAATATAGGACTTTCTAAAGGATCAGGCGAACTTTTCTAAACAGAACCTACAACTTACTACATTTTACTACAACTTTATTCAACATACTTACATCACTAAAATCTTATGAACTCACCACCTTAATTGCTGATGAACTCTTTCAAAATAACTTGTATTCACTGGAGACTAGTAGACAGGTGCTTGCGCTGGGAATTCGGAAGATGGAGCATAATAGGTTCAAGTCTTCTTTTGTTATTTGGTTTTGTATTCTATGTTTTGTGAACACACACACATTGTAAACACTTTCTTTATAATGAAATGGTTGTTTATTACTTTGATTACTATGATGCATGTCTCATGATACTAAATACCACAGTTCCGGTTTTGGGGTGTGACAACTTGTGGGCTGATGCTTTTGCCACGGCCTGATTTACTAAAAACAGATCGCTTCTTAATAAAATATTTTATGTCACTCCCTATTAAATCATCAATAAACAAAAACCCAACATCAAGTTCTTTCATGTTTTTGGTTCTAAGTGTTTTATTTTCAATTCAAAGAACAACGAAACAAGTTTGATGAGAAGCCTGGCGAAGGAATTTTCTGGGATATTCACTGACATCGAAAGCATATAGGGCTCTAAACAAATGATCCGAAAGGATTGAAGAAACCTACTATGTAACATTTGATGATCATTACTTAAAGAAGATTCAAGAGAATGATTGCAAGAAAAACAAGATCTTTCCTCAAACGAACCAAGTGGTTGTTCCCTTAGCTAATCTTTATGAAGAACTCATGCTTCTATTTGACAAACCTGAGAAGGCCATCACATTTTAAGCAAAGTCAGCTGATAACAATGAAGATGAATTGAAGAAGATAATCGATGAAGCAACGAATAACATGGATAATCAGCCACCAACCACGAATGTGCCTCAAGACACGAGTACTCCAGTACAGGGGGAGAGTTTCAATTCTAATACACATCCGCAGGGGGGGCAACTAACTCCTTAAGAAACAAACATTCCATCGCGGGGTGCAGGAGATACTTCAATTCTTGATGAAGAAGATCACTCTTCATTCGAGGGGGAGAATAAGGATACAAATGAAGATTTGGATGTTCAATCAGAGTTCGAAGAAGTAAATGCTGAATTTGATCTCTCTTATGATCCAAAATACCCGCTTCTAGTCAAATAGACCAGAGATTATCCCAAAACCCAAGTCATTGGTGAATCTTCTGCAGGTGTTCTCACGAGATCTCAAATACAAGAGAAATGAACTACTATATTCTCCAAAGTAGAATTCTTCATGTTTAATTCATTCGTGTCCAATATAGAACCCAAACTGTCAATACCACTCTTGATCATTCTGATTGGGTGCAAGCGATGCAAGACGAACTCAATAAGTTTGAACAAAACAAGGTTTAGAGGTTAATCACAACTCCACTTGAAGCATCAGTTGTTGGTTTGAAATGGTTGTTTCATAATAAGCTAGATAAAGAAGGTAATGTAATAAGGAACAAGGCGAGACTTGTGGTTAAGGGTTACTGCCAGGAATGAGGTATCGACTACAAAGAAACATTCTCACTTGTTGCATGATTGGAGTCAGGTTGGATATTCATAGCATATGCAACTCGTAAGAAATTTGAAATGTTTCTGATGGATGTTAAATGTGCGTTCCTAAATGGGGAACTAGAAGAAACAATATATGTTGAACAACCACATGGATTCGTTAATGAGATGTAACCCAATCATTGCTACATTCTGGATAAGGCAGTTTACAGACTGAAGCAAGCTCCGAGAGCCTAGTATGAAACTCTTACTCGCTTTCTTAAAATGTCTAAGTTTAAACAAGGTTCGATTGACCCAATCTTCTTTCGTAAGAAAGAGGGTGACCAATTGATGATTGTTCAAATTTATGTTGATGACATCATCTTCAGATCTACTAATCCCAGCCTCACAGTTGAATTCCGAAAGCCGATGGAAACAAAGTTTGAAATGAGTTCAATGGGTCCTATTTACTTTTTCCTTAGATCCAATATAAGGCAGGGACTAGAAGGTATTTTCATTAATCAGGAAGCATATACAAAAACTTTTCTCTCTTCGTTTGTCATGGTGGGAGACTCTAAAGTGAAGGTTCCAATGGCATTCGGAACAAAACTTACACCATCTCTGGAAAAAACAGTTGCGGGTATGACCCTTTATCGTCAGATGATTGGTTCCTTAATGTATCTAACAACCAGTAGACCGGACATTATGTTTTCCGTTTGTTATTGTGCAAGGTTCCAAGAAAACCCTCACGAACCTCACATGGTGGCAGTGAAGAATATTTTCAGATAGCTAAAACAAACTTCATCTTTAGGCATATGCTATCCTACGAACTCTGGCTTATTCTTTCAAAAATCTTCGGATGCTGATCTTGGTGGTGCGCCTTAGATAGAAAAAGCACAACTGGTGGATGCCAATTTCTTGATGGCAAAATAGTTAGTTGGAAATATAAGAAACAAACATGCGTTTCATTATCAACATCCGAAGTCGAGTACATCGTTGCTGCATCTTGTACTTCTCATGTCATATGGATTTAGAGTCAATTGCAAGATTATGGCCTGAATATGAAGCGAATAGCACTCTAATGTGACTCTGAAAGCGCAATTCGCATTTGTCATAACTCAGTGCAGCATTCAAAGACGAAACACATTGAACTAAGGTATCACTTCATTAAGGATCTTGTAGAAGACGGAAATGTTGAGATTCATTTCGTTCGATCTACAGACCAATTGGCTAACATATTCACAGAAGCCTTGCCAAAAGCATTGTTTAATAGAATAATCCAAGGGCTAGGAATGATGGAAGTTGAATCAGTTCCAAAACCATTTTCATAGTAGCCCATTCACTTTTGGGTTACCTGTTCGCTTTCGGTTTTATTTTTGACAAGCGAAATAGACTGAACGTTCTCTTGATTTCGTTTCCAATTTTTTTTGTGAAATGAACTAAGATGAACGTTCACTCCATTTCATGCCAATTTTTTTAAAACCGAACTCTTGTGGTCTATTCACTTTGTATATTTTGTATATTACGCTCGTTTTATTTTAACTATTTCTTAATATTTTTTCAAAATTCAAAAATATTTTATTTTGTTTTGTTTTATTTCTCTTTCAACAATCATCAAAATACAAAAATATTTTTTTCTTCTTTCTTTTCAATATGTTTAGTACCATTGCAGACTCTCTGGATAAAGCCAATGATGGGGCAGGTATAAAATTCTTTATCTTTGTATTAGCTAAGTGTCCATAGAACCACGTTGTTGCTTGTTGTCCGAAGCCTAAATCAACTCTATGTGAAGCCTTAATGAATCCAATCTACCTTTCGTTTTCATCCCAAATAGGCTGTTACATTCACATTATTCATGAGCTACCTTAATCTTCTCACACCGAGTTAAGAGTTATCTGCTTGGTCATATAAGTTTATTAGAGGTACTTTCGGTTCTTTAACCACCTTCATTCTTTTCCATTAGCCTTCACATTCATAAATGTAACCCTTAAGACTCTCAATGTAACATCCCAAAATTCAAGGCCAAAAATTTCGTTTTTAAATAAATTATAACATAAAAACCATTGGTATAAAAACATTCATAATGATATCTCATGTCACAACCAATATGTCAATAATCCAAAACATGCCACCATAAAAACCATTTTTTCAAAAGTAAAATAAATCAGAGTATATTCCCAAGAATCTCATAATGTGGAAATCCAACGTGTGTGTGTTTATGATGTGCAACTACCGCGCCAACTCCTTCCCCTTCACTGAAGAGGTACCTGAAAAAAAAACTGAAAATTATAAGCACGAAGCTTAGTGAGTTCCCCTATCATATCACATACCATATAATCACATAACATGCATATACTGTCATGCATATCTGGGTGTCCGACCTACCCCTTTCATCCTCTTGACCAGATACTGCCTAGCATATCTAGGTGCTGGCCTTCCCTTCGGTCCTCTCGACCGGATACTTTCTAGCATATCTAGGTGGTGGCCTCCCATTCGGACCTCTCGACCAGATATTGGGGTCTATTTCAACCATCTACTACTACCACATAACATTTAACACATAATCGTATTCTATCTAGAAAGACTAGGTATGCCTACCCCCTTTGGCCCTATCGATCGGAAATCATGGGGACTGTCTCCCCTACTGCTACTAGCATATAACATATCAGGTAGTAGAAAACCTAGATGAATATCAAAAAGACAGTCATCTAGCATACGACTCCTACTGGTGGGCCGGCATTGGTGCCTTAGACCTACCGCTACTGGAAGGTCACTCACCTCGTAAGGCAGACTGCTGAAAAGCTGATCGGCAGATGTCTGACTGCTGCTCCTGTGATCCTCCAGCTATAAATCAATAAAACACTTAAGCAAACACTAATAGCTACTGTTAGGGTAAATTGACAATTTTACCCCTGACCAAGTCAAAGTCAAAGTCAACTTTCAGTTGACCTGACTCGCCAAGTTGGGCCGCCAACTCGTCGAGTCCGTATCCTTTCATTTGACCTTCTTCACGCTTCTACTCATCGAGTTTAGCAATGACTCGACGAGTCCTCCTTCTAAAATAACCTCGAATGAACCTTCATCTGACTCGTCGAGTTGTATTAACAACTCGTCGAGTTCATCCCCATCCTATGAACAAGTCCTGACCTTGACTTGCTGAGTTGTATGAACAACTCGTCGAGTTCATCTTCAATTGGTAGGAGATTGCCTTGGACTCGCCGAGTCTGCTCATGCACTCGTCGAGTCCTATGAACTCCAGGTCTATGGCTAAGTCCAATAGGTTGGGCCACTCCCTTGGACCCTCTAAAACCCTTCTAACACTCAATTGGGTCCCCTCGACCATCAATAGATTTGGGGACATCAAGCCTTGGACTCGCCAAGTCCCAAGAACGACTCGCCGATTCGGGGTCGTTCAACACTCATTTCTCGATTATTGGTGTACAAACTTGTCCAAAAGATAGATCTAGGCTCCTAAGATCGATCTAGAATGTAAAGTTACAAACTTTACGTACATGCATGGGACTATGAGCTAAAATACCCTAAAAGAAGCTCTTAAGTTGCATGGGGCTTTCCATGGGTGCAAAGGCAGTCCCTTTCTACCTTCTAACAACTTAAGGAGCCTGGTTCTGAAGCCTCATCCCCCAACCATTCTTGCAATCATGGTTGGTCACCAACAATGGCCTATAAAAGCCCTAAATCTCCCCAAAAAGGGATCTAATGCAAGAAGGAGCAAGGTGTCGACTTTATACCTTCCAAGGATTGTAGATGATGCACAAGCTTGACTCTTTCTGGTCTCCTCTTGATTCCTCAAGCTTTTCCTTCCTTCTTGCCACCACAAACCACTAAGAATCACCAAAAAACCCTTAGATCTTTCACAACACATTTATGGTACGAAATGGAGTGTTCTAGGAGCATAAAGGGGCGATGGAGGTTATAGAAGGTCGTTTAAATATGGTGCAAACCCTTAGATTAGGGTTTTGCCCAACCAAAGCCTACTCGACAAGTTGGGTCATCAACTCGCCGAGTCTCAGTCCAAAATGCGAAAAATACTTGAATAAAATACATACTAGGAACCGGGTGCTACAAATTTCCCTCACTAATTTTAGACTTCGCCCTTGAAGTCTGCTGCTTGATTCTGGAAAAGCTCTGGGTAATGCGGCATCATCTCATACACCAACTCCCACGTCCACGCTGAGCCCTTCCGGTGCTTCCATTGCACCTTCACCAGCTCGACCCTCTTGTTCCTCAGATCCTTCGACTTCCGATCGAGGATTGTCACAGGTCGCTCGATGTAGTTCAGGCAGTCGTCAACTTGAATATCCTCTAGGGGCACCACTGTCGAGTCGTCCACTAGGCACTTCTACAGCTGGGAGACGTTGAAAGTGTTGTGGACCTGACTGGGTTCGGCTGGCAGATCCAGCCTGTATGCCACCTTGCCCACCCGGGCTATAACCCTGACATTTCCAATGTACCTAGGGCCCAACTTTCCCAGCTTCCTGAACCGGATGATGGGTTTCCAAGGTGACACCTTCAGGAGAACCATATCCCCGACCTGGAACTCCATGTCTGAACGACGCTTGTCGACATACCTTTTCTGCCAACTCTGTGTAGTCTGGAGCCTGCTCCTGACCAACTGAATCCTCTCTATCATCTTGAGCACCACCTCTGTGCTCCCCATGACCCTCTGTCCAACCTCACCCCAACATATCGGGTTCCTGCACCTTCTCCCGTATAACATCTTGTAAGTCCCCAAAATTAAGGATCCAATTTAGTAATCAATGAAGTTAATTGCAATTAGATTTCGATTGAGAAGAAGAAGAAATTGAATCAAGCATACACACATTTATATCATATAAATGTCAGGTACACCTTGGGAAAAAGACACACATACGTCACAGACTTCTAGCAAAAGTACAGGCTGACACAACTCAGATGCTATAAATAGTACTCCTCCTACCAGCACAAGTGTGTGCAGCCAAGCACATGTGTGCGGCCGCACACACATGTGTGGCAGCACACATTACAACATACAAACACTGCAAAATGACATAGTTATCTATACAAAATGATGCCTAGCTCAAACCACAAATTAGGTTCTTTCAGTCTCCCCCTTGGTTTGAGACTAGCATAGACTTGACTTCACTCCTTTGGCTCCTCAGCAGATTTCTCAAACAACCTCAAATCTGATCTCCCCATTGATCCCATCCACAATCTTCCATTTATAATTGTAGCTACCATTACAGTGTATTCTTTAGCGGCAGCTTCCATTACTTCTTTTCTGCAGATTATCTGGTGACGAGCCAGAGTCTGGATGTCCCTCTCTTGAAAACGAAGAAGATCTTTTGCGTTAATTAGCCTCAAAACACGTTCTTGATCTTTGAATTTGATGGCAGCAGTTGCAGTTTCGTCATCGTATGCCCAAAATTCCATATTGTCAAGATTTCCCTCCTGGAAATGCTGAGGGATTGGAATTTCTTTCTGCTTTTTTGTAGCAGACCATAAAATAATCTTCATAGGTTTGCCTGTTTCTGGATCAAGAACATCTTTATCCTTTCGATAAAGGGCTTTGGCAGTCTTCATACTGGGAAAATTTTCTTTGACTTGCCTATCAAGGAACCTTTTGAAGTTAGATGCACTTGGATCTTCTGAGGGATTGTGAAAGGGGACTCTAGATAATTCTGCTAGATCAGTCTTTGTCCAGGAATTAAAATCATGGGTGCTTTTGTAACACTCAGATATTCTTGAGTTTCGCTTTACCACCCACAAATTAGTTTCTGGATCGAAAGCCCACATACGAATACCAGATCTGTCACCGTACTCATTGCTAAATTTTCTCTTTTTAAAATCTGTTACAGTCAGGGCAGGTTCTTTTGCTTTGCGATTTTCATTTGAATTTTTCGTAAACAAAAGTCCTTCGCGTTGGTTTGCAGTCACAACTCTTTTGCCCTGTCTGACTGTAATTCTGGCTCTGCTTCCTTCTGGTTCCTTTTCAAATCTGTCGACAATGGTAGTTGTTCTTGGAGCAGGTGGGTCAACAGGTAGATCATCAGTTGCAGGAGGTGATTGAGCAGAAGGAGGATCAACTACTCCATGAGGCTGTTGGAAGAGGGCTTTGACCTTTTCACCAAAAGCATCATACAAAACGTTCTTGAGATTGAGATAATTAGCTAGAACAGATCCAAGACTCGTTTGTAGATCTTTGATTTGTTTGGTCTTTTCTTCATCTTTTGCCCTGAGCTCAAAGACATATGCAGAAAGTTGATCCATTTGAATTGACTTTTCAATGAGCTGTTGGCAGAGAACTCCAATTTCATCTCGAAGATCAGATGAAGAGAATTTGTCATCATCTGTCCGACCCTCGTTAAAAGATATTCCTTTCCCGCGGGAAGAGGTTGGACTATATTGAGCCAAATGTCTTACTAATTTGATAGAGGCTTCATCTAGAGAAGGTAGAGTTGGAGAATATTCTGGAACATAAGAAGATCCACCAGTCTCGAACATGGTGCTTGGACCTTCATCAGTCTGCTTTAGAGGAGAGTGAGCAAAGGTTGCAGTGATTGTTGAGGTAACTTCAGGAGCACTTTTTACAGCAGGAATCAGCAGACTTTCAAGAGATTGGCTTGTTCTTATGGAAGTCTGAGAAGTCTAAGGTTCTGAAAGGTCAAAAATGATTGGAGCTGATGTTGAGACAAGTGACACAGAAGGAGGAATCTCTGAGAGAATCTCCTTCAACTCTAGTCTTGGTTGCTGGAGAAACAACTTCATTGACTTTATTTACACGGCTGCTGGGGATACCGAGAAAAGGAACAAAGTCTTCATCATTGAGATCAAACTCTATGTTAGTTGGAATGTCGTCATTAATTCCAGTAAAGTCGATTTCATTCAAAAACTCTACGCCATCATAAATGTCATCGTCATCATCACCTCGAGAAGACTTTGAATCATTTTTTTTCTGATAATCATGCTCATCAGCTACACATGCTATGGGAGAGTGATGAATCTCCTCCACTTCAAGCTCGGAGGGAGAGTGATGAATATCTTCATTTTCCATTGGCATTGATTGTTCTTCCGATTCGTCTCTATCATCTTCTTTAAAAATTCCAAATTTTATCAATGGGAATTTTCCTTCAAAAACAAATTTCCCGCCTCTCTTCTGTTTCATTAGCCCAAAGGCACTTGGACCAATGGATTTAAAATCCAAGACATCATTTCCTCTCTGCAGCTCGGCGTGATTCACGTTGAGGATGATCTTCAGAAATCTTGGATACATCCAGAATTTGTCTCTTTTGTTCCCTTCAAGATTAAAGATCATTTCATTCAGTATGAATTTTGAGAAATTAAACTCAAAACCTGCAGCCAATGCTGCAATGGCACCAGTGTTAGTAAGAGAGATCTCGTTAGCTCTAGATCTCCTGCCGGAAATACAGCTCACGAACACATGAGCCAAATACTTCCAACACAGAGGAAGCAACTTCTTGATTGTAGGGGGAAATGTTCCCTCATAGCCCATATGCTCCAAGACATCCTGAGTCTGATGAATATCAATCTCCATGGTATACTTAGGTATGTCCGATATTTGAAGGGATTCTCTTATGATGCTCTCCGTTACTTGAATTTTCTTTTCTTCAATTGTTGCTTCAACAAATTTCTCACCCTGACCATTTTTCTTTACGACAGCATTTCTCCAAAATTCATTGATCAAACTCTGGTAGATAGCAGGACTTGTTGTTAGGGCATGAACCAAACATGATTTCTTCAATCCATCCACAATGAATTTCATGTCATTGTGGGCTGTAGGAGGGTCGTCAAGAAAAATTGCAGAGTTATGAGCTTTAGCAAATTCCTGGTCTCCCATTTTAATCTGAAAGTAAACACATGAAAAATTAGGGCAAAAAGAAAATGTTCAGCCTCACACTCACAAAATCATGCAGCCGCACACGCTTGTGTGGCAGCACACGGTCAGCCGAACACTCATGTGTGCAGCCGCACACGATCAGCCGCACACGCTTGTATGGCAGCACACGGTCAGCCGCACACTCATGTGTGCGGCCGCACACGGTCAGCCGCACACTCACCTGTGTGGCTGCATACACAGTGTGCGGTTACCCAAATAAACATTTTTAATAAAAACAAACAGCAAACAATAGATAAATTTTTGAAAAATGATGAAAAATTCAACCGCATTTATAAGAATTACCGAGTACGAGCTTTTTTTCACTGAAACTTGATGGAAATTCAAAGAGATTGAGAGAGAGTAAATATGTGTGTGCGGCTGAGGAAAAAGTAAATGAAGGTGAAAAAGCCTCACCGCACACACACTAATTATATGCTCAAAATTTAGACATTCTCCCCGTAGTCTTTTAAACATTTATCCCAAAACCCCTTTTTGCACACAATTTTCTTAAAAATGAATTGTTTTGAGGATTAATAGATTTTTAATTTCAAAGTTTTAAAGAAATATTCAAAAAAAAAAAATAAATAAATAAAATAAAATAAAAATTGAAAAATTAAAGATAAAATAAGATTTAAAAATTTATTAATCGACAGGAATCAATTTAAACCCTTTATAAATTTCTTTAACCTGTTGAGAATTAGGCATCAAAGTTTTTAGACGACCATTATCCGCTTGTCGGTACATTTCATATTCACATCTTTGTTTGGTCGATTGTCGGTATTGTTGTCCATTTAAACACGAAAAAATGTGACAAAAATAGGACGTATTGCAAATGACTAGACAAAGTGATCCTGAGTTCCTAGATATTATATCTTAAGGACCATTTAGCTGACGACGACCAGGGATATTGTTGTCCACCTAAATTAAGCAGCGAGATCTATAGACAATCTGTATGTGTTCAATTTTAAGTGTACTAGAACGTGTTTCCCACTTTCTGATATACCCTAGTCATCAAGAACTTCCAGAGTACTCCTTACACTAGGTTAGCAGACAACCATTCAGAGAGAGAAGAGATACAGAATTCTTCAGAGGGGTTGAGAATAAGAAGGTTGCATATGCTGTGTACCAGGTCGGATTAGAAGTCGCGCAAAGGAGACAGCATATGGCTAACAAATAAGAAGTATTTCACACATTTATATATATAGCTTGCAGAGAAATAGAATTGCATATGTTGTGTACCAGGTCGGATTAGAAATCGCGCAAAGGAGACAACATATGACTAACAGAGGGAAAGAAAGAAAATGATATTCTACAGACCTAGTTTATCGGAATTTACCAGTCGCCCCATCTGACCAGAATTAAGGACAGAATCCGCACATCGAGAAAAAGTTAAACCACGGTTCCAATTACGGGTTCAATTAATGTGAGAAGTAGATTCCCATATATATCTCTCTGCTCAACCTATCCGAGCGTCGTATAGTCAGACTGAATGGATCTAACTAGGTCACGATTTGTCAAGACATTTGATTTCCTAAGTTCAATTCTGCCTAGTTATGTCCATTTAGAATCATTCGTGCCTACCGACACACCGAACCAGAGCATAGACCCTTCAACTTTGGGTACGTTACACAGACTTAGGTTGTCTGTTATCACATGATCATATCACTTCCCATAATCCTTTTGCTGATGTATACTCATGAAATCCTTATGCTATTTCCGGAGACAATGCCATAGTCAATGTGGCAAGAGCCTTTTCTTGTTCTTCAACACGTTCAAAATCATCATTAGTGTAGTTTTCAACTTGTTTGTCAATTACCGTTCCATCTTCTAAAGTAGAAGTAATCCGAATTGGTCCTCTCAAAATGCTACTCCAAATTTTGAAATCCTTCATTTTGATGTATTTTTCAATTCGATATTTCCATTCAGGAAATCCTTCAGCTGATAGCAATCTAGGAATACGAGTAGTTGTTCCCATTATTGCATCCAAATCTTGATGAACATTCATGTTTTGAGATTCCATTTTAGTAATTTTAAACTGCACACTAAAACTGTTAAATACACACTCCTTAACCGCACACACTTATCCAGCCGCACACTGAGTTGAGCCGCACACACCAGTCTAACCGCACACTAAACCGACAATCACTTTAACCGCACAGACCTTGAACCGCACACACCTTCAACATCACACACCTTCAACCGCACACACCTTCAACAACACACACCTTCAACCGCACACACCTTCAAAGTCAGCAGCAAACCTTCAAGAGTTGGCAGCAGACACTCAGAAAGCAACTTCAATTGATACCAAATTGGCTCTGATACCAATTGTAAGTCCCCAAAATTAAGGATCCAATTTAGTAATCAATGAAGTTAATTGCAATTAGATTTAGATTGAGAAGATGAAGAAATTGAATCAAGCATGCACACATTTATATCATATAAATGTCAGGTACACCTTGGGAAAAACACACATACGTCACAGACTTCTAGCAAAAGTAAAAACTGACACAACTCAGATGCTACAAATAGTACTCCTCCTACTAGCACAAGTGTGTGCAGCCAAGCACATGTGTGCGGCCGCACACACATGTGTGGCAGCACACATTACAACATACAAACACTGCAAAATGACATAGTTATCTATACTCACGTGGTAGCTATTGTTGTAGGAGAATTCAGCTAATGGGAGGTAAATATCCCAGCTACCACCGAAGTCTAGCACACATGCCCGCAGCATATCCTCCAGAGTCTAGATGGTCCGCTCGCTCTGACTATCCGTCTGTGGATGAAAAGCAGTGCTAAAGTGGAGACGAATACCCAACTCGTTGAGGAATTTCTTCCAGAACCTAGAAGTAAATCGCACATCTATATCGGAAATCACGAAGACTGGCATACCATGTCGAGCTACCACCTATCGAATGTAAATGCTGGCCAACTTCTCGGCCGATATACTCTCCTGGATCGGTATAAAACGGGCGCTCTTGGTCAACCGATCTACAATGATCCATATGGAATCCACTCTCCGTGCGGTCCTGGGAAGTTTGGTGATGAAGTCCATGGTGATATCTTCCCATTTCCACATGGGAATATCCAACGGCTGCATCTTGCTGTGTGGCCTCTGATGTTCAGCCTTGACCTTCCTGCAGGTCAAGCACCCCTCCACATACCATGCTACATCCCGCTTCATGCAAGCCCACCAATTGTCAAGACGAAGATCGCTACACATCTTCGTCGCCCCGGGATGGATAGAAAACCTGGATTTGTGCGCCTCCTCCATCAATGTCTGACGCACGCCTCCATGATAGGGGAACCACACCCTATGGTGGAGGGTCAACAACATGCTCTCTCTTCTAATGTTCGTCCTTTATAGCCACACCCTACGGTGGAGGGTCATCAATGTCTGACGCACTATCATAGTCGAAGGAGGAAACCTGACCCACAATACGCTGGCTCTTCTGATGTTCCTCCTTTATAGCCTGCTATTGGCCTTCTTGGATCTGCTCCAACAGCGGAATCACCACGGTCATCCGCATGCAGATATCCCTGATCGGCAGTGCCTTGCGGCTAAGCGCATCGGCCACCATATTGGCCTTCCCCGGGTGGTAAAGGATCTCAAAATCATAATCCTTCACCACATCTAACCACTAACGCTACCTCATGTTCAGATGCGGCTAGTCCATGAGATACCTCAGGCTCTTGTGGTATGTGTAAATGGTACAACGAACCCCATAGAGGTAATGACGCCTAATCTTGAGGGCAAAAGCAACCGCCCCCAGCTCCAAATCATGTGTCGGGTAGTTCTCCTCGTGAGGATTCAGCTGCCTCGAAGCGTAAGCAATAACATGCCCTATCTGCATCAATACCGCGCCCAAACCCGAGATGGACGCATCGCAGTACACCACGAAATCCTCCATGCCCTATGGCGGGGCTAAGATTGGCTCCTTGCACAATCTCTGTCTCAATGTCTTAAATGCAGCCTGCTGCTCAGGCCCCCAGCAAAATTGTCACACCCCAAAACCGATGGCAGAAACTTTCCGGGGCGGAGGATGTCATGTAAAGTATCACAACCAATTTATATAGCAAGCATAGAAAACGCAAAACATTACATTACATAGGAATAGTTACATTTGTTTGAAAGTAAAGTAATACATGTTTTAACTGTACATTAGTTTGAACAAAAGTAAAGACGAGTCTGATAAAACGCTTCATCTTCTCCAAAATATCGCGGGTACCTGTCTAATGTGGACCTGAGAATACAAGCAGTTTGAAAATCAGCATAAAGCTGGTGAGTTCATAAGTGGTTTGTTTTCTGAAAATGAACAAGTTTCCTTTAGTTTTCTAAAAAAAAAGTCGTTATCCAAGAAAATCTCATATTTTCTTATAAGTAAAGTATAGTTATCCGTTTGTTATACAGACTGGTTATGAACAGTTCAGTTATCCCAGGAAAAACCCTTATTTTCCTTAAACACATGTTCTTTGTCCTATTTCATGAATTAAACACGAATTTGAAAGCTAAATGTGTTATACTATGAGCTAGGATGGATTACATACCAAATTGGAGCTTGAAAGAGGTGATTTTGGATCAATGATTGAGTTTGTAGAGAGAGAGTAATGATAGAGAGTGAAAAAGCTTCAAATGAATCCCACTCAGCTTTAAATATGGTTCGAGTTTGAGGCTCGGTGGAATTCTACCCGTACCTGACGTTAAACGGGGCTTTTGGTCGTACCCGATTAAGTTGTCGTAACCCGACGTGGTCAAACTATAAGCTTTCCAAATAAACATTTGGGATGTTTTCACGTGTTTTCACTGTGTTCCGACACTTATGATGTCATAATAAGAAATCCCAATTTAATTAATTTAAACCAAAGTTAACAGAAAAATTAGAATGGGACAGTTTTACTGACAGAAACAGGTTACAGTGACGAAAAGTTTTCGGATTGTGACATTATCCCCCCGTTAAAGGGAATTTCATCCCGAAATTTAGAATGTAGATACAAATCATGGAATTGAAAAGAGATGTGGATACTTCTGTTTCATCGAGTCTTCACGCTCCCAAGTGAACTCGGGTCCCCGCTTGGCATTCCAGCAAACCTTCACTATCGGGATGCGACTTTGTTTCGTACGCTTGACCTCTCGATCCATGATTTCGATGGGTTCTTCCACAAACTTCAAGTTTTCGTTGATCTCGATCTCATCAAGAGGAATCACGAGGGTTTCATCGGATAAACACTTTTTAACATTTGAGATGTGGAAGACTGGATGGATGTTCCTAAGTTCTTGAGGTAGTCGGAGTCTGTAGGCTACAGGACCGATCCAAGCGAGGATCTCGAAAGGTCCTATGTACCTCGGGTTAAGTTTTCCACGCTTTCCAATGCATATCATGCCTTTCCAGGGTGAGACCTTCAACAGGGCATGATCTCCTACCTGGAATTCTAATGGTTTTTGTCGTTTATCAGCGTAACTCTTATGTCGGTCTCGTGAAGCTTTCAGTCATTCTCGGATCTGGATGATCTTCTCAGTGGTTTCGTGGATGATTTCAGCACCAGTGAGATCAGTGTCAGGGACTCGACTTTTGGCTAGCTACGTGTCCCCTACGTCGGCCCAGCACAGAGGCGATCTGCACTTACGACTGTAGAGGGCTTCGAACGGGGCAGCCTTGATGCTGGTGTGGTACCTATTGTTATATGAGAACTCGATCTAGGGTAAATGGGTGTCCCACGACTTTCCGAAATCGATGACACATGCTCTCATCATGTCCTCCAGTGTTTGGATAGTTCTCTTGCTCTATCCGTCAGTCTAAGGATGATAAGTTGTACTCATGTCCAGCTTGGTTCCAAGAGCTTTCTGAAGGGACTGCCAGAATCTTGAGGTAAACCTGCTATCTCGATCGTACATAATGGACACAGGCACACCGTGCAGTCGGACTATCTTTTGGATGTAGACTCGTGCAAGTCTTTCCATCTTGAATGATTCCTTAATCGGAAGGAAGTGAGCGGATTTTGTCAAACGATCGACAATTACCCAAATGGTATCATACCCACTCGGAGATCTGGGAAACTTGGTGATGAAATCCATGGTAATCATCTCCCATTTCCACTCAGGTATCTCGGGCTGCTAGAGCAGACCTGAGGGCTTCTGATACTCGACCTTTACCTTGGCGCAAGTCAGACACTTGCCCACCAAGATTGCGATTTCGGCTTTCATGTTTGGCCACCAGTATTGTGATGGGTTTTATGCATAAGAAACATTCCTATGTGCTCATACAAACCCTAATGCTTGAATCTAGGTTTCACTATTGAACATTATTTGATTCCAAGACTTACAAACCCTAATCTAGCATATAAACAACAAAACTAACATATAGAATCAGATCTAGATGTTTACCTCTTCAATTGTTGGCTTAGATCTTGTATATCTTCTTCTTTTGAGCCTAGAGTCACAAATGTAACTCCTCTAATGGTTCACAAACCCCACAAGCAAGAAGGCAATATGAGAGAGGGAGAGGGAAGCTAGAATTCGGCCTAGGTTACACTTAGAATCAAGTGGTAGCCGAATTCATGCCCTAGGGGTCATATTTATACTTACAGGTTACTAGGGTTTCACTCTAAACCCTAATGAACAGCTTAGCAACCAAGCAGCCCATGGAACCTTCTGGAATAAGGCCCTTGGACGAAAATATGATGGTTACCCATCATAATTTCGTTCCCCCTTAAGCCCATTAGGTTTCCTTAACCTAAACTCAACTATCATACATTTGACAGTTTATGCCCCTTTATTCAATTAATCTCTTTTGACCACCAAATTAATTCCTACTTAATTTATGACCAATACTAATTAAATAAATATGATTTCTCCTTTAATATATTACTCTTATAATATATTAATAAATCATAATACTCTCTCTTTCTCCTTAAATTACCTTGTCAAGTTGCTTTAGAGAAGGCAATCCAAAAGGACCATGCACAACCGGGTCAAGTACATACCAAATATAGTTACGGGCTTAGACACTATTCCAGCAGTCTCCCACTTGGATAAGTCTAGTAACTATATCTCACATATGACTTCAGAATCCGATTAACAATAGTAGCTCTTATACTTTGCTGTCAACTCTGATCAACTTGTCCTTTAGATAAGGGATCGTATAATCCTCTGTTCTGGATATCATGCTGACAATGCTTATTGTCCAGAAAAGTTCCTTGATTTCCAATTTGTTTGACATAGAATTTAGTTGAACACATCAACTTTGTTCTGACCGAGCCCGACACTTAAGTCAAACCAAATCATCAAGTGGCCAATATATATTCTCATAGATAAAAAGGAACAGATCAACTTCGACTCATATGCATCTATTATTTACAAATGGATCACACACAATAATGTGTTTTATAACATCAAGTTACTGATGCCTTTACGCATTATCAATGTATAACCTACCAGCAAACAACAACCATATCTCTATGTTTTAAGACTATATGATGTTATCGCTTTGCGATCACTTACGGTAAAACACCACTAAGTGATACATCAAACTCGGGTTTATTCCAATGCTTAACTCATATTCACAAGCACTCATGAACTTTGCAGCAAACCTTTGCTATGTCCAAAACATTTTAGACAATCTACAAAACAATTCATGACAGTCTTAATTCATACCTACTTCCAAAATATGACTGACTGTGGACCTTTTGAATAATCATATCATTCAGGAAGTCAAAACATGCAAAATGGAAACTGAAACGACCCAAAAATACGACCCAAAAATTTCGTTTTTCAACATACCCAAAAACCATAATCTGAGTGTCATATCGTAAAACCATACATGCTATTTCTCAAAATAATAATAAAACACTGTGCGGAAACTGTATCATATCCATGTCATATAAAAATCAGGAACTAAATCAACTCCCAGGATGAAAGCTGAAGCTGTGGTGTGTGCGATGCCATCAACCCGAGCTCTTCCCTCTGCTAGCGGAAGTACCTGAAACCAGAACTGAAACTGTAAGCACGAAGCTTAGTGAGCTCCCCCAAATTACCACATACCATACAATAATATATCGTGCACATACTGGGGCCTTGCCCCCTCCATCGGACCGAAGTCCGAAGCTGACCGACTGGGACTTTGTCCCCTACATCGGACCGGAGTCCGAAGCTCACATCAGACCGAAGTCCGAAGCTGACCGCGACCTTGTCCCCTACATCGAACCGAAGTCCGAAGCTGACATCGGACCGAAGTCCGAAGCTGACATCAGACCGATGTCCGAAGCTGGCTGGGACCTTGTCCCCTACATCGAACCGAAGTCCGAAGCTGACATCGGACCGAAGTCCGAAGCTGACTGATCATAACATAATCGTATCACTTAACATGAACACACATAACCCTGTCTAAGCCACGAAGGCATCAAACATGCTAACTACTGTATCGGATAAGAATCCGGATACTACTGCTAGCTAAACGGGCCGGCATTGTGGCCTTAGACCCGTTTCTACTGAAAAGGAACTCACCTCGTGAACTGGCTGCTGAGTGAATAACTCTGAGGGCTAACTGCTGCTGCTCCGGTATCTCCCCGGCTACAAGTCCATAAACACACTCAATCAAAAACTAAACATTGCACTGGGTAAAATTATTCTCTTACCCTAGGTCAAAGTCAACCCTTGGACAAAGTCAACTCTCGGTCAAAGTCAACCCACGGTTGACCTGACTCGCCGAGTTGGGCCGCCAACTCGCCGAGTCCCTGCTCTCACTCCTCGACCCTACTCGCTGCTACTCGTTGAGTATGACATAGACTCGACGAGTACTCATTCGATCAAAGAACTCAGACAATCTTCATCCGACTCACCGAGTCATATGAACAACTCGACGAGTTGTTCTTGAATCTAAGAAGATTGCCTTGGACTCGCCGAGTTGTATGAACAACTCGTCGAGTCCCTCCATTACTGAGTCTACCATCGAACTCGCTGAGTCCACTCCACAACTCACAGGGCCCACTCGACATCGCTCAAAAGGAAGAAATCGGGGACACGCGACTCGACTCGCCGAGTCGTTCTTCCGACTCGCCGAGTCACCGCCATGCAACTATTCTACACTCTATTCTGCTCGAATCCAATACATACAATTGATAGATCTGAGTCCAATAAGCTGATTTACCACGTAAAGTTTCCAACTTTACGTGTATAACCTCATGTATAAGGGAAATAAGGCTAAAAGATGCACAAAATGAGTAGATCTATGGTTAATATGCAAGGTAACTCCAAAAAGGCAGTAGATCTGGGCTCTACAACACCCAATCATTCAGATCTAAAGATATCACGACTTATTGAGGCATTCATGCAACATAAGGCTTGGAACAAGCATCAACTAGATCCTAGGAGAGCTCTAATGGAGGTTTAAAGCATATAACAAGAGGGAAAATCCGAAAATACCTCAAATAACTCAGATTTGCTCTTGGATCTTTGCACTACACCTCTTCTCCTTGCTCCTTGCTTCTTCCCCTTCTTCAAGCCTTCACAAAAAGGCACAAAACACTTAGCTCACACAAGGGTGGATTAGGGTTCTTTCTCACAGTGTTCTCAGGGTGAGGGAGGCGAGAATGGGGCTATAAGGTGTCTTAAATAGTGGGCAACCCGGGGATTTAGGGTTTCTCCCAGACGGGCAGACTCGCCGAGTCCAGAATATGGACTCGCCGAGTCGCCAGCTAATCACGTGCTCGAAATCCTGACCTTACTCGGCGAGTCAGGCTATGAACTCGCCGAGTCCCTCTTGCAAAACTTCAAAATAAATACCAAGGAATTACCATAACGGACACGGGTCGTTACAATTCTCCCCCACTTATCTCAGACTTCGTCCTCGAAGTCTGCTATGGCTGAATCTGCAAATAACTCTGGGTAGTGCTCCCTCATCTCCTCCTCAGCCTCCCAAGTCCACTCAGACCCCTTCCGGTGCTGCCACTGCACCTTTACTAATTGAATTTCCTTGTTCCTCAAGGTCTTGGTCTTCCGGTCCAGAATTGCGACCGGTCTCTCAATATAATTCAGGCTGCTATCAACCTGAATATCCTCGAGGGGAACGACTGCTGACTCATCCACCAGGCACTTTCTCAACTGAGACACGTGGAAGGTGTTGTGGATCTGACTAAGCTCCTCAGGAAGATCTAACCGATAAGCAACCCGACCCACCCGGGCCAAAACCCTGAAAGGACCAATAAATCTAGGGCCCAACTTGCCCCTCTTCCGGAACCTGATGACACCCTTCCAAGGTGAGACCTTCAGAAGGACCATATCTCCCACCTGGAACTCCAAGTCCGAACGCCTCCTATCGGCGTAGCTCTTCTGCCGACTCTAAGCAGTCTGCAGTCTACTACGGACCTGCTGGATCAACTCAGTCATCTTGAGCACCACCTTCGTGCTCCCGATGACCCGCTGACCGACCTCGCCCCAACAAATCGGGGTCCTACACTTCCTCCCATACAGCATCTCAAAGGGAGGTCGGTCAATGCTCACATGATAACTGTTGTTATACGAGAATTCCGCTAACGGAAGATACGTATCCCAACTGCCACCGAAATCTAGGATACATGCCCTAAGCATATCCTCGAGAGTCTGAATCGTCCTCTCGCTCTGCCCGTCTGTCTGAGGGTGGAAAGCGGTGCTGAAATGGAGACGAGTACCCATCTCGTCGTGGAACCGCTTCCAGAACCTGGATGTGAAACGGACATCTTGGTCAGACACCACCGATACCGGCACTCCATGACGTGCCACAATCTCTCGCACATAGATATCGGCTAACTTCTCCGCCGATATACTCTCCTGGATCGGGATAAAATGGGCACTCTTCGTCAACCGATCCACTACTACCCATATCGAATCCACTCCTCGTGCTGTCTTGGGAAGCTTGGTGACAAAATCCATGGTGATGTCCTCCCATTTCCACACGGGAATGTCCAACGGCTGCATCTTGCCGTGAGGTCTCTGGTGCTCTGCCTTGACCTTCCGGCAGGTCAGGCGTCTCTCGACGTACCAGGCGACGTCCCGCTTCATACAGGGCCACCAATAATCAGGTCGAAGATCTCGATACATCTTCGTCGCCCCTGGGTGGATAGAAAACCGAGACTTATGAGCCTCATCCATCTACACTTGCCGTACTCCACCCCAGTATGGTACCCACACTCTCCCGTGAAGCGTCAGCAAACCACGACTATCATAATCAAACGAGGCTACTCGGCCCACGATCCTCTCACACTTCTGTCTTTCCTCCTTGAGGCCCTCCACCTGAGCCTCCTTGATCCGCTCCAGCAACGGAGTGATCACTGTCATCCTCAAACATAGATATCTGATAGGGGCCGCCGACACTTTGCGGCTCAGGGCATCGGCCACCACGTTGGCCTTCCCTGGATGGTAAAGGATCTCACAGTCGTAATCCTTTAGCACATCCAACCACCTCCTCTGCCTCATATTCAGACTCGGCTGATCCATAAGGTACCTCAAACTCTTGTGATCCGTGTAAATAGTACAACGGACCCCATAAAGGTAATGCCTCCAAATCTTGAGGGCAAACACAACTGCCCCCAGCTCCAAATCATGGGTAGGATAATTAGCCTCGTGAGGCTTCAACTGTCTCGAGGCATAAGCTATCACATGGCCTCGCTGCATCAAAACTGCTCCCAAACCTGTGATCGAGGCATCACAATAGACTACAAAATCCTCTACTCCTTCTGGCAAGGTAAGGATCGGAGCCTCGCACAATCTCTGCCTGAGGGTCTCGAATGCTGACTGCTGCTCCGGACCCCAACGAAATACCACTGACTTCTTGGTCAGTCGGGTGAGCGGCACTGCTATCTTGGAGAAATCCTGAATAAATCTCCGATAATACCCTGCCAACCCTAGGAAGCTCCGAATCTCAGATGGAGACTTCGGGACCTCCCACTGCATCACGGCCTCTATCTTGGCCGGATCTACCAGAATACCCTTCTGGTTGACGAGGTGACCAAGGAACTGCACCTCGCGCAACCAGAACTCACATTTGGAGAACTTTGCGAAAAGTCTCTCCCTCCTCAAAACCTCCAGCACCTCCCGCAGGTGCTCCTCGTGCTGCTCCTGCGTCTTGGAATATACCAAGATATCATCTATGAACACTATCACTGACCGATCCAGCATCGGCCTACACACGCGGTTCATGAGATCCATGAACGCGGCTGGAGCATTGGTGAGCCCAAATGGCATCACCACAAACTCGTAATGACCATACCTGGTCCTGAAAGCAGTCTTCTGCACATCCTCATCTCTAACCCGCATCTGATGATATCCGGAGCGTAGATCGATCTTGGAGAACCAAGACGCTCCCTGAAGCTGATCAAACAAATCGTCTATCCTCGGGAGTGGGTAACGGTTCTTCACCGTTATCTTATTCAACTCCCGGTAATCTATACACATACGATGCGACCCATCCTTCTTCCTTACAAACAGGATCGGCGCTCCCCAAGGCGAACTGCTCGGCCGAATGAAACCCTTGTCTAACAGCTCCTGCAGCTGTGTAGACAACTCCTGCATCTCAGGGGGAGCTAGTCGATACGGTGCCTTGGCTATCGGAGCCGCACCAGGAATGAGGTCGATCCTGAACTCGACCTGTCTCTCAGGAGGTATCCCCGGCAAATCCTCGGGAAACACGTCCGGGTAATCTCGAACAATAGGAACATCATCAACTGTCGACTTGCCCTTCTCCCGGGCATCCAAAACGTAAGCTACAAAACCGGCGCAACCCTGCTGAACATAGCGCCTCGCCCTTGCGGCGGAACAAAAGGTCGGTCCTCGCTGTGGCCTCTCGCCCTGAATCACCAACTCTCCCCCACTGGGAGTGCGAACCCTCACTAGCTGAAGCTCACAATCAATCACTGCCCCATTAGGGCTTAGCCAATCCATACCCACAATAACCTTATTCCCTCGCAGGGGAATAGGTACCAGATCCACTGAAAACTGCTCATCAAATAACTAAAGAGAACACCCTCTATGCACTCTGCCGACCCTCACGGTCCTATCATCCGCTATCTCTACCTCTAATGGGCAATCCAGCTCCCCTGGAGCTCTACTGAATCTCTTGCTAAGCGCAAGTGATACGAATGATCAGGTAGCCCCCGAATCGAATAATACCATAGCAGAAATGCCGTTCACAGAGAACGACCCTGAATAAAACATACAATCATAAGCAATATACAATCAATAATAATAAAGAGATAAAGGGAAGATACATACCCGTCACCACATCAGGAGTCGCTCGCGCCTCCTCTGCTGTCATCTGAAACGCCCTACTCTTCGCCACTGGCGCATCAACTCGGCCCTGCCGGCCATTTGTAATCCTCAAAGTAGCAGGGGCAGGTGCAGCCACCTTCCCTGCTGCAGCTAAACCCGGACACTTGGACTTTTTATGTCCCCTCTGATTGCACTGAAAGCAAATCAGATCTGATGCTGCAACGGCAGTAGCTGGAGCCGTACAATCCCTACTCAAATGTCCAATCCGACCGCACTTGAAGCAGCCGGAACTCCCTGCCTTGCACGCTCCTTCGTGCATCTTCCCACACCTACCACATCGACCGTGGCTCGGCTGGCCCCTAGACCTGTGATCTGAAACCCTGGGCTTTTTGCCCGAACCGCCTGAACCCGAAACCGCCTCCGGTTTCCTCTTCTTCTCCATCTCAAGATCAATCTCCCTCTCCCGAGCCCTAGCAATCATATCTTCCAACGTTTTACAGCTGGACCGACTCACAAACTGGCGGATATCGCTCCGCAACATCTCATGATAACGGGCCTTCTTCATTTCCTCATCAGCTACATACTGAGGAACGAGAAGGGCCCTCTCCCTGAACTTGGCGGTGATCTCCGCCACTGTCTCTGTAGTCTGGGTGAGGTCCTGAAACTCCCTAGCTAGCTGTTGCACCTCAATGACCGGTGCAAACTCCGCCCTGAACCTGGTAGAGAAATCAGCCCAGGTCATGGCGTCCAATGCTGCATCATCCCCAATGGCATGCCCGACCTCCTCCCACCAATCTCGTGCCCTGTCCTTCAGAAGACAGGACGCCAATCTGACCTTGTCCCCCTCGGGACATCTGCTAGTACGGAAAGCGTTGACCACATCCGCCAACCATCTGGTGCTCGCTATGGGTTCTCGCGCCCCATGATAGTCCGGAGCTCCACATGCCCTGAACTCCCTGAAGGAAAGGGTACGCGACCCCATCATGGCCGCCACCTCGGCACGGAAGGTGCCCAATCTCTCATCCATCAGCTCTAGAATCCCCTCCTTGATCGAACCGAAGATCATAGGAGTCTGCTCTATAATGATGCGTGTAATCTCCGAAGAAAGAAACTCTCGAGTCTGCTCATCCATGTGCTCATCCCCCGAACCTGAACCTGAACCCTCCCCGGCACCTCCGCTGCCGGCTGCTGGTCTCGAACGCAAAACCACCATTCTGAAACACATCACAACTTCATCAGAAAACAGAAATATCTCGAGGGATTATTGATACTACAACTAGCTTCCTGGTCTTGTCTCAGCCTTTCTTGATTCGAGTACGGATCCTCTGCTTCCAGTAGTACGGGCCCATACTACCTTCCACATCTATCCGTACTTTCTTCAAGAACTGCCCTGACTCCACCAAGTCACTTCTACTAATACTGATCTCTGCTACTCCCATCCTAGGCTTGCCCCAGGGAAACCTCAAACTCAACTCAACTAGTCCTCAGCTGCTGCAGGTCTCCTTATAATTCTAATTAACCACCACCTGAACACCATCACATGTGACTAGGATCAGATAATCCTTCGAGTAAAAGACCCGCCCCTATAACGGTTGGACTCAAACAAGAGATGCGCAATAGGGCCAGTTCCCGCACTCTGGGATTATTCAACCCTGATCACATATGGTGTAACGTGTTCACCTAATGGCTAACTTCCATCACTCAGAACTCCCACAAAGCACGCAGCAAGCAGCATTCGGATAAAGGAAACATACTCAGGCAAAACTATTCTCAAAACGAGAAACTGATCTAGCATACAGTGCTAAGCTCATACTATCAGGCATAACCTAAACAGGCTATCCTACTGCTGTCTACTCAATACTAGCATGCAATACTCATAAAGCGGTAACACATAAAGCAGGCACATAAGGCATCCTCCTAGATCCTTAGTCCTATACTAGCATGCTGTTCTACAGAAACTGAAACTGAACAAACAACTTGTATGGGTAATTTGGGAGTACTTACTTGAGCTCGGCTGATCGCATGCACCACACCCTTATCTTGTTTAAAAAATTTCTTTCCCTCTAAGTGCTTTCAAAACTCCTTTAGAAAACATTTTCCTTTTTAGAAAAAAATCTTTTTATTTCCCTTAGTTTGAGTTCAGATACACCCGGAAGTGCATCCGAATCCCTCAAACCAGGGCTTTGATACCAACTTGAGACAACCCAAAAATACGACCCAAAAATTTCGTTTTTCAACATACCCAAAAACCATAATCTGAGTGTCATATCGTAAAACCATACATGCTATTTCTCAAAATAATAATAAAACACTGTGCGGAAACTGTATCATATCCATGTCATATAAAAATCAAGAACTAAATCAACTCCCAGGATGAAAGCTGAAGCTGTGGTGTGTGGGATGCCATCAACCCGAGCTCTTCCCTCTGCTAGCGGAAGTACCTGAAACCAGAACTGAAACTGTAAGCACGAAGCTTAGTGAGCTCCCCCAAATTACCACATACCATACAATAATATATCGCGCACATACTGGGGCCTTGCCTCCTCCATCGGACCGAAGTCCGAAGCTGACCGACTGGGACTTTGTCCCCTACATCGGACCGGAGTCCGAAGCTCACATCAGACCGAAGTCCGAAGCTGACCGGGACCTTGTCCCCTACATCGAACCGAAGTCCGAAGCTGACATCGGACTGAAGTCTGAAGCTGACATCAGACCGATGTCCGAAGCTGGCTGGGACCTTGTCCCCTACATCGAACCGAAGTCCGAAGCTGACATCGGACCGAAGTCCGAAGCTGACTGATCATAACATAATCGTATCACTTAACATGAACACACATAACCCTGTCTGAGCCACGAAGGCATCAAACATGCTAACTACTGCATCGGATAAGAATCCGGATACTACTGCTAGCTAAACGGGCCGGCATTGTGGCCTTAGACCCGTTTCTACTGAAAAGGAACTCACCTCGTGAACTGGCTGCTGAGTGAATAACTCTGAGGGCTAACTGCTGCTGCTCCAGTATCTCCCCGGCTACAAGTCCATAAACACACTCAATCAAAAACTAAACACTGCACTGGGTAAAATTATTCTCTTACCCTAGGTCAAAGTCAACCCTTGGACAAAGTCAACTCTCGGTCAAAGTCAACCCACGGTTGACCTGACTCGCCGAGTTGGGCCGCCAACTCGCCGAGTCCCTGCTCTCACTCCTCGACCCTACTCGCTGCTACTCGTCGAGTATGACATAGACTCGACGAGTACTCATTCGATCCAAGAACTCAGACAATCTTCATCCGACTCGCCGAGTCATATGAACAACTCGACGAGTTGTTCTTGAATCTAAGAAGATTGCCTTGGACTCGCCGAGTTGTATGAACAACTCGCCGAGTCCCTCCATTACTGAGTCTACCCTCGAACTCGCTGAGTCCACTCCACAACTCACAGGGCCCACTCGACATCGCTCAAAAGGAAGAAATCGGGGACACGCGACTCGACTCGCCGAGTCGTTCTTCCGACTCGCCGAGTCACCGCCATGCAACTATTCTACACTCTATTCTGCTCGAATCCAATACATACAATTGATAGATCTGAGTCCAATAAGCTGATTTACCACGTAAAGTTTCCAACTTTACGTGTACAACCTCATGAATAAGGGAAATAAGGCTAAAAGATGCACAAAATGAGTAGATCTATGGTTAATATGCAAGGTAACTCCAAAAAGGCAGTAGATTTGGGCTCTACAACACCCAATCATTCAGATCTAAAGATATCACGACTTATTGAGGCATTCATGCAACATAAGGCTTGGAACAAGCATCAACTAGATCCTAGGAGAGCTCTAATGGAGGTTTAAAGCATATAACAAGAGGGAAAATCCGAAAATACCTCAAATAACTCAGATTTGCCCTTGGATCTTTGCACTACACCTCTTCTCCTTGCTCCTTGCTTCTTCCCCTTCTTCAAGCCTTCACAAAAAGGCACAAAACACTTAGCTCACACAAGGGTGGACTAGGGTTCTTTCTCACAGTGTTCTCAGGGTGAGGGAGGCGAGAATGGGGCTATAAGGTGTCTTAAATAGTGGGCAACCCGGGGATTTAGGGTTTCTCCCAGACGGGCAGACTCGCCGAGTCCAGAATATGGACTCGCCGAGTCGCCAGCTAATCACGTGCTCGAAATCCCGACCTTACTCGGCGAGTCAGGCTATGAACTCGCCGAGTCCCTCTTGCAAAACTTCAAAATAAATACCAAGGAATTACCATACCGGACACGGGTCGTTACAGAAACAATAGATAAATAACCAACATAAGATAGTAACTTTACTCATAAATAACACAATTTTATTTATTCATCAAATGTCAAGTACAAACTATCTATTACACATTTCCTATCTAATCCAAACTTATATCATCCTTCAGCCCAATGCTCCTAGCGTGCTGCAAGTGTTTGACCCTACTCAGTCCCTTCGTAAGGGGATCTGCTGGGTTCTCTTCTGATGATACCCTCTTCACAACGAGGAGTCCCTCTTCTACCCGATGTCTGATAAAATGGTATTTTCTGTAAATATGTCGAGATCTGCCATGATCTCTCGGTTCCTTGCTCAAGGCAGCCGCTCCTTCATTATCACAGAAAATTTCCATCGGCTCTTTTATGGATGGCACAACTCCAAGGTCTCCAATGAAGTTCTTCAACCATATAGCCTCCTTTGACGCTTCACTCGCCGCAATATACTCTGATTCGCACGTTGAATCAGCTACGGTCTCTTGCTTGGAACTTTTCCAAGTCACTGCTCCTCCATTTAGGGTAAAAACCCAGCCCGACTCGGTTCATATTAACTATCTCTGTCTTTGTACTTGGGCTCTAAGTCTTACTCAGCTTGGTATTGCTTTGGATTGGCAACTCCCCTTTCTTGAAATTTTCCATACTAAAATGCTTTAGTACCTTTTCCAAGTATGTATCCTGACTGAGTCCTATCAGTCTCTTTTCCAAGTATGTATCCTGACTGAGTCCTATCAGTCCAAGAATATAAGCAGCCTCTCCGAGGTCCTTCATAGCGAAACATTTCCCAAGCCAAGACTTGACCTCCTGCAAGGTTGGGACATCGTTTCCTATGAGTAGTATGTCGTCGACATACAATACAAGGAAGCTTACTATACTCCCACTGGCTTTGACATACATACAAGATTCATCTTCACTTTGCAGAAAGCCAAACTCTTTAACCTTCTCGTCAAAACAAAGATTCCATCTGCGAGATGCTTGTTTCAATCCATAAATGGATTTCTCAAGCTTGCATACTCTATTTGGATGCTTTGCATCGACAAAACCCTCTGGCTGATTCATGTAGACATCCTCAGCCAACTTTCCATTAAGGAAAGCGGTTTTCACGTCCATCTGCCATATTTCATAATCATGAAACGCAGCTATGGCAAGCATCACCCTAATAGACTTTATCTTCGCAACTAGTGAGAAGGTCTCATCATAGTCAACTCTGGGAGTTTGAGTAAAGCCCTTCGCAACCAATCGCGCTTTATAAGTATGCACTTTCCCATCCATGTCCGTCTTCTTCTTGAAGATCCACTTGCACCCGACTATCTTACAACCCGGTACATTATCAACCAAATTCCAAACTTGGTTGTCGTACATGGACTGAATCTCGCTGTCCATAGCATCTTTCCATTTTGCAGACTCCGGGCCTGCCATGGCTTCCTTATAGCTGCTAGGTTCATCCAAATTTACTAGTGTACTATCACTAATAAATGTATCCCCTTCAGTAGTGTTGAGTTGAAGACTCGTTTGAAGATTGCGTCATTGGGCTCGGCTCTTAGTCCATTTGTTTTGTACTCCGGTTTTGGGCCTGTCCAACCGTGAGTTTGCTAGGTTTACTATATAAAGATATGCTTGCATGCATATTAGGTCAACAATTCAGAAGTAACGATTACGATAGTATTTCAGATTTCTTTTATCGTTCTTGTAAACCTCCAACCCTCTATAGTTGATGTTCTTGATCGAGCTCTTCTGAGGGTTTATTTTATAATTATTCGACGCGTTTGATTCATCCTTCAGTTGTTCTTTATTTTGCGTTCGTTCTTGCTGTTTAATATTTATTTACCTGTTTAAGATCTAATCGATCTTACAGATTAAGTTTTAATCTCATCAATTGGTATCAGAGCAGGAGGCTGTGTAATCGATACACTTCTTTTCTGCGATAAGGTTTCAATTAGGGTTTTTTCGCAATTACTGATATTTATTGAGTCGTCATCTCATTATTGACGTATCTTGATATTTTGTTATTTTGCCCTAATCTGAGTTATTACAAGTCTGATCTTTGAACAGGTTTTTCGATCATAATGGATGAGTCGCAATCGAATCCCATCAATATTTCCAACAGCATCGGTTCAACCACGAAGATTCCCATCCTATATACCCATGATTATGAAGTCTGGGCGCATCACTTCGAAGACTATGTTATAGGATCTGAGGATAATGGATACCTCATATGGGAAGCAATTATCAATGGACCATTTTCCCACTCTGCAACGTCGAGGATTATTAAAACTCAAAAGGAGTATAATGATCTGCTGAAGGATGTTAAAGATATTGCGCAAGATGAAAAGGACAAATTCCAGTGCAATATCAAGGCGATAAGGTTGATCAGATTCGCCCTTCAGTCCGACACCTTTAGGTTGGTAAGCTCATGCACGACGGCAAAGGAAGTTTGGTATAGACTTCGTGAACTGTACTCTACAGACGAGGATCTTGAACACTCTATCCAAACCTTACTCTTATCTGAGTTTGGAGAATTTAGGCAAGGAGCCAAAGAAACTGTGACCCAAACGTTCGATCGCTTCAATCATCTTCTCAGCAAGATGATCAAACATGACATCGACAGGAAGCTTATCGAGCAGAAGGTTACGTTTCTAAATGGTCTAAGGTCAGAGTGGAGAGCAGTGGTGTCTACAGTTAAAGCCCATGAGTAGTTTAAATCATATTCTTTGGCGAAACTGGTGGGTATTCTCAAGTCTCAGGAGAAAATTGTGCTGCAGGAAAAGAATGTTGTCTCACGCCTAGGTTCGCTGGCCCTCCTGTCAAAAAGTAAAGCTGTGATGGAGGATGAAGACTTCAACTTAGAGGAGTATGACCTCACGTCTGAGGATTATGCTATGATGGTGTCTAACCCCAAGAGGTTCATTAAGAAGAGATTCCCCAGCAACAAAAACCGAAACTGGCAGGGGAGTTATAGTTTAGAAAAGGTTAACAATGAACCGAAGGTTGAAGAGTCCAAGAAGGAACCGAAGGCAGATGGTGATTCTGGAGTAAGCTGTTACTACTGTGGTGGGAAACACCACTATGCTAAGGATTGTGTCCTCAAAAAGATGGCTGAAAAAGATGAGGAAAAGGATGAGGAAGCTTTGCTGCAGAAAAAGCTCGATGAGATGAGGAAGAAGAAATCTACCGCTAATCCTTCCATGAATGCTCTAATTGTGCAGGGTTCGGTTGTTGATGACGAGTTCAGTGGCGTGGAAGTTTGGTCAACCGACTCCGAAGACAACGAAGTGAGGAAGCCTTCGCATGGAAAGGCCTGTGTGGCTAAAGAGGAGAGCAATGGAGGCAGGTGCCTGATGGTGTCTGAAGTGTCTCCTATGAGGGGATACAACACTGATGGTGGAAGCAATGAACCGAAGGAGTAGCAGGATATGTGTTTTACAGCCAAACTGCTCAGCATGCAGTTCAACGAGCTCGATGAACTGATCAAGAAGGTACAATCGGTCTTTGTTTCATTTAAAGTACCACAATGCTCCTATGAAAAAGAACTAAAAAGTGTTAATACACGAATCTCTCATCTAGATAGTAGTTTAACTCAAACTCGAGTCACCAATTCTAACCTAACTGATCAATTAAGCAGGGTGTCTTCGAAGAGTGAGGAGCGGCGCATGTGGATCGAGTTGAAGGAGTCTGAATTAGTTAAAATAAAAGACAAAAACATTTATTTACAGAGAGACAATTTAAAGTTGTTAAAACAGCGAAATGTTTTTTGTTTGATTGCAAAACGTCTTTATACTAATATTACTCAGCTTCACTTGGATTGTGAGATAGGACAAAAGATCCATCGCATGATTTTGCCCTTCCTTGACTTTAAGGAGGATGAAATCGATGCTGAAGCTTATAATTGTGAGAGTGTGATATCATCTTATGACGTCAATCCGACCTATATGTATGGACTGGACAAAATTGAATCTTTCATTAAATCCAAGGACCACAAGGACATGCTCAAAAACCTTTTGGATGAAAATCATAGACTTAAACTGAGAACCAAAACCATACAAAAATTTGACTCTTTAAACGCCAACTTGAGCTCAGAAAATAAAATTGATGTTGAAAATGCATCTGAGCTTAATGAGGATGAAAATATGAGTGAAATTTCTGTAGAGGACACGGTTGACTGCTCAGAATTTGTGAAAAGCGAACCTGAAAACCACAAGAATCTAATTTCAGAAAATTCAGTGGAATTCGCTCGATTGTCCCAACAAAAGTCCCCGATCTTAGCAGAAAAAGCAGTTGTATATCAAAAGGTCAGGACCACTCCAAATCAAGTGTACAAGGTCACAGGAGTAACCGAACATCAGACTGCTGAACTCACAGCTATTGTAAACGAAGATAATGCTGATGGCTGCGATAAGTTCTTTTGGTCAGCTCCAATCGATAATGCAGATGAAACGGTAGGCTTGTCAGAAAGGACTTCATGGATTAGTAAAGGTAGATACATACCAGAACCCTTGAACAAGCTAGATAATTTCGATGTGCCAAGTACCAGTGGTACGAAAGACATTCCTCAAGAGAATGGAAGCTCAGCAAAAGAAGATGTTCCCTCTAGTTCGTCAGTTCAAAGTGAAACTCCCACAGTCCAAAGTGAACCAGCCAAGGAGAAACCGAAAATGAAAGCCAATATCCATCATCAACCGAAGCAGATGAGGAATAAGAAACGTGAAAGGAACCAGAGATATAGGAAGAAACTCTCTGAAAGGAAACAATTCTGGCAATCCCATAATGCATATTTCTCACATCAAGACAAGAATCTGAAGTTTGAGAACAATCCTGTCAAAAAGCATGTGAGCCACAACAACCGAAAGCCAAGGTTCGGTTCGGAAAAGAATACCTAACGAAAGCAAAGGTTCGGTTCTAAGGATGACTCCAACCGAAAGCAAAGGTTCGGTTCACAGAACGACTCCAACCGAAAG
Organism: Lactuca serriola; assembly: GCF_051521515.1. Lineage (NCBI taxonomy): Eukaryota > Viridiplantae > Streptophyta > Magnoliopsida > Asterales > Asteraceae > Lactuca > Lactuca serriola. The sequence continues at coordinate 220,863,259 of NC_136412.1, read as the reverse complement.
CATAGGTTCGTTTCTGAAATCAAAAGAGATCAAAACTCTAAGGTCAGTCCCACCAATGATTAAAAGCAAAAGGGTCACCTAGAGTCTCCAGCCAAGAAGTCATATCTATCAAAGTCCACTTCTTCTCATTCATCTAGTTCTTCTAATTCTTCCAATTCCTCTCCATCTCGCTCTAAAGTTCACTCAGTTCATTCTCAAACATCTCATTCTTCAGCTGAATAAAAGGGCAAACAGAAGGTTTCTGCATCCAAACCAGAGTCTAAACCGAACACACCTAATCCTAATAAAATCAAAGTTTTTACCATCAAAAAGAAAGATTAAACAACACTAATAAAACGAACATATCTTGTTGACATCTCTCTTACTATTCCTGTTCCTGTGAAAGGCTCACGTGGACCCAAGAAACTTTGGGTTCCTAAATCTGCTTAATTTTTGCAGGTTATAAGTGACGAGCAGTTTGACGAAGAATGGTACATCGATAGTGGCTGCTCGCGTCACATGACAGGGAGGAAAGAAGAGCTGAGGGAATACAGGTCTCTTACAAATGGTGGCAACGTCAAGTTTGGAAACAACTCTTTCGGCACCATAAAGGGATACAGAATGATTACCAATGGTGATTTCACTATAAGGAAGGTGGCATATGTGGAAGGACTACAACACAACCTCATCAGTGTATCTCAGCTTGTTGGAGGTATCAGTCTCAAACTCTCATTCGACGATGAAGGTTCTGAAATTATCGAGAAGAAAACGAAGAAAGTAATTCTCAAATCTGAGCGTAAGGGTGAAATGTTTCCTCTAAACCTCAAACCCATCAAGGGAAACCCAACTATATGCCTGTTATCAAAAGCACAATCAGACGAAAGCTGGTTGTGGCATCGAAGACTCTCTCATCTCAACTTTAAAGATATCAACAAACTTGTCACTGGAGGCCATTTTCGAGGTCTTCCATTACTCAAGTTCGACAGAGATCATTTGTGTGCTGCATGTGAAATGGGGAAGCAGAGTCGTCAAAGTCATCCATCTATAATTAACACGAAAGTTGTTGAACCACTAGAATTACTTCATATTGATTTGTGTGGTCCATCATCTATCGAAAGCATCAGTGGTAGCAAGTATATTCTTGTTATTGTTGATGACTTTTCGCGATTTACATGGGTGTTCTTTCTAAAGCTCAAATCTGAAGCGACTCATAAGCTGAAAGTGTTCATCAAGCAGATTGAGGTACAACTCAAGAAGGTCGTTCGCAACATCAGGAGCGACAATGGTCTGGAATTCAAGAACAGGGAATTGAAGAATTTCTGGCAGAAAAGGGAATAAGTCATAACTTCTCAGCTCCCTACACACCTCAATAGAACGGAATTGTCGAAAGACGAAACCGATCTTTGTGTGAAGCTGCCCGAACAATGCTAAGTTTCGCTTCCTTACCTCTTTATTTTTGGGCTGATGCTATTTCTGCTGCTTGTTTTACGCAGAACAGGTCATATCTCAACAAGCGCTTCACGCTCACACCTTACGACATTCTCAACAACAGAAAGCCCAATGTGAAATTTTTCCACGTGTTCGGCTCACGGTGTTTCATCTTTAACTCTAAAGAACACCGCAACAAGTTCGATGTCAAAGCCGACGAGGGAATCTTTCTAGGCTACTCTCTCACTTCCAAAGCATACAGAGTCCTAAACAAGCGTTCGAGGAAAATTGAAGAGACCTATTACGTGACTTTCGATGATAGCTATGTCAAAAAGCTACAGGCCAAAGAAGACACGGCTGGGGAAATCTTTCCTCAAACTGGCCAAGTCACAGTCTCGATCGCTAATCTATACGAGAAATTTATGGAGCTATTTGACGAACCAGAGAAAGCCACTCTCTCAGAAGCAGGTGCAGCAGACAACAAGGTTGACCATATGAAACAAATTGTCGAAGAAGCTGCCAGGAGAATGAACGAAGGAGGATCGAATTCTGATAAACCTCCATCCAACGATGCTTCAGTTGAGGGGGAGCCAAGATCACATGTTGAGGGGGAGCCAAGCTCTACAACTGCTACCGAAAGTACTTCTCCAACCGAAAGTGCTTCACCAATCGAAGGTGCATCAACGCCTGAAAGCCCAGCACCACAAGAAACCTCTGAACCTCAAGTTTCTCATAGCTCATCAATCGAGGGGGAGCATGGTGATATGTCACTCGACTACGAAAGCCAATCCGAGCCAGAAGAAATGATCAATGCTGAACTAGACCCAACCTTTGATCCAAACTATCCTCCTCTCACCAAATGGACCAGAGATCATCCTATCTCTCAAGTGGTTGGTGATGTCTCTAAAAAGGTTCTGACCCGATCACAACTGAAGGCAAAACAGACATCCTTATTTTCCAAAGTTGAGTTTTGTATGTTTAACTCTTTCGTATCAAAAGTTGAACCGAAGACAGTTAATACTGCTCTCGATCACTCCGATTGGGTTCAAGCGATGCAAGACGAACTAAATGAATTTGAAAGGAACAAAGTCTGGCGTCTCATTCCAACTCCTCCAGATGCCTCGGTTGTTGGTCTCAAATGGGTCTTTAGGAATAAAATGGACAACGAAGGGAACGTGATAAGGAACAAAGCTCGTCTGGTGGTAAAAGGATATTGTCAGGAGGAAGGGATTGATTATGAAGAGACTTTCGCTCCTGTAGCTAGGCTCGAATCTGTAAGAATCTTTCTTGCTTATGCTGCTCACAAAAACTTCGAAGTTTTCCAAATGGACGTTAAGTGTGCATTTCTTAATGGAGAACTAGAAGAAACAGTTTACGTGGAGCAACCTCCTGGGTTCATGAACGAAAAGTATCGAAATCATTGCTACATTCTGGATAAAGCTGTGTATGGACTCAAACAAGCTCCGAGAGCCTGGTATGAAACGCTAACTAAATTCTTAAAGATGTCCAAATTCAAACAAGGTTCGGTTGACCCAACCTTCTTTCGCAAAAAGGAAGGTAACCACCTTATGATAGTTCAAATTTATGTCGATGACATCATCTTTGGCTCCACGAATCCCAGCCTAACAGCTGAATTCAGAAAGCTGATGGAGACTAAATTTGAAATGAGCTCAATGGGTCCTATTAATTTTTTCCTTGGTTTAAATATTAGATAGGGACCCGAAGGCATCTTTATCAATCAGGAAGCTTACACGAAGACTCTCCTAGCAAAGTTTGGTATGATGGGAGACTCCAAAGTCAAAGTCCCAATGGCATTCGGCACCAAACTAACTCCATCTCTAGACAAACTGGTTGTTGATATCACGCTCTATCGTCAAATGATAGGCTCACTAATGTATCTTACTACTAGCATGCCTGACATCATGTTTGCTGTGTGTTACTGTGCTAGATTTCAGGCAAACCCACGTGAACCTCACATGCTTGCAGTCAAGAACATTCTACGCTATCTCAAGCGAACTGCCTCCTTAGGTCTATGGTATCCATCCAACTCAGGCTTCTTCGTTCAAGCCTACTCAGATGCAGACCTTGGAGGATGTGGACTCGACAGAAAAAGCACCACTGGCGGCTGTCAATTCCTTGACGGGAAGTTGGTTAGCTGGCAATCAAAGAAACAAACGTGCGTGTCGTTGTCTACTGCCGAAGCGGAATACATAGCCGCTGCATCCTACACCTCCCAAGTGATTTGGATCCAGAGTCAACTTCGAGACTATGGACTCAATATGAAGAAGATCCCACTATATTGTGACTCTGAAAGTGCAATTAGGATCTGTCATAACCCAGTGCAACACTCTAAAACCAAACACATAGCACTGAGGTATCACTTCATCAAAGATCACGTGGAAGATGGAAACGTCGAAGTACACTTTGTAAGAACCACTGATCAACTGGCTGACGTCTTTACCAAAGCTCTTCCTGAAGCATCATTCAACAGAATTTTACAAGGGCTAGGTATGATGGAATCAGAGTCAGTACCTCAAACTACCTCTCAACCTCAAACGTAAGAAGCGAAATTAACCGAACATTCAGGTTCGGTTACATCATCTGACTCGCTCATCCCCACAAAGGTAGTTTTCTTGGTTGTATATTTCATGTACAAAGTTGTTTCTCTTATTGTCAAAAGTATATTCTGATTACATGTCTAAATTCCTTGGTTTTCTAAAATTTTCCAAAACCGAAACCTACCGAAGGCTCGGGTTCGGTTTTCTAAAATTTTCCAAAACCGAAACCTACCGAAGGTTTGGGTTCGGTTTCTCAAAATTTTCCAAAACGGAAACCTACCGAACGCTCGGGTTTGGTTTTCCAAAATTTTCTTGAACCGAAACCAACCGAACGCTCGGGTTCGGTTTTCCAAAATTTTCTTGAACCGAAACCAACCGAACGCTCGGGTTCGGTTTTTTCAAAAATTTTCTTCAACCGAAACCAACCGAACGTTCGGGTTCGGTTTTCAAAATTTTTCCAAAGTTTTTTTTACTACCTCTTTCTACGTCTTATTTTTTTTCTTGCTTATTTTTTTATTATTATTTTCTTTTCTTTTATTTTTTTTATATATATCAAAAACACCAAATATATTTTTCTCTTTTAATTTTGTTTGTATATTCGTTCGTTTATGGGGATATAATTGTTGGATTACTTAAGTGTCCCTAGAAGCATGCTGCTGTATGTGTCCCAAGCCTCATAAGATTTTGAATAACAGCCTAAATGACTTGGTATAAACAAACCTTGTCTTCCTAATTAGGCTATCACATTTATTCTAATCATAAGCTACCTCACTCTCTTCTCACATGAGATAAGAGTTTTCTGCTTGGTCCTTTTTTTCGCAGCAGAGGTACTTAAAATTCTCACACCATCTCCATTACATTTCTCCATTACATTCGTTTCATCAACGTAACCCTTGAGACTCTCAGAAATTACCAATAAGGTTTATGGTTACACAACAACTGTGTTTATGATCTCAGTTTAGTGCCACTACGAGCTGAGTGAAACCCAAAATTCAACACCAAATCTGAATTGACGGTGAACAATAAATTTGCTCAAGTTTTCACCAACGAATTGACGGATGTATCCTACTGAAATCTCAAATTTTATTTTTGTGTGATTCCTATGAAATTGTTAAACAGCATAACATTTCTTCCCTTGGGATCCAGTTTTTAATTTTTTCTGAGATTTTATATTTTCCAAGCCAATTTAAAATTAATTCCTACCTACTTGTTCAACAGACTACACCGGTCTCACAAGTACTTTGTTCACTTTCTTTCTTATTTCAAGATTAGAATTGTTGAATCAAAGCGAAAGCCACCCTTAAGTAGCCTTATTAAAAGAAACCTTTCAACATTTATTAATAAATGTTTGATCGTCATTCAACGGGAAACCACATTAACACTTTGAGGTCTCTCTTGATCTTGAAGGAAGAGATTCGTGCCCGGGATCATTTGTTTCGTGTCATTGTTGACATCACAGTCATTCCTAAAAAGAGTTGCTTTATTTCTTTTCTTTTTTACACTTTTCGCACGAAAATCTTTGATTTTCCAAAATTCCGTTACTAATAATTACAGGTTGTATTATTGCTTTGGTGGTTAATTATCAAGCTGTGGTCAAAAATCATCCACGTGGGTATTTAATTCAAAAGATGCCATTTAAAAGATAAGACGACGGGTTGCTGACTCAGGCGGGAGTTAAAAGGATTGAATTTCAAACGACGGTAAAAAGGGAACGCGTGTGAATTTGGAACGCCCATACTTTTACTGACATCATGGACGCGTGTGCGAATTTCAAGCGACACCTCTCTGGCACTTAAAGGCACGTGAGGATTTGAAACGGTTTGTTCTGAAACGGCGCTTGTTGGGCGGCGTGATCCTAGGAATCTGACACTCTCTCTCCTACGTGATCATCGCATGCCTTAACTGTCACGCATCTGTCATTCTGGAAACCTTTTTCGTATTTCCATAGAAAATTTGAAACGATTTTTCTCTCTCCTTTCACCCACTATAAAAGGCATCTATACTCCCATTTACCTCTTTACTGCATCCGGAATTTCCAAGAGAGCAAAAACTCCCAAAAGCTTCACTGTTCATCTTCTTCTTCTACCTTCAACAATGGCAGAATCATCCTCAGTCCATGCTACCTCACACATCCTTCCCATACGTCCACAACAATGCTTGGTGATCGACCTCACTCCTCTGTCGTATGATTCTTATATGACGCCGATCATCAAGTGCTTGAAGTACTCCCAGATCGCTCCTGCACTTACTAGGGTTGAATCTGTGCCCATGGAGATTCTTTCGCAGGTGTATGCGACTGCTCATTACGATAAAGCAGTCGAGCGGGTGTTCTTCGAGGTTGCTGATCACAAGACCTCCATTTCTCGACAACGATTTGGTACACTGCTAGGGTTGGCTGCTGACCCATCGAGAATTAATCCAGAGATGATTCCTATTGGGCATCTATACAACATGTTCTATAACATGGGGTACACGGAGGCGCTCACCTCCGTCACAAAGTTTAAGAAATCCTGCTTGCCGCCACAATGGAACGACATGTTTACAGTCCTCTTCAAGGGCTTATCTGAATGGAGCTCAAGATCCAATGGTTCAAGTCGACTGTTCCTGTCGATTATGTATGGCGTTTACAACGGCGTAAATCTGGACTATGGGTTGGTTCTCTGGCAACAACTCATCCAGAGCCTTTCTCCCTCTTCACGACACTCTGAGGTGTCGTATGCCCGGATCTGGACAATCATAACAAAATGGGCGATGGACAAATTCGATATTCCCACTGCTGCTGGTGCATCGATGTCTTCGATCAGTACTTTTCATACCACGAAGATCATCGTTTCTGATGCATCAAAATTTTCTTTCATTGGCTCTATTCCGGAGACAATGTACGGCGATGTTCCGTCCGAAAGCAGGATCATCCGGACGATAAAGGAATTCAAGGCGTCTGGTCCTAGGGTTCTAACACAGGAAATGCTCAAGTCAATCCATGATGCTGACAAACCTATTAGGGGCAAAAAGGCGGAAAAGGGAAGCAAGTGACCAGAGCTCCTAAAGGTCCTTCTCCCAGGAAGAGGAAACAAACAAAACCTGCTCAGTCCCCGCAACCGAAGAGAAGGAAGACTCAACCGAAGCGAAAGCTTGTAATCGCTTCCTCTTCGAGTGACTCAGAAAACGAGAGTTCGGGTTCGGACGGCTCTCAAAGAGGCGAAACCCCTCCCAAAGGCAACACCCCACCCTGATCACCTACCCCAGATATGGAAATTCATGTCTCACCCATTCCTTCTCCTCCTCAAACAATCCCTACTTCCATTCCCACCATAAACCCCGCCACCACCATACCTAAAACCTCTTTCCCTATACCACCACCCATTTTCACAGATACCACTACCACAACTGCAAAGGTTACAACCAACGTATCTGATATGGGGGTTCATAGCTGTGCAACTGAAACCCCTCCTGTAACCGAACCACCTCAAACCGAAACCCAGCATACAACCGAACCTACCCATACTCAACCACCACCCGAAACCCCCCCCCCCCCCACAACCACTCAACCTGAACCTACCCACACCATAACACCCCCAGCTTCACCACCCCCACCATCTCTAGAACATGCCTCTGATGGAGATAACCCATTCCTTGGCGGTGAAAACATGACCTTCAATTCGGTCTACTTTAGTCCGTTTCAGGTTCAAAGTGATGATGAGGACGATGCTCCAGTAACAAAGAAGCAGCTAAAGGAGCTAAACGAGAAGGTTGACTTACTTCTTGCGTCATCCACCAACACTCAGTCCTCACTCTCTGAAGCCGCTCTTCAGAAGATTGTTGACGCCTTCTCTAGGGCTCAGCATGATTCTGTTGCTTCAGCCACAGCCGCCATTGACGCCTCCACAAAAGCCTATGAGGCGGTGACCGCAAAAGTCGATAAACTATTCTCAGATGCCTCTTCCCTGTTGAAGTCCTTACAGGAGAGTGTTGATTCTACCAAGACAACGTTGGAACCAATCGTTCAGCAATTGGCCACGTTCGTCTCAACGGAGTTACAATCATTCGCTAACCTTCGCCAATCCATCAGCGATGACAACTCGGCCCTTCGTGCCTCCATTGATGAGCGCCTCGCTAAGCTTCAAGAGGATCTCGCAGCTGAAAACTCATTAATGGACGTTTTAGCAAGCAAAACCACCGCCCTCAAGGTCAAGAGCACTCAGATTTCAAACTATCAGCAACAGCTTGAAGCTCTTCAATCCGAACGGGAGGTTATAAAAACATGTGTTTCGGATGTACACGCTGCCCTATCTAACATCCTGGAAGCACACGATCCCATTCTCAATCATTCGGTGAGGCGAACCCTTGCTGAAAAACTTGCTCCTGCCATGGACCTTCTTAGCAAAATCGAAGGCTTACCTAGTTTCGTGTCCAATCCGAAACAAGGGGGAGAAGGGAAGAAGTCCGGATCGAAACCACCTCCTTCCTCAACAGCTGCTCACACAACCGAACCACCTTCGACTGGTCAAGCTTCGGGTTCGGGTGTGAAGGATAAAGGAAAGAACATAGCTGAGGAAGAAGATGAAGATGACAAGGAAACCATTGCTGACTTGCTTAAACGCAAAAACAGTCGCAATGTGGAAGACGACAATGTTCGTGTGGCGCGAGAGGCTGAAGAAGTTGAAGGCAAGAAGAAAGAAGCCCACGATCTCCTCGAGAGCAGGAAGACTCTTTTCCCTGCTTGGACTCGGGAAAGAATGATCAAGGAGGCCATAGATACTCCTAGCATCCTATGGCTCAAACCGGTGATATCGTTCGACTGCAATAACTCTGTCGATTCGCAGTTCGATATGCCGTTGACTCGAAAGGCGTTTATCTTCCACGCCTTCTCCAACATTTTTGAAGTCCCTCATCCAAACCCTGAGGTCGATAGGGAGCTTATCGAGTTCTATCTGAAGGCCGCTCAACCACAATATCAGACATGGAACGCTCAGAAGATCGTGAACGTTCGGGTCTTAAAACCTTATACCGAAGGGAGATTCATCAACGTTCGGTTCAGGGTGATAAGAGGGTCTGCTAGAACCGAACATCTTATATCTTTGGCAGATCTACCGAACTTAAACCCTCATGATTGGATCGTTTTGCACAACATCCTTTTGACGAACGAAGCAGAATATGGTCCTATTATAGACCATCTCAAGAGGATGATTGTTTGTTACATCATGGAGGTTGCCCTAATGGATCAGGAGATAGCCACAGTCTTCAAGAAGAAACCGAAGATAGCTCCTGTGGGATCGGCCAGTGATCTCAATCAAATGAAGATGGGCAAGATTGATCCGAGACGTAATTCGGTCATGTTCACTAGAGCAGAAGGACAGAAATGTCTCTTTGCTTTGGCGGATAAACATCTTTACACCAATGCTTGTCTTGAGCATGTTTTGTCGATCATCCGAAGGTGTAAGGAGAATGCAGCAGACGATGTCAAGTACTTCAATGATATGATCCAATGGTACATTAGATTCAGGCAGATGATACTTGCTCTGATATCTCGTCTGTTTCAGACTGTGAAGAAGAAGGTACCTGGTGCTGCTGCTGGCCCAAGTAACAAGTGAAGATCTCGCTCCAATTGACGCAAAAGGGGAGATTGTTGAGTTGAAGACTCATTTAAAGATTGCGTCATTGGGCTCGGCTGTTAGTCCATTTGTTTTGTACTCCGGTTTTGGGCCTATCCAACCGTGAGTTTGCTAGGTTTACTATATAAAGATATGCTTGCATGCATATTAGGTCAACAATTCAGAAGTAATGATTACGATAGTATTTCAGATTTCTTTTATCGTTCTTGTAAACCTCCAACCCTCTACAGTTGATGTTCTTGATCGAGCTCTTCTGAGGGTTTATTTTATAATCATTCGACACGTTTGATTCATCCATGAGTTGTTCTTTATTTTGCATTCGTTCTTGCTGTTTAATATTTATTTACTTGTTTAAGATCTAATCGATCTTCCAGATTAAGTTTTAATCTCATCAAGTAGTAATATGAAAACCATAAAACTCGGGTGGAACACTAGCCCTAGTGGAACGTCGAAGAGGTAGGGACTCGTCAACAGGTTCAACAGGAGTTTCCTCCTCAAGTTGAGTGCCAGTGTCAGAGGTTCCTTCATTGCTTTGATCTTGAATCTCTTCAAGTTCAATTTGCCTCCCACTGTCTTCTTTGCCTATCAATTCCCTTTCTCGGAAAACTCCTCTTCTAGCAATGAAGACAACATTGTCACTCGGTCTATAGAAAAGGTAGCCAAAAGACTTCTGCGGATAGCCGATGAAATAACACTTCTCACTACGACGTTCTAGTTTGTCGTGAGTCTCTCGTCTTACGAAAGCCTCGCAACCCCAAACCTTGATATGTGCCAACGAGGGAGCCTTCCCTGTCCACATCTCGTGAGGAGTCTTGGAAGCCTTCTTGGTGGGAACTAATTTAAGTATGTGGGCGGCAGTCTCTAAGGCATACCCCTAGAAAGCTATTGGTAACGAATTCCGACTCATCATAGAATGAACCATGTCCAACAAGGTCCGATTACGTCTCTTAGCCACACCATTCAATTGCGGCGTTCTCGGAGGCGTCAATTGCGAAACGATTCTGCATTCTTTTAGATAGTCGTGAAACTCAAGACTTAGGTACTCTCCTCCTCGGTCTGACCGAAGCATCTTGATTTTCCTGCCCAGCTGATTCTCCACTTTATTCTTAAACTCTTTGAACTTTTCAAAGGTTTCCGACTTTTGCTTGATCAAGTAGATATATCCATATCTGCTATAATCATCTGTAAAAGTCACGTAGAAGCAGCAAGCATCCCTTGTGGTGGATCTAAAGGGCCCACACACATCGTTGTGTATGAGATCCAATAAACCCTCACCCCTTTCACAAGTTCCAGTAAACGGTGACTTGGTCATCTTCCCAAGTAAACAGGACTCACACGTGTCATCGTCCCTAAGGTCGAATGACTCCAACACTCCATCCTTTTGGAGTTGGGCTATGCGTTTCTTGTTGACATGGTCAAGGCGACAATGCCACAAGCATGCTTTGTCTAGACTAGTAGACGAATCAATATTCAAAACATTATTTCCAAAATTATCAACAATCATCACAGATTCATAAATCCCATTACAAGGTAATGCATTGAAATAAAAGACACCATTCAAATAAACATTAATACAACCATTACTATTATCAAAAGAATATCTGAAACCTTATCTAAACAACCCGTGAAAAGAAATAATGTTTCTTGCCATATCTGGCGAATAACAACAATTTTCTAAATCTATTCCTAACCCATTACTCAACACTAAAGAATAAACACCGACTTTGGTCACAGGCGACGATCTTCTGTTTCCCATAATCAGGTTCATCTTCCCATGCTCCATCTCCCTACTTCTTTTTAGGCCCTACAAATCAGAACAAATGTGGTAACCACATCCTGTATCAAGAACCCATGAAGTAGCAAATGATGAGTTATTAGATTTAATAGTATACATACCTGTAAATGTGGCAAATGATGAGTTATTAGATTTAATAGTATACATACTTCTTTTGAGGGCAGCTTCGCTTCCAGTGGCCCTTTTGGTGGCAATAGAAGCACTCTACTTCTTTTGGATCAGAGGAGGGTTTAACGGGGCATGCTTTGCTCCCACTCGAGGACGAACCACCACGGGGTTTCCCCTTATGGTGGCTCTTACATGGAGCCTTCCTCTTTTTCCCCTTTCCTTGACCTATTGCCATCACAGGAGCGGCCACAGTTGGGGACGGTGCAACGGATTTGTCTTTGAGGTTGCTCTCAGCAGTCCTCAAGAGTCCTTGGAGCTTGCTCAAGGAGACCTCCTCTTTGTTCATATGGTAGGTCATCCTAAACTGATTGTAGCAGGAGGGCAAGGAGTGAAGGATTATGTCGATAGCCAAATCCTCATCAAGCTTAACATTAAGTTTGAGAAGACGATCAACATACCTCTGCATTTTCTGCAAATGAGAGGTTAGGGATTCTCCACTCCCCCATCTTAGCGGTGATCATGTTAGCAATGATCTCATAGCGCTCTTGCCTCGCGCTCTGGTGATACCTGTCCAGCAAATCCTGATGCATTTCATATGGATACATGTCCTCATAGGACTTTTGGAGTTCGAGGTTCATGGTGGCCAACATGATGCAGTGAACTTTCGTGGCACCACGCTCGTGGGCCTCAAAGGCGGCCAATTCCTCAGGAGTAGCAACATCTGTGATGATCTTCTCAAGCTTTTCCTCGAGGACATATTCTTTGTCCTCGTAGCGTGTGATCATGCGAATGTACCTCATCCACTCGTTGAAGTTTGAACCATCAAATGTCACTTTCTGACACAAGTTCATCAACGAGAATGACCCAGAAGCGTTGATGTTGTTGTCTGCAGACATCTGAAAAAGAAAGGAACAAAGTTTGATTAGAAATGAATCCCTAATTAAACACCCAAATGAGAAATTAGGGCTAGGATCCAACAACATTATTTACAAATTAGAAAGGGATGCCATACTCTAAAAGTAAATAATTTGAAGGTAAGGGAATGACGATTCACTAATTCTCACCATGAAAAACGAAAAACAATTTAGGTTTTAAATGTATTTAAAATTCCTAGATCTTTGAGATTCATTGAACTTTTCAATGGCATGTTTAAATCTCAATATGCATTTCAAATTTGCGACTGGGATGCCAAGGATCGCAAACAAATTTCTGAATAACCATGTGAATCAACGTGGTGCACTCAATGTCTCTATCACCTAATCAATGAGCAGGTAAACCACACACGCTCCATTAATCTATGGCAAACACTGAGTCACCCTTCGCTACCTATGTCATCCCCAAATTGATGTGCCGGTTAACCACACGCGCTCCATCAATGTTTGACAAGGGTACGAAGTGTAATTCCATGGATTAGCATCATTTTCACATTTTACCCTAAAGTAACTAGGAATGGGAATTTGTAAAAAAGCATGTAGTTACTTTATATTAAACATTATACTTTTAATGAGGAGAGGGTTGCCCTATCCTACCCGTTCGGCTAACGACCCTCCACCAGTCAAGCAAGCGGTAGGTGTAAGTGTACACCCATTAAGCGTCATTTTATAGGCAACAACCTTATACCCACCTTATAGACCGGCTTCATGAATGAGGCCTACTAACGGTAAGACTAGCATTTAAGTTATACATACATATATATATATATATATATATATATATATATATATTAATTAAGCTTGTAATAATATATAATAGTATAGGGTTGAATTTTAAACTTGTAAAATTCTAAGGGTTTGAAATTTAAATTATTCAAAATTAAACTTTTAATTACAAAATTCAAATTTCAAAACTTGAGGGAAAGTTTTAAACTTTTCAAAACATAAAGGATCAAATAACAAATAATTCAAATTAACCAATTAATTTCATAATTATCTATATTTGACCTAATCTTAATTTTAGTCAATAGATAATTACCAAATAATTTTTAAATTATCCATATTTATCACATAAATGACTAATAGTTAAAAGGATTTGAAATTATCTATTCGTTTTGGCAAGGATAAACACTTCATATAGATAAAATTCGGATTTTAACTTATAAAACAAATTAAGCATCAAGTCCAAGTCAAAACAGCAGCCAAAACCCGAAAGACCCTCCTTCTGACGAAGAGACTCGCCGAGTCAGGCATGGACTCGCCGAGTAGGGCCAACTCGCCGAGTCCATGTACTGACTCGCCGAGTTGAGTCGGGCAGGGACCAAAAAACGTATTTTCAGCAATTAAAGCAGTAAAGCATCACATACAACTGAAACCAATCATGGCTCTGATACCACTGATGGGTTTTATGCATAAGAAACATTCCTATGTGCTCATACATACCCTAATGCTTGGATCTAGGTTTCACTATTGAACATGCTTTGATTCCAAGACTTACAAACCCTAATCTAGCATATAAACAACAAAAAACTAACATATAGAATCAGATCTAGATGTTTACCTCTTCAATTGTTGGCTTAGATCTTGTATATCTTCTTCTTTTGAGCCTAGAGTCACAAATGCAACTCCTCTAATGGTTCACAAACCTCACAAGCATGAAGCCAATATGAGAGAGGGAGACGGAGGCTAGAATTCGGCCTAGGGTACTCTTAGAATCAAGTGGTAGCCGAATTCATGCCCTAGGGTCATATTTATACTTACAGGTTACTAGGGTTTCACTCTAAACCCTAATGGACAGCTTAGCCACCAAGCAGCCCATGGAACCTTCTGGAATGAGGCCCTTGGACGAAAATATGATGGTTACCCATCATAATTTCGTTCCCCCTTAAGCCCATTTGGTTTCCTTAACCTAAAACTCAACTATCATACATTTGACAGTTTATTCCCCTTTATTCAATTAATCTCTTTTGACCACCGAATTAATTCCTAATTAATTTATGACCAACACTAATTAAATAAATATGATTTCTCCTTTAATATATTACTCTTATAATATATTAATAAATCATAATACTCTCTCTTTCTCCTTAAATTACCTTGTCAAGTTGCTTTGGAGAAGGCAACCCAAAAGGAGCATGCACAACCGGGTCAAGTACATACCAAATATAGTTACGGGCTTAGACACTATTCCAACATATTGTTTCTTGAGATCCGAGTACATCTTGTCCGAACCTGGGTGAACAGAGTATTCGATCCATGAAACAATAGACTCAGTCACCTCTTATCTCAAGTTTCTTATCCATTCCTCTCAAGGCTTGGTTCGACACGCTCTCTGGTTTAGAGCTTCCAACTGGGCTTCTCGGATCTGTGCGGATAAGTGAGAATGGATAGTCATCGTCAGTGTCTTCGCCTTGTGGCTTGAACTCTCCTTTCGGCTAAGAGCATCTGCTACCACATTGGTCTTACCGGGATGGTAGCGGATTTTGCACTTGTAGTCGCTGAGCAGTTCTACCCATCGCCGTTGCCTCATGTTTAATTCTTTCTGATTGAAGATGTGTTGCAGGCTTTTATGGTCAGTGAAGATCGTGCACTTAGTTCGGTAAAGATAATGTCTCCAAATCTTCAGTGCGAAGACCACTGCTCCTAACTCCAGGTCATGAGTTGTGTAGTTAACTTCGTGTGCCTTCAGCTGTCTTGAGGCATAAGTGATAACTTTTCCTCTCTGCATAAGCACACAACCTAAACCCTGATTAGATGCATCGCAAAAGACAACGAAATCCTCTATTCCTTCGGGCAGGGACATAATAGGCGTGCTGCACAGGTCTCGTTTCAATGTTTGGAATGCAGTTTCTTGTTTCTCACTCCAACAAAAGGGTACACCTTTCTGTGTCTGAGTGGTTAAGGGTTTGGCGATTCTGGAAAAATTATGGATGAACCTGAGATAGTAGCCAGCGAGACCCAAGAATTGACGGATTTCTGTGGGTGTCTTCGGTGCCGACCAATCTCTATCGCCTTCATTTTGGATGGGTCTACGTGTATACCCTCCTCGCTTACCACGTGACCAAGGAAAGCTACCTTCCGAATCCAGAACTCGCACTTAGAGAATTTCACGTACAGCTTTTCTATTCTAAGTGTTTCCAACACTAACCTCAAGTGTTGCTTATGATCTTCTTCACTTCGGGAATAGACAAGTATGTCGTCAATAAACACGATGAAAAACTTGTCCAGGAAAGGACGACACACCCAGTTCATCAGGTCCATGAACACTGTCGGTGCATTGGTTAGACCGAAGGGCATCACTACGAACTCGTAGTGACCATATCGAGTCCTGAATGCTGTCTTGGAAACATCATTCTCGTGAACTCGAAGTTGATGGTACCCTGATCTAAGGTCTATCTTCGAGAAGTAACTGGCTCCCAAAAGTTGATAAAAAAGGTCATGTATTCGAGGAAGAGAATAACGGTTTTTGACTTTCAGCTTGTTCAGCTCGCGATATTCTATACACATCCGAAAGGATCCATCTTTCTTCTTCACAAATAATATCGGAGCTCCCCAGGGTGAGGAAATCGGTCTGATGAACCCTTTGTCGAGTAGTTCATTAAGCTAATTGGATAACTCCTGCATTTCTGCTGGAGCTAAGCAATACAGAGACTTGGCTACAGGATTAGCTCCAGGAATTAGGTCGATGCGAAACTCCACTTGACGTTCAGGAGGAATTCCCGGGAGCTCTTTAGGAAAGACATCAGGAAAGTTGCATACTTCAGGGATACTCTCGAGGTCTTTAACTTCCTGTTTCTCGTTGATTACATGAGCTAGGAATGCATAACACTCCTTTTGCAGAAGCTCTTGAGCTTTGATGCAAGATATGATGCGTAGATTGGAACTAAGTTTATCGCCGTAGATCATGAGAGTCTGTTCAGAGGCGAGATTGAGACGGATGGATTTTTCATAACAAAGAATATCAGCATGATTGGGACTCAACCAATCCATACCAATAATAACACCAAAGTTCTTTATGGAAACAAGCATTAGGTCGATTGGAAAAGATGATCGTTTAGGGTAAGGGTACAACCTATGAATATGTCGTTAGCGTTTTCTTTCTCACCGTTAGACATCTCGACGATAAACGTTTCGGATAATGGTTAGGGATTATGTTTATAAAACGTTTGAATGAATGGCTAAAAAAACTTCTTTCAGCACCAGAATCGAAAAGGATACTAGCATAAGAGTTGTCGAGAAGGAACGTACCTAAGACAACGGTGGGATCGGCGACTGCCTCCTCTCGTCCCATATCTAGGACTCTCCCAATGTTACCCGTTGTTGTTGCCTTTGGGCAGTTTCTCTTGAAATGCCATACTTCACCACATCCGTAGCAGGCCTGACCAACACCCGCTCCGGAAGATTGATTTCTTGATTGGGTTGGGGCTTTGCAGAATTGAATCGTATGCTCCTTTTTACTGCAGTTGGAGCATGACAGATCACGGCAGGGGCCGGGGTTATGGTGGAAGTTACACTTGTCACATAGAGGGAGGGTACCAACATACCTACTGGTAGGTGTTTGGGTTGTGGATCCAATGGCAGAAACAGCAGCAGGGGTAGTAGCAGCGTGGACTGCCACAGTTTGTTGCTTCTTCGAGGACTCTTGCGAAGACTGGCCCTTCTTCTTCTTCCAAAACTTTCTTTTCTCACCACTCCTCTTTGTCGGCTCAGGAGTGGTGGCCGCTTCTTCAAGGTCGTCAGTATGGTCAATGAAGGTTTGCACTAAGCATTTGGCACTGTCGTAGGTATCTGGCTTTGCAGCCAAGACATTACCCTTGGTTGGCTGGGTCAGCCCCTAGATAAATCATTCAATCTTTTTACTCTCCGGGGTAACCATTCCTGGGCAGAGAAGCGCCAAGTTATCAAATCTTGAAGTGTAGGCGGCGAACTTCACCTTATCAGATTCCGAACAGGCACAAATTTCAAAGATAGATTCGATTCTCTCGAACCATCGGGTTAGGGTAATGACACCTCCAGTGTCATTGAAGAGAATGGGTTTTGCGTTCATAGAGTCCTTGTAGGAACACTCCTTTCGTTGTCCCTGGCTACTTTCCTGGTTTTGAGGCTGAGTACCACCTCCTGGCCCGCCTGAACCACCGAGGTTCATTTGTGATATGGTAGCAGCCACAACAGCATTTACAGCTGCTTGAAACATGGCGGGATCAAATGGAGGGGGTGGTAGTGGCGGAGGAGGATTGTTGTTCTTTGAGCTGGGTCTTTTCTTTGGAGGCATCTTGATCTATAATAGCCTGGAAAGAGAGGATCATAAGTCCTCTGAATTGAATCAAGAGATATGGAATAAGAGATATCTCGTTATAATAGGTATAGAGTCCTATTTAAGCGATAAAATAGGAAGGACTTATCAAAGCAGATAAACTATCGCTAAGGAAGGAATGAGTAGCAATACTCTGAATGAATTTCTACACGTAATCGGCTTTGGCTAAAATACTCCCATAGTGTTTTATGTTTCGCTGCAACGATGAATCATTGTTTGGATATTAGGTAAGTTTTAGGCATGCTGCATACTACAGTCACTCCAGAGCACATGTTGGCCGTGTCTCAAATGAATATAGTTGATCAGGCTATATTGACCCTAGACACAACTACATAACTGCCCAAGTTTAACCGCAGCATACAACACCCATTTAATTATGTTTTGTTCTACTCATAGTTACGGTTTCCGGCGGCTAGGTATACTTGTACACTTTTGAAAAATACTTATATTTAAAAGTATACTTTTAGTTTAGAGCCCTTCGGCCCCATAGGGTTTATAGTCTAATAACATGTAAGGTTTAGGATACTTAGTTCACTATAAACAAGGGCTTTGATACCAATCTGTCACACCCCGAAACCGATGGCAGAAACGTTCCGGAGCGGAGGACGTCATGTAAAGTATCACAACCAATGTACATAGAAAGCATAGTAAACAAAAAAACATTACATTACATAGGAATAATTACATTTGTTTGAAAGTAAAGTAATACTTGTTTTAACTGTACATTAGTTTGAACAAAAGTAAAGACGAGTCTGATAAAACGCTCCGTCTTCTGCAAAAGATCGCGGGTACCTGTCTAATGTGGACCTGAGAATACAAGCAGTTTGAAAATCACCATAAAGCTGGTGAGTTCATAAGCGGTTTGTTTTCTGAAAATGAACAAGTTTCCTTTAGTTTTCTAAAAAAACCAGTTGTTATCCAAGAAAATCCCATATTTTCTTATAAGTAAAGTATAGTTATTCGTTTGTTATACAGTCTGGTTATGAACAGTTCAATTATCCCAAGAAAAACCCTTATTTTTCTTAAAAGTTTTTAGTTGGTTATCGGTTCTGAATGTAATGTACAAGTATCTACCATACTTAAAGTGTTTATGTGAAGTTTCCTGAATACCTGGTTATCCTTGAAATGTATGTTAGTTTTAACACGTATATAAAACTATTGTGTGAGAAGTAAACTAATTCCTAAGGTTATTAGTTTACTAGATCCATTATTACCAACAAGTAAATATGTGTTATCTAAATTGCGAGTTCCATAACCATACGATAGACTAGATATGGCAATAAGAAGTCCAGTATCATTTTATGACTTTTGTCACCCTTGGACCTTTCGGTCCGACTGTAGCTAGCAGCCAGGTGCGGGGTTTTCAATCCCGTATAGATCTATACACTCAAGTCATGTTCTCCCACCAAGAGATTCTTGTTACGGGGGCGGTCCTCCACTCGCGTATCTCTGTGGATTGTTTCAGAGGACGTGTCTCCAATTATTAAGATTAACAAATTTACAAGTAATAATGCAGAAATTCTTGTTTGTGATTTTGGTTACAAAGGGGGTCCTCCACTCACGTATCTCTGTGGAGTGTTACTGAGGACGTATCTAAAGTTCTAAGTTTATTGAATTTTAACAATAATGAAGTGGAAAATCATTTGTAAAATATACAATAACACAATATAATAAGATTTGCAATCAGTTTGGAAAACTAACTCTACAAATCAAACGGTTGGGTAATACAGTTTCGATTGTTAAAAGTATACGAAATATGAAACATTTCAAATGAAATATTAGGTTGAGTACAAGATATTCTTGTACTTTTGCTTGTATTCCCCCTGAAAACATTGTAAACATGGAAAAAGGTGTAGTGGTATGAACTCACCAGACGAGAAATGTGTCAGTTGGATGCTATGTGTCAGTTCGAGGCTTGAGTACATGGGAAGTTCCTATGTAATCTGAAGAGATACATAATTATATCTAATTAGACTTTGAACTACTAATTAGATAAGACAGTACACTCCGAGGCACGAAAACACTTTATTTCAAGTGTTAGGAGTGACCCGGGTAGCATCTAAGGGTGTGTATGGCCTAAATATGGAGTTTTCTCTTCAAGAGTAAACTCCTAAGGGAGTTTTCAGCCCTAAGACCATATCCCCATCTCATCACGACCTCTACCTTGGCCGAGTCAACCAAAATACCATCCTGGTTAAAAAGATGCCAAAGAAACTGCACCTTGCGCAACCAGAAATCACACTTGGAGAACATGGCGTACAAGCTCTCCCTCCGTAGGGTCTCCAAAACCTCTCGCAGATGCTCCTCATGCTCCTCCTGCGTCTTGGAGTAAATCAAGATATCGTCGGTGAATACTATCATGGATTGATCTAGCATCGGTCTACATACACGGTTCATGAGATCCATGAACACAGCAGGAGCATTGGTGAGCTCGAAAGGCGTTACCATGAAACTCATAGTGGCCATAATGCATCCAAAAAGCAGTCTTCCGTACATCTTCCTCTCTGACCCTCATTTGATGATACCCCAAATGCAAACCAATCTTGGAGAACCAAGATGTTCCCTGTAACTGATCAAAGAGGTCATCCATCCTCGGGAGTGGGTAACGGTTCTTCACCGTTACCTTTGTCAGCTCTTGGTAATCTATACACATCCAATGCGACCTATCCTTCTTTTTTAAAAATTGAATCGGGTCTCCACAGGGTGAACTGCTTGGTCTGATGAATCCCTTGTCTAACAGCTCCTGCAGCTATGTAGACAACTCCTGCATCTCAGGAGGAGCCTATCGATACGGTGCCTTGCCTATCGGAGCCGCACCAGGGATGAGGTTGATCCAGAACTCCACCTGCCTCTCCAGATGTATCCCAGGCAACTCCTCGGGGAATACATCCTCAAACTCTCGTACCACGGGCACATCGCCCACCATCGCCTTACCAGCCTCCTATGTATGTATAATAAAGGCGACAAATCCTGCGCAACCCTGCTGAAGGTAGCGCCTCGCTCTCACTGCTGAACATAAAGTTGGTCTGCATTGTGGGCTCTCAACCTGAATCACTACATCTCCCCCCTGGGGTCCTGATCCGAACCAACTGTTGCACGCAGTCAATAACTGCCGTGTTGGGGCTTAGCCAATCCATACTAATCATAACCTTGTTCCCCCTCAATGGTATGGGAACCAAATCCTCTAGATAATGCTCTTCGAACAACCTCAAAACACAACCCCGGAATACCATTGATGCTCGCACAGACCGGTCATCCACAATCTCGACCTCTAGAGGGCAATCCAGTATGCCTGAAGACTCGGGAAACTTCTTGCTAAGCGCAAGAGAAACAAACGATCAGGTAGCACCCAAGTCAAACAACACCTGAACCGATATACCATTAACATGGAATGATCCTAAACATATATATATATATATATATATATATATATATATATACAAAGCATATATCATTATCAAAAACATCATATAAATAAATCAGAGGGAAAGAATCATACCCGTCACCACATCGGGTGCGGTGTGTGCCTCCTCAGTATTCAACTGGAAGGCCTGGCTCCTCACCACTGGAGCCTATGACTTGCCATGTCGGCCATCAATAATCCGCATGGTCGTTGGGGCTGGCGCCTTCACTGGCGCTGCTGCTGTGAACTGGGGACAATTGGCCTTCTTATGGCCCCTCTGGTTGCAGTGGAAACACAACAACTCATATGTCTAAAGACTGGGTGCTGGCACGGTACAATCCTTGCTGAAATGCCCCAACTTGCCACAATTATAGTGTCCCGACAATCCCAACTTGCATGCTCCCTCATGTGACTTGCCGCCATTCCTGCAGCGTCCTCGGCCCTGTTGGCCTTTTAGCCCAGCGTCTGATCCCTTGGGCTTCTTCCCTGAAGCCCCAATCATCTGTCCCTCCTTGGTCTTCCTCGTCCGGATGTGCTCTAGGTCAATCTCCCTCTCCCTTGCCCAGGAAATCATGGAATCCATGGTAGGGCAAGCTGGAAAATTGACATGCTCCCGAATGTCGGCTCGTAGAATGTCGTGATAGTGGGTCCACCTTATATCCTTGTCTCCTGCATACTGGGGCACTAGTAACGCCCTCTCTCGGAACTTGTCGGTGATCTCCGCCACTGTCTCAGTCGTCTGTCTCATATCCAGGAACTCCCGGGCCAACTGTTGGAGTTCCACCGCAGGTGTGAACTCAGCCCTGAACCGGGTCACAAAATCCGAAAACGTCATAGCC
This sequence comes from Lactuca serriola, assembly GCF_051521515.1. Lineage (NCBI taxonomy): Eukaryota > Viridiplantae > Streptophyta > Magnoliopsida > Asterales > Asteraceae > Lactuca > Lactuca serriola. Next base: position 220,841,291 of record NC_136412.1, on the reverse strand, counting down.
TCAATTGCCGAGGCTCCCACAGAGTCACCAACCGAATCCCACCAATCTCTGGACCTGTCTCTCAAGCACCCTGCTGCTTATCTCACCTTCGACCCTTCGGGGTAGAAGCTGGTCACTTACGCAGACTCAATGTCTGCAATCCACCGCCTGGCCACAATGGGGTCCTTCGTCCCGGGGAAATCTGAGACACCACTTCCCCTGAAGTCCTTAAAGGACAATATGCGTGATCCTGATTGGCTAGTTCCCATGTCACTCCTGAATGCCCTAAGGTGATCCTCCATCATCTTGATAGTCCATTCCTTGATCGACCCAAACATGACCGGGGTCGCATCAAGGATGCCTCTAGTGATCTCGGATGCGATGAACTCGCGTAGCCTCTCATCCACTGGTTCGGAACCTGAACCCGAACCCGATCCCTCTCCTGAACTGCCAACTGTTGGCCTCAGACATAGCACCACCATTCTGCAACACATAATGATAACTATCAGTGATACTGATACATCTAGAGGGATCATATCTATTTCAAATTTCCCGATCTCGACTCACCCTTCCTCGGCTCAAGTACGGATCCTCTGCTTCAGTAGTACGGGCCCATACTACCTTCCATATCTATTCGTACTTTCCTCAAGAACTGCCTCGACTCTACCAAGTCCCTTCTACTACTACTGTTCTCTGCTAATATCATCCGAGGCTTTCCCTAGGGTGCCTCTAACTCCACCCAAATCAGTCCTCAACTGCTGAAGGCCTCTTTGCAATTCCAATTAACCACCACATGGATACAGTAACATGCCATGAGGCTCAGATAATCCTTCGAGTAAGGGACTCATCCCTATAATGGTTAGGACTCAAACAAGAGATGCGCAGTAGGGTCAAATCCAACACTCTGAGATTATTCAACCCTGATAGCATGTGACCTAACGTATCCACCTAATAGCTAACTCCCATCACTCCAAGCCCCACATAGTACAAAGCAAGCAACATTCAGATAAAAAGGAAACAAGCTCAAGCAATTATATCCATATTACATGAATCTGTACTATTATGCAATATAAGCACATGTAATCAGGCATAAACTAAGCAGGCTATCCTATCTCTTTCTAATAAACACTATCATGCAGCTCAAAAGCACATATAGCAGGCACATAAGGCATCCTTTCTAGATCCTTAGTCCTAAACTAGCATGTTGTTCTTTTGAAACTGATAATCATAACATAAACTTGTATGGGTACTTTGGGGAAAAACTTACTTGAGCTCAGCAGGTCGTGCACATCACACACCTTGTTCTTTCTTAAAACTTTTAAACTTAGCTTTTAGAAAACGATTTTCTTTGTAAAAATCATTTAATCCCTCGGTTTGAGTCTAGACATCCTTGAGGGTGTGTCTAAATCCCTCAAACCAGGGCTCTGATACTAACTTGTAACATCCCAAAATTCAAGGCCAAAATTTTTGTTTTTAAATAAATTATAACATAAAAACTATCGGTATAAAAACATTCATAATGATATCTCATGTCACAACCAATATGTCAATAATCCAAAACATGCCACCATAAAAACCATTTTGTCAATGTAACACCCCGAAATTCAGGTACATTTCTTTCATCCTTGTTCTTTGTTGATTGGTCATGTTTAGTCCTTGAGTGGAGGGATTGTAGCAAGTGAGTACGTTGGGCGTACCAGAGGGGTACGCTGCGCGTACTCATGCACTTAATTTGGACGCGGAGTCGCCAAGGTACGTTGGGCGTACCTAGAGTTACGTCGGGCATACCCGGCCCAGGTGCAAAAACCCTAATCCATCTTGTGCACTATTTAAAGGGTGTTAAGGCTCATTTCTCAGCCTCCATATCAGTGAGGGAAACCCTAAAAGAGAGCCCCCATCGTCCTTATTGTGTGAGAGTGTTGATTGGAGCTTTTTGTGTTTTGGTGACTTAGTAAAGGAGAAGGAAAGGAGCTCTTGGAAGCTAAAGCTTGAGGTGCCATTTTGGATCTAAGATCTACATAGAAAAGGGCTACACTTGGAGGTATAAAGTTCAAAATTTTCCTCTTCATTTGGTTATTGTTACATGTGCCATTTCTAGGGCTAAAAACCCCAAAGGTGGAGACTTTATGATTGTAAAGTGCTCCATGGTCCGAGATCTGTCCCTTTTTAGTGGTATTAGTGATTTAGAACCATAAAGTTTCCATCTTGGATGTTAGTTTGAGGTCATGCTTGTGTAATAAGCCTACTAGAGTTAAAGGATGGATCATTGTGGGAGTTGGTGACTTGTTCAGCCATGCAAAGGCTTAAAGTCATCAACTTTATGGATTAAGAGGCTTGGATGTGGTCAGATCTAAAATTTGGACGTGGGTCTTAACTGTTTAAGACCTCAAGAGCTAAGGGTTTGAAGAAGGGGAGTACGTCGGGCGTAATCCCAGTACGCACCGCGTACTGGGTGGCGTTCCCCGATTCTGAGATGCAGCCGGGTACGCTCAGTGTACACATCTGGTACGCGCAGCGTAACCCGAAAAGTTGACTTTTGGTTGACTTTTAGGGTATGGTCTATTGTGGGGCCTTTTGAGTTATGAGAGGGGTAAAATTTTCTTTTACCCTTCTGACAGTGTCATAAGAGAGCATGGTCTAGCCTTTGAGAGTTATATTAAATAGAGTATTTATTCCATATGATTAGGCGGAGGCTACGCCAGCGTTTACCGAGTCAGAGATTTACCGAGATACCTGAGGTGAGTCTTCTCACTATACTTTACCTAGTGGGGTAACAGAGTTATGTGACAAAGTACTATAGAGTTATATGCCAATCTATTTGCATATTATTTATGTGTTGTGATTTATTGTGATATGTGATATGCATGATTCAAAGTTATAGAGTTGGGACTTTCGGGACACTAAAGTTAGCACCAGAGGGCCCACAGAGAGTTGGGGTTGGAGGGCCCCACTAAGACACATTGACCAGAGGGTCGACAGAGTTACAGCCTCGAGTGGCTATTATGTGTTAGAGTGGTATTTTGGGGAACTCACTAAGCTTATGCTTACAGTGTTACGTGTTATGTGTTTCAGGTACCGGTGATGACGGCGGGAAGGAACCGACTTGATTCGTAAATACACACACATGAGATTTTATGTATTTCATCTTGGGAGATATTTGTGAAACAAAAGACATGATACTATGACATTTTATAAATAAATGAGTTTGTGAAAATGTGTTGTGTAGGGTTTCAAAGCACTCCATGGATAATGGCAATGGGCCCTTTGACGAATTCTAGGTTAAAAGCCCAAGACTTGTCTTTTCCCTATAAATAGTCATGTATTATTCACAATTAGGGTTAAGAGAGTGAGGCAAAATGTAGCCGCCACGTTGTGAGGTTTCTTGTAGAGTTAGATTCTTATTTCTTAAGTGTAATTTGTTCCTCACAATTCAATAAATCGAGTGATCATTCGACATAATCTTCATATTTGTGTTTGTTCTTATTTTCCGCATCTTGTTCATCAAATCTCAATTAGGGTTTTAATCCCAACAAGTGGTATCAGAGCGGGTCTTTGAAGATCTATTGATTTTTGAAGTATCGGTTCTTGATTTGATGATTTTATGCACCAGTTATTGAAGATTATTGATGTTTGGGAGGTATGGAATCAAGATTTTTTTTCAAATTACTGTTCATGGAGATTTATACGTTCATCTGGTATTTTTTTTTTCAATCTGATTCGTTCTTCTGTTCCTAATGGATCTGTTTGTTCGCTTAATCGAAAAATCAATCGATTTTAGTTATTTGTTTTGAAGAAATTGATCCGTGTGTATAATTTATTTTGATCTGGCCCAATCTTTTGGCCGACTCACTGTTCATGGTCCATCCCTTTTGCTTTAATTCAATATCAAGAACTTCTGTTTGCGTCACTTCTGCTTGGTATGGTTTTTAGAAAGATCGGTGTATCTAAGTTCATCAAAATTAACTATCAACGATTGACTGATGCTATTGTTTGTCAACACTTGAATAATCGATTGTTGTTTTGATACTATTACCAGTTGACCCAACTGTAAATATCGTATCTTGAATTCTTTGTTCTTCCATTCATGAGTCGTTATCCGTGAACGATGCTATTATCAAAATCGATTTTTGATTTTGTGTTCAAACTTGTGAATCCATTCTTTTATTGGATATCGATTTTTTTTGGGATTGTATTGATCTGAGAATGATGTTTTTGGGTTTGTCAATAATCGATTTTTTCGGTCAATGAATGAAAAGTCAAAATTGATAGTTATGGAGATTGCATCGGTTCGATTATGAGATTGGTCTCGGAATCGATCATGTATCTGGCAGTGTGATGTTCAGGGCAATGGAATCGTGATTGGGATTCCGGGCACTTCAAATCGTTAATTTGGGTTGGAAAGTTTCGCTGCTTACAATATTGATTTGCAACTTTACCTGGGAACGAGTGTTAATCATGATGAACATTGCTCAATGCTGAAAGTAAAAATTGAATTGAATGTCTCACCTGCGAATATAATCGGAAACAAGGTCTTGGAATCAAAACAAACGTTCGCAATTGGAATTAGAACTTAGCTGGAATGTTTTGAGGAAATGTTCGTTGTTACTGGTCACGGATCAATATCAAAAATTTGGTGCTCGGAACGAAAGTCTACACGGGGTCAAGGTTTTTTTAATCGTCCGTCTAAATGAGAGCTGATTGGATTCGCAGTCGGCAGTTCATGAGTTTTCATTTATCAATTCACGTTAAATGGGGAGGAAGACTAAAAGTTTCATTTTCAGTCCCTGCAACTTCAGCGTATTGATACTCTTCGTCCCTGCTCTTTTCACAGTTTGGCTTTTTTGGACCATTTCCAGAATTTGTTACAAATGAAGGGGAATATGGTGCAGAATTATTAATTTTGTTCCCTGAATTTCAGCAAGTGACAATTTCAGCCCATTTTTCGAAAAAGTTTACAATTTTAAGGGCTGGTGAACAGTTTTGAATTCTTTAACGCTCATATTTTATCATGAACGACAAAATAATGATTCCATCAAGTCTCGGCGGTTCAAAAAGTCGTTTTTTTGTGATAACGACAAATTTTCACGAGTTTTTCGGATTTTATACTTTATTGTGTATATCATTTTGTCGCAGGGGAGCTTAGTAAATTTTTATCCATTCAAGATCATTCTCATGACCATTTGAAGGCTTTATAATCATGTTTTTTATTATAAATCGGGGGAGAATTTGGTATGGCCATTCGAAATTGGATTTGTGACTTTTTAAAGTTGATGATTTTTGATAAAGCTTATGCTAGAATTATGAAGGTAGCTTTTACAGCGAAAGTTCTTCATCGAGCTCTGCTAAAGCTTTTACAGAGAAGTATCCTTTACAGCGGAAGTTCTTTATCGAGCTCTGCTAAAGACTTGTTATATCTCCGACTTCTTGTATTTTCTCGATCAAGTGGCGTTACGAATTATAAAGTTTGGGTTGTTACATGATATTTTTTGATGGCTTATATCATTAGCTTATTTGAAGATCATTGTGACTTGGAGGGGGAGCTCTTCAAAGACAAGAAGTGATTCGGTTTCTTTGTTCTGAAATGGGTTTTTATGGCGGGTTTGGTTTTCATGAAGATTCTTTGGGATTACATTCGAAAATGAAGTTTAAAGACATTACTTCAGTGCCTGATTTATATATCCTAGAGCCTGTGTTTGAAGACTATTGAAGAATCAAGATTCGTAGATTGCTTCATATATTCCTCGTTGCAGATCTTTTTATTTGCTAGATGCTTGTTTTCGAAGTTAAAGCATTGTCATCCATTCCATACTTTGAGGGGGAGATTGTAGGGTTTCAAAGCACTCAATGGATGATGGCAATGGGCCCCTTTGACGAATTCTAGGTTAAAAGCCCAAGACTTGTCTTTTCCCTATAAATAGTCATGTATTATTCACAATTAGGGTTAAGAGAGTGAGGCAAAATGTAGCCGCTACGTTGTGAGGTTTCTTGTAGAGTTAGATTCTTATTTCTTAAGTGTAATTTGTTCCTCACAATTCAATAAATCGAGTGATCATTCGACATAATCTTCATATTTGTGTTTGTTCTTATTTTCCGCATCTTGTTCATCAAATCTCAATTAGGGTTTTAATCCCAACATGTTGAAAATGCAAAAAATTGTTTTAAATTTTTACGGTGTTACAGTCAAAAGCAAAATAAATCAGAGTAGATTCCCTAGAATCTCATAATGCGGAAATCCAACGTGTGTGTGTATGATGTGCAGCTACCACGCCAACTCCTTCCCCTTAACTAAAGAGGTACCTAAAACAAAACTGAAAACTGTAAGCAAGAAGCTTATTGAGTTCCCCTATCATACTGCATACCATATAATCACATAAAATGCATATACTATCAGGCATATCTGGGTGCCCGAACTACCCCTTCGGTCCTCTCGACCGGATACTGCCTAGCATATCTAGGTGCTGGCCTCCCCTTCGGTCCTCTCGACCTGATATTGCCTAGCATATCTGGGTGCTGTCCTCCCCTTTGGTCCTCTCGACCGGATACTGGGGAATATTTCACCCCTCTACTACTACCACATAACATGTAACACATAATTGTATTCTATCTAGCAAGACTAGGTATGCCTACCCCCTTTGGCCCTATCGACCGTAAATCATGGGGACTGTCTCCGTACTGCTACTAGCATATAACATCATATCATACTAGCAGATAACATATCAAGTAGTAGAAAACTTAGATTAATATCACAAAGATAGTCATCTAGCATACGACTCCTACTGGTGGGCCAGCATTGGTGCCTTAGACCCACCGCTACTGGAAGGTAATTCACCTCATAAGGCTGACTACTGAAAAGATGATCGGAAGATGTCTAATTGCTACTCTGGTGATCCTCCGGTTATAAATCCATAAAGAACTTCATCAGACACTTACTCTTAGGGTAAAATGACTATTTTAGCCCTGGCCAAGTCAAAGTAAAAGTCAACTTTCAGTTGACCTGACTCGCCGAGTTGGGCCGCCAACTCGTCGAGTCCCTATCCTTTCATCTGACCTTCTTCACGCTTCTACTCGTCGAGTTTAGCAATGACTCGATGAGTCCCCCTTCTAAAATAACCTCTAATGAACCTTCATCTGACTCGTCGAGTTGTATGAACAACTCATCGAGTTCATCCCCATCCTATGAACAAGTCCTGACCTTGACTAATCGAGTTGTATGAACTACTCGTCTAGTTCATCTTCAATATGTGGGAGATTGCCTTGGACTCGCCGAGTCTGCATTTCAAACTTCTATTTCTTTTAGACTTTCCAAGTTCCAAGAAGACTTAGCTGTTGAAAGCAAGATAATGGACAAACTTGCTCTACACACCAATCAACTTAAAACTTGGTCTGTTAAGCTCAAACACGCGAATAAAGAGATAGACAAGCTCAAATCTAAAGGAACTGTTTTGAAAAGCTATGTGGGTGATGTCAATTCCTTGTTGTCTAATCTTCTTGAAGTGCATGATCCAATCTTGACCATCACCATTCTCAGACACTTAGCTGATAAGCTTCGTCCTGCCATCGCTCTTCTGAATAGGCTTGAAGGTGTTCCTGAGGACCTTGTCCCTCCGAAACCAGAGGGAGAAGAGAAGGATGCTAAGGCAGGAGAGAAACCAAATAAAGATGAACCAAAGGTTAATTTAGATTTAGGTTTCAAAGGAAAGAAACCCATAGGGGATGATGATGAAGATGAAGAAATTGAAGAAGATCAATAAAAAATAAAGGCTTGTGATCATGAATTGAATGAAAATGCTCGCATAGCGAGAGAAGCTGAAGGGATAGAACGAAAAGATAAGGAAGCTCACAACGCATTGGAATGTAGAAAAATGGTCTCTCCTTTGTGGACGTTAGAGCGTTTGATGCATGAAGCTATTGATCTTCCCAGTGTTCACTGGTTAAAGCCAATCGTTTCTTTTAATCTGGCTAACACGAAGGACTCTCAATTTGATATGCCAAGAACAGGAGGAGCCTTCGTTTTCCATTGCTTTGACTCGATTGCTGATGTTCCCTGTCAAGACGTCAAAGTAGATAAAGCCTTGATTGACTTTTATCTTACTTTTGGCAAACCTCAGTATTTAACCTGGAGTGCTCAAAAAATAACAACAGTCAAGGTCACAGGACCCATTGCTACCAGAGGCTTCGTGAATGTAAAATTCAAGGCGACAAGGGTTTCAGCAAATACTTTGCAAAAGTTCATGCTTGCTGATCTGCCGAACCTCAACCCTTATGATTGGATCTTGTTGCTCAATCTTTTGCTTATTGAAGAACAAAAATACGATCCCATTCTTTCTCATATGAAGCGAATGCTAGTTTCGTACATCTATGAATTGGCAAAGCTCGATATTGAGAATGCTAAAGTGTTGAAGCGAAAGCCTACAGTAAATCCGATTGGCAAAGCCAGCGACATGAGCGAAATGAGTGTGGGAAAGATTGACACTGGCCACTTAATTATGATGTTTCAATGAGGAACTGATGTTCCTGGGGCTTTTCAGAAATGCCTTTTTGCTTTACTTGACAAACACCTGTTCTCCACAACTTGCTTAGAACATAATTAGGAGATTGTCAACAAGTGTACCTTGAATGATGCTGCTGCAAAGAAGAACTTTAATGATATGATTCAATGGTATATCTTGTTTTGCAGGACTTCACTTGTTGTGATTCCCAAGCTCTTCAAGATAATCAAGAAGACACAACAGTGAAGCCTCTCCTGCCTCAATTGACGCAAAGGGGGAGATTGTTAGGTGTTATATGTCGCGTCATTAGGCTTGTAATAGTTATTCCATTTTGTATATGGTATTGGGTCTGTCCAATCCATCTCATTAATTAGGGTTTTAGTATTTATAGTGCATACATGCACCGTAGACCGAGAACGCTTTAGATAAGATATACATTGTAAACCCTAACATGCCTCTACAGTTGAAATTCTTCATCGAGTTCATCTGTGGTGTGACTTTTAATCATTCAACATCAGTTTGATTATCTTTGTGTTCTTTGTTTACTTGTTGAATCTAAACGATCTTTAAGGATTTCATCCCTACACGGGGTAGCATCAAGAATGCCACGTGTCACCTTAGCTACGATAAGATCGTGCAGCGTCTCATCAATGGGCTCTGCATCGGAGCCCGACCTAGATCCCGATCCTGATCCTAATCCAGAACCTCATGTGATTATCACCATCCTCAACTAAAAACCAAAAAACAGAATGATAAAGATATTCAAAAAGGGAATCCCTCGTTCTCATCAGTCTCCTTAGATTTTCCAAGTCTAACATTTGTTCGGGTACAGGTCTAGTGGTATAAGTCGTACAAGCCCACTACTACCTTCTACACATACCTATAACTTCCCCAAGGCTCTACCTAAAAACTATAATTCTCCCTAACTCAATAACATAACACACAAAATACTGCATAACTCGAATCCTAGGCTATCCTAAGATTTTCTAAATTTCCATCAAACCAGAACTTAAATCAATCATAATAGGTTGCCATATGCATGCAAGTTATACACAAATAGAATCACATAGACTTTTAAATAAGCTTCTACCCTAGACCACAATCTAGACAAGGAACAGTAATAAGGTAGAATTCATCATTCTAGGGATATGCAATCCTAAATGTATACAACTTTGAAAGCATACACATAGCAAAATCCATCAAATTATCAATTTTCCAATATAACTATAGCATGGCTAACATGTTAGGGAAACACTTACTTGAGATCAGCCGATTACGCGCATTGCACTCTCCTTTTTTCTTACAAAGAAATCAGTTTCAAGAAGTTTCTTAGCTTTTGATTTTTAAAAAACAGTTTTACCATTCCCTTAGTTTGAGTTCTAACACACCCAAGAGTGTGTCTGAATCCCTCAAACCAGGGCTCTAATCCCAACTTGTACAACCCAATTTTTCAAATGAAAATTTTCATTTAAATAACAAAAACCATATTCATTAATTATAAGTTTCAAACGTAACTATTTCTCAAAAATCCCAAACATCAAGTAATTATCCCAAAATCAGAGTGTCCATGATAAAATGTTGGAGAGTGCGTGCAACACCATCATGCCGAGCCCTTGCCCTTAGATCCTAAAGTACCTGAAACAATCAACAAACTGTAAGCTAATGCTTAGTGAGTTCCCTATAACATACCCCACATAAATCCACATAATCACATAAGTCCATATAACCATCATAATTCATGCATACAAACATAAAGGTATGTCATGGACTCCCTCCGTGGTCTTACTACAGGATGTCGTGGGCTCCCCCTAGGGTCTTATACCTATGTGTCATGGGCTACCCCCAAGGTTTTATCTACTTGCCATGGGTTCCACCATGGTCTTCATATAAATGCATGATACCATACTAGCACATCCACATATATCCACAAAAACTGCATAACAAACATAGGCCTCCTTGTGCCTTCGACCCATTGGTATGGTGAGGAGACTCACCTCAGTCTGATGAACACGAAAGCTACTTGCCTAATAGTCTGAAACCACACACACTAAAAAATAATAAAATTAACCCAAAATTAGGATTAAAACACAATCTAATCAAAGATTCCATACACCTAAGCCCAAGTCCTTCCATAATGGTCCAAGAGTCTTCCCTTTGCTAATGGGCCTAAGGTCCATGACCAAAGCTATTAATGGGTCACATGGCCCAATTCATAATATTAGCCGACAACTCTAAAATAGGACCAAGCCCAACACTGACTAAAGCCCAATAAACCTACAAGCCTATACAAAGCCTAAGGCCCAATTGGAGTGCATACAGCCGGCGTACCACTCTAGTACGCACATCATTGTTACCATGCCCCTGTACGCGTAGTGTACAACATTCTACACGCGACGTACAAAAAAGTTATGCACATTCTTCAATAAGTTCTTAATACATGAAGTCATTACGTTCCAAACTCAGATTTAGGTCATTTGAAGAGTCCTAAGGTATAAAGTGTTGGCTTATGTGTCTAAGCCCATAACTAAAACTGATATGTACTTGACCCGGTAGTAGCATGGTCCATTTTGGGTTGTATTCATCGAAGCAATTTAATAGGATGGATATTTGAGAAAGAGGTTATTTACGATTTATTAATATATTATCTGTATAATATATTAATTGATAAATCATATTCTTTAATTAGTATTGATCAACAATTAATTTGGAACTAATTTAGTGATCAAAAGAGACTAATTAAATTAACATGGACTGATTATGTAAATTAGTGATACATATGTCTTGGGCTAATGATCCATAATTGATTTTTGATGGGCTAAGCTTATGAGTTAGTCCATGAAGTGTTTGTGCAAATCAATTGTTGGATCATAAGCTTAAGTGTAAGAATTAGGGTTACTCGTGACTCTTGGAATTCTACATTATATATATATATATATATATATATATATATATATATATATATATACATATATATCTATATATATATATATACATATATATATATATATATATATATATATATATATATATATATATATAACCCCAAGCCCTAAAATAGGTTAACACTTACATTCCAAAAAGAGTATAACCGATTTTTGGTGTCTCCTAAACCTCACTCATAATCCTCCAATTGCTCTTGGTGTTTTATAAACCATTTGAGGCATCACACTTGGGGTGCTAAGCTCTTATAAGGCTAAAGGTCTACTAGCTACATCAAAAGGTAATCTTCTAACTAGTTTTGTGATTTATATATCAAGTTTTGTATGCTAGTTTAGGCTTCATGCTATGGAAACTAATGTTGCATGTATAATTAGAGAAAACTTAGATCCAAAGCATTAGGGTTATATGTGCACCATAGGAATGTTAGAGTACATAAAACCCATTAGTGGTATCAGAGACATGCGTGTTTTCTATTATATTGATGCAATTGTGTAATTTTCAAAGCTGAAAAACAACTACAATTCTAGATTCTGCTAGGGCCAACTCGATGAGTCCATCATTGAACTCGACTAGTTTGATCATATGTTGATGAACTGGATGAGACCATAGTGGGACTCGACGGGTTAGATCATCTGATGGCATAATTTTCGAGTTTTTGGCCTGTTTTGGATTAGGATGATTACCACAATTTGTTTTGGTTCATAAAATCTGATTTTACTCACATTGTAATGTTTACCCCCATCCAATAACATGATGATTATCAAATTTTAAGATAATTAATTGATTTTATGAAAAACTAATTATTGGTGAAAATTTGAAATTATTTTGTTATATGAATTATATTAGGTCAAATTGGTAAATGATAAATTATATGATAATTGGATTAGTTAAATTTGATCTAAATGTTTCTTGAAGAGTTCCATAACTTGTCTTCAAGTTATGGAATATGAAAAGTCATCATTCATGAAAACATTAAAAATCATTAGTTATGAAATTCCAAAAGTCTTGAAGAGTTTAATAACTTGCCCTCAAGTTATGAAATTTGAAAAGTCTCACTCATGAAACAATAAATCCATAAGTTATGGAAAATTAAAAGTTTTGAAGAGTTACAAAACTTGTCCTTAAGTTTTAGAACTTGGAAAATCACATTTATGAAACTTTAATTCCAAACCCAAGAATTTTAAAAGGTTAAAATTCAAACCTTATATTATTATAATCTTAAAGTTTAATACTTATATATATATATATATATATATATATATATATATATATATATACATATATATATGTATATACATATATAAGACAAGTCAGTCTTACCATTAGTAGGCCTCATTCACGAAGTCAATCTATAAGGGGGTATAAGGAAACTCCCCATAAAATCGTGGTTGAATGGGTGTCCACTGTCACCCACCGCTTCCTTGATGGTGGAGGGTCGTTAGTCGAATAGGTAGGATAGGACATTAATCCTTATTAATAAGTATACTGAAATTATAAAGTAACTAAACTTTTATAATTTCCCAATCTTATTTACTTTAGGAAAAGTGTGAAAATGTTGTTATTCCATGAAATACACTTTGCACCTTGTTAAGTCGTTAGTGGAGCATGTGTGGTTAACCGGCATGCTAATTTGGGACTAACAAAGTGTGGCAAAGGGTAGCTTGATGTGAATCATGAATCAATGGAGCGTGTGTGGTTAACCGGCACATTGATTAGGTGATGAGTAACATTGAGAGTACCAAGAACATTTGCATGGTTATTCACACCTTATTTGTGATCCTCGGTATCCCAGTCACAAACATGAAGGGCATAATCGAGATTTAAACATGCCACTGAAAAGTTCAATGAATCTCAAATGAATCTAAGAATTTCAATTCATTTAAAACTTAATTGTCAATTTCGTTTTCCATAGTGGAAATTGTCACACCCCAAAACCAAGAACGGCGGAAACGTTCTGGGGCGGAGGACGTCATGTATAATATCAACAATAATGTAAAGTAGTAAACAAGCAACAACATCATCCATTGCATTAATAAAATAATTATTATACAATTGTATTCTGTCAAATTTTGATAAACACTAAGCATAAATCAAAATGAAAGATAAGTCTTGAATAAGATCCATCTTCCTTTCTCCTTGCATCGGTACTTGTCTATGATGACCTGAGGATACAAGTAATTTTGAAAGCGAGTATCAGCTTTAAAGCTGGTGAGATCATAAGTATTTAATGTCTTAATTTGTATGTAAGAATTTGTAAGTCTTTGTAATTCAAGAATTTGTAAGTGTATAAGAATTGTAAGTATTTGTAAGTCTATGTATTGTAAGAATTTGAAAAACCCTGGAATCCCTATGATTCCTATTAGTATGAAGGTGTCTTCTACCAAGACCTAATGGTTCTGTGTGTGTCTCTTGTAAGAGTGTATATTTTCCCAAGTCTGACTACTATTTATCAAAAGATAGTTTCTACATTACCGTGCGTCGTATGAAAAATTCACGAAGTGAATGTAATGGGAAAAGAAATAGTACTATGGTGTAGTGTCGAACTACAACCGTACCTATTACCTTAAATCTAGGGTAATACTTCCAAGTACCGTAGTATTTGATATATATATATATATATATATATATATATATATATATATATATAAATAACTACATCGATACTCAATTGCCTTATTTGAGGGATAAGGTATAATGTGATGTCTAGATCCCAGACTGTACGCTCCCCTATCAAAGGGATTTTGGGACCTACCCACGACCCTTGCATGAATGCAAGCCGTGAGCATCCACATTACTAATGATCATGTATACTCGATATAACAATCACAATTGCGATGTGATTTATCAGTATAGTTAGATCCTGAACTGGTTCCGTGCTATAGCCCCTAGTGACGTCTATTCTATGTATATGTAAGCGTACTCATTTAAGTGTGATCATGTAATTGTACTTATGTAAGTGTGATCATGTAATTGTACTCATGTAAGTGTGATCATGTAATTGTACTCATGTAAGTGTGATCATGTAATTGTACTATAATGTTCTAAGTGTGCTAGCTGTAATGTGTGTTCTCTCTATCTAACAAGTATAGTAATGAAATCATTCTAGTATAGCTGTATATGTAATGTACAGTAATGTTCTAGAAAGTATTGACTCATGAATGAACTGACTCATTGTATGATATCGCGTTCTAGTAATGGTTCTAGTATCTTCCTGAACTACCCATATGGTAGCTTACTAGTAATCTAAGTGATACGTATGGACGTGGATGTATACCCTTGTTACCCAAGGGCATAGGATGAACTGGAAGGACCTTTTATGACTTTATATGTACACATGATATATAACTAATCTTTAAACGACTTTCGGACGAATACCCAATGTCCCACCAGACCACATCTCAAGGCGCGAAAAGGAAATAGGGTGGATAGTCTTCCTAAGTCTTTTAAACATTTCTTATATAACTATACATATAGAGGCATGCAATTTATAATATAAAAGCATAAATAAGTTTGGTAAAACATTTGAAACACAAATATTAGTTTAAGGAAAGATCGACTTGATGTCAATCTATAAAACAATTTGAAGGCATAAGTTTGATAAAACAATATAAGTACAAGGAACATTTGTTTGAAAACACAGTTGTAAATAAGTTTGAAATATGATAACAGAGTAAGAAGTACAGTGTAATAAGTAGTTTGAAAACATATAAAATGTTTATAAAAATCATTTGAAGGAAACTTTTTGGTAAAATGACTAATGAGTAGCCAAATCTTTTGAATGCTGTATATTAATAACATGTGATTGATGTAATAAGTAATATAATCCTACTTACTAATCACATGTGATTGACATAATAAGTAGCATGATTCTACTTGTATCCCCCCCATAAAACATTTAAAATAGTTTAAAACATTAGTTAAGGGGTATGAACTCACCTGCAATATGTGACTGGAATTGAACGGATGTTATCGTATGGAAGAATCGGACAAGTGCTTGGTGTCAAGTGAAGACTTAGACACACACAATGATCCTAATTACATATGTAAAAATATGTATATAAATAATTAGTGATTATAACACTAATTATACAAGTAATAACATTTATGCACAAGGACAACACTTTTGGTCAAGTGCTAGGAGGCTAATGGGTTGCAACAAAGGAGTGCAATGCCCCTAATGGGAGTTTAAGGTCAAAAGACCATATTCATTAGAGTTTACGGCCCAGGGGAGTAAGCTCTTGGCCGTAAACTCTCAACCAAGTCATGAAATGGAGTTTAGAAGTACTACAACCTTAGAGGGGAATTGTTTCAAGGCTATACAAGTGTTTGGGCACCACATTGACTCCTTTGGGGAGTTTACGGCCCAAGGACCCTTTTCCCTTGGAGTTTACGGCCGTAAACTCCCTTGGGAGGGTTCTTATTGTTCTTTCAAGTCCCCAACATTCCAAGGAACAAGTCTAGGCTTCAACCATTGGCTTAAGGAAGGTTTAAGGCACTAAATGGAACCATTTGATGGAGTTTACGGCCATAGAACTCTTTAGGCTGTAAACTCCCTTGCACATGAGGTTCTAAGAATTTTAACTAGTCCAAAACTCATCTAGGTACTTGCCCTAAAAGTCTCTTGGCCTAAGGAAGTGTCTAGGGTGTCCTTTGACCCCTTTAAAGGACTTTACGGCCCAAGAAATACTCTTGGCCGTAAACTCTTCAACACTTATGCTTTTCATGAGTTTTCTAGGTCCTAAACACATCAAGGTGCTTGCCTAAAATGAAGACTAAGCCCTAGGAAGAGTTTGAAGGGATTTTGACCCTTAATCTTGGAGTTTACGGCCTAAGGAGCATCTTGGCTGTAAACTCCCTTCCAAAGTTGGTTTCTAATTGTTTTGTTGGTCTAAGATATGAGTTTAAGGCTTCTAGGTTCTTGTTCTAAGGCTAAAGGATCACTAGGCACTCATTTGTGCCCTTTACTTGGAGTTTACGGCCCAAGAGGTGGTTCCTTGGCCGTAAACTCCTCAAACTAAGTGGCTTTGATTTGTTTCTAGCCTCTAATGATCATACACTAAGTCCTTAGTTAGATGCCTAACACGGAAATGGGACTAGGTGGCCTTTAGGCTTGATTTTGGAGTTTACTCGCCAAGAACGTTCTTGTACTTTGGACATGTAAATAATGTTATTAAGCATATAACAAGTATTAAAACACATCTATGAAAGTAGACTCACAATCTGGGATGAAAACCCGAAGATCCGTGAGAGAGTATTTGGCTTTTCTCTAATTGGAAATCAAATAATGAACCAATTTGGTTCAGAATTCTATTTATAGTCCTGAGATTTTTGGCAGAAAATATTTCTATTCTCGGAATGGATTCTAATGACCTAGAGTAATGGAATTACAGTGTTGCACAAAATCCTAGTGCAACCACTCTCCTAATAACTCCTTAGGTGTAAAACCCTAAAACTGCCCAAACTTATTCCATAAGTTTGAATTTTTACTGAAACTGCTCTACTTCTATTGGATTGATATGGTTTGATTTGAATGGAAAATTTCAGGTTGTCACATCATCCCCCTGTTAAAGGGAATTTCGTCCCGAAATTAGAATTTAGGCAAGGAAGTATGCATGAATGATCGAGTCGTGAGGAGGAAACTTCCTAATCGATTGGTTCTAGCACACTTAAGTGAAATCGGGCTCTCGGTTGGTATCCCAACGAACCTTTACTAGCTGGCGACGATGTTGCTTCGTCCGCTTGACCTCTCGGTCGAGGGTCACTACGGTTCTAGTACGAAGGCGAGGATCTCGACGAGTGGACTTGTAAGAGTCCTAACGGAAAGGTATGGTTTCATGATCGATATGCGAAGAGTAGAAGTACGTTACTGAGTTTGCGGAGTAGGTCTAGTTTGTGCGAGGCATAGGACAGATTCTGATAAGAATCTCGGAGGTCCTAACTATATTGGATTTAGCTTTTCCACGCTTTACGAAGCGTATTAAGCCGTTCCCCAAGTGAGTTATCCTAAAGAACTTAGTCACTCACTTGGAATCTCAAAGGTTCTTTTTCTCGCGTAACTTCCCAGTCAAAGGCCACCCCTCGCTGGGTCAAAGTCGTACAAGTTTCTGTAGCTTGTGAGGAGTTCTGAATGAACTAAGGCGGTAGGTCGGTAAGACCTAAAATTTGGCGAAAACTGTCGGTGTCTCTGGTGTTGATAAATGCTCAATGGTTTTTGACAAATTGAAAGAGTACTCAAAATTTCCCACATTACTAACAGTGTGTCCTAGAAATTTGACTCTTTAATTTCCAAATCTCGTGCCTAGAGAATTTTGCTAAAAGTTCCCCTGTAGGAAATGTTTTCATGGGTTTTCTTATTACTACGAGGGTAGATAAGTAAGTCATTTCATGGAGAAATGACGAATCGATCCAAGTAAGAAAGACGTAACCCTAATCATTTATCTCATGAAAACCATGGGTGTACTGGTCCTATCCGAAAGGTATCACTACGGACTCGAGGTGTCCGCATCGAATTCGGAAGATAGTCTCCCAGACATCCTTCCCTAACACATCGAATTGGTGATATTCGGATCTCAGGTCCATTCCTGGAAGTAGTTTCTTTCCTTACGTTTTATCAATCATTCTGTCTATGTGAGGCAGAGATAGCGATTTCTATGAAAATATTGACGGAATCCTCGATATCCGAGGCACATACGATGCGATCCATCGATCTCTGGAAGAATCTGACCGGGGTTCTCTAGGGTGAGAAACCTAGTCTTTTAATTCTATTTCTGTGTGGTTTGCTAAGTTGTTCGTGCTGTTCTTGTATCTCCGTGGGTGTTTAAACTATAGGGTGATCTGTTTTCGGGAGTCGTACTGGGTTCTAAGTTTGTTCACATGCCGATGTGATTACTCGTATACTTAGGCAGTTTCTCCGTCCTGAAGTCCATTTTAGAATTCATACAAGGTTTCACAATCACAACTTCGGGTATACGAGTCGTATATAATTAAGATTGAAAAGGTAGTTGAATAACTGATTCTTCTTTAAGCTCGCATCCCCTCGGGGAAAAAGAAGTTAAAGTGGAATCATCAATTCTAAACCTGTAGAAGCTTGATTATATATAACTCTTACGTATTCCTTCCTTAGTGATAGATCAATCGCACGAATTCCTGGATTGAACTTGACGTACTGCACGAGTGGTACTTCGGGGGTTTCTTTGGAAAGAAAATAACTAAGAGGTACTCCTGGAATGAGCATTTCGGGGATTTCTTCGGAAAGAAAATATCTAAGAGGTACTCCTGGAATGAGCACTTCGGGGATTTCTTCGGAAAGAAAATATCTAAGAGGTACTCCTGGAATGAGCACTTCGGGGATTTCTTCGGAAAGAAAATATCTAAGAGGTACTCCTGGAATGAGTACTTCGGGGATTTCTTCGGAAAGAAATTAACTAGGAGGTACTCCTGGAATGAGTATTTCGGGGTTCTGATATGACGTCTTCGCTGGAAAAGTGATCTAGAAGATAGGGATGTACGTATGAAGCTGTTTTCGCGTCGATCAAATGGAATCTGATTGTATGATAATGTCGGAATCATACAGAAACTTTAAAGACATTAGAATTAAACATAAGACATTTACAGACAAGAGACAACCATGCAACCATGAACAGAGTTACAGTACTTTAGACTTACCACAAGACTATTGCTGCGAATAAGATATACTACAAAAGACAAGTATACGCAGCACGAGAATTCCTATACAGACAGGAGCTCGCAAAAGGTAAGACTCTAGTTGCACTAGTTCTAGATAGTTTTTAAGTCTGTTACAACGAAACGCCTTAAATACATTAATGTGGTTCCTGAGCAGGCTCTCCTGTAGCTGTGATCCTGAGAATCTTCCCATCTGCGTCAGAATTCTGCGTTATCGGGCAATCATTCTTGATGTGCCCTGTCTCACCACATTGGTGGCATGTCTGGCTAGTACTAGCTTTGGTGACGGAATTACGGTGCTTAGCTAGTGTTATGTGGACATGAGTGCCCTCCTCGTTACTCCACTTTGAAAATTGCTTCTTAAATCGTTCTGCGCTATAACTCGTCTTGTGCGCAGGGTTAGTCTCGATGAAAGGGACTTGAGTGATGGGTCGTTTCGGTGCTCCATAGTCACGAGCATGATGCCCTATGTTTAGGCAATTGCAACATTGCATCTCATGGCAAGCCCCATGATGATAGAAACTACACTTATCACACTTCGGGAGTTTTCCCTCATATGGCCTGCGCGGTACGGGAACGGCAGGGGTTTCCACTTGCTGCTGTTGTTCAACCAGCTTTTGGGATCTCTTGCATTCTTTCCGGGCTTGACGCTTTCGTTTCTTGTTCTCTGCCTTTCGGCTTTGCGAGCCTGTGACTGTTACTGTTTGGTGACTTCCTGGATGGATATCACGATTGGGAACTTCATTTCCATTAGCAGTATCGACTGTGCCGATAGCGCTACGGTGCGCCATGACCGCGGTTACGGCAGCCACTACGGCAGCTGTAACTGCCGTTTGAAAGGTGGCGGCGTCCATCGGAAAAGTAGAGGTCTCGTTGCTTGGCTGGTCGTTTCCGGATGACGACATGATCCTGTAACACGTAAGATAAGGATTTTATGAGCGATTCTGGTTGACCCTAGTGTACTTAGATTGTTCATGAAAAGAGTAAGAGTATGTTCTCGAAAGTTTGACCTACATCACTATGATGCAGTCCTGGTTAAAGAATGAAAGTATGTTCGCGAAGGTTTGACCTACAACCCTATGATGCAGTCCTAATACGTAATGGAAGTATGTTCGTAGAATGGTCCCAAGACGTTTGTCGTTCGAGCTGAGGTATAGTGGGTTAGTGAATAACAAGATCCAGCCACTGAAAGAGACTTGGAAATGCCTCTGGAGATAAATCACCATAGTCCAATGACTTGACTAAAGTATGATTCAGATAGACTCCAATGAAAGTAAGATAAAAGTACTTGAATGAAGAATGACACAAAAGTTAGCCGGCTGTCAATACCTTTGATATTCACGATGTAAAGATTCAGGAAAATGACCTTGTAAAGGTCTTACATCATATCCACAGAAGATAGTTCCTGACAGCATAAAGACCTAACTAAAGTACTTACGGTAAAAGATAATTTCATAGAAAATACCACATCGGGCATAGACAGAAAAACACAATTTCTTTTTATAAGGGAAATAAAGTAAAGCGTCTACTACGGGCGATGGTCATCCCTCTGGTGAACTCTTAGTTCAACCAATTGACGTTCCATGTCAAGTAGGTGTCTTTCGAACACCATCTGGCGTACTCGGAGTTCTATGACTTTGGCTCGTGATTTAGCCAGTGCTTGCAGCAGGGTTTCATGGTTTCTCTCTGATCTCTCGTGAGTATATGCTAGATGAATGGTGTAGAGGGTATGCATTCTAGCATAGGCGACTACTTCTGAAATCTGATGTAGAGCTGTCTTGCCTTGAATCTCCTTTTGATCCCTTCTGCGGACCAAGATTGGCAAGACTCTATCTGCTGAGCCCCCATTGCTCGAGTCGTAAAAGCTTCGGTCACCATGAAATAGCAAAAACTGATCTTTTCCTTGGCTCCCTGTTTCCAAGCATTCCACTCACTCAGGGTCGGGCCATGAAAAGCCGGAAGAGGGTTAGGAATTGGAAAGGAGCTGCTTGGGGTAGGTTCTCAACCTCTGGTTCGGGGTTAGTATCATACGAAAGGTCTTCTTCAAGGTGATCATCCAAGGGGATAGGATGATCCTTCTCTAGTTCTTCTCCAAACCAACCAGCTATGACTTCTTTCGGAAGATGTTGGTTGCCAAGGGGATGGAGTCCAACTATGATTTCTATGCGAGAATTTAGGGTAAGAGGATAATTATTAGACGAGCTATCTAAATAATTATTTAGAAAACCTTCATTAGTTACATCGCTATTTGTGAAGTGCATACCAGCTATGTGTAATCTAAACAGGATAGACCTTCGAATAAGTGACCTTAACTCCTTATTCACACAGAATAGGGGTAAGGCAAAATTATCACAGATTCTGGGTCTATAATATCCTAATTACATGTAGCCTCAGTGTATCCACTTAGCAACTATCAACTTAGTAATGAAGATCCCGTTTTAATTCTCAAGTATAAAGTACTTATAGTAAAACCAAAATACAACTATAGTATTTTAAATTTATTGTTATGTTCTATTGTTCTCATTGTGGTAGGGTTGGTAAGATTTTAGCATTGTTGCAACCACAAACTTAAACTTAGGCACATGCTAGTCAACCCTCGGATAATATAGGTGATCAGGCTATATCTTCCCAGTTTTGACCATATGTCTCTAAGCCCACTTGTGTTGCCCAACAATCGTAATTCTTTTGTATTGTCCTAACGACACTGATGTTAGTATGAATGCAACACGTATACTTACTTAAATATTTTACTATTTAAAGTATAAACTCTTGGTCAGAGTATTTTTAATCCCTTATGTATTTATAGTTAGTATATCTTTTATGGGTTGATATACTTAATTCACTATAAACAATGCTCTGATACCAATCTGTCACACCCCAAAACCAAGAACGGCGGAAACGTTCTGGGGCGGAGGACGTCATGTATAATATCAACAACAATGTAAAGTAGTAAACAAGCAACAACATCATCCATTGCATTAATAAAATAATTATTATACAATTGTATTCTGTCAAATTTTGATAAACGCTAAGCATAAATCAAAATGAAAGATAAGTCTTGAATAAGATCCATCTTCCTTTCTCCTTGCATCGGTACCTGTCTATGATGACCTGAGGATACAAGTAATTTTGAAAGCGAGTATCAGCTTTAAAGCTGGTGAGATCATAAGTATTTAGTGTCTTAATTTGTATGTAAGAATTTGTAAGTCTTTGTAATTCAAGAATTTGTAAGTGTATAAGAATTGTAAGTATTTGTAAGTCTATGTATTGTAAAAATTTGAAAAACCCTGGAATCCCTATGATTCCTATTAGTATGAAGGTGTCTTCTACCAAGACCTAATGGTTCTGTGTGTGTCTCTTGTAAGAGTGTATATTTTCCCAAGTCTGACTACTATTTATCAAAAGATAGTTTCTACATTACCGTGCGTCGTATGAAAAATTCACGAAGTGAATGTAATGGGAAAAGAAATAGTACTATGGTGTAGTGTCGAACTACAACCGTACCTATTACCTTAAATCTAGGGTAATACTTCCAAGTACCATAGTATTTGATATATATATATATATATATATATATATATATATATATATATATATATATATATATATATATATATATATAAATAACTACATCGATACTCAATTGCCTTATTTGAGGGATAAGGTATAATGTGATGTCTAGATCCCAGACTGTACGCTCCCCTATCAAAGGGATTTTGGGACCTACCCACGACCCTTGCATGAATGCAAGCCGTGAGCATCCACATTACTAATGATCATGTATACTCGATATAACAATCACAATTGCGGTGTGATTTATCAGTATAGTTAGATCCTGAACTGGTTCCGTGCTATAGCCCCTAGTGACGTCTATTCTATGTATATGTAAGCGTACTCATGTGAGTCTGATCATGTAATTGTACTTATGTAAGTGTGATCATGTAATTGTACTCATGTAAGTGTGATCATGTAATTGTACTCATGTAAGTGTGATCATGTAATTGTACTATAATGTTCTAAGTGTGCTAGCTGTAATGTGTGTTCTCTCTATCTAGCAAGTATAGTAATGAAATCATTCTAGTATAGATGTATATGTAATGTACAGTAATGTTCTAGAAAGTATTGACTCATGAATGAACTGACTCATTGTATGATATCGCGTTCTAGTAATGGTTCTAGTATCTTCCTGAACTACCCATATGGTAGCTTACTAGTAATCTAAGTGATACGTATGGACGTGGATGTATACCCTTGTTACCCAAGGGCATAGGATGAACTGGAAGGACCTTTTATGACTTTATATGTACACATGATATATAACTAATCTTTAAACGACTTTCGGACGAATACCCAATGTCCCACCAGACCACATCTCAAGGCGCGAAAAGGAAATAGGGTGGATAGTCTTCCTAAGTCTTTTAAACATTTCTTATATAACTATACATATAGAGGCATGCAATTTATAATATAAAAGCATAAATAAGTTTGGTAAAACATTTGAAACACAAATATTAGTTTAAGGAAAGATCGACTTGATGTCAATCTATAAAACAATTTGAAGGCATAAGTTTGATAAAACAATATAAGTACAAGGAACATTTGTTTGAAAACACAGTTGTAAATAAGTTTGAAATATGATAACAGAGTAAGAAGTACAGTGTAATAAGTAGTTTGAAAACATATAAAATGTTTATAAAAATCATTTGAAGGAAACTGTTTGGTAAAACGACTAATGAGTAGCCAAATCTTTTGAATGTTGTATATTAATCACATGTGATTGATGTAATAAGTAATATAATCCTACTTACTAATCACATGTGATTGACATAATAAGTAGCATGATTCTACTTGTATCCCCCCCATAAAACATTTAAAATAGTTTAAAACATTAGTTAAGGGGTATGAACTCACCTGCAATATGTGACTGGAATTGAACGGATGTTATCGTATGGAAGAATCGGACAAGTGCTTGGTGTCAAGTGAAGACTTAGACACACACAATGATCCTAATTATATATATATAAATATGTATATAAATAATTAGTGATTATAACACTAATTATACAAGTAATAGCATTTATGCACAAGGACAACACTTTTGGTCAAGTGCTAGGAGGCTAATGGGTTGCAACAAAGGAGTGCAATGCCCCTAATGGGAGTTTAAGGTCAAAATACCATATTCATTAGAGTTTACGGCCCAGGGGAGTAAGCTCTTGGCCGTAAACTCTCAACCAAGTCATGAAATGGAGTTTAGAAGTACTACAACCTTAGAGGGGAATTGTTTCAAGGCTATACAAGTGTTTGGGCACCACATTGACTCCTTTGGGGAGTTTACGGCCCAAGGACCCTTTTCCCTTGGAGTTTACGGCCGTAAACTCCCTTGGGAGGGTTCTTATTGTTCTTTCAAGTCCCCAACATTTCAAGGAACAAGTCTAGGCTTCAACCATTGGCTTAAGGAAGGTTTAAGGCACTAAATGGAACCATTTGATGGAGTTTACGACCATAGAACTCTTTAGGCTGTAAACTCCCTCACACATGAGGTTCTAAGGATTTTAACTAGTCCAAAACTCATCTAGGTACTTGCCCTAAAAGTCTCTTGGCCTAAGGAAGTGTCTAGGGTGTCCTTTGACCCCTTTAAAGGACTTTACGGCCCAAGAAATACTCTTGGCCGTAAACTCTTCAACACTTATGCTTTTCATGAGTTTTCTAGGTCCTAAACACATCAAGGTGCTTGCCTAAATGAAGACTAAGCCCTAGGAAGAGTTTGAAGGGGTTTTGACCCTTAATCTTGGAGTTTACGGCCTAAGGAGCATCTTGGCCGTAAACTCCCTTCCAAAGTTGGTTTCTAATTATTTTGTTGGTCTAAGATATGAGTTTAAGGCTTCTAGGTTCTTGTTCTAAGGCTAAAGGATCACTAGGCACTCATTTGTGCCCTTTACTTGGAGTTTACGGCCCAAGAGGTGGTTCCTTGGCCGTAAACTCCTCAAACTAAGTTGTTTTGATTTGTTTCTAGCCTCTAATGATCATACACTAAGTCCTTAGTTAGATGCCTAACACGGAAATGGGACTAGGTGGCCTTTAGGCTTGATTTTGGAGTTTACTCCCCAAGAACGTTCTTGGGCGGTAAACTCCCGAATCTTGTACTTTGGACATGTAAATAATGTTATTAAGCATATAACAAGTATTAAAACACATCTATGAAAGTAGACTCACAATCTGGGATGAAAACCCGAAGATCCGTGAGAGAGTATTTGGCTTTTCTCTAATTCGAAATCAAATAATGAACCAATTTGGTTCAAAATTCTATTTATAGTCCTGAGATTTTTGGCAGAAAATATTTCTATTCTCGAAATGGATTCTAATGACCTAGAGTAATGGAATTACAGTGTTGCACAAAATCCTAGTGCAACCACTCTCCTAATAACTCCTTAGGTGTAAAACCCTAAAACTGCCCAAACTTATTCCATAAGTTTGAATTTTTACTGAAACTGCTCTACTTCTATTGGATTGATATGGTTTGATTTGAATGGAAAATTTCGGGTTGTCACAGAAATTGTTAAATCGTCATTTACCCACCTTCAAATATTTTGCAATTGGATTATGGCATCCCTCATTCGAATTGTAAAATATTATGTTGGATCCCAGCCTTAATATTTCATTTGGGAGTAATATTAAGGATCCTTTTCTAATCTAAACCTTGTCTTTCTTTTCAACTGTCTACTTGAAACACTGCTTCAAATGCAACTGCTTCTGGCTCTTCCTCCATCATGAACTTATGTAGGAGGGTCATCTTTGATGGATCGAACATCAATGACTGGATTTGAAACATCCGGATGACCATTGCTACGAGGAAAAGGAATATGTCCTCGATAAAGAGCTTAAGGAGATTGATGAATCTACTGCTACTCCTAAACAGATAGTTGAATATAAAGGTTTGTGGACCGCTTGCTGAAGTTGAATGTCAACTTTGATGAAGAGTTGGCCATTTATATTATCCTACACTCTTTGGTTCCTTGTTATGATCAGTTTCGTATGACTTATCATATGAACAAGGAGGAGGTCACTCTAAGGAAGCTTTAAGGCCTTTTGAGAACTACTGAAATTAGTTTAAAAGGAAAATCTATTGTGTCTACTCCTACTGCTATTGTCCCTGTCTTGGCAATTGGACATGGGAATGGAAAGAAGAGGATGGTCCCTTCTAAGAGCCACAATGGAAAGTCCGATGATGGATCCTCTTCTAGTGGGACCAAATTTGGTTCTGCTAAACCCACTCCCAATCCAAAGGAAGTCAAGTGCTTCCATTGTCATGAAAAGGGGCACTGGAAGCGAAGCTGCCCCAACTACTTGCAGGACATAAAGGATGGGAAGATCAAACCATCCTTCACAGGTATTTATACCATTCTGTCTAATAACTCATCACATGCTAATTCTTGGGTCCTTGATACAGCATGAGGTTTTCACATTTGTTCTGATTTGCAGGGTCTAAAAAGAAGTAGGGATATGGAGCACATGAAGATGAACTTAATCATGGGGAATAGGAAAGTATCACCTGTCACCAAGATTAAAGTTTATTCTTTATTTGTTAGTAGTGGGTTAAATTTAGAATTGCATAATTGTTGCTACTTGTCTGATATGGCGAGAAATATTATTTCTTTTTATGGTTTGTATGAACAAGCTTTTACTTTTTCGTTTAATAATGATATTGGTAGTATTAATGCTTATTATAATAGTAAATTTTATTTTGAAGCATTTCCTTGTAATCGTATATATGAAACTATGATGGTGGTAGATAACTTAGAAAATAATGTGTTGGTTATCGATTCATCCAATGGTTTGGATAAATCATGCTTATGGCACTGTCATCTTGGACATATCAACAAGAAGCGCATAGCCGAACTCCAAAAGGATGTAGTTGGAGTCATTTGACCTAAAGTCAGACAACACATGTGAATCTTGTTTGCTTGGAAAGATGACCAAGTCACCTTTCACTGGTTTTTGTCAAATAGGTGAGGGTTTGTTGGATATCATACACACCGATGTGTGTGGACGCTTCAGATCTTCCATAAGAGATGCTAACCGCTTCTATGTGACTTTTCCTGATGATTATAGCAGATATGGATATATCTACTTAATCAAGAAAAAGTAAGAAACCTTTGAAAAGTTCAAAGAGTTTAAGAAAGAAGTAGAGAAGCAGCTGGGCAGGAACATAAAGATGCTACAATCTGATCGAGGTGGTGAGTATCTTAGTATTGAGCTCCACGATTATCTTAAGGAATGTGGAATTGTTTCATAATTGACGCCACCTAGGACACCACAACTTAATGTTGCGGCTGAGAGGCGCAATCGAACCTTGTTGGACATGGTTCGTTCCATGATGAGTCGAGCTTCGTTACCTATCTAATTTTGGGGGTATGCCTTAAAGACTACTGCCCATATCCTTAATCTAGTCCCAACTAAAAAGGTTGCCAAAACACTTGACGAGATGTGGACAGGGAAGGTTCCCTCGTGAGCACACATCAAGGTTTGGTGTTGCGAGGCTTTCGTAAGGAGAGAGACTCACTACAACCTCGAACCTTGTAGTGAGCATTGTGTTTTCATTGGCTATACATAGAAGTCCTTTGGATATCTCTTCTATAGACCAAGTGACAATGTTGTCTTCATTGTGAGGATATGAGTTTTCTGCGAGAGAGAAGTCATATGCCAAGAGGATAGTAGGAGGCAAATTGACCATGAAGAGCTTCAAGAGCTAAGTGATGAAGGAACCTCAACACTAGTGCTCAACCCAAGGAGGAAACTCTTGTTGAACCAATTGACGAGTCCTTACCTCTGAGGCATTCTAGTAGAGTTAGACAGGCACCTGAGTTTTATGGTTTCCATATTACTACTAAAGGTGATGCATTTATCAGTGATAGTACACTGGTAAATTTGGACGAACCTAACAACTACAAGGAATCCATGGTAGGCCCAGAGTCTGCAAAATGGAAAGAGGCGATGGACAGCGAGATTTTTTCCATGTATGACAATCAAGTTTGGAACTTGGTTAACAATGTACCGGGTCATAAGAAAGTCAGGTGCAAATAGATCTTCAACAAGAAGACCAACATGGATGGGAAAGTACTCACATATAAGGTGCGATTGGTTGCATAGGGAATTACTCAAACTCCTAGAGTTGACTATGACGATACCTTCTTACCAGTAGCGAAGATTAAATCTATAAGGGTTATGCTAACCATAGCTGCATTTCATGATTATGAAATATGGAAAATAAATGTCAAAAACACTTTCCTAAATGGAAAGTTGGCTGAAGATGTTTACATGAATCAGCTAGAGGGTTTTTTCAATGCAAAGTAACCTAATACAGCGTGTAAGCTTACGAAATCCATTTATGGATTAAAGAAAGCATCTCGCAGATCGAATCTTTGTTTTGATGAGAAAGTCAAAGAGTTTGGATTTTCAAGAAGTGAGGATGAGTCTTGTGTATATGTCAAAGCTAGTGGGAATATAGTTAGCTTTCTCGTATTGTATGTGGATGACATACTACTAATAGGAAACCACATCCCAACCTTGCAGGAAGTTAAGTCCTGGCTTGGGAAGTGTTTTTCTACGAAGGACCTTGGAGAAGCTGCCCACATTCTAGGGATAACGATATTGAGAAATAAGAGTAACAGACTAATAGGACTTAGTGAAAGTACCTACCTGGATAAAGTGTTGAAATGTTTCAACATGGAGGATTCCAAGAAAGGAGACTTACCCATCTAGAGCAATACCAAACCGAGTAAGACTCAGAGTCCGAGTAAAGATGCCAATAGCAGAAATGAGTCGAATACCATATGCTTCCGCATTTGGATTGATCATGTATGTTATGACTTGTACTCGCCCTGATGTAGCCTTTGCTTTGAGAACGCTTAGTAGATATCAAGGGAATCCTGGTAAATCTCACTGGAGTACGGTAAAGAACATTCTTAAGTACCAACGGAGGACTAAGGACTGGGTCCTTAGCCTCAGTGGGAGTGATGAACTGAGAGTGACAGGGTATAGTGACGCCAACTTTCATACTTACAAAGATAATTTCCACTCTCAGCCAGGTTGGGTATTTACCTTAAATGGAGGAGCAATAACTTCAAAAAAATTCCAAATAGGAGACTGTAGATGATTCAACATGCGGATTGGAGTGCATAGCGGCAAGTGAAGCATCGAAGGAGGCGATATGGGTAAAGAACTTCATTGGAGACCTTGGAGTTGTACCGGCTGTAAAGCAACCTATGGAGATTTTCAGTGATAGCGAGAATACAGTCACGTTATCCATGGAACCAAGGGGTCATGGAAGATGAAGGCACATCGATAGAAAATATCACTTTCTAAGACATCCAATAGAATAAGGACTCCTCATAGTAAAGAAGGTATCGTCAGAGGAAAACCTAGCGGATCCCCTTAGGAAGGGATTGAGTAGGTTTAAGCACCTGCAGCACGCTAGGAGTATCAGGCTGAAGGACGATATTAGTTTTAGTGATTAGATAGATATTTAGAAACTTGTAATAGCTAAAATGTAATTGACATTTGATGATTGAATAAGAGGAGTTTTATTTATAAGTAAAGTTACTGTCTTGTGTCAATTGTTTACTATTGTTTCATTTTGCATGTTTTGACTTCTAGAATAATAAAGATTATTCAAACCATCCATAGTCTATCATACTTTGGAAATAGGTTATGAAAGTAGACTGTCATGAATGGGTTTTATAAGATTGTGTAAGGTATTAGACATAGAAAAGTTTGCTACAAATATTCATGAGTGCTCTTGAAATAAGATTTAAGTATTAGACTAAACCCACACTCACATGAATCACTTCATGGAATTTATCACGAGTAATTATGAGATGATAATATCATATAGTCTTTAAACCAATATATATGAGTTGTTGATTATGAGTTGGTTGTCCATTGGTAGTGCGAAAATGCATTGGTAACTTGATGTTATAAAACATGTTGTTGTGTATGATTCAACAAATAGTTAGTACAAGAATATAAGTCAAAGTTTATCTGTTCCTTTTATCCTAAGAGGATTAAAAGCAATATCTTGGGCACCTCGATGATTTTGTTTAGATTTATGTGTCGGGCCCAGTCAAGATTCAATTGATGTGTTAAGTTAAGTTCTATGTCAAACAAATCAGAAATCAGGAAACAAACTGTTAGACAATGAGTATAAATTTATTCCATGTCTTTGTCTACATGATATCTTCAATAACAGAGGATTATATGATCCCTTATCTAATAGACGCATCAGAGTATGACAACGGATTTTTGAGAGCTATGATTGCTAATCGGATTTTAAGTTACCTTGGATATCATAGTTATTAGACTTATCCAAGTGGTAGACTGTTGGATTAGGTGTCTAACCCATAACTAAAATTGGTATGTACTTGACCCAATAGTAGCATGGTCCATTTTGGGTTACATTCATCGAAGCAATTTGATAGGATGGATATTTGAGAAAGAGTTATTTATTACTTATTAATATATTGTATGTACAATATATTAATTGATAAATCATATTATTTAATTAGTATTGATCAAGAATTAATTTGGAATTAATTTAGTGATCAAAAGAGACTAATTAAATTAACGGGGACTGATTATGTAAATTAGTGATACATATGTTTTCGGCTAATGATCCATGATTGATTTGTCATGGGCTAAGTTTATAAGTTGGTCCATTAAGTGTTAGTGCAAATCATTGTTGGATCATAGGCTTAAGTGTAAGAATTAGGGTTACTCATGACTCATGGAATTCTACACTATATATATATATATATATATATATATATATATATATATATATATATATATATATATATATATATATATATGACAACCCGTAATTTATTCCGTCATGGTAAAACCATTTCCGTTAGTAAAACCATTTGTCTTTCAATTTTCCGTTAATATTTTGGATTAGGTCATTTAATTTAAGACTTTTATTATAAACTCATGAGTGTCCAAACCCATTTGAAACAAGTGAAAACGCCCCAAATTGTTATTTGGAAAAATTTTAGTTTCAACCACGTCGGGTTACGACAATTAAATCGGGTAAGACCAAAGGCCTCGTTTAACGTTGGTATCGGGTAGATTTCCACCGGGCCACAAACTCAAGCCTTATATAAAGGATGAGTGAACTTCAATTTAGCTTTTTACCACCACCTCATAACTTTCTCTCTCTACTCTCTCTCTAAAACTCGAGTTTGATCCAAAAACACCCCTTTCAAGCTTCAAATTGGTAAGTAATCTATCCTAGATTGTTACTAAGCTTGTTTATCATGCCAATTCGTTTTTAAACCATCCAAATGCATCAAAAAAGTGTGTTTATGGTTTGGTAACCCTCTCCAAAACTGTAAACTCCTTTAAAGAGGGTTTTGAAGCCCCAAAACCCTTCCAAGTCCCTTCTAGTGCTTAGATATGGCTTAAGGACTTGCATGTACTAGATTTGAACACCAAAATCATGTTATTTGGGTAGTAAACATGAGTTTACGGCCCAATAACATTCTTGGACCGTAAACACATCTTGAAGGACCATAAACACACCTTCATAAGCCACAAACACTTTTTAAGGTGTTAAATTGCCCCTTAAACACCTCCAAAGGCTTCCATGAGTGCCTAGAACCTTATATTACTTCATGAGATGCACCAAAACATACACAAATGAACTAAACATGAGTTTATGGTTTAGGAAGGTCTCCCAAAACCGTAAACACCTTCAATGGGGTGTTTAAGTGCCCTTAACACCTTGTAGGACTTAGAATTGGGTCTAGAACTTTGTATGCGTAACCTACAACCACCAAAACACATGATTCATGGAAAAACATGAGTTTATGGTCGTAAACTCATGTGTTTAAGGTATTAAACTCCCCAAGTGTCCTTCAAGAACTGTAAACCCCTTTCCCAAGGTCAAATCAAGTCCCGATGACTTCCTAAGCCATGTAATCAACCCTAGAACCTTCCCTTAAGCAATGTAAGACCTTTAATAATCCAAGAACACACCACCCAAGAGTTTACGGCCGTAAAATCATTGGGATATGGTCTTTGGACTGTAAAGACCCCTAAAGGCTTACTCTTGAGGAGTAAACTCCTTATTTAGGCCCTACACACCCTTAGATGCAACCCGAATCACTCCTAACACATGAAATAAAGTGTTTTCGCGACTTGGAGTGTATATTCTTATTTAATTAGTAGTTCAAAGTCTAATTAGATACAATTATGTATCTCTTCATATTACATAGGAATCTCGCATGTATTCAAGCCCTGAACTAACACTTAGCATCCTAGCCGACACATTTCTCGTCTGGTGAGTTCATACCCCTACACCTTTTTCCATGTTTTTCAATGTTTTCACGGGGGGAATACAAGCAAAAGTAAAGGAATATCTTGTACTCAAACTTATTATTTCATTTGAATTGTTTCATATTCCATATGCTTTTAACAATCGAAACTGTATTAACCAACCATTTGACTTGCAGAGTTAGTTCTAAAACTGATTGCAAATCTTATTATATAGTGTTATATTTTACATTTCACAACTGATTTTCCATTTCATTACTGTTAAAAATCATTAATCTTAGAACTTTAGACGTCCTCTGTAACACTCCACAGAGATACGCGAGTGGAGGACCACCTTTGTAACTAGAACATAAAACAGGATTTTCCGCATTATTACTTGTAAATTCGTTAATCTTAGGGTTGGAGACACGTCCTCTGTAACACTCCATAGAGATACGTGAGTGGAGGACTGCCCCTGTAACCAGAATCTCTTAGTAGGAGAGCGTGACTTGAGTGTATAGATCTATACGGGGCTGACTACCCCGCACCTTGCTGCTAACTAGAGTGGGACCGGCAGGTCTACGGGTGACAAAAGTCATAAATGATATTGGCCTTCCTTTGCCATATCTAGTTTATCGTATGGTTATAGAACTCGCAAACTTAGATAATGGAGATTTACTTTTAAGTAATAAAGAACTTAGTAAATTAATAACCTTAGAAATTAGTTTACTATTTAATTGATACTTTTATATACGTGTTAAAACTAACATACCTTTCAAGGATAACCAGGCTTTCAGGAAACTTCACACAAACACTATAAGTATGGTAGATTCATGTACATTTCATTCAGATTCGATAACCGATCACAAACTTTTAAGAAAAATAAGGGTTTTTCCTGGGATAACAGAACTTGTTCTTAACTAGATCCTGTAATAACCAGATGACAAACAGTTGTTAACCAAACTGTGTAACAAATGGATAACTAAATTTTACTTATAAGAAAATATGGGATTTTCTTGGATAACAACTTTTTCAAAAAAACCAAAGAAAGTTTATTCTTTTACAGAAACAAACCGCTTATGAACTCACCAGCTTTATGCTGATATTTTTAAACTGCTTGTATTCTCATGTCAGCATTAGACAGGTATCCCGCGATCTTTTGCAGAAGACGAAGTATATGGAAGTCACGTCTTTACTTTTGTTTAAACTAATGTATCTATAAAACCTATATTACCTTACTTTCAAACAAATGTAATTATTCTATGTAATGTAATGTTTTGTGTTTACTATGCTTACTATGTATATTGGTTGTGATACTTTACATGACGTCTTTCGCCCCGAAACGTTTCCTCCATTGGTTTCGGGGTGTGAAATAAATTATATATATATATATATATATATATATATATATATATATATATATATATATATATATGTTAACAATGAAACCGATAAAATATGTGTTAAATGGAAAAAATCGTCAAATCATCACTAAATTTTAATTTATGACTTATTCGTAAATTATGATAAAATAATAAGACTTTAATGAAACCAGATAAGTAATGAAACTGATAAACGGAAAAAATAGGTCAAATCGTCTTTTTTACATGTAATTCATATTTTTCGTAAATAAGTTTTAGTTTCGGATTTTTTTTATAAATTTGGATAAAATTTGAAGACTTTTTCGTAGACTTTCTTTTTTCTATAATCATAGATTGATAATATTTAATAGTAATAAGTTGATGTATCAGGATTTGTTGGTAATTAATTATTAATTACTATTAATTAGTTTACCACCACATGCTTGAATATTGTTCCCATCCACTACTGTTTTTATGAGACTCTTATAATTATTTCAGAAAAAACAAAATGTTTTTGTGATGGATGTTTGATATAAAGTATCCTTTTTTAAAGTAAACGATAAGGTTTAGTGGAAGCTTTAGGGAAAAAGCAAATTATGAATAGTACGTCTCGTCTGCATGGAAAAGACAAATTTTTTCTGCCTAGCTACACTGTGGGTCTCTTTTCCCAAAAACATATATCTATAAATCTTGACCTCGTCAATGGTGTCTTCGTTAAGAAACAACAATCATGAGGAAGTTATGGCTTGGTAAATTCCTTCTCTTCTTCACATTTGCAACCACAAACCTCACTTCTGGTTGCTACAAACATGAGAGGGAAGTTCTCCGATTCAAACGCAACCTTGTATCAGACCCTTCTGGTCGACTATCATCTTGGAATGGAAACAACTGCTGCCAATGGCAAGGGGTTGGCTGTGATAATGCAACCGGACATGTCTCTACCCTTGACCTTGGAAGCCCTTATTTGGGTTATGCCGAGATGTTAAGGGTAAATAAGTTGAAGTCCTCTTTGGCCAAGCTAACACAACTCAGGTTTCTAAATCTTTCTTCCATGGGATTTTCTGGCATTGTTCCTCATTTTATTGGAAATCTTTCGAATTTGTGTGCAGGGCCGGTCCAAACATATATGGGGCCCGGGGCGGAAAGAAAAAAAGGGCCCCTCAAAGACCAATATAATAAAGATTCAAAAACTATAATTTACTCTTCACTATAGAAGTGTTCAATTAACAATAACAAGCAAACTAAATTGTTTATCTTTTAAGCTAATTAGAGTTTCAATCAGCTTTAGGCCCTAAAAATCATTTAAGCAATAACTTTTATTATATATATAAACTACATAGCCCATAAATTTTTGGGCCCCTAGAGTCGTGGGCCCTGGGCGGTCGCCCGGGTTGCCCACCGTCTGGACCGGCCCTGTTTGTGTGTGCTTGATCTCAGTTACATGGATCTAGTCGTTGATGATTTCACATGGGCTACAAGCCTTTTGTCACTCAAACATCTCGATCTGAGCGGATTGAGTGTTGTTAAAGCTCCAAATTTCAACAACGTGCTGTTGTATATGATTTCTTCTTTACAGGTGTTACGCTTGTCGGGATGTGAGCTTTCTAATCCTCATTTCTATGGCATGCATCTTGAATCGAATCTTACTCTTTCTCCAATTCACACACTTGATCTTAGTTCCAATTTTGTCCAAGACGAATTCCCTCTGTTTTTACAAAACTTGACGTCTTTACAAGTTCTTGATCTTTCGTTCAATGAACTCAATTCTTCAATCCCAGTCATGAAAAAGGTTGTCGACCTCAACCTTGAGGAAAATAGGTTTAAGGGTATTGAAAATACTAGAGTCTGGAGACTCTGTCAGTTACAGCGGCTGGATCTTTCATTCAATTCTATGGAAGGGGAATTCAAGGGACCATCAACCAATGGATCCGAATGTGCCCAATTTTCTCTGGAGACGCTGATTCTAAATGACAACGAGTTTGGTGGAGAAATTCCAAAATCATTAGTAAGGCTAACAGCCTTGAGAGAGGTTAATCTTGCATTTAACCAGTTAACTGGAACCATCCCAGAAGCTATAGGAAATTTAACAAATTTGCAGGAATTAGATCTATCTTGGAACAAATTATCAGGTTCGATTCCTAATTCTATTGGAAACCTGCTGTTGTTAAAAAACCTTGATTTATCTTCGAACCTGTTGAACGGGACAATTCCATTCTCCATAGGACGACTGTCGAATGTAGAAAAATTGTGTTTCCTCTACTATCAATTGTGTGGGCTTCCATTATCGCTTGGAAGCCTCTCAAAACTACAGTATCTGGATATACAGGATAACTTTTTACAAGGGCCATTTCCTAGCTTTCGAAAACTTTCCAAACTTAGTTTGCTTGACATATCGAACAATTCTTTATATGGTGTAGTCACTGAAGCCCATTTCCCAAATACATCTATGTTAGAATACTTTGATGCAAGCTCAAACTACAGATTGAGCTTCAAGATTTCGCCCGATTGGAGGCCTCCTTTCCAATTAAGAACACTTCAACTTCGATCATGCAAAACTGAATCAGAATTTCCACGTTGGATTCGAACACAAACAAGTCTTGACACCCTAGTCCTTTCCAATACTAGCATTTCTGGACCACTTCCAGATTGGCTTAGCGAGCTCCCAATCATGACCATTCTGGATCTCTCCCATAACTTTCTCAACGGTCCATTGACAAACCTTCCATCTAACCAAACAATCGAGTCTTTAACACAAGGTTATGCTAGTGTGTCAAATACGTTGCTTCTTAAGAACAACCTCTTTAATGGACTGATTCCAGAGTCACTGTGTAATGTTACAAATTTAGCTATTCTCGATCTTTCTAGAAATATGCTATTGGGGACTTTTTTAGATTGTCTTGGAAATCTAAAAAAGCTGAAGGTTGTGATATTAAGTTCCAACCGGCTCTCAGGTGTCATTCCAAGCTCTCTTGGCAATCTTGGTTCTTCGCTACAATGGTTAGCTCTAAACAACAATAGTTTCCATGGTGAACTTCCAAAAGCTCTAACAAATTGCACAAGTTTAAGTTTGTTGGATTTGGGTGAAAACAAATTCTTTGGAGGTATACAAAAATGGATTGGCGACAATAGAAAGGTTCTGGTTGTCGTCAGGCTATATAAAAACAGCTTCACAGGTCCAATTCTTGTAGAGTTGTGTAAAATATCAACTCTCCAATTCATGGATCTTTGGAGAAAACAAAATAACAGGAATCATCCCTTGCTGTTTCCACAACATAAGTGGAATGATCACCGGAGGAGACTACATTACAATTCTTTCTCCAGGCACATTCGAGCGCAGTTTAAGCCAGGTAATGAAAGTAGTTACGCTGGAGTATACAAACACATTGAGTTACGTTGTCAACATGGACCTTTCGAGCAATAAACTGGTGGGGGAAATACCCAAGGAGTTGATACTTCTTTTAGGATTGCTTGGTCTTAACTTGTCTAACAATCACTTCACAGGTCGTATTCCAGATAGAATTGGTGATATGAATTCGTTAGAATCTCTTGACCTTTCTATCAACCATCTTTCAGGGATGATCCCACAAAGTCTGTCGGCATTGACATTTCTTAGCCATCTGAATTTGTCACACAATAACTTATCCGGAAGAATCCCAACAGGAAGTCAGCTCCAGACGCTCACTGATCCATCCGTATATGCTGGCAATAATGAGCTTTGTGGTAGTCCGTTGCTAATCAATTGCAACCATGATGAAGTCCCAGAAACAGGAAGAAATGCTGAGGAAGATGAAGACAATGATGGCGATGAGAAGATATGGATTTATGGTGCAACAGGCGCTTTCACAACCGGGTTTATGGGAATTGTGGGAGTTCTGGTGCTTAAGAAGAGATGGAGACTCACTTTCTTCAATTTTGTTGGATATTACATTTGCAAGAAAGTGTGATACTCAAAAGCAAATTAAAATGCTTGATCAAACTTGCAGATTTTGTTTCTTTTCTTAGACAAAGTCTTGAACACAAAATAATGTGGAGTGGATTGAGCAACTCGTCTAAAACTTCATGGACCAATTGAACCTTATGAAACATGTGTGTGTGTGTGTGTATATATATATATATATATATATATATATATATATATATATATATATAGGCGTAGGTTATTCTATTCAAACTAATTATTGTGTTCTTGTATTAATAAATATGGGTAAATTATTTTTACTTATTTTAAGAAAGTGATTAATACATATTATTGAATTAAAAATAATCGAAAAATATCATCTAGTTTAATTAGAAGGGTATTTTAGTCAATTAAAATAGATTTAATAAAGGAAGTTTGCATATTTTAAGGGATCATGGACTATATTAATTTTAAAAATCTGATTTTACAAATTATTAGGTTTTTAATTCGGACATTCTGACAGAATATGTTTGAGTATTTTAAAAAATAACAAAATTTCTTGTAGAATAACAAAGTTCTCGAACCATCAATTGAAGAATTAAAACAAAAATTACATTAATTCTTATAGAATAAATGTAACATTTGTTAAGAATTACATTTATTTTTAAAGAATAAAACTAAAAAAAACTTTCAAATCGGGAAAAAAACATCAAAATCTTACAAAGACACTGATACATTCTAAAAGAATAATGTTGCTAAGAATCACTTTCAATTCCATGGTCCATTCTTCAAGCGTCAGCTGCTTCCGTTCCAACATAATTGGAATTCGTGATTCCATTCTGAGAAAAATATCCATATTCCATTCCAACATATCAAAGCCAACTTCTACAATGCCATTATCATCATGTGATTTCTCACGATCCAAGATGCAAATGCCACCTTGACCTGTACATGAGGTACTTCAGCTACTATTCCCTTCAGATTCTTGTATTCTTCCATGACCATTGGACTCTGTATGCACACTTAACTTGGTCATTATTTATCCCACAAAAGTTGATTAGAACTTAACCAACCATGTATCAATTTCTCCAGGATTATAATCCCAACCTGTTTCAACGAACAAACAGAACAGACATCAACCTAAATAGTTTTTTCAATGTTTCTAATGAAAAAGAGGAGATTTCAAAAACATCATTTACCACTCATTGAATTTCAATAAAAATGTAAATATCCGACAAATAATTTCAGAGGAAACACCTAAAATCATAAATATCATTTATCTCTCCTTGAATTTCATTTTCACATATACACTGATAAAAACCTAAAATCCCAAAAGCAATTTAAGAGGAAAATTGATTTCAACAACAGTTGGGGATCCTAATTTTTAACAAAAACAAACAAAAAAACCCAATTGGTGACTATCATCCATGGAGAAGACAACATTAACATATGATTTCAACATGAAGACAACATCAGATTTTCAAACAATTCCCTGATTTCAAAAAAAAAAAAAAGAAATCGGTGCTCTGATTTCATGAAAAAAAGCTAATGATGCTCTGATACTTGAGTTTTAGGAGAAACAACAATGATACTCGATTTTCAAGCATTAAACTCGAATCACAGAGCAATAGAAAAAGAAAACCTTTACATATAGAAGATGCCTGAGGCGAAGGCGGCACAGTCAAAGCAAACAAAGGCAAAGTCGGCGGTGCCGATGGCATTGCAGATCGGACGGAGGCAGACGAGATCGGAGCTGGAAGAGAAAGAGGTGGAATAGAGAAGTGGAGTCGAAGAGCAATGGTGTGAGTATGATCGAGATGTCCCGCTCTATGAAGAACATGATGAAGGGCAAACCTACAAAGGGTTGACGGTGTCGATTTGTTCAATTTAGGGTTTTCAGAACCAGTTTTTAGATAAAGAGGGGAAAGAGATTTAAACCGGAGAGATACCATGATTCGAGGGATTATTTTTGGAAGTTATTAAACAAGTGACTAAATTACCCTTATTTATTTATTTAATTATTTAATTTTTTATTTAATTTTGATTGGCCCACATTTATGCATACACTAAGATGTTATATTTAGTTTAAACAATATATATATATATATATATATATATATATATATATATATATATATATATATATATATATATGGTTTTTATTTTTTGAGAATGTTAAATGCTTTTTAGTTGGTGTTAAGCTTCGGTAATAACATTAATTTGATTTTACTTTCGTAAATAGAAGGCATTTGGACAATTTTGTAGACTTTTTTTTTTTTTTTTAATTTTCCTATATATGTCCGACGAACATCATTTACTAATAGATTTATGACCCATTTTGTGATAAATTCCGTCAGTAATTAGTCGGTAGAAAATCCAGATTTAACATCCATATTTTTTCTAAAAAAATGCAGAAAAATCCAATCACTACAAGGAAAAAGGTCATTACCGGCGACAAAAGTCGCCGGTAAAAGTCCCAAAAGTCGCCGGTAATACTAATAGCGGCGAAGCGTCGCCGGTACTGAGTCGCCGCTACTGCCTCGTCGCTATTGATCAGTTTGTCGCCGCTAATGATAAAAGTCGCCGCTATTGTTATGTCGCCGCTAATGAGTATTGTCGCCGCTAATAAGCTAGTCGCCGGTAATGACATCTGTCGCCGGTAAAAGTGTCGCCGGCAAAAGCGTCGTCGATAATGAGTTCTGTCGCCGGTAAAAGCGTCGTCGGTAATTTTTATTCAATTTTTTTTAAATAATGATTTTCGTTGCCGGTGATAATATCGCAGGTAAAAGTGTCGCCGGTAATAACAATATTCGATTAAATATCAAAACTAATAGTGTCAACGCTAATTACAAAACAAACATCCTATTAAATATCAAACATAATAGTGTCAATGCAAATTACAAAAAAACATCCAAAATACAATTAAATATCAAAAGTCATAATATCCGAGTAGCAAAACAACAAAATTTTTACAATCTACCAAGTAGCAAAACGAGACAACATATGCAAATAAAACCCATCCTTACATACCCTCATCGTCGTTCCCATCGTTTCCTTGATTATTTTGGGATTGAAAAAACGAATAAAGTTCATCCCTACATGCCGGGTTGGCGAGCATTACACGAAGATTTTCCAACTACATAATTAATAACAATATATATAAACTTATAAGTTAGATCGTCAAACATAAACAAAAACTATCAAAATACATTGTTATTTTTAAAGTAAGATAGAAAACCAAAGTACATTGCTATTTCTTGCACTTGGGACAAAAACCAAATTACCAAACTTTTTAGCAAATAATCACCACAAAACCAAAACTACCAAATCAACATGCATTTTACGATGCTCAAGTAGATTGCTATTCTTAAACAAAGATAGAAAACCAAAGTACATTGCTATATTTTGCACTTGGGACAAAAACCAAATTACCAAACTTTTTAGCAAACAACCACCACAAAACCAAAACTACCAAATCAACATACATTTTACGATGCTAAAGTAGATTGCTATTTTTAAACAAAGATAGAAAACCAAAGTACATTGCTATATTTTGCACTTGGGACAAAAACCAAATTACCAAACTTTTTAGCAAATAACCACCACAAACCAAAACTACCAAATCAACATGTATTTTGCGATGCTAAAGTAGATTGCTATTTTACCTGTGATGGTTGTGATGGTTGCG
This sequence comes from Lactuca serriola, assembly GCF_051521515.1. NCBI lineage: Eukaryota > Viridiplantae > Streptophyta > Magnoliopsida > Asterales > Asteraceae > Lactuca > Lactuca serriola. The sequence continues at coordinate 220,799,945 of NC_136412.1, read as the reverse complement.
AAGGCTGTGGAATCATCGGGAGACCAGAAGGTTTGCGGCCAATGCCTCTAATGTGGCCAAGTCGCTCTCCTAATACTTTCTCGAACGTAGCTCTTTCTTGAGTTGGCATTAACTCACTTTCACCTTGAGTTTGTTCTAGCAGCTCTTTAAATAACCGATTCTGTAACTCCCAAAAGTGAGTAACAATTAAGTATAAATAAACATTTAAATATATGATAACATTATATTTCAATACTTACATATTGTTGTTCCGATTCAGCAGTAACAAATACACCATTCTTATCGGTATGAGCTTTGCGAAATGTTTCCACTCGCTTAAGGTTCTATTTAAGTTTAAAAATTAGATTATATTTTAAATCAATAATTACATGTATCGTACGGTACCTTCTTATAGCAAGTACTGCTATACGAGCTCGAACCCCTATGATTCACATTTGTTTGCTTTTCACGGATTTTTTTGTTCCTTTCTAAAGCAATTATGTGTTCGTCAGTTTGAAAATACTCAACTGTCTTCTCCCAGTTATCAACAAGCATACCATCCGGAGGATTTGCCAATGCTCTCGGGATACCTTCATACCCTCTGACCATCTTGAAATATTCTTTTGCATCGGCTTTACGCTCTCGAAAACCTTTTAACAAGGCTGCTTGAAAACTCTCTGTCAATAGAGTAGCTTGTGCATCATGGTACATATGATTGAGATCAAACTTTGTCTACAATAAAAAAAAGTTAACCAAGTAAAAAACAATTATAGCTAAACCTATAAAATATATTTAAATAAATAATTACCGCTTAATGTTGTAATACGGTGTCCTTTATATCAGGGGAAACTCTTTTCCAACTCCATTTGTCAAAAGGAACCATCAGCCACATTGTTTTCCCAACTTCTCGGGAAAACATGTCTCCCGCCTCTCCTACGGGATTAAATGTGATATCCCTATCATATTGCATGCCTATTGGTTTCCCCTGGTTCTGCAAGATTGCTTTTTCAAGCTTTATATTTTTTGCTTTTCCTTGAACTTTCCTTCGGGCACGTCCCTCAACTACAAATGTAATTAAAAGTTATTATAAATGACATTTAATTTATGATAATTGAACAAAAATAGTAAATAAAAATTCATGATAAGACTTACCGTCCTGCTCGTGCTGGCCAAGACCTCTACCACCTGGGAAAGGTGGGTCCTCAGCTCCGTCTCCCCCATGTCCACGACCCATGACAGCAGCCATGGTAAACATAAACAAAAGCCACACTTTCATCATTTCCTGAAAAATTATAAGATATAAAAATACATTTTTTATTATAGATACACCTTACATAGAAATAAACATTTAGATAGGAATAAACATTTAGATAGGAATAAACATTTCTAATTTAACTAGAAATCCAAATAAAGTTCATATTACAAACACATATTACAAATACACATTACATAAGAACTATTCTAATCAGAATCTTCCTCATATCCTTCAGTGTGTTCTTCGGTATCATAGTCAGAATCGGTGTCATCGTAATCAGTCTCGTAATCAGAAACATCATTGACTCTACCAGTTGGCGGAGGAACTTCAGATGCACTTTCTACATCAACAATGACTCTAGGAATGTTTTGAAAGTACATGCTGAAATCGATAAAGAGTGGAGCATCAGATGAAGAGATATTTTGAAGTACATCGACATCGTCTACATTTTCGTGTGAGACATTGTCAACATTTTGAACAAGGTCATCGTTCGATGCTAGATCCCAAATACTTCGATGATTAACATGCTTGAAAACACACCGATGGTTATTGTTTGGCTCTCTGATGTAGAACACTTGTTTGGCTTGTGACGCATATATGAGTTGATCATCTTTGTATGCTTCGCGTCGTGTGTCGATACTAATGAAACTATCACTAGAAATAACTCCTGTTCGAGTATCAAACCACTTGCAATGAAATAGTACAGTTGAATAATCATGCTTATACCTCAACTCTATTGTAACGACCCAATTTTCACGTACAAAAATTTCGTTTTTAAAACATTACTTTAGAAAACGATAATAATTTAAAACATTGTTTGATCAAACCACATCACAACGTAAACCATGTCTAAGAGCCAAATCGTACAACCAATCGAAGTATCAGAGTATGAATCCCAGAGAAATCTAGTAAATGCGGAAACCAGTGTGTGTGTATGATGTGCCGCTACCGCGCCAGCTCCTTCCCCTTTGACGAAGAGGTACCTGAAACCAAAACTGTAAACTGTAATCACAAAGCTTAGTGAGTTCCCCCATCGTACCACATACCATACAAACACATAACATACATACTGCCAGGCTATTATGGGGTGCCTGTCTACCCGGTACGGCCATTCTGGGGTGCCGACTACCCGTGCGGCCATTCTGGGGTGCCGTCCTACCCGTGTCAAGCCATTCTGGGTGCTGACTACCCGTGTCAAACTATTCTGGGGCGCTGCCTACCCATCGGTCCTAACAACCGATCCTCTAGGACTATTTCACCCCCTACTGCTACTTACACATATATCATACATAACATATAATCAGACATATTTGGGGTATATGGGCTACCCTTCGGTTCTAACAACCGAACTCGGGGACTGGTCCCCTCCTACTACGTCTATCGCATATAACATAACAAGCCATCATACAAACATATCATCACGTACTGTCAGACATTTCTAGGGTGTCTGCACTACCCTTCGGTCCTGACAACCAACCTCTATTTATATAACATATCATGCTAGCATATAACATATCAGGTAGTAGCAACCTAGATGATATCACAAAGACAATCATCTAATCATACGACTCCTATTGGTGGGCCGGCATTATGGACGTAGACCCACCGCTACTGGAAGGTAACTCACCTCGAAGTAGCTGCTGATCTGATCGGGAACTGACTGTCTGCTGCTGCTGCTGCTGCTCCGGAAATCCTCCGGCTGCAATTCCCACAACATACTCAATCAAACACTGCTAACTAACCTTTGGGTAAAATGACCATTTTTCCCCTGATCATGCCCTAAGTCAAAGTCAGAGTCAACTTTCAGTTGACTCGACTCGCCGACTTGGCTCGCCAACTCGCCGAGTCCCTATCCAGTCGACTGGCCTGGATTCCGTTTCTACTCGTCGAGTTAGGCATTGACTCGACGAGTTCTCCTTCCAAGATGATGCTCAAGTCCTTCATCCTACTCTCCGAGTTGTGTAAACAACTCGGCGAGTTCATCTTCATCCGATGAACACTTATGCTGCGACTCGCCGAGTTGTATGAACAACTCGCTGAGTCTGATCTTGTTCTAAGGATATTTCCTTGAACTCGCCGAGTCGGGGCAATGACTCGCCGAGTCCCTTCATGGATGAGTTCGGCTTCCAACTCACTGAGTCACACCCTGTGACTCACTACACTACTCGACACAACGAAAAGGGGACAAACTCGGAGACTCGCGAGCAGACTCGCCGAGTCGCTACCATGTAGTCTCTAAATGGTCGATTTTGCTTGGATCCAGCTTATGCTAACCACAGATCTAGGCTCCTAGGGCCGGGTTTACACGTAAAGTTTCCAACTTTACGTGTAGATCACCACCAACAAAGGTTCTAAGGCTTAAAGTGCAACAAAAGGGGTAGATCTAGGGCTTGTGTGTAATATGACTCCATAAAGGCAGTAGATCCAAGCTCCAGGGACTGAATAGGGTCTAGATCTAAAGGCTAGCAACTTGAATCAACCAACAATGCACAACCAAGCTTGGGACATGGTTCAAGGAGGTCTTTAATGGAGTAATAAGCATAGAAACAGAGGGAAAACGAGTTATACCTCCAAGAAACTACTGAGAGAACACGAAGATGCTTGGCTTCCTTCCCTTCCTCTAGATCTACTCCACTTCCTTCTCAAATTCTTCAAGAAAACACACTAAAAAGCCTCAAACTCACAAGAAAAAGAGCTAGAACGTATAGAGAGCTTCTGAGGGTGAATGGGGCGGATTTGGGGCGCAAATGGTCGTTTAAATAGGGTGCAAACCCTTGGAAATTAGGGTTTCATCAGACAGCGCGGACTCGCCGAGTCGCCAACTTAACCGCGCCCTGAGTCTCGTCTCTACTCGGCGACTCGGGCCTCCAAATCGTCGAGTCCACAGCCAAAAAATACAAAATACTCAAATATATCTTACTTACCAGGAACCAGGTGCTACAAATCTCCTCCACTTATTTTAGACTTCGCCGTCGAAGTCTGCTGCTCGATCCTGAAACAGCTCGGGGTAATGTTCCATCATCTCTTCCACCGGCTCCCAAGTCCACTCCAAACCCTTGTGGTGCTGCCATTGCACCTTCACTAGCTCCACCTTCTTGTTCCTCAAATCCTTCGACTTCCTGTCGACGATTGCGACTGGGCGCTCAATGTAATTCAGGCTCTCATCAACCTGAATATCCTCCAACGGCACTATTGCTGAATCGCCTACTAAGCACTTCCGCAGCTGAGAAACATGGAAAGTGCTATGGATCTGGCTGAGCTCGACTGGTAGATCCAGCCTATATGCCACCCTGCCCACCCGAGCTACAACCTTGAACGGTCCGATAAATCTCGGGCCCAACTTGCCCCGCTTCCTGAATCGAATGACACCTTTCCAAGGCGACACCTTCAGGAGAACCATATCCCCGACTTGGAACTCCAAGTCGGATCAATGCTTGTCGAGGTAACTTTTCTGCCGACTCTGAGCAGTCTGAAGCCTGCTCCGAACCTGCTGGATCCTCTCGGTCGACTTGAGCACCACCTCGGTGCTCCCCATGACCCTCTGGCCAACTTCACCCCAGCATATCGGGGTCCTGCACCTCCGTCCGTACAACATCTCGAATGGGGGACGGTCAATACTCGCGTGGTAGCTGTTATTGTATGAGAACTCGGCTAAGGGAAGATAGGTATCCCAGCTACCACCGAAATCTAACACACATGCCCGCAACATATCCTCCAAGGTCTGGATGGTCTGCTCGCTCTGACCATCCGTCTGCGGCTGGAAGGCGGTGCTAAAATGCAAACGAGTGCCCAACTCGTCATGAAATCTCTTCCAAAACCTGGAAGTAAAACGCACATCCCTGTCCGAGATAACCGATACTGGCACCTCGTGCCGCGCCACGATCTCCCTGATATAGATGTCGGCCAATTTCTCGGCCGATATACTCTCCTGATTCGGGATAAAGTGAGCACTCTTGGTCAATCGATCCACGATGACCCAAATCGAATCTACTCCACGCGCGGTCCTGGGAATCTTTGTGATAAAATCGAACGTGATATCTTCCCATTTCCACAACGGGATGTCCAATGGCTGCATCTTCCCATGCAGTCTCTGATGTTCGGCCTTGACCTTCCTGCAAGTCAAGCACCGCTCGACGTACCCTGCCACATCCCGCTTCATGCAAGGTCACCAATAATCTAGACGAAGATCCCTATACATCTTAGTTTCCCCGGGATGAATAGAGAATCAGGACTTGTGCGCCTCCTCCATCAAGATTTGGCGCACGCCTCCGTGATACGGCACCCACACCCTGCGGTGTAGTGTCAATAATCCTCGACTATCATAATCGAGGGAGGAAACCTGACCCACCACATGCTCGCTCTTCCGATGTTCCTCCTTGATAGCCTCCTGCTGAGCCTCCCGAATTCGCTCCAATAGGGGAGTCACTACGGTCATCCTCATGCAAACGTCCCTGATCGGCGCCGCCTTGCGGCTAAGCATATCGGCCACCACATTGGCCTTCCTCGGGTGGTATAGGATCTCGCAATCATAATCCTTTACCACGTCCAACTACCAACACTGCCTCATGTTCATATTCGGCTGATCCATGAGGTACCTCAAACTTTGGTGGTCCGTGTAGATGGTACATCGAACCCCGTAGAGGTAATGACGCCAAATCTTGAGGGCAAAAACCACCGCCCCCAACTCCAAATCATGCGTCGGGTAGTTCGACTCGTGAGGCTTGAGCTGCCTCGAAGCGTAGGCAATGACATGGCCCCTCTACATCAGTACCGCGCCCAACCCTGAAATGGACGCGTCACAATAAACCAAAAAATCCTCCATGCCCTCTGGCAGGGCTAAGATTGATGCCTCACACAATCTCTGTCTCAGCGTCTCAAACGCAGCCTGCTGCTCGGGTCCCCACCGAAAGACCACGACTTTCTTCGTCAGCCGCGTCAGGGGTACGACTATCTTGGAGAAATCTTGAATAAATCTCCGATAGTAGCCTACTAATCCCAGGAAACTCCGAATCTCAGATGGAGACTTCGGAACCTCCCATCTTATCACGGCCTCGACCTTGGCCGGATCGACCAGAATCCCGTTCTGGTTGACAAGGTGTCCGAGAAATTGCACCTCGCGCAACCAAAACTCGCACTTGGAGAACTTGGGATACAAGCTCTCCCACCTCAGGGTCTCCAACACCTCTCTCAGATGTTCCTCATGCTCTTCCTGAGTCTTGGAATAAACAAAGATGTCATCCATAAAGACTATCACAGACCGATCCAGCATCGGTCTGCATACGCGGTTCATGAGGTCCAAAATGCGGCAGGAGCATTGGTGAGGCCAAACGGCATCACCACGAACTCATAGTGGCCATAGCGCGTCCGAAACGCGGTCTTCTGCGTATCCTCCTCCCTGACCCTCATCTGATGATAACCCGAACGCAAATCAATCTTGGAGAACCAAGATGCTCCCTGAAGCTGGTCGAAGAGATCATCAATCCTCGGGAGTGGGTAACGGTTCTTCACCGTTACCTTGTTCGGCTCCCGGTAATCTATACACATCCGATGCGACCCGTCCTTCTTTTTCACGAACAGAATCGAGGCTCCCCAGGGTGAACTGCTCGGTCGAATGAATCCCTTGCCTAACAGCTCCTACAGCTGTGTAGACAACTCCTACATCTCAGGAGGAGCCAACCGATATGGTGCCTTGGCTATCGGAGCCGCACCAGGAACGAGGTCAATCCTGAACTCCACCTGCCGCTCCGGAGGTATCCCAGGAAGCTCCTCTGGAAAAACATCTGCGAAATCTCGCACCACCGGAACCTCGCTCACTGTCGCCTTACACGCCTCCCGGGTATCCATCACGTACGCAACATATCCTACGCATCCCTGCTGAAGGTATCGTCTAGCCCTCGCTGCTGAACCGACTGAGGGTCCACACTGCGACCTCTCGCCATGAATTACTAACTCTCCCCCACCTGGGGTCCTGACTCGCACTAACTGCTGTGCGCAATCTATCACCACCCCATTAGGGCTCAACCAATCCATGCCTATAATCACCTTGTTCCCACGCAGCGGAATGGGAACCAAGTCTACCAAGTAGCACTCCTCAAACAAACGCAATACGCAATCCCGGAACACCATCGATGCTCGCACCGATCGATCATCAGCAATCTCTACCTCCAAAGGGCAATCCAACATGCCCGAAGACTCAGTGAACTTCTTGCTAAGCGCAAGGGAAACAAACGATCGGGTAGCACCCGAGTCGAACAACACCTGAACTAGGATACCGTTCACATGGAACGATCCTAACACACACACACACACAGACACACACACACACACACACACACACACACACACACATATATATATATATATATATATATATATATATATATATATATATATATATACGTAGCACATATCAATATCATAACATCATATAAATAAATGAGAGGGAAAGAATCATACCCGTCACCACATCGGGTGCGGCGCGTGCCTCCTCGGTAGTCAGCTGAAATGCCCGACTCCTCACCACCGGAGCCTCCACCTTGCCCTGCCGGCCATCCGTGATCCGCAGGGTCGTTGGGGCTGGCGCCTTCACTAGCGCTGAAACTGTCAACTAGGGGCAATTGGCCTTCTTGTGGCCCCTCTGGTTGCAGTGGAAACACAACAACTCAGATGTATGAATAACTGCTGCCGGAGCAGTGCAATCCCTGGTATAGAGCCCAGACTTGCCGCACTTGTAGCAGCCTGATGATCCCAACCTGCACGCCCCCTCGTGCGGCCTGCCGCATTTCCTGCAGTGGCTCGGTCCTGATGGGCCTTTCGGCCTACCATCTGATCCCTTGGGCTTCTTCCCCGAAGCCCCTCCTGTCTGTCCCTCCTCTGACATCCGTTTCCGGATATGCTCCAAATCTATCTCCCTCTCCCTCGCCCTGGCAATCATGGAGTCCAAGGTGGGGCAAGCTGAAAAACTAACGTGCTCCCAAATATCAGCTCGGAGCATGTCATGATAGCGGGTCCTCCTCATGTCCTCGTCGCCCGCATATTGGGGCACCAACAGTGCTCGCTCCCGGAATTTGGCGGTGATCTCCGCCACAGTCTCCGTCGTCTGTCTCATGTCCAAAAACTCCTTGGCCAGCTGATGAAGCTCGACAGCCGGCACAAACTCTGCCCTGAATCTGGTCACAAAATCTGACCAAGTCATAGCCTCGATAGCTGAGGCTCCCAATGAGTCACCCACTGACTCCCACCAATCTCGAGCTCCGTCTCGTATACACCCTGTTGCATACCTCACCTTCGATCCCACGGGGCAGAAGCTAGTCAACTGTGCAGACTCGATGTCTGCAATCCATCGCCTGGCGAAAATGGGGTCCTTCACCCCGTGGAAATCCGGTGCACCGCTGCCCCTGAAGTCCTTAAAGGACAGCGTGCGAGATCCCGACTGGCCAGATGCCATGTCACTCCTGAACGCCCTAAGGCGATCCTCCATCAACTCGATGATCCCTTCCTTGATCGACCCGAAGATAATGGGGGTCGACTCAAGGATACCTCTGGTGATTTCTGACGCGATGAACTCGCGTAGTCCCTCATCCGCTGGCTCGGAACCTGATCCCGAACCTGACCCCTCTCCAGAACCGCCATCTATCGGCCTCGATCGTAGTACCACCATTCTGCAATACATAAATAACAATCATTAGTGATACTGACACTTCTTGAGGGATCACAACCACGTACAAGTTCCCTGGTCTTATCTTGACCTTCCTTGGTTCGGGTACGGATCCTCTGCTTTCAGTAGTACGGGCCCATACTACCTTCCACATCTATCCGTACCTTCTTCAAGGACTGCCTCGACTCTACCAGATTCCTTCCACTACTGCTGATCACCGCTATACTCATCCTAGGCTTTCCCTAGGAAATCTTAGGCTCCACCCTACTAGGTCCTCAGCTGCTGAAGGCCTCCTAGTAATGCCAGTTAACCATTACCTGAATACCATCACATGGGGTGAGGCTCGGATAATCCTTCGAGTAACAGACCCGTCCCTACAACGGTTAGACTCAAACGAGAGCTGTGCAATAGGGTCAAATCCAGCACTCTAAGATTATTCAACCCTGATCACATGTGACGTGACGTATTCACCTAATGGCTAACTCCCACCACTCAGAGTCCCACAAAGCACAAAGCAAGCAACATTCGAACTAAGGAAACAATCTCAAGCAAAACCGCTCTCATAGAGAGAAACGGATCTAGCATATAGAGCTAATACTTATACTATCATGCATAACCTAACAGGCTATCCTACTGTTGTCTACTCAATTCTAGCATGCAATTTTCATACACTGAAGCACATAAAGTAGGCACATAAGGAATCACTACTAGATCCTTAGTCCTATTCTAGCATGTTGTTCTACCGAAACTGATAAACACAACATAAGCTTGTATGGGTACTTTGGGGAATACTTACTTGAGCTCGGCTGGTTGCGCACATCACACACTTCGTTCTTTCTCAAACCTTTTTCTTAATTCTTAGAAAACATTTCTTTTTGGAAAATCTTTTACTCCCTCGATTTGAGTTCAGACACCCCCGACGGTGAGTCCGAATCCCTCAAACCAGGGCTCTAATACCAACTTGTAACGACCCAATTTTCACGTCCAAAAATTTCATTTTTAAAACATTACTTTAGAAAACGATAATAATTTAAAACATTGTTTGATCAAACCACATCACAACGTAAACCATGTCTAAGAGCCAAATCATACAACTAATCGAAATATCAGTGTATAAATCCCATAGAAATCTAGTAAATGCGGAAACCAGTGTGTGTGTATGATGTGCCGCTACCGCGCCAGCTCCTTCCCCTTTGACGAAGAGGTACCTGAAACCAAAACCGTAAACAGTAAGCACAAAGCTTAGTGAGTTCCCCCATCGTACCACATACCATACAAACACATAACATACATACTGCCAGGCTATTCTGGGGTGCCTGTCTACCCGGTACGGCCATTCTGGGGTGCCGACTACCCGTGCGGCCATTCTAGGGTGCCGTCCTACCCGTGTCAAGCCATTCTGGGGTGCTGACTACCCGTGTCAAGCTATTCTGGGGCGCTGACTACCCATCGGTCCTAACAACCGATCCTTGGGGACTATTTCACCCCCTACTGCTACTTACACATATATCATACACAACATATTATCAGACATATTTGGGGTATCTGGGCTACCCTTCGGTTCTACCAAACGAACTCAGGGACTGGTCCCCTCCTACTACCTCTATCGCATATAACATAACAAGCCAGCATACAAACATATCATCACGTACTGTCAGACATTTCTAGGGTGTCTGCACTACCCTTCGGTCCTGACAACCGACCTCTATTTATATAACATATCATGCTAGCATATAACATATCAGGTAGTAGCAACCTAGATGACATCACAAAGACAATCATCTAATCATACGACTCCTATTGGTGGGCCGGCATTATGGCCATAGATCCACCGCTACTGGAAGGTAACTCACCTCGAAGTAGCTGCTGATCTGATCGGGAACTGACTGTCTACTGCTGCTGTTGCTGCTGCTCCGGAAATCCTCCGGCTGCAATTCCCACAACATACTCAATCAAACACTGCTAACTGACCTTTGGGTAAAATGACCATTTTACCCCTGATCATGCCCTAAGTCAAAGTCAGAGTCAACTTTTAGTTGACTCGACTCGCCGAGTTGGCTCCTCAACTCGCTGAGTCCCTGTCCAATCGACTGGCCTGGATTCCGTTTCTACTCGTCAAGTTAGGCATTGAATCGACGAGTTCTCCTTCCAAGCTGATGCTCAAGTCCTTCATCCTACTCGCCGAGTTGTATGAACAACTCGCCGAGTCTGATCTTGTTCTAAGGAGATTGCCTTGAACTCGCCGAGTCAGGGCAATGACTCGCCGAGTCCCTTCATGGATGAGTTTGGCTTCCAACTCACTGAGTCACACCCCGTGACTCACTACTCTACTCGACACAACGAAAAGGGGAAAAACTCGGAGACTCGCGAGCAGACTCGCCGAGTCAGATGAACAACTCGCCGAGTCGCTACCATGCAGTCTCTAAATGGTCGATTTTGCTTGGATCCAGCTTATGCTATCCACAGATCTAGGCTCCTAGGGCCTGGTTTACACGTAAAGTTTCCAACTTTACCTGTAGATCACCACCAATAAAGGTTCTAAGGCTTAAAGTGCAACAAAAGGGGTAGATCTAGGGCTTGTGTGCAAAATGACTCCATAAAGGCAGTAGATCCAAGCTCCAGGGACTGAATAGGGTCTAAATCTAAAGGCTAGCAACTTGAATCAACCAACAATGCACAACCAAGCTTGGGACATGGTTCAAGGAGGTCTTTAATGGAGTAATAAGCATAGAAACAGAGGGAAAACGAGTTATACCTCCAAGAAACTACTGAGAGAACACGAAGATGCTTGGCTTCCTTCCCTTCCTCTTGATCTACTCCACTTCCTTCTCAAATTCTTCAAGAAAACACACTAAAAAGCCTCAAACTCACAAGAACAAGAGCTAGAACGTATAGAGAGCTTCTGAGGGTGAATGGGGGCGGAGTTGGGGCGCAAATGGTCGTTTAAATAGGGTGCAAACCCTTGGAAATTAGGGTTTCATCAGACAGCGCGGACTCGCCGAGTCGCCAACTTAACCGCGCCCCAAGTCGGGCCTCCAACTCGCCGAGTCCACAGCCAAAAAATACAAAATACTCATATATCTTACGTACCAGGAACCAGGTGCTACATTTATAATCTCTTCTAACTGGCCATAATATTTCTCGCCTTTCTCACCCACCGCTAAAACCCCAGAGTTTTGTGTTGTACGTTGTGTGTCACGACTAAGTACCATAAACCTAACACCATTGACTATGCATGCGGTGTAAGAATAGGCATTCATTTGCGGGCCCATTGCAAGAACCGACAAATCTTTGTGGAATTCTGGAGATTTTTCTATTTTCATTTGATGAACGTAACAATTATAAATTAATATGTATTATGTATTCGTTAGATCAATGAAACAAATTTGTTTATTAATTTATATTCCCTTTTCACGAAACCAATTACGAAATTCTCTCTTTTCATCACTTTGGGGATGCTCAGATTTGAATTTCCTATGTTGATGACCAAAAGATATAGATTTAAAAAGATAAAATAAAAAATTAAGAATGAAAGTTAGAGATAAGATTAATTACTTGATATATTGTCTGACTTCTTCACAGCTATTCAATACAAACCATTCCATGTTATGCATTTCCGTTAAATTAAGAGTTTTGATTTGAGTTGTGCCGGTCGGTCGACATTTAGACTCAAACATCCAAAACTTTGTTTTTTCAATGACAACATCTACATTTCTTTCCGGACGATTCTTTACATCTCGAAGGTACATTGAACAAAATGATATAGCTTCTCCAGCAACATAACCCTCAGCTATAGAACCTTTTGGCTTCGCCTTGTTTCTGACATAGTTTTTTAGTTTTTTAATATATCTCTCGAATGGAAACATCCATCTCATACAAACCGGGCCTCCAACAATTGCTTCATCAGGTAAATGCAAAAGTAAATGAACCATAATGTCAAAAAACGCCGGAGGATAAATCAATTCTAACTTGCACAAGATTGCAATAATATCTACTTTTGGTTTCCTCATATCCTCCACCTTCAATGTTCTGGAACAAAGTTGCTTGAAAAACGTACAAAGGTCTACAATAGGTGTATAAGTATCTTTGTCTAACAACCCTCTTACTCCAATCGGTATCACACGTTGCATAAGAATGTGGTGGTCATGCGATTTCAACCCAATAATGTTAGTATTGGTATCGTTCACTTTCTTACTAATGTTAGAACGTAACCCATCTGGCAGTTTAACCTCTTTTATAAATTGACAAAAGAGTTGTCGACTAGATTTCGTGAAAGAGTATCTTGCCTGGGGTCTATGAAACTTGTCACCATTTTTTTGCAACCATTCATTTCTCCGAATGTTTAGAATTCTCAAGTCCTCTCGTGCATTTTATGTGTCTTTGCTTTTATCGTTCATTAGGAGAGTACCTAACAAACTCCCGTCCACATTTTTCTGGACATGCATGAAATCTATGTTGTGTTTCAACTGTAGAGAAGACCAATACTCGAGTTCGAAGAAAATGCTTCGTTTCGACCAGTTCAACTCATAATCTTGCCGCTTTGGCTCCCCGCCTCCATGCTCAGGATGTTTACTTGGTTTACAAGTTAGTAGACGACCTAGTTGCTCTTGTATGTCATCATTACTAAAGTGTCTCGGAGCGGGTCATGTCTCTTCCATCCCGTTAAAGTCCAACCTCTTTCTTAACGGATCATTAGCATCTAGGAAACGACGATGACCGATATATACGACTTTGTTTGTTGCACGGTACGAAGGAGTGTCTTCATTGCAAGTAGCACATGCTCTATACCCTTGCCCATTCCAACATGATAAACTACTACGAGCTGGCCAATCGTTTATTGTCTACAACAACATAGCTCTCATCATGAAGAATGTGTTTGTCGCCGCATCTTTAATACGTACGCCTGAGTTCCACAAATATTTAAGCTCTTCCACCAACGGTCTAAGGAAAACATCCATATCCTTACCTGGAGCTTTTGGTCCTGGAATCAACAAAGTCAACATGAATGATGACTCTTTCATACAAAGCCACGGTGGCAGATTGTATGTGGTGAGTATGACCGACCATGTGCTATGTGGATTACACATGTTTCCAAATGGATTGAAACCGTTAGCTGAAAGACCTAGGCATACGTTACGGGGTTCACTCTAGAAGTTGGGGTATTTTTTTTTATCAAAATCTTGCCAATGTTCCCCATCAACAGGATGAATCATCACACCATCTTCTAAACGTCTGGTACTATGCCAAATCATATTTTTGGCAGTGTGCCTCGAATAATATAAACGTCGTAGTTTAGGGGTCACAGGAAAGTACCGTAACACCTTATGAGGTACTTTCTTACCCTTGGTGTTTTTATCGATTCATCGGCTCTCTTTACAAACAGGACAAACTTGAAATGAATCATGTTCTTTCCAAAAGAGACAACAATCGTTTTTGCACACATGTATCGACTCATACCCCAGGCCAATAGACTTTAGTTTCTTTTTGGCTAGATAATGTGAAAGGGGAACCTTGTTGCCTTTGGGAAATGCTAATTGCAAGAGCTCAAGGAGTTGATCAAATGAACTATCAGTCCATTTGTTGTTCACCTTGATATGCATTAACTTTGCTAGAAACTCAAGGGAAGAAAAGATGCAACCAGTATATAATTGAGTTTCCATTTCTTCCAACAACTGTGCAAAATCATCATCCACACCGCTACCCCTTGTATTCGAGGTTCCTTCATCGAGGTTGGTATCATTTTCTCTCGACTCCCACATCACATCATCGATTAAATCGGCCATTTTGTTACTTTGCAAGACGAATGGAGGAATAAAAGATTCACCATGATAGATCCAAATTTTGTACACCTTACTGAAACCATTTATAAATATATGGTGTTCAACTGCAGTCAGGTACTTGAAGTAATGGTTATCACATTTTTCACACGTACATCTGATTTTACCATTACTATCAAGGTGCGACTTGGACTTCTCAATAAAGGCTTTGAGTCCTGCTTGGAACTCGGGATGGTTTCGATATGGATTAGTAGTCCAGCTTTTATCAATAGACATGATGTTGCTGAAACATAATTTTGGGATTAGAGTTTAGTATATAGAATTAGCATTGTTTTTTTTTTTCCAATCCACATTTTTTTACATCTAAAATAATACAAAAATTAAGTAATAAAAAATGAAAAAAATAAATTAAAAATTTTTATTTATGCATTGGTTTTAATTAATTTTAATTAAAATTACTTCTAAGTTTTTAAACAATTTTATAATAGACATTATGTTGTTGTGTTGTTCTTTTTTACCGTCGAGATTAAAATATATATAAGTTTTTAAACAATTTTATAATTTTTTTTGTGTTTTTTTTCCAATTATAACAATAATTTATTTATTTATTTAATTTTTCAATTATAGCATCCTTTAACCTATTTTTATGGTAACCGATTATTATTGGTTATAGAAATATAATCTTATGAATTAATTTGAAGATTATAAATTAACTATATAACTTATTGGTTTTTGTATATAAGTTTTTAAACAATTATATATATATATATATATATATATATATATATATATATATATATATATATATATATATATATATATATATATCTTGTGTTTTTTTCCAATTATAACAATAATTAATTTTTATTTTCTTTTCAACTATAGCATCCTACTTATAAGAAAACCACATAATTTTACATAATACATAAGAACACGAAATTCACATACTTTTACATCTATATTATATTGTTGTGTAGTTTTTTTTTACCGTCGAGATTAAAATATATATAAGTTCTTAAACAATTTTGATAATTTTTTTGTGTTTTTTTCCAATTATAACAACAATTTTTTTTTTCAATTATAGCATCCTTTAACCTATTTTTATGGTAACCGATTATTATTGGTTATAGAAATATAATCTTATGAATTAATTTGAAGATTATAAGTTAACTATATAACTTATTGGTTAATTAATTTGGAGTTAGCTTGGGTAAACACTAGAAGCTTTCTAGTTTTTGTATATAAGTTTTTAAACAATTTTATAGTTTTTTTTTGTGTTTTTTTTTTCAAATTATAAAAATAATTTATTTATTTATTTATTTTTTCAATTATAGCATCCTACTTATACCAAAACCACATAGTTTTACATGATACATAAGAAGGTGAAATTCACATAGTTTTACATACATATACCACATATACACCAAATACAAATACACACAAAATAACATCCTATTTAAACCAAATACACATAATTTCTCATATATACATAATAACATCCTATTTATACCAAATACAAAAGTTTCACAATCATATATAAAATTTACAACAAGCATACATACATTCACATACACACAATAACATTCTACTTATAACAAATATATATAATTTTTACCAAATACTAATATACCACATATACATCAAACACACATACATTGGAATATATATACCAAATTCACATATATTCAAACAAATACGAAATATACAATCTAATTTTCACATATGACGATTTTCACATAAATTCACATACAAATACAACTTAAAGCTATACAACTAATTGCAATTCAATAACCACAAACAAAAAATTGAATAACTTGCTTCTAATCCAAAACAACACCACCAAAAACAAGAATATGAACAATTTATTATCATTCAATCACTAGATAAAGCTAAAAATCGAAATTAACATACAAAATAAAAATGAAATCACCAAATAAACTTACCTTTCTTCAAGAAATGGAGGTAGAAATTGGTCCCAAAGCTTTAACCACACATAGAGACACTTGCTTGGAACAATATGGGGAGAAATTTGCTTGGAAGAAGCAAATTGAAGAGGAAATCGGCGAAATGGTGAAGGAAATTGGAAGCAAACAGAAAGGAAAATGAAGAAGGGAGGGTATCTGCGTGTGTTTTTTTTATCTGCGACAGGCAATAGCGGCGACACCTTTAGCGGTGACACCAGACCCTTTACCGGCGACAATTAGTAATAGCGGCGACAAACTGGAGGGAGGGGTACCGCGTCATTTTTAGTGAACTATTAGCGGCGACTTTTTTAAACCTTTAGCGGCGACATCTGTGTCGCCAATATTAGGTTAGACAGGATAAGGCACCCCACCCGTTGGATTGGATATCTCATCGAACGGTTGAGATACAATAGAGGGGGAAAGTGCGGATTCGGGTGACAACCCTTTAGCGGCGACACTATTACCGGTGACAAGGGGGCTTTACCGGCGACTTTATCTAAAGTCGCTGGTAAAGCCTCTTGTCGCCGGTAATAGTGTCGCCGCTAAAGAGTATATTTCTTGTAGTGAATACAAATAAATATCATAAATATATGTCGAACTATTAATTTTTAAACTGAAATATGTATATTTGACCACAAAACATGTCATTATAATTGTGCATCTGAGCTTCCGAAACAATATGGAACAAACTTACAACTAAAGCCCAAGTCCATCCATATAGCTTCTCCGTAAGCCACTAACGAACATCATGTATAGCTATTATCCCATCAAAAAAATGTTGCATAATGCGTCTTAGTGAGCTCAAGAAAATTAGACCATGTAAAATCTAGGAGTTTGGTTGTTTACCATAGCTTTATGTAAGCAACTCTTGTATTGAAGAGGTGGTCAATCCATCCAGACTTGAACTGACTATTGTTTCTCCTATACACTGCCATTTGTAGACCATCTGGGTGAAGGTGGGATCACCTTTTAACTCTAGGCATCGAACATTCCACCTGAGGAGAATTGAATTTGTATTTGCATTAAGATATAACGTTAAACACTACAATAAATTGAATATCAGTGTTATTAAATCCAAGAAATAGCAACCAACTTTTATTTGTATGTATATTACAACATTGAACATCCTACTTTAATTGCTTTCTATTACAGCATTGTATTTCAACTTTTTTTTCTTATGTAAACACTATACATACTATGAAAATTCTATGCAATTATAACTTTGTACTTTTAGTTTTTTCTTATAAGGACATTATCACTGAAATAAAGCAGTCAAACTTGTTTTTTATTTGGATGACATTGCTATAATTGGGTAGATTTTTTAAAGTATGATGTTATTATAGGAATATATGAAAGTAGGATGTCATAATCAACAAATTAATTGAAGTACATTGTAATAACCTAAAGATGAAGAAGTCATACCACAGAAGAGTAGCCATTAAAGAGCTTGAGCATTGATGTTATAGACTTTCATATAAATAATCTGATATTATTTTATGTACCACAACATTATATGATTGAAAAATGCATTAGATAAAATCTCCTGTTGAAGCTACTAAAAGCTTTGCCTGAGTAGATAAAATCCCGAGTGTCGCCGTTAATACCTTTAGCGGTGACCCGTCGCCACTAAAGGATCACCTCTGTTGGCTCATCGCCGCTAATAACCTTAGCGATGACCCGTCGTCACTAAAGGTGTCGCCGCTAATTGTAGTTTTCTCATTTTTTAGTTTTTTTAAAACATTTTTTCAGAATACCAAAAACACATACATACATACACAAATACATACAAAAACACATAGATACATATATAATATGTATACAAAAACACATATACATAGACGATACACATACATACATAATACATATAAAAACATACATATATATATACATACATACAAGATACACATACAAATACAAATACATATACAAAATACACATTCTACATACAAAAATAAAATAAACATATATAGAAGATGTGGTGGCGTGTAATCCGACGGAGAAGCGTGGTGATGGACTGGTGGCGGTATTCCGGCAGTAGGACCAATTTTCCGACCACTTTCCGGCGGACAACAACAAATTTCAGTAGGTCTTCAACATTTTTGGCAAGGGACTAAAAAAATCTTATGCCACCAATGAATATGTCACATGGGGAGAAGATAAAGAATAATAAAAATAGAAAAGAAAGAGCTGTTGGCGGAGTGGTGACAAAGAGAAATGAGTTCACAGAAGAAGGAAGAATGAGCTGAAGGTGGTTAAATCTGCGAAGGGAATTAGCAGCAACAACTTTTAGCAACGACATATATAGTATTAGTAGCGACACATATAGAGTATTAGTTAGACAAATAAAAATTCAAGAAAATTTATCTTAAGATCTTTGGCTTCAGTTGTTACTGAAATACAAAGATTGGGAAATTTTGGAACTAAATTGATTTAGTTTTTGAATATTTAATCATTAGAATACCTCCTAAAATGTTAAATTTTAACATTTCAATAATGAGAATTTCCACTTGAATTTGTTATATAACAAATTGATTCATAGAAATCTAATTTTTACAGAAAAATGTTTGGAACTTATCAATATCAGAATATTGACACAATATTGGCATAATTCTATTGTAGTAGTAAGTATACTGGTGTTAGATTTTCGATTAGAGACTCACTAGTGTGTAACATTATCGTAGGGAATCAGTAGTAGGACGTGAGGGAAGTTAGATCAAGGCATCACAAATACCTTCACGTATCATTGTGAGTATTTACACCTCTCCTTATTTTTGGTTTTTAAATGTTTTGGTGGTGGAAATGCATGTTATTTACTCAATTATGCTTTTTATACTTCCTTTCAATTGTATCAAAAGATTTGTTATATATGTGTATGTTATTGTTAATTCAGGAGGCCTTATCGCGGTTAAGTCCCTAGAATCAGTTCACCCAACTCATTAACTCATTTGATCCCATGGTCATTATGGATAGCGCCATTAGGAGGTAGAAAACTCATCACTCGCACGATTCGCGAAGTGCATTTTACCATTTTATTCACTATGTTAGCGATAGACATACTAATTAATAGGGCACGATTCGGTCATTAGGCTTGGGTTGTCAACTCATGGATGGAACCATTATGCACATATGAAACTTGTTTACTCGTTTTAGTAACAAACTTTATATTCCATGAGAATATGAAGTTTGCATCTCATTTTGGCAACATACTTTATTTCTCATGTTGACAATGAAGTTTGTTCATGCAAACTTATTTACTCATTTTAGTGATGTACTTTTATTAATGGAGACTTGTATCAAAACTTTGATTATGATTCATGAAACCACATTTTTGTAAACCTATGAACTCACCAACTATTTCTATAGTTGACGCTCGTTTTACATGATTTTTCAGGGATCATCTAGTAAGTGGCACATAGAGGCACATCACTTGGAGGAGCATTCGCACGTATGATGTTTTTATACGTTGTAGTTACTTTTAAAAGTTATTAAAACTTGTTGTAAATTGTAAATCTTTCAACACTATGGTTGGTTTTGTATTTTAATTTTTGCAGTGAGACCCTTTATATTGTTATGCCTCGTGTTTCCGCTTTAGCGGGGTGTGATAGGAAATGGTATCAGAGTCGAAGGTTATAGAGAATACCAATTTTCATTGGGAGAACTCAACTATAGAAAATAAACTTCAAAAACATTTTGAAAATATTGAACATGCCACTAGTATAACTAATTCGAGTATGCATTATTGGACTATAATTAAGTATAGCCTGGCCAACTATGCTTAATTAAGGAAAATTAATGTAAGACTATAAACAGTTATATGTGAGGCTTCAAAACAATTTTCAACTTAAACTTTTGAAAAAGAAAATTTTTCGGTATACATATGGGCATTGGCTATTATAGGCATTCATCTAGGTACACTTAGAAACTAAGTGCACTTTTATCACAATGTCTTTATTTAGAAATATTCTTATCTCTTATCAAGTGCTATGCTAACGACTTAGGTCATATCACTAGCCACTCTAGGAACAATCCATTTAGTACTAATAACAAGTATTCATCAATAGCTGTTGACTTTAGACATAAGGTTAAAAACTAGAGAACCACTAGTGACAATCTTAAGTCGATACCAATACCATTTTTACCTCGATACCCTTATATCGTCTGCATACTGGAGTTATTACTAGGAAAAGCGTTTCGATACCGACACAAGATATAATTGGAGCATCGTGTTATGAGGTATATGAGTCACCATGAGTAATCACTTGGATCCTATTGGCGAGCATCCCCGATATGACTCTCGAGCAGACACGGAGGTTTAACCCATTTTCACCGATATGTGAGGCTTTTCGTCTACACTATGATTATATTAATAGATTGTTTCATCTTGACCTTAAAGCTTAATCTAGGATATCCTTTTTACCCTAAACTTTTTCTTTATGTAGTTCTTACCCTACCATCTTTACTTCAAATGTCCTAATTCAAGCACAAACCATCCCCCTTATGACGAATGTTTAAAAGTCTTAGTTTGAGACCCCTAAATACACTAGTGATCTTCTCAAGTATACCATCATCTTATACTTTTCAAATTACTAACATGTTGCATGTCCAACCTTTTCATGCCTGATCAAACATCATGCTACCTCGTTGTACGAATCTTTCCTATAATTTCGAATACTCCCTTAACCCTTTTCATTTTCATACATATGTCTTAGTCCTTGTCGACATTACTTACATTCTCATTGTTGTCAACGATTACATCCCCTTACGTCACACACCACACGCCAAACCTATAACTTAACCTTTGACTGCTATACAAAGGCCGCAAAACTACATTGACACCATAAAATGTTTTACAAACAATTTTTTATGTCCTCTATTTTGGGGAAAAGTCATCGGTACTCACCTTAAAATCGCCTTATTATTTAGGTACGATCAGCTACACTAATCCACCTATTCCTTATTTTTTAATCTTCAATCAAAAACCTATTTCATTTAACTGGTTTTATTTACTGTTAGTACATTTTTTTCTAACCACTTCATATACTTTACTAGACCTTTCGTAACCATGTATCCCCTATTTTCTCGCTAGAAACAACCAAATTTACTTTTGCTAGCGTACTTTTCTTCAAAACTTAATTTAACCTATAGTGTTAGATATATTGCATCTTAAGAACAACCAATTCAAAGGATTGATTGCAGATTCCAGATTCAATTTAGTAAATAGTTTATGATCATTTTTAATGAACTTTGTTATCATAACTGAGCTTATGTTATTCATATATACAAGCTTGTAAGCCTGTCATACATTCAAGCTTATAAAATCACTTGAGCATGGTCTTTTTACCAATATGGGACTCATTCTCACACCCACCTCACTAGCTAACTTTTATTCTCAAATACCCATATTTGAGTATCGATATCTCATTCACACATACTCCATTTTGGAAATACGATATTTCGTTTCGAATCTCTCACGGAGTAGAACACAAACTCACTTAGAGTTAATTATATGTACAACATATGTATACATTTATATTTGTCCAATGTTAGTAAAAATATAAATACTTATACTAAAATTTCCAATAGTAATAACTACACAAGCATATGTAATTAGATGTATGAAGGCTGTTTTGGAAGGAAATTAAAGCTTTACAAAATACAAATTTATCAACTTTTGAAGATATTCAAGTTTTCTATATAGACATGTTCAGATTAGCCATCACATTTTTCATATAGCCACTCTTCAAGATCTTGCAGTCTTTTATAGATGATTTCCATCTCTGAATCTATTGCTACGCTTGAGTAGGAACTTAAAATATAAATCACAAAGTAATCTTATCAAAATGTATGCAATCCATATAATCAAAAGGAAAATTACACAAGCTATATTCATGAGTACAAACACAAAAGGAAAAACTCGCATTTATACGATTGTCGTAGATACAAGACTCGAGGGTGTTTCATTTTTCTTTAGTTTTCTCCACCTTTATATCTTCCTTTGCAAACATATGTGCTCAATTTTGAGCTTCACATGCTTCTTCGCTTCTCCACCCAGACCCTTCTTGCTTCCACACCCTAACTTAAGAATTCATGGTATCATACATATACATTAAGAACTTTAATGAATCAAATTTGATAAACCAAAGTATTAGACGCATACCTAGACACAAACCAGAGAGTCTTGACGATGGGTTGATGGCGATGGGCAAAGGGGATTATATTGTGGAGGTCAGCGCCTCAAAGAGAAATAAGAATTCATCACGTTGTTGACCTAAAGTCGAGGTAGTCGTACGTCGTCAATGATGGGGGTGAGGACGACTGAAATCAGAAATGATGGGATGGAGTCAGCAATGTTTAGGTGGTCTTGCCAAATGAAATTAAGGTAAGAAAATATATAGTGGAAGAGAAATGCAACGTGAGGGGAATCAAAATTTGGAAGGAGCATTGCCCGGGAACCAAAAAATCTAAAGGCACAAATAAATGTTTTTAATGCGGTTATATGTAAACCACACCAACAAATTATTTAGATAATGTGATTCCATGGCTTATTGATACGAAAATACTTTTTGAGTGTTTTAATAATGCGGTTTTGGACTATCAACGTAGCAAAAAGAAAAACTCATCACATAATTAAATACATTTTGTACTAGTATAATTAGTTATAGAAAAAACATTATAAATGGTCCCTGTAGTTTCCCCAGATCTGAACTTTAGTCCCCGTGGTTTAAAAACATCGTAGATGGTCCATGTGCTTTCAAAACTTTTGATGATTGGTCTTTTTTGCTAATTTCGTTAAGTTTTATCCATTAACTGAAGGGCATTTTCGTCATTTCCCTACCATAGGACCATTTATGATGTTTTCTCTTATTTAAAAAAATAAATATAATTATTTAATATATAAAATCCCTATCTCTCTCTCTCTCTCTCTCTCTAATAATCCCATAAGGAATGTCAACCATTTCATATTTTCCTAGGAAATCCTTACCTCTGGTTGTTTGCTTGTCCCAAAAAATCAAGAACATAACCATATATTGTTGCATCTTCAAAATCATGTTCATCCGAATACCAATATCCAAAACAAACTTCTTTCCCACCCCTCATCTCCCATTTCTTCGGTCACATGCCACCATCTTCATCATCATCAAGTAGCTTGTTTATACACCAGCAGAAAAAACTCCAAAAACCACTTGTCCCCTAGCCTTTAAATCCTACAATACTCCATATCTGGTGCGAGAAGCTGTTAGGGTTCCGATTAGATTCCGGCAACCATAAACGAATATGTACAAAAGGACTTTTGATTATGAAGACCTCCATCTCTGACGCTATATCTGTGTGTGTTATGAGGTTGAAATCGATTCTAGAGCCCAAATACCAGAACTCAAATCGATTTTAGAACCGTAAAATCAGAACTCAAATCGATTCTACATCTCTGACGAATTTCCCATGTTGCTTCACATCCATCTTTGTGAGTGAAGAGGCCGAGTCTCGTTCCCCTTAAATGCTCAATTGCAAGCAAGACTGGTACAAGCAGTCATTAAAGGAAGTCAATTTCTTGCTCATTTTCTCCTCTTTATTTCTCGTATCTGGTTATGGGTTGATTGTAATCAATAAACTTTAGGTTATGAAAACTTTCACACATCTTCATTTCCATGATCATTATTTGGAACTTTCATGGTTCGTGGGAGGAGGAGAAACCAAGGGCGGTGGTGATTAAGGAGTAAGGTGTTCATCTGACCATTGAAATTACAATTTGCCATTGACGGGAAGAAATGGTTTATCGGAAATGGCAATAACATGGTTTAATGAACATTTGGGGAAGGAATAGAGAGAGAGAGAGACCCTTTACATATTAAATAATTATATTTAATTATTTTAAATAACCAAAAACATCATAAATGGTCCTTGTGGCACTGAAATGACAAAAATGCCCTTCAATTAACTAATTAACTGACAAAACTTAACGCGTTAGCAGTAAGGACCTATCGTAAAAAATTTTAAAAGCACATGGACCATCTATGGTGTTTTTAAACCATGAGGACTAAACTTTAGATCTGAGGAAACCACAGGAACGATTTATGATGTTCTTTTAGTTATATTAGGACATGCTTGAATATTGTTCCCATCCGCTACTGTTTTTATGAGTCAGCTCTTATAATTATTTCAGAAAAAACTAAATGTTTATGTGATGGATGTTTGATATAAAGTATACTTTTTCAATGATAAGATGTTTCTAACGCGATAAGGTTTAGTGGAAGCTTTACGGAAAAAGCAAATTTTGAATATTACGTGTTCTGTGCATGGAAAAGACATATATATATATATATATATATATATATATATATATATATATGTGCCTTGACGTTGATTCTCTTTTCTCAAAAACATATATCTACAAATCTTGACCTCGTCATTCAATAGTGTCTTAGTTAAGAAAAAACAATCATGAGGAAGTTATGGCTTGGTAAATTCCTTCTCTTCTTCACTTTTGCAACCACAAGCCTCACTACTGGTTACTACGAACATGAGAGGGGAGTTCTTCTCCGATTGAAACGCATCCTTGTATCAGACCCTTCTGGTCGACTGTCATCTTGGAATGGAAACAACTACTGCCAATGGCAAGGGGTTGGCTGTGATAATGCAACCGGACATGTAACTACGCTTGACCTTGGAAGCCCTTATTTGGGTTATGCCGAGATGTTAAGGGTTATAAGTTGAAGACCTCTTTGGCTGAGCTAACACAACTCAGGTTTCTGAATCTTTCTTCCATGGGATTTTCTGGCATTATTCCTCATTTTATTGGAAATCTTTCGAATTTGTGTGTGCTTGATCTCAGTAACATGGATCTAATCATTGATGATTTCACATGGGTTACATGTCTTTTGTCACTCAAACATCTCGATCTGAGTGGATTGAGTGTTGTTAAAGCTCCAAATTTCAACAAAGTCTTGTTATATATGATTTCTTCTTTACAAGTGTTACGCTTGAAGGGATGTGAGCTTTCGAATCCTCATTTCTATGGCATGCATCTTGAATCAAATCTTACACTTTATCCAATTCACACACTTGATCTAAGTGCCAATTTTTTCCACGACGAATTCCCTCTGTTTTTACAAAACTTGACCTCTTTACAAGTTCTTGATCTTTCGTTCAGTGAACTTAATTCTTCAATCCCAATCATGAAAAGGTTGTCAATCTCAACCTTGAAGAAAATAGGTTTAAGGGTATTGACGATACCAGGGTGTGGAGACTCTGTTAGTTAAAGCGGTTGGATCTTTCATTCAATTCTATGGAAGGGCGATTCACGGAGCCATCAACAAATGGATCCGAATGTGCCCAATTTGCTCTGGAGATGCTGAAATTAAATGAGAACCAGTTAAATGGTGAAATCCCAAAATCACTAGGAAGGCTTACGGCCTTGAGAGAGTTGAATCTTGGGTGGAACGAGTTAACAGGAACCATCCCCGAAGCTCTAGGAAATTTAACAAGTTTGCGGGAATTAGACATATCTATGAATTAACCTATTGGATTCCTACATCTTTTGGAAACCTGTTGTTGTTAAAAAAATCTTGATTTATCTTCAAACCTGTTAAACGGGACAATTCCATTCACCCTAGGACGGGTATCAAGTCTAGAAAACTTGTCTCTCACCTTCAATTGGTTGTCAGGGCTTCCATTATCGCTAGGAAACCTCTCAGAGATCCAGTCTCTTGGTTTATCCAATAACTTTTTACAAGGGCCTCTTCCTACCATTGGAAAACTTTCCAAACTTAGTTCTCTTGATATATCAGGTGTAGTCACTGAAGCCCATTTCTCAAATACATCGATGTTAAAATACTTTGATGCAACCTCAAACTACAAGTTGAGCTTCAAGTTTTCGCCTGATAGGAAGCCTCCTTTCCAAATAAGAAAACTTGAACTTGGATCTTGCAAAATTGAATCTGAATTTCCACATTGGATTCGAGCACAAACAAGTCTTGAAACACTAGTCCTTTCCAATACTAGCATTTCTGGAGCACTTCCAGATTGGCCTAGCCAGTTTCCAATCATGATGACACTTGATCTCTCCCATAACTTTCTTGACGGTCCATTGACAAACCTTCCATCTAACCAAACAGTCTAGTATTTAACGAGAACTTACCCTGGACAGTCAAGATTGTTACTTCTAAGGAACAACCTTTTTAATGGATCGATTCCAAAATCACTGTGTAATATTACAAAGTTAGCTATTCTCGATCTCTCCAGAAATAAGCTATCGGGAACTTTTCCAGATTGCCTTGGAAATATCGCAAACCTATATGTTTTGAGATTAAGTTCGAACTGGCTCTCGGGTGTCATTCCAAGCTCTCTTGCCAATTTTGGTTCTTCACTAGAATGGTTAGCTCTAAACAACAATTGTTTCCAAGGCGAACTTCCGAAAACGCTAGCAACTTGCACAAATTTAGCTTTGTTGGATTTGGGTGAAAACAAATTCTATGGAAGTGTACCAAAATGGAATGGTGAAAATATGAAGGAGCTTGTTGTCCTCAGGCTACATAAAAACAGCTTCACAGGTCCAATTCCTGTAGAGTTTTGTGAAAGATCCAGACTCCAAATCATGGATCTTGGAGAAAACAAATTAACAGGAACCATCCCTTGCTGTTTCCAGAACTTAAGCTTAAGTGGAATGATCACAGGAGGCGACATCAGTATTTCTTTTTTAGGCTCATTCGGACTGAATTTGAGCCAGGTTATGAAAGGAGTTGTGCTAGAATATACAACGACATTGAGATACATTGTCAACATAGACCTTTCGAGCAATAATCTGGTTGGGGAAATACCCAAGGAGTTGGCACTTCTTTTGGGATTGCTTGGTCTTAACTTGTTTAACAATCACCTCACAGGTCGTATTCCAGATAGAATTGGTGATATGAATTCGTTAGTGTTGAGAGAAAAACTTGGAGACACACTTGAACAAACGTTAGAACAAGTATATTGTAGAATGGAGTTAATCTCAAAGGATCTAAAAGCTCAACAATAATATAGTTAGATAGTTAGATAGTTAGTTGCGGAAAGTAAAGAAATGTAAATGACAATAGTTGTTATATCAAGAATGCACTTAAACTGATTCATAACAAGGAATGCATTCACTCCAAGTTAGTAAGTGAGATCAAGTTTAGTGATTAAGTCTAGAAGACTTGCTCCGAAGAGAGGTTATATTTCAGTAGTAGTTTGAGTATGAAGAGTAATAAGATAGAGAAATGAAGAAGATAACTTAGAAAAATATATTCATAAGTTAACAGTAAGAAGTCGTAGAAAGAAGTAGTTTTGATACAGGAGAATGAGTCTCTATTTATAGAGATTCAGAAATAAACTACTCTATAAGCAGCCGTGCAAGGCATGCTGGATAATAGAGTACATTAAATAAGATAAGTAAAAGAAATAACTAAGACTGCGGATGTTGAAGACTTGATGACTCCGGATGCTGAGATTGATTGCGGGAGCTGAACCGTTGTGATAGTAAAGAGAAGGTTGCGGTAGTTGAGTTCAAGAGGGTCACTTTTATGATTCAACAATTTCCCCCTAAGTGACCTCTTTAACTCCAGTTCAGTTGTCAAGTTTGAGGAACTTGATCGAAATCCACCAAAAATTTCTAACATTTTCCAGCCAGATGATTCTTCTTGTGATATCAAACTTGACTTCAGCAGTAGTGTGCTTTGATCTTTCTACTGTGGTCTTGCAGATATCAAGTTGCTTCTTGGGCAGGCGGTGCATAGCATTCATCGGAATGAAGTATTTGACACTGTCTGTCTTCCGTTTGAATATGATGTCAAGTTCCGGGAAGTTGGTTGCGCCTAGAGATCTTTCTTTACAGCCTTCAGTAAGCATTGACACAGGTTCAAGTGGTGGAAGGTCAAATTTCTTGAGGATGGTGGGGTGGATGTCCGCATCAATTTTGGCAAAGTCACAAACAATGTCCTTTAGAAAGGATTTGGCTTTGTCAAGAGCTACCTGCATCTTTGGATGCTTCTCTGTCTTGTTTTGAAAAACTATGGCGATGAGAAATATTTCTTCAGGGAAAGTCCGCCTGGGTGCGTATGTAGTCATGCTCTCTTCTGGTAAGAGTGAATTGAGCAAAGTCTGCTTTCTTGAACTTCCGCATCTTGTAGTTTTTCACTGCGGATGGTCTATCGTTAGACCATATGTTTTCCACTGAAGAGCCATGCTTTGCATAGAAGCGAGTGAGTCTTTCAAATTACATCAGCAGACGCTTGTGATTAGGAAGACTGCGGTCAAAGGATTCGAAGATAGCAAAATACTTAGGCATTGGGAGAAACTGGAATATCCCAATAACCATCGAATGGTGGTTCAACATATGTGAGATGGGGAGTGTAGTCTTCATCTAGCAGCCTGCGGTGCGGATTGACCCATGAGTTGATCAGCGATTCGTTGATCATAGTGTCAAATCCGCACTCTCTCCAGATGAGTTCAGCTAACTTGGCTACTTTCCAATATTGTTTTCTTTGAGCTGTAGAAGGGGAGTCTGTGGAGCTTTCTGATGACATATGTTCCTCAAGGTTTTTGAAATGAGGAGGAGTCTCAAGTCTTTTGGATGTGTCTTTAGGAGGTGAAAAGGGGAGAGTTGGAGTATGTTGAGATGGTTGCGGTGAGGGTTGCGGTGTGGGAAATTTCTTTGTGGTGATTGGAGGGCTCTGACGAGTGGATGTATCTGAGCGATGGCCTTCTTCATCACTTCCCCCTCTTGAGGAACGCAACCCCGGTGCTTCCTCAAGCCATTGTTTGAGGCCATCCACTTTGGCACAGACCTCTGCAAAGTGAATTTTCATATGTTCGGCCAGTTGTGAGTTATTTGGAGTAGCAGGGTTGAAGAGTAGCTTGTGTATGTCTTTGGTAAGTTGAAGTATCTCAGGGCCATGAAAATTGGAGGTAAGGGATTTCTGCATCCGGTTGATTGTTGCATGAAGAACAGAGATAGTGGACTCATAGGCAGTATGAGTCTCATCTATCACCCTTTGAGATTGTGCAGCTTGATCCGCAATGGCTGTTTGGAAGCCTTGTTTGATTGCGGCCACCTCAGTAATAAGGCGTTCTGTTGCGGCCATAAAGTCTTGATGATCGGCCCTGCGGTTGTTATCAAGTGATCGAATCCCCATTTCGGCCTTGAGAGAGATGCGCTCTGCAGCCATACGCTCTCTAGTCTCAAGTCGTTCAATGCGTTCAATGAGGGACTGCGGTCCCGGAGTATCTTCTGGTGGAGGTTGGGTAGGCTTAACTGCAACCGAAATTTTATCGACTTTAGCCTGGAGATTAAAGAATTCTTTTCTGGTGACAACATCTTTCTTCTTCTTCTTTTTCTTTTCCTTAGGCTTAGAAGTTGAATGCTGAGAACCGCTGGATTCTTCTTCTTCTTCGAACATCATTAGGTCGTCATCCGAAGGATTGGGTTT
Organism: Lactuca serriola; assembly: GCF_051521515.1. NCBI lineage: Eukaryota > Viridiplantae > Streptophyta > Magnoliopsida > Asterales > Asteraceae > Lactuca > Lactuca serriola. The sequence goes on along the minus strand of NC_136412.1, from coordinate 220,769,871 downwards.
GTTGACCTCTTGGATGTCTTCATCATCAAAACAAAAGGTTGGGGCTGAGCTGAGTTTAATAGCTGGCTCTTCGTCTTGAGAAGGGTTGACTGCGGTTGGTGGAACAGGAGTTGAAGTAGGAGGAACATTAGATGTACCTACGGCTGCGGTTGAGTTTTGAGCTTTCAATACAGTTTCAGCCATTTGATCAATCCAGGTTTGAACCTTTTGGATTGTGGCAGTAGTATGGGCATTGCTGATGGCATTTGCCTAGTACTTGGCCACAGACAAGAGTTCTTGTTCCTTCTGTTGTTGTTGTTTGACCTGTTGCTCCTTGCGGGCTTGGAATGCTCTTTTGAAAGAAACACATTTCTTGATTTCGGCATCAGTAGTTGGCTGATACCGACTCCAAGAATCACTAGAGTCTTCGCCGTCAATTCCTTGTGTTCACACCAAGGTGTCCCTTGGGTTCACGGATCCTTGCCCATTAGTGCTCACCGTGCCTAAACCACCTGATAAAGATGTAAGCAGAGTAGGATTTCCTGGGCTTCCTCGGTCTCCTTGAACCGTGGTCAAGTCTAGCCTCGGCCCAGTTCTGGCATGGGCGAAAGAGATGCCCTGTGGATGGAGTGGTGTTTGAAGTGTTTGGGATACTTGCAAAAGGATTGAGTCTAACTCCTCAGGAGAAAAAATATGCAGTTTGGAAGCCCTAGAGACCTTAGGGCGATTTCCAGATTTATCTACTTGAGATAAAACTGGGGGGGCTGTCTCCATGTTCGGATGAAGAAGAAGAGGAAACAATCTCACATGATGAGGTTGAGTGGTATTCAATTGTGGTATCGAATTGATGTGCGGCCATCCCAAGGACTACCGGAGCCTGTTGAGAGGCTGCAGTATCAGTCCGGTCACGCATTTGGCCAGTGATTTCAGTTGTCTTTCTTTTCTTGACGATAGCTATAGGTTGTCTATCTTCATTAGAATCACTGCACGATACAGTGGTGGTTTTGGTTTTTTGTTTATTAGAAGGTGCAGTTTGTTTTGTGGCTTTCTTCTTGGGTGTGGTAGCTTTCTTTTTGGATGCCACAGATTTTCTTCGTTGAGAAATGTTAGAAAGTGTAGTAGCAGAGGGGACTGCGGTACCCTCAGGGAGAATGGTTATAGAAGGAAAAGGTGGGGTAGAAGGGTATGGGATAATACCCTCCGTGGCCTCTATATGATCTAAGACATCAGTAGTCTCAAGACCAAGCAAGGTAAGGATATGTGTGGGAAGCCTGCGGATAGGTCCAAATAGAGTTTGATCAGAGGAAGGAGTATACCTTTTGAGATCCTTGGTGACAAAAAAGTAGATGTCACTGCCCAAGTTGAGACCAACATCCGCATGTAGATCAGAAATACATAGAGACCAGAATCGAGCAAAAGTGAGCTCGGTTGGGTTCTCTCTGGGGTGCTCTTTGGGAATGTATTGGAGGAAGTCATCCCAAAGAATCTGGCTGTAATTGACATCGTGGCCTGTGAAGATGCTCCATAGCAATTCTAGCAGCTTTAAACCCATGTTATCGATGCCTCCAGTCCTGCCAGATAGACAGCGGATGACAAAGTGGCATACAAACTACCAAACCGCAGGTAGTTGGTTCTTCTTGAACTCGTCAATCTTTCGGATCAGTTTTTGATAACCCATTTGGTAGAGTGCGGTGGTGATGTCAGATAAAGATGGTGTGAAGATCTTGATGGAGGGATGAATCGGAAGGTTTATGGCGGTCAAGAACTTTTCTTTGGTCAAGATGACCAAAGAATCATTGATGAGGTTTAGATGTACTTCTTGTGGGTTTTCCAGTGGTCTGTATGCAGAAAAAGCACACTTGAAGAGTGTTGAAACGGGAACAACGTCAGTGAATGCGTTGAATGGGCCAAATAAGATGTGGTTCTTGAGATGCTTGATCATCAGTTTTGTTGGAGCATTATACGATTGATGATCTTCAAACACTTCTTGGAAGTTGTTGAGGCAATTGACAGAGATGAGGAACCAGTTTGATTCATGGAGCCTGAAGCCTTGGATTGCTTCTTGGATGCAACTGATTTCGCCATTGAGAGATGTGAGATTGGAGTTCTTGAGAGCTTTTGGGAGTTTTGAGAAAATATTCGATTAACAGAAAGCATAAACGATTTTTGGAGAAGAAGGTGGGTTTATAAAAGGGGTAAAAGGATCTTAACCCTAGTTAAAAGATAGAAAGGGGTAAGAAGTTGAATGGGGTTTTTGGGGGGAATCAATGATTTTGGGATTAAATCTCAGCCAACACGAATATTAAACGGTTATTGGGGAGATTTTGAGAAATCTTAAAAGGGGTTTGCATTTAATGGTGGATTAGACGCATGGTAATACGTCAGGTAAACGTGGGGTGATGAGAGAGAAAGTTGTGGATGATGGGACATGGTCGGGAGAAGAAAAGACAAGTTGAGGATGGATTGATTTGGAAATCATTCTTTTTGTCATCATCCTTAAAATAGGTCTGATCCTGGGTTTATTCAGAAAGAGAATGTGATAGTTTCGAAAGGGAATGTTTGTATTTTATTTAATGAAGGATCATTAAATAGCAGACAAGGATTCAAGAGTTATTGATCTCTTGGAGTTTATTTAAGATGATTACGGATGAATTCTTTATTGCGGTTGAGAAACTCCATCGCGGATGAGCAAAAAAAGGTTTCAGAGAGAATCTGTGAGAAAACACTTGTACAAAAATTAGAAATAAAAGAACATTAAAACCCATGAGAGATACGTATGACATATGGTTGTGGTACCTAGATTGCAGTATCAAAACCATCTATCATATGTATTTTTCAGTTAGAACCGCAATGGAGATCAATGATGGTCTGCGGTAACTAACACTTCATAAGGAATTGTGGGTCCAGATTCATCATTCCCAACATTTGTAAGAATGCATTGAGTTTTGTAGAGTCAAGAGCTTTTGTGAATACATCAGCAATCTCCAATATTACCTTTCAGAATATGATCTTTGATGAAATGATATCGTAACTCAATATGTTTTGTCTTGGAGTGCTGAATAGGATTATGAGAGATTGCTATAGCGCTTTCAGAGTCACATTAAATTGGTATCCGCAGCATTCTGTACCCGTAGTCTAACAATTGTGTCTTCATCCAAAGAACTTGGGAACAGCAGCTGGCTGCAGCCACATATTCTACTTCTGCAGTAAAAAGAGATACATATGTTTGCTTTCTTGAGGACCAGCTTATAAGTCTTCCTCCTAGGAATTGGCATCCACCGGATGTACTTTTTCTATCGAGCTTACAACCTGCATGATCCGCATCGGTCAAGGCTTGAAGACTGAAGTCATTACCTGCGGGATACCATAAGCCCATAGATTTGCTTCCTTTAAGATACCAAAGAATTTGTTTGGCTGCGGTCATGTGAGACACTGTTGGATCAACCTGGTATCTTGCACACACACCAGTTGCGAAGACAATGTTAGGTCTGCTTGCGGTGAGGTATATCAGCGAACCAATGATACCTCTATAAGTCTTGTGATCCACAGATTTACCAGAGGGATCAACAGAGATCTTATAACCGAAGGCCATAGGGACCTTAGCAGTAGAGCAGTTGTCCATTGAATATTTCTTCAAAAGTTCGGTGGTGTATTTTTCTTGATGAATAAAAATTCCTTGCTGAATTTGTTTGACTTGAAGACCTAGAAAGAAATTAATCTCTCTATTCATCCTCATTTTGAATTTGTTGGTCATGAGCTAAGCAAATTCATCCACCATTCTTTGATCAGTCGATCCGTAGATGATATCATCCACATATATTTGTACCAACATAAGGTGGTCACCATTTCCTTTTCTGAATAATGTGGGATCAATCACTCCTCTTTTGTACCGAGATGAGACAAGAAATTCAGAGAGTGTCTCATACCAAGCTCTTGGGGCTTTTTTCAGACCGTAGACTGCTTTTTCAAGCTTATAGTAGTGGTCTGGAAATTCAACATTTTCAAATCCTAGAGGTTGCTGAAGATAAACCTCCTCTTTTAGTTCACCATTGAGGAAAGCACTCTTAACGTCCATTTGGTGTACCTTGACATTTTTGTGCGCTGTGTATGCTAGAAAGATCCGGATGGCTTCCATGCGTGCTACCGGATCATACGTTTCATCGTAGTCGATTCCTTCTAGTTGACTGTAGCCCTTGGCAACAAGTCTTGCCTTGTTTCTGATGACTGAGCCAGATTCGTCTAGCTTGTTCTTGAAAACCCATCTTGTACCAACAATAGTGTAACCTTGTGGAAGAGGAACAAGTTGCCATACTTTGTTTCTTTCTAATTCTTCTTGCATTGCGACTATCCATTCTGGTTCAAGCAATACTTCTTTGATCGTTCTAGGTTCAACTGAAGACATACATGTTGCATAATGGCAGTGGTCAGATAAGTCCTTAGAAGACCGAGTCTGGATACGTGCAGATGGGTTGCCAATAATTTGACCTGGTGGGTGGTCTCTTGTCCATACATGAAGTCGTGGCATCAGATGATCAGTAGTTGCGGTAAAAGGAATATCTTGGATGTCAGAGTCAGCGGTTGGGGAAGGTAGTTCCCCTTGGATTTGAGAGCATCCTGTTGAGTCATCTTGATCTATTGGAGCAGAATTTACTTGAGGAATCGGCAGAGATTGAGGTTCCCCCTAGATTGCGGATGGGAGTTCCTCTGGAACCTGAGAAGGCCCCCCTTGGAGTGCGGATGGGAGAGTGACAATTCTAGGATCAAATCTAGTGTCAATATTCTCTATGAATTCCTCATCTGAGTTCTCCGAAGGTTCATTTGATGGAGAAGCTTCACTTTGGGCAGGAATGTAAGCAGCATCAGGTACTGGAACCTCAACGGTTGCAAAATGATCCGGAGTAGAGCTTTCCCCCTCAACCGGATAGGTGGAAGTATTGAGTGATACTACTTTAGATATAGATGGTCCAGATACATCGGCATGTTGTTGTTGAGCTGCTATTGACACTAGGACTTCGGATAGTTTCGCCGTTTCAATGGGATCAAACAGATCATCATAATTGATTTCAACTAGATTCAGAGGTGCGGAAGTGGCTAGAATGTCACTTTCCATGATTGCAGTGGTTTCGGTGGATGGAGGTGCACTGCGGATGTGAGAGTCATCAAATTTCACATCAAAGCTTTCGATGATCAACCTTGTTCTTCTGATGAGCACTCGATATGCAACCTTCTTAGTAGAATAACCAAGGAAGATACCTTCGTCAGACTTTGGTGCAAATTTGTTGAGTTGGTCTCTATTGTTGATAACGAAGCATCTACATCTAAAGATATGAAAGAAACGAACATTGGGTTTGCGATTGTTGAGACCTTCATATGGTGTTTTATTGAGACGCTTGCATACAATACTTCGGTTTTGAACAAAACATGTTGTTGCTACTGCTTTGGCCCAGAAGTAGAGAGGAAGTTGGGCGAAGTTAAGCATGGATCTGGCTGCTTCAATGAGAGTGCGGTTCCTTCTTTCCACTACACAATTTTGTTGCGGTGTATAGGGTGCTGAAAAGTTGTGAGATATGCCTTTGGAAACTAGGAAACTGTTCAGAAGATGGTTAGTGAATTCAGTTCCATTGTCACTGCAAATGCGTCTGACTGGAAGGTTGATTTGAAGTTTAATTACTTTGATGAAGTTAATGAAGATCTGCGGTGTCTCTGATTTGAGTCTAAGAAACAAGACCCATGTGAAGCGTGTGTAGTCATCAACAATAACCAGTATATATTTCTTGTGGTGAAGACTGGCTACGGTTGAGGGACTGCAGAGATCAATGTGTAATAGTTCCAGTGGTTCAGAGATAGAAGAATCCATTATTAGAGGATGGCTTGCTTTTGATTGTTTATCGCATTCACACGCTGGACAAAGAGTATTGTTGTTGAATTTGAGAATGAGGAGACCACAGACTAGTTCTCCTGTGACGAGGTTGTTGATGTAGCGAAAGTTGAGATGAGCTAGCTTGCGGTGCCATAGCCAGCAAACTTCGGATACAACTTTGGATAGAAAACACAGCTGGGGTTTACCAATGATGAGGGAAATATCAAGAGGGTATATTGTGCCTTCGGAATGAGATTTGATTAAGCAAGTGCTGCGATCACTCGTCATTATGTAACAGAATTGATTGTCAAATTCAACACGATGTCCTGCTTTACATAGTTGGCCAACACTGATGAGATTGTGTTTAAGACCTTCTACATAAGCAACCTTCTGAATGGAAAAGTTTCCTGTAGTGCGAACACCGTAACCTCAGATGACACCGTTTGCATTGTTGCCAAACGTGACATTTCCACCATTACTTAAAGGCTTGAAATCCCGAAGGTACTCTAACCTTCCGGTCATGTGCAAGGAGCAGGCACTGTCAATTAACCATTCGTCTTCTTGTTCCTCCTTGCACAAAGCCTGAGAATTACACGGTTAGTTTAGGCATCCAAACAAGTTTGGAGACAAGGACGATTGATGTATTCTTAAATGATGCATGGTCTGAGGTTGCATGGACATGTCTATTGTCAACTTGTAGACCTAATCCTGGGTGTTTGTTCAGATTTGGATTACTACGAGGTTTCTGAAAAGTACGAGATTTCTGACTTTTATTTGACTTGTCACGAGATAAAAACTTTTGACAGCTGCACTGACATCTACAAAAAGAGGGTTTGTCATTGAATCTGACATTGTGCTTGGTCAGCGGTTTATGGAGTTAATTGGACTTGAAATTGGTCCGAGGAGGGTGATTTCTGAAAGATTTGACATTTGATTTCTGAAAAGTTTGTTTTGAACGAGGTTTCGCACATGGAAATCTTCGAGTTCCTCTAGGTGGATTTGGTAAATTTCCTTTCCACTTGTTTTGATGTGATTTTAAAAGTGTTGGAGTGGGTAAAATTCCTTTCCACTTGGGGTCATTTTGGGAATAGACCTGAAAAACGTAGTTTCTTACAGATTTGACACCTTTTTAGGTTGTGTCAGAGGTAGCAGGAGTAACTTTTGAAACTGAAATTTCCTTTTTGTTTGTTTTCATGAAAGAAGAATTTTTTGAAATGTAATTTGTGAAAACAAATTTTTCTGGACTCCTGGATTTTGGAATTCTTACATGTTTCTTATGTTTCGAAAAGCTTTGTCTTTTTTTGTTTCGAGATCTAACTTCTTCTTCGAAATCTCTTTTCGCCAAAAATTTTGGTGAACCGCAGTCATTGTTATTCAACTACGGTTTTCTGAGATTTTTTGAACAATTTTGAAAACGCGGACTAGAATCATCAGAACTTGAGGATTCTGGAATTTGAGAACATTGACCTACTTCAAAATTTTCTATAGGTAATTCATGAAAAATCGGTTGAAGAGTTGTAATTCCTTGAACTGAAGAGTCGCAGTCATTGTTGTTCAACTGCGGTGAAGATGATTTGAGTACCGCAGAGTAAGTTCTTAATGAGACTGCGGTGTGACACTTTTGGGACAATTGACTATAGTGAGGAATACTATGGTCTGAGGACAATGATGGAATGTCCTTTGAGACTTCTAGGTTTTCAACAACAATTTCTTCATCAACTTCGGATGAAGTTTGAGAATTTGAGTGAGTGGTGCCACCGATGGGAGTTTGATCACATGTGTGACTAGAATCCTCGGGCACAATTTCCTCAATGACACAATTATTGCTCAAATTGTGCAATCTACCGAAGTGAGTTTTGATATCTTCGGGAAAAGTCTTGTCATTGACAGGGAAATGAAGAAAAAGAAGAGACAAAAATTGATGTGACAGTGGGTTCGATGGGTTCGAAGGGAACGACTCCCTCCTCCCTAAGAAAGTTCATTAGGGTTTCTAACATCTTTTTGGCACATGTACTCCCTTTTCTCTCTATTTTAGGAGAAACCATATCCTAGATCCGTGAACAGAAATCGTATATGTGAAGAAGAATACTCATATTGTTGGTTATGATGAGGCACGACATCAATCAAAACATGGAATATATTGAATCTCTCTCTCTCTCTCTCTCTCTCTCTCTCTCCACATGCAGACATATCCATAAATATAATTGGTAATTGGTAATAGATTGTAATGAAACAAGTATGCCATGATTCATATGATGATATCAAAGCTTAATGGTCAAGTTTGTATTTCTTAACACAATCATTAAAAAATGTACATCTATTCTCTGTTTTCTGATAAAAAAAATTTCCAGCATACTCTTCATGTGGCTGTTTATAAGAAATCTTCTCCATTGCTTCACCGAGATTTGTCTTTTAATCTCTCTAAACCTATATGTGCTTAGCTATATGTTTGGGCGTTTTTGTTTATGAATTTGTCAATCTGGATTTGTTTACAAACCCTACAAATGGTTTTGTTCTTGATTTTTTCATTTGTTGCAGATTTTTATGTTGGACAGATATCTATATGAATGCAAGTCGAGTTATTAGAATGGTTCCTCAATGTTTGGTAAACTATGTCTATTGAAAATTTCATTTTAATGTCCAGATTTTCTATAAATAGTTGGAAATCCATAGTACTATTTAACTTTTTATTTGCAGAGCTTATGTTGTTAAGCACCCAAACCCTTTGTCAATGTGAATAGGTAAATCATTTTAATTATGCTGTTTATTTTTGTTCATTTATGTTTTGAAGAGTTAGCTAATCTTTAAAATCAAAATAAAGGCAACAAGATGAGTGGCGTTTGATAGTTTTTTTTTGATAAAATATGTCATTAGTTGTCTGGTTTCCAATATATAAAAACTTAATAGATTTTCTGTAATTTCTTTTCATAAAGGAACAAGAAGAAGAATATGGTGAAGAAAATTAAGGCTTTATGAAGCAGATACCATTGGTTGACTTCTTGAGAATCAAAACAACATAAAATCGATGCATGATAGAGAGCAAAAATAGAAATGGATAGTTATGGTATATTGGTGTTATAGTCTTCGGTTGCCTTAATTATTTTAATGTTTTTCTTGTAAATGCATTGTAATTTTGGTTATCATAAGATATTTTGGTGTCTAGGTGCTCCAAATGTTGTTTAATCAAAAACGGAAACATACTTTTGACTAATTATATCTTTAAAAAATATTAAAAATTGTTTAAACTGAAAGGTTAAAACCAAAGTTAGAAAGTTAAACATCTATTTAAAGGGATAATGACTTGATAGGGTAAGATACTTTTTGAAATGTACACATTTAGTCCTTATTCTTTTTTTCTTGTAAAATAAACCCTTATACTTTAATAATATATACACATTAGGTCCTTTTCACCGGATTCTACAAGTTTTGCTGACGTGGAGGGTTTATTTTACAAAAAAAAGAATAAGGACTAAATATGCACATTTCAAAAAGTATCTTACCCTATCAAGTCATTTTCCCTTTCTTTTATTTTGTTGAAATGAAATACCCAGATGGCATCCACATATCCACAACGAGATTTTCCAACTTTTATTCACGATGAAAAAGATTGAGAACCCCGATCTTTGGTGACTCCTTTGTGTGTTCCTACACATCACTGGTGGCAAGGAGGAATGATGGCAAAAACAGCAAGGTCGAAGGGGGAGGCAGGAGGAAGTAGAGACGGTAATTGGCGGCGAGGAGCTGCTCTGGTAGCCCCCTCGTTGATTCTTTCTTCTTTTTCTGGCAACATATGTCAAAGATGGAGGCAAAGAGAGACAGATCGGAGAAACACAACAGGTAAAGGGTGTTTGACTGTTGCTGTTCGACCGGAAGGAAGAAAGATGAGAAAGAGAAGGGTCGTCGCCCTTTTCTTGTTGCTGGAGAATCACCCACCTCCGGTGACTAAGCTAATTACTTGCTATTTAGTGCCACTTGTGCTTCCACATTAGCAAAACCTGTATAATCCGGTAAAAATGACCTAATGTGTACATATTTATAAATTATAAGGGTTTATTTTACAAAAAAAGAATAAGGACTAAATGTGTACAATTCAAAAAGTATCTTACAATATCAAGTCATTTTCCCTAAAAGAAAATTCGTATATGACCGGTATACCGGGTATAGCCATTCACAAGGATTGCATTGTTACAAAAAATAAAGTATAAGGGTTTATTTTACAAGAAAAAAAGAATAAGGACTAAATGTGTATATTTTAAAAAATATCTTACCCTATCAAGTCATTTTCCCCTATTTAAATCGCATCAACCGTGAAAATCACCACACCGAACCCTCGTCATGGATTTATAATTTTCACAGTTTAGTTTTTTGTTTCCATAAAATCTGAAACGTGTATATAACCCACTTTATGGTTCACATTAAGACGTACCAGACTGCAATACGAGTGCCCCAAAATAATAACGCATATTACTTTTTTTCCCAACTTAATTAACCCGCTAAAATAATTTATTTCTGCATAAAAACTATTCTCGAAAAACTTTTATATGTCGACGCATCGCGTGGGTACACCACTATTATATATATATATATATATATATATATATATATATATATATATATATATATATATATATATATATATATATATATATATATATATATAGTAGTCGTTTAACCGGGTCAAACGACGAGTGTGATGCTGTGGTATTAGGTTGGTGCGGTGGATTATGGTTATTTGTTTGTGGAATCGAGCCTCGACACTAACTTATAAATATTTAAAACTTTCATTTTAATTGACTTTAACAAAAAAAAAATATAAAGTACTGTATTAATTTTTATTTTTGTATACTAAATATAATAAATATGTTATTTAAAAAAGATATAAATATAAAATGCAATGATAAATAATAAAATAATTTTTTTTATTATACGTGATATAGATAAGGCATTTAGAAAAATGAAGTATTTGTTAAATAATATTAACTTTAGTTATCCATTCAAATTGTATTAAGTCACAAGAAGGCTAGCATTAAAATCATAATTTTAGCTATCAATTTAAGATAATAGTAATAATTGACAAAGAATAATATCATTAAAAATGCCCATTAACATTTTTTATGTACTCATAATATTTTCTATCTATTATGTGTTCAACTTTTTAATAATAATATTTTTATAGTACGTTTGATGTTTTATTAATAATATTTATAATTGCATTTCATTTTTCTAAACGTTGATATATATATATATATATATATATATATATATATATATATATATATATATATATATATATATATATATATATATATATATATATATATATATATATATATTTAAAAGATTGGTTGATTTTCACTTACTATAGTGTGTATTTTTTATAAATCAAGTTAGAATCTAAAATTTTATAAGTAAAGTCAAAATCTAAACTTTTAGATATCTTTTATCATGAAAATTTAGATATTGTTTACAAGTTTGTTCAAATAAATAATAATCACAATCAAATCTACTTGTGATGCATTTCAAATCATATTCCATGTTTTACATAAATCAACTTTTTATTTATAATACTTTCGGAAGCTTAGTTACCACTACATGTGTTTGAAGATTGTTTCCACATAGAACATATGTTCAACACTAACAACACTTGCAGCTTTCCTGGACCTTCAAATATTCTACCTACATACTACCTTTACAGTTCCAACATTACCACACCATGCAATTGTAGCCGGTGTTCCCCTTGACAATCTTGTACCATACCATGTTTCCTGCAAACAAAACTTTCTAAATAAACAAATCTAATAATAAAGAAAAATATGAAATATTCTATTAATGAAACCGAAAAAGATCATTTTTCCCTTTACCTCTATTATTACACCATGTCTTCCATCTTTTAATCTTTATCTTTTTCTTGCATTTTATAATTTTCACACGAAATACCAAAAATTTAGAAAAAATATGTGTCCAACTTTAATTTGTTTCCCATTTAAGGATTTAAGTTACCAATCTATATAGAAAATTGAAGAACACAAAATTATTTTTTACTACAAAGTTGCATTCTTTTCTTGTAAAGAAGAAACCTGTTATCGTGGTCCATATATGTCTGTTTCATCGTTTTCTTCACGATGTATTTGACTTTGGCTATCACCAGATTTAGAAAAGGACAAATCCTCTTTTTGATATGCATCTTGGATTTCTTTTTCTTTCTTTTTTATTTAGATTTTTTTATTTTTAATTCATTATAGATGTTTCTCAGCTTTTCTTCGGAATCACTTGAGTCGGGACTGAAGTGGTTTCGAACAAATCCCACGTTCAAGTTCAAGGTCTCATCTCTCATAGGAATTTGAAAAGTAAATCCCTCTATAAATGAAAAAAAAAAACTTTTACCCCTTTATGATTTCATTTTTGTAAATAAAATCAAGAAGAAAGAAAATAGATAGAGAACCACGAGATGCAATACTCAGGAAAAAAAATTAATTCTGTAAGAGCTCGAAAATACCAAGGATAAGGTACCATGGTGGTTTGTTCAAGATTATCAATAAGAAAGATCCGGTTTTCTGATTTTTTTTCACTTGCTAAATTTTTAGACCCACTTTCTTCAGCATTTTGTTCATCCTTAGTTTAGATCTGTCAATGGCGACAACATCTTCATTAGGATTTAGGGTTTTATAATCATAAGTAAGACGAACAACGAAGGTCTCCAAGTAATTTAAAAAAGAAGAGCATCGGCAATGTAGTCGGTGATGGCATTTAGGATTCTATGATTTTTAGACAAAGTAGCGACCGTCAGCTCTAGGGTGATGATGGTGGTGTATACAGTTGTTAGTGGTTTAGATCGTGGTGGTGGTCATGAAAGTTGGTAACATCCCAAGAAACACACATGAAGTCTGATGACATCTACATCAAAAATAAAAATTATGAAAAGCAAAAAAACATATAAATAGGGAAAAGAACCTAATATGCATCATCTTGTGATGTTTGAACTCAATGGATTTTTTCACCCTTTCTCTGCAATCGATTTGTGGTTCCGGTCGGTCCTTGCAGAACATCAATAATCTAAGATTTCTTCAACATTTTTATAAGAAAATATAAAAAAATTAAGAAGAAAATGAAAGAAATCTCATATGGAAACCAATATAATTGAAAAAATAAGATGTCATCAACATTTTCATTTACTTCTGATTCCTTGCTTGTCTCTACAACATGTTTAAATAGGAAAATATAAGAAGAAAATTAATCATCGTATTGAATAAAGAATATATAATTGCAACAAATACCCTTTTCCAATGGATACCCTATTCCCCTAAATCACCATGGAAGAACGCAAACCAACAACTAAACTATATATAGACGTTAATGGAGAGAGATGATATGTACAATCATACTCAAATTCATGTTGTGTCTTCAATAACCTGTGAAATTAGAAAAGAAAAACACAATAGATATCAAATAAGTAAAAATATTAAACATGAACACACTTTAGGTGTGGGATCGATTGGTAACCAAATTCAAAATCACTATCATTAAACCTTAGCAGCATCAAACACCCTAACTTTCAAAACCAATATTGTGAGCATAAATAACATACAAAACAAAATGGAATTAGTATAAATGAAAAAATAAGCATTACCCTCTCTTGTTTCGTTCTTCCCTTCGCAACCTTTTGCTCTCCAAAAATTCATTTGTTATTTCAAATGGGTGCTTATCGATCGCGAATCATGTAGGGCATTATTTTCATTCAAAATGTAAAAACAGAGAAGGTGGAGAACCTTAATGGCGATGTCTATTATGGAAGGTGGGGTAGACAAAAGTGAGCGGCGGTGGATGTAAGATGGCGACAGCAACACAAAAACAAATTTGAATCTAGTTGAAGTCTTATGAGCTAAAGAAGAGAGATGTAGATGGAGATGGAGATGTGTATGTATTTGGTGAGGGTTATAGGGAGAGATGTAGATGAAGAAGGGAGTGATCTATGTGCTTTCTATTTAAATCTTATGGATTTTTGATTGACGGAGAGAAAAATCAGGTAGTGATGCAGGATGAGGTTGTGGTGGACACAATGGTTGATCAACAGTTTGGAGTTTCACAAATAGAGGATAGGTAGCATTGGTGTACTGATGGTTATAGTCTTATAGACTCGATCAACACAAATGTAGGGAAGGTAGGCAATATTCAACATACGGATTACAAGGGGACTTAGTCAAAATCTTGGAAAATAAGGATAATTATGCACCTATGTTGACTTTTTCAATCGTAGCCAGATAAGATCTGATTTTTTTAGAAACGCATAAAGTTGTTGTATATGATGTTTTAAGGGTTGTACCTCTTCAAATTCAACATTTGAGGCTAGATGCTTATTAAGGTATTAGGATATATATATATATATATATATATATATATATATATATATATATATATATATATATATAGTTTTCCCAAATTACCATCGAGTCCGCCTAATCCAAATATATATAACACCAAGAATTTCATTTGCCCATTTTCCTCTTTGCTTATTTCAAAAGCTTACGAAAACAATCTCGAGAAGGTTAAATCAAATCTACAAAAAAGGTCAAAGATAGAACAACCACCAAACGCTAGTGATTTTTTTATGTTGTATGTGTTCATGTAGTAGTTTTTGGAGTTTACAGAGTGTAACGTCCGAATTTCCTATGGTGTTTTTTTATTCTTTATTTGGTGGTTTTATAGTACATTTGCAGATAGAAGGAAGGGTGAAAACATGGAAAATTAATTGTACCAAAATCTGAGAAATTAATGTAGGTGTTACGCGTCTAGTAGGAGCATTGCACGTCTTATGGAATTGGTCTTAGGCCTTATGCCTCGAGATTCAGGCATATTTAAGTGCATTAAACTCTAGGGTTCAGCTTTTTTCAAATGCCATCACCTCTAGATCCTCTCAACAGGCACCTTAGCCTCCATTTTGATGTTTGAAACCCATTTACTTTCCTAGACCCATTTTGATGCTCTTTTGGTGGTGTTTTGTTCTCAAGAAGGAGGAGAACAAGAAAGATTTTTCTTTGAAGCTTTTCAAATGAAGTATTCAGCCCTCACACCACTTTTGGCCTTTGTATGTCACAAAGATACTTGATTTATGGTGTTTCATCTTTGGATCTAACAGTATTTAGAGTTTTTGTCAAGTATTTGGTACTTTTGGTCCCTTCTTGGTTTAATCTTTCGAGTTTGGACAACTCCATAATCATTAAGTAATGTATTTCTTCAGATCTAATGTTTCTATAGAGTAGAGTGTGCATGCAAGAGCTCTATTTACTCCATACATGTACAAAAGTGGGATCTTGGACTTTTTGGAAACTGGGGCTTTAAATCTAGTGAGCTTGGAGCATTTCAATGTATTAAGTTTCCAAATTTATCCATTAGGACCTCATTTAGATGCAGATCTAAAAGTTGGAAGTTTAGACTTATTGGATTAAGTCGTTTTAAGTTGTCGTGTGACAACCCAAAAAATTTTATCTTGTAAGTCCAGCCAATCAACCAAAAGTTAGACTTAATTCTATTGCCTTCTAGCCTTGTTAAGGGTCATTCTAATGAGTTCTAAGCCTAGTACACTCAAGGATAGGGTGTTAGGAAGTATCTAGTAGAGTTCAGTGTGCAACATTCAAGCTAGAAAACTCCAACACTTGGAGTTTACGACCGTAAACTAGAGATTACGGCCATAATCTCTTGGCTGGCTGTAAACTCCTCCCATATATATATGAGATATTCCTTCATTTTTATTCACTTCTCACACTTCCGAGTCAAGAACACTCAAATCTCTCTCGAATGTCATCAAGAACACATCGATTTCTCTTCATACTTGTAAGTGATTCTTCCATTGTTTCATGATGCTTTCTTAATCTAGTAAAACCCCTTGATTTCATCCGTGAATTCATCTCTTTTAGGTAGATCTTCAAATCTTCATCACTTATACCAAGAACACCAAGAGGACATACTAGTTCTTGGACCGTGAACACCCCTTCAAGCATCAAAAACGTAAGTATCCTTCCATATACTAGTTATCCTATTGAAGCTCTTAAAATACACCCTTGAAAACAACCATTTCCTAAGAACAATAAGAGTTTACGGCCATGAGCATCTCCCTTAGCCGTTGCTTGGCCGTAAAGTCAAGCCATTTCATGCATTGGCCGTAAACACACCCTTGTGTGTGGTCGTAAACACCTTTAATGCAATCACATGTGATTGTAACACTTCATTCTAAGTGCTTACTAGTCCCTAAGGTAGTTTTCTTGCATGTTAGTTGTTTTAAACACTAATTACATGCCTATGTATGCCATTATATGTCATTTATCACTCGTTTGTGTCTTGGGAATCCATTCATGGAACTTCTCATCCTTACGCGAACCTTCAATTAAATCACCCACATAAGGTGAGTTCATATCCCTATAATCAATCTTTTAAATGTTTTTAAATGCTTTTATGGGGGATACAAGTTGAACAATGATAATTGTGTAAATGTTATTTGTGACAACCATCACTTTAAAGGATTTCTTATACTTTTATAAGTGATCAAAACCATTTCAAAAACTCTTTTAAGTTATGTTACTTTATTATTTATAAAACACTATTTTTAAAGTACAATCATAACTCAGTAGATAAATGAGTCTTTTATTCAAGTCAGTAACAGTTCAAGTAAACAAACTAGTAAAATATAATAGGTATGGTTTAGGGGTTCAGTAGATACTAAAACTAGGATAGGGAGGAACATACTATAAAGAGAAACAGGGAGGAACATACAATATACTATAACAGAAGAACAAATCATGATTAACACGCTTATACTAATTATTCCCAGTAACCTAGGAAGGAAACTTTAACACCCGGGTTGCAGGGCTAAGGATTTTTTTCAATGTAATAGTCTAGGTCAACCATTGTAACTCTTTTTGAAGTAATAAAGATGAAATATTTGAGTATTATGTGAATTATGTGTGTTTATGTGTTTATTATTTAATTATAAATGTATAATTAATAAAGAATAAAAATAAGCATCAAAATTAAAGTGTGAGATAAGCCCGATATCTTTATATAAAGTTGTAGTGGTCGAAAAAAGGATTTCGGGGATATAAGGAACGCCGAAATCCGAGTTATAACGAAAAAGTTATGACCCGTCGAAGTTTCGGGACAGAACCAGCACGATACCGGGAAACGTAAAGAGTGAATTCATGATATAACGAGATTTAGCCTTAGCGATCTAAAGAAAAGTCGTAGAATATGTTAAACTAAGAACATCGATAAAAAGAACGCCAAAATCTGACTTCGTATGAAGAAGTTATGATTTTTCGAAGTTTCGGAATAATAGTGGACAACCCGAAATTCGAATATTAGATCGAGTGATTTTTAGCCGACACGACCTAAACGAGAATTGAAGATCTCGTTGAGAGTAGCGTAACGAGAAAAAGATGGGCAAAAACGGATGTCGGATGAAGAAGTTATGAGGATTTAACGGACCAATCCTGTCCCGGTCTGTTAATAATATAAAATTAAAAATCGAGCCAGAATTAGCCGACGGAGTCTAAACGAAAATTGTAGAGTATGTTCTCACCTTCGCGTGGATATAAAGAACGTCGAAAACGGAGGTCGTACGCGAAAGTTACGAATTTTTGAAGTTGTAACTCGAAATTGCGAAGTCTGTTGCACATCCGATGACGTGGCAACATCCGGACCCTCCATTGCTGATCAGACCTCGCTTCGGATCATGCCATGAAGCCTTCGCATTACACCCCGCATACGAGGTTCGGTACGCCCCACATACCTTCGGTCTTATCTGGGTCCTGTTCGAGTGCGAGCCAGCTAGAACACGCATGTCTGCCTTATCCGAAGCTACGCCCCGCGTAGAGCTTCTAAACGCCCAGCGTAGCGAGGCCCTCGCGGCTATAAAAGGAGGCCGAGGCTGCCCACATTTTTCACACCAAAATCCTTTCTCTTTCTAATTTCTTTCTCTCTCTACAACCCCAAACCACCCCTAAACCCTAGATAAACCCCCTAGCACCCTAAGAAAGCCCCGAGGCTCCCGGAGTCCCAAGAAAAAGGAGTCTTTCGGTTTCGAAACGCTGCTCCAATTAATTTCCGGTTTTCGATAAAATTCGCTGTAAGTGTGCTACGCTTACGCAATTTTTAATATAGCTTTCAAATAATTATAGGAATGTTATTAGGTCCTTAAAATAATTATTTGGGCTATTATTATGAGTTATATTGAGTGTTATTAACACTTATATAATAATAATAATAGTCAGACAATTAATTTGTCGCGGTTATCGTTAGACTAAACCCTAGTGGTATCGATACTAGGTTTTATCGAAGGAATATCGCTTTAAGAGTATCGAAGCGCTGTCCAAGTGCTGAGTCACCACCTTTCAAGTGAGTGCATAGTTACTTTCAGCTTACACATAAATATGAAGTATTTTATATAAATTATGTGCTGTGTGTGCATATTACCTGAATACTTGCTATATATGCTGGATGAACATTTTTATACATGTTTTCAATGATTTAAACTGTATATGTATTTTATATCTACGAAAATGTTGGGGTAAAACATGGGTAGATGTATTAGTTACTGTGTGACAAATTAAAATAATGAGAGGCCTCGTTATAGATGTTATTGATGATCCAGTCATCTAGCGGAGTATAGATGACGACCACGGACTATTCTAGACAGTCCAGTGGAACACTAGCAGGCTCGCAACCTGTAGGTGTGTATTCGAACTGTGTGTTTATTTGAACTGTGTGCTCACCAAATGTACTCCATCCCCCACATGGTTGCCTTAAGGACGTTTGTTGCTGAGGAATCCCCTTAGCAGTAGTGTCCATCTTGATGATAGTCCTTAGACTAGGTCCCTTGTGTTAGATGTCTTAGGGATGTAAAGTGAGGATAACAGGAATGGGTAATCGGGTTTGTTTGGTTTGATAAAGTTAATAAACTTATTTATTGTGGGTTGAAAACCCTATGTGCTCACCAGGCTCCCAAGCCTGACCCGCTCAGTTTCTTGTATTACAGGTAGTGGCGCATGAGCATAGATGTGATGTTTTGGACGAGGGATTACGGATATAGACCTGTAGATATGAAATAATGTAGTAAGGCTTATACCGTATTGTTTATACTTATGTACTATATCAAACATGACATCCCGAGTCTTTTGATGAAATACATTTCTAAGGAAATGCTTTTGATAAATCTTTATCATAATATTGTTTTCGGACAAATTCCGCAATTCTTTTATTAAAAGATTACTCTGATTTTGAAATAAAGTATAAACAAAACCGGTCTTTTTTGGCCGTGATTTTGGGGATGTCACAGTTGGTATCAGAGCATTAGTTTAAGCGAACTAGGAATTTGTAGGATTTCTAGACTTAAACTTAGAATGCTAAGCAATGATTGTGAGGTGTGAGCACTAGATTATTTTAACGATTGTGCCTAAAATGCTTTTATGTGCTAAATGCTTTGTGCCTGACATGCTATTATTTGTTCGGATCTATGGTCTGTTGCCTACCGGATATGGAAACCTTATGTGTTTAGGATTCTAAACGTATGACTACAATATTAGAACTAGCATGTAAACATTTCAGAGGGATAAAGATGATTTAAACGTCTATCATAAATAAAGATCTAAATTCACCTTATTCGGTGTATAGATCAAGATGGCAAGGACCCGTAGCGGAAATGTGAATGCAAATGGAAATAGAAACCAACCCCCAGTGATTGAGAAAATACCGGTTGTGGAAGCCGCTGCTGAGCCAATAACGATGGCCGGAGTGCAAGCAATGATCTAGGCGATGTTAGATCGTCAAATGGAGGAAACTAGACGTTTGATCCAACAAAATCGAGAGGAAGCGACTATTCAGATCGAACAGCCCGAGTTGAACGAAGGGAAGACTGAGGAGGGAGACTACAGTGGAACTGTTGGTCAAGTCAACCCACCAATAGTTCAACAAAACAACCAAGATGATGGAGTCGAGAGAAATGGATGCAAGTACAAGGACATTCTGACTTGCAAGCCATCAACTTTCACAGGAAAGGAAGATCCGATCGGAGTCATGGATTGGATCTCGGAGATGGAGTTAGCTTTCATGATGTGCAGTTGCAGAGGAAAGCTACAGACCACGTTTGCAGTGCGTCAGTTTTGAGGAGGCGCTGTACGTTGGTGGAATACCTTGGGGAAGACTTTAAGCCCTAACAAGCCCTTGCAACTGACATGGGCAGAATTTCTGGTGCAATTCAAATGAAAGTACTGCTCAGCTCAAAACCTGCTCGAGTTAGAGAACCAGTTTCTAACCCTGAAGAAGAGAAACATGTCAATCGATGAACACACGAACAACTTCACAGAAAAGATGGAGTTTGCCTTGCGTCTTGTTCCGGATGAGCTGACAAAAATTAACAAGTACGCTAAGGGACTCCCATGGGAGTACGCAATGCCAGTGTGTCAGGCACCTACTCTCGAGGCAGCTATCTGGGCTGCCAAGTCTGTGGAGGACATGATTAAGGGAAGAGCTGCCAGCAAAGTCGAGGTTGGCAAGAAGAGGAAATTTGAAGGGTCTGCTAAACCCAACAAAAAGAGCAAGTTCGGTTCAAATAAGTTCGGGGGAGGAAATGAATTTAAATGGTGCAAGAAGTGCAAGAAGAAGCACTCGGGAAAATGTGGTGAGGAAGTAACCTGCTACAAGTGTGGGAAAACGGGGCACTATGCCAATGAGTGCACCACCAATAAGAGGGTGTGCTACGAGTGCCGTGAAGAGGGGCATATCGCCAAGGATTGCCCAAAGAAGAAAGATGCGGGAAGGCCCAACATACCACCGAAGCCGAAGGCGAGAGCCTTCCAGATGACGCTCGAGGCTGCAAGGGAGGCAGAAGACGTCGCTTCAGGTACCTTTCTTGTAAATGGTTTGCCTGCAAATATATTATTTGATTCCGGAGCCAACTACTCTTTTGTGTCGCATAAATTTGGTGGGAAATTAGCATTGCCTGTAGAAAAACCTAATAATGCCCTGATTGTAGAAGTTGCCAGTGGAAAATTCGTACCTGTTAGTAATCGTATTAGGAACATCGTCATCGACCTAAACGGAAATGAATTCCACGAAGAGCTATTACCCATAGAGTTAAACGGTTTTGACATCGTTTTGGGTATGGATTGGCTTAGCACTAACGATGCTGGGATTCAATGCCGAAAGAAAATAGTAAGGGTAAACCCACCCGGAAAAGAATCATTTATGGTGTACGGGGACAAACGCAGAGTGAATTCTGGAATCATCTCCCTGATGAAAGCCAGGAAATGTTTGTCCAAAGGATGTGCATCGTACTTGGCATTCGTAATCGATGCTAAGAAAGAAAAGAAAGAGGTGTAGAATATACCGGATGTGTGTGATTATTCGGAAGTCTTTCCCGAAGATCTTCCCGGATTACCACCCGATAGGAAAGTGGAGTTTCGTATAGACTTGTTACCAGGAACAACACCAATAGCAAAGGCACCTTACCGATTAGCACCAACGGAGATGAAGGAGCTCATGACGCAACTTCAGGAGCTGTTGGATAACGGTTTCATTCGACCTAGTTCATCACCCTGGGGAGCTCCGGTGTTATTCGTGAAGAAGAAGGAAGGAAGCATGAGAATGTGTATAGACTATCGAGAGTTAAACAAGGCAACGGTGAAGAACAAGTATCCATTGCCGAGGATTGACGACCTATTCGATCAGCTGCAAGGTTCGAGCTACTTCTCAAAGATCGATCTTAGGTCGGGATATCATTAGCTGAAAGTGAGAGATCAAGATATCGAGAAGACTGCATTCAGAACAAGATATGGACACTATGAGTTCTTGGTTATTTCGTTTGGACTAACCAATGCTCCAACAACATTCATGGATTTGATGAACAGGGTTTGTAAACCATTCCCCGATAAATCCGTGATAGTGTTCATCGACGACATTCTCATCTACTCGAAAAGTCAGGAGGAGCATGGTAAGCATCTACGAGAAGTGTTGGAAGTATTGAAGAAGGAGAAGCTTTACGCTAAGTTCTCCAAATGCGACTTTTGGATACGAGAGGTCCAGTTCTTGGGTCACGTGGTTAACCAGGAAGGGATAATGGTTGACCCCGCAAAGATCGAGGCTGTAATGAAGTGGGAACGTCCAAAGAGTCCCACAGAGATTCAAAGCTTTCTAGGATTAGCCGGATATTACCGACGGTTTATTCAAGGCTTTTCTTCGATAGCTGCTCCATTAACAGCTTTGACCCATAAAGGAGCTACATATACGTGGAGTGAGAAACACGATGAGGCATTCGAGAAGCTAAAGAAGAAGTTATGTGAAGCACCGATACTTTCTCTACCCGATGGAGTCGAAGATTTCGCGATTTATAGTGATGCTTCTGGAGTCGGGTTGGGTTGTGTTCTGACCCAAAGAGAAAAGGTGACAGCATACGCATCTCGAAAATTGAAAGAGCACGAAAAGAACTACCCCACTCATGATTTGGAGTTGGCAGCAGTAGTATTTTCCTTAAAGATATGGTGGAATTACCTCTAAGGCACGAAGTGCAAGCTCTTCACTGATCATAAGAGTCTCCAGTATCTCTTTAATCAGAAGGAGGTGAACATGAGGCAACGACGCTGGCTAGAACTACTCAAGGACTATGATTGTGAGATACTTTACCACCCAGGTAACGCAAATGTTGTTGCTGATGCTCTCAGTCGGAAAGTCAACCTTGAAAGGAAAAGGCCAAGAGCGTTGAGAATCGAAGTCGTCTCGACAATTGTGGAAAGTATCAGGAAAGCCCAAGAAGAAGCTTTAGAGAAGAATGACCGAAAGGAACAACGTTTGGGCAAAACGTTAGTGTTCAGTACAAACGGTCGAGGACTGAAGGTGTTCCATGATCAGATTTGGGTACCTAAGACGGGAGGAATAAGAGACCTTCTGATGGAAGAAGCACACAAGACCATGTACTCGATTCATCCTGGTAGCACTAAAATGTATAGGGACCTAAAACCCTACTATTGGTGGCCGACGATGAAGCTCCATGTTGCGAAGTATGTGGCCGAGTGCGTGACATGTGTGAGAGTTAAGGCACACCATCAGAAACCGTATGGGAGTTTAGAACCTTTACATGTACCCATGGGTAAATGGGAAGACATCACCATGGATTTTGTGACTAAACTGCCTAGAACGAAGAACGGACACGACATCATTTGGGTAGTCGTGGATCGTTTCACCAAGAGTGCACACTTCATAGCAGCCAACGAGAAGTGGTCTATGGATAAGCTCCCAAATGATTACGTGAAGGAAATTGTAAGACTTCATGGTGTCCCTCTTACGATTGTGTCAGATCGTGATAGTCGTTTCACGTCAAGGTTTTGGAGGAGTCTACAAGAGGAGTTGGGTACAAAGTTGTGCTTAAGTACTGCTTACTATCCGCAAACTGATGGTCAGAGTGAAATAATGATTTAGACACTGGAAGATATGCTGAGAGCATGTACCCTCGAGTTCCAAGGGAATTGGGACGAGCACTTACCTTTGGTAGAGTTCTCCTACAACAACAGTTTTCACTCGAGCATCAAGATGGCACCTTATCAAGCCTTGTATGGACAGAAGTGTCGTACGCCGTCTTGTTGGCTTGAAGCCGGAGAGAAGCAGTTTATGGGCCCCGAGATAGTCCATGAGACTGCTGAAAAGTTGAAGGTGATTAGGGAAAGGATGTTAGCAGCTCAGGATCATCAAAAGAGCTACGCTGACAAGAAAAGACGACCAATGATGTTTGAAGTTGGGGATTCCGTTTTGCTTAAAGTCTCACTGTGGAAGGGACTTATATGATTCGGGAAACGAGGAAAGTTGAGTCCAAGGTTTATTGGACCGTTCAAAGTTCTTCAGAAGATTGGGAACCAAGCTTACAAGATGGAATTTCCCGAAGAACTCGATGGTATTCATAACACCTTCCATGTGTGTTATTTGAGGAAATTCATGGGAGATGTTCCCGACATAATTCCAATCTCAGAGTTAAGGATGGATGAAAATAAAAGGCTGATCGAAGAGCCTGAGGCAATTGTTAACCGTAAGACTACGAAGTTACGATGCAAGATGGTCGACTTAGTGCTAGTCCGATGGAAACATTCGAACGGGCCGAATCTCACTTGGGAAACAGAGGATGACATGATGAGTCGCTATCCACATCTGTTTGCTGATGCATGATTCCGGGACGTAATCATCCTAAGGGGGAGAGAATTGTAACGCCCGGGTTTCAGGGCTAATCATTTTTGTCAATGTAATAGTCTAGGTCGACCATTGTAACTCTTTTTTAAGTAATAAAGATGAAATATTTGAGTATTATGTGAATTATGTGTGTTTATGTGTTTATTATTTAATTATAAATGTATAATTAATAAAGAATAAAAATAAGCGTCAAAATTAAAGTGTGAGATAAGCCCGATATCTTTACATAAAGTTGTAGTGGTCGAAACAAGGATTCCGAGGATATAAGGAACGACGAAATCCGAGTTATAACGAAGAAGTTATGACCCGTTGAAGTTTCGGGACAGAACCGACACAATACCGGGAAGCGTAAATAGTGAATTTACGATAGAACGAGATTTAGCCTTAGCGATATAAACGAAAGTCGTAGAATATGTTAAACTAAGAACATCGATAAAAAGAACCCCCAAATCTGACTTCGTATGAAGAAGTTATGATTTTTCGAAGTTTCGGAATAATAGTGGACAGCCCGAAATTCGAATATTAGATCGAGTGATTTTTAGCCGACACGATCTAAACGAGAATCGAAGATCTCGTTGAGAGTAGCGTAACGAGAAAAAGATGGGCAAAAACGGATGTCAGATGAAGAAGTTATGAGGATTTAACGGACCAATCTTGTCCCGGTCTGTTAATAATATAAAATTAAAAATCGAGCCAAAATTAGCCGTCGGAGTCTAAACGAAAATTGTAGAGTACGTTCCCACCTTCGTGTGGATATAAAAAACATCGAAAACGGAGGTTGTACGCGAAAGTTACGAATATTTGAAGTTGTAACTCGAAATTGGAAGTTTGTTGCAAATCCGATGATGTGGCAACATCCGGACCCTCCATCGCTGATCAGACCTCGCTTCGGATCATGCCACGAAGCCTTCGCATTACGCCCCGCGTACGAGGTTCGGTACGCCCCGCGTACCTTTAGTCTTATCCGGGTCTTGTCCGAGTGCGAGCCAGCTGGAACACGCCAGTCTGCCTTATTCGAAGCTATGCCCCGCGTAGAGCTTCTAAACGCCCAGCGTAGCGAGGCCCTCGCGGCTATAAAAAGAGGCCGAGGCTGCCCACATTTTTCACACCAAAATCCTTTCTCTTTCTAATTTCTTTCTCTCTCTACAACCCCAAACCACCCTAAACCCTAGATAAACCCCTTAGCACCCTAAGGAAGCCCCGAGGCTCCCGGAGTCCCAAGGAAAAGGAGTCTTTCGGTTTCGAAACGCTGCTCCAATTAATTTCTGGTTTTCGATAAAATTAGTTGTAAGTGTGCTATGGTTACGCAATTTTTAATATAACTTTCAAATAATTATAGGAATGTTATTAGGTCCTTAAAATAATTATTTGGGCTATTATTATGAGTTATATTGAGTGTTATTAACACTTATATAATAATAATAATAGTCAGACAATTAATTTGTCGCGGTTATCGTTAGACTAAACCCTAATGGTATCGATACTAGGTTTTATCGAAGGAATATCGCCTTAAGAGTATCGAAGCGCTGTCCAAGTGCTTAGTCACCATCTTTCAAGTGAGTGCATAGTTACTTTCAGCTTACACATAGATATGAAGTATTTTATATAAATTATGTGCTGTGTGTGCATATTACCTGAATACTTTCTATCTATGCTGGATGAACATTTTTATACAGGTTTTCAATGATTTAAACTGTATATGTACTTTATATCTACGAAAATGTTGGGGTAAAACATGGGTAGATGTATTAGTTACTGTGTGACAAATTAAAATAATGAGAGGCCTCGTTATAGATGTTATTGATGATCCAGTCATCTATCGGAGTATAGATGACGACCACAGACTATTCTAGACAGTCCAGTGGAACACTAGCAGGCTCGCAACCTATAGGTGTGTATTCAAACTATGTGTTTATTTGAACTGTGTGCTCACCAGATGTACTCCATCCCCCACATGGTTTCCTTAAGGACGTTTATTGCTGAGGAATCCCCTTAGCAGTAGTGTCCAACCCGATGATAGTCCTTAGACTAGGTCCCTTGTGTTAGATGTCTTAGGGATGTAAAGTGAGGATAACAGGAATGGGTAATCGGGTTTGTTTGGTTTGATAAAGTTAATAAACTTATTTATTGTGGGTTGAAAACCCTATGTGCTCACTAGGCTCCCAAGCTTGACCCACTCACTTTCTTGTATTACAGGTAGTGGCGCATGAGCATAGATGTGATGTTTTGGACGAGGGATTACGGATATAGGCCTGTAGATATGAAATAATGTAGTAAGGCTTATACTGTATTGTTTATACTTATGTACTGTATCGAACATGACATCCCGAGTCTTTTGATGAAATACATTTCTAAGGAAATGCTTTTGATAAATCTTTATCATAATATTGTTTTGGGACAAATTCCGCAATTCTTTTATTAAAAGATTACTCTGATTTTGAAATAAAGTATAAACAAAACTGGTCTTTTCTGGCCGTGATTTTGGGGATGTCACAGAAACGTATCATTAACTCATTGTTCTAAACAAAAGATGATAATAAACATGGTATATCTTGTTCTTAAATGGGCCTTTTTAATCTTTTTAGGTTGATGATCTACTCCGGGTAAAGATCATATATATATATATATATATATATATATATATATATATATATATATATGGGGTACATCTACAAAGTACCGGACAATAATAAATAAAACTCATAAATATATACAAAGGCGTTAAGAGTACAGGATTTCATTACTTCTAGTAGTCGTCTAAACAATAGAACAACGCCACATAACTTCCTAGGAACATGAACATTCAGTAGAAAGGGGCCTATAATGCTAATATTATGATTCCTTAGTGGATACAACAGGGATATATATTAATCTAGTCCGGTAGATAGTAGAGTGTGCTTTCCACTTAATTTCATGTTCCTTGTTTGGTTGTGGGCTTAGAGCAGATGTACTCAGTCTATTATCTATCTAATCTTATATATATATATATATATATATATATATATATATATATATATATATATATTCCGTATACACCAAGTAATCATAAGAAGTACCAGGTATGGGTCAGGTCATATCATACAAATTCAGTACACCGTTTTCTAGTACAAAAACATACTTTTCAGACTAACATTTAGTAGGCTAAACTAGAAACTTATCAGTAAAAGGTTTAATTCATTTTATTAAACCAATATAACTTAAAGGACCTTTGGTAGTTAATTCTATAATACCTTAGTTTATACATCAGGGTTATATACAATTAATATCCGATAGGTAGTTGGATGTGTGCTTTCCGCTTTACTTCATTTTCCTTGTTTGGTTGTGCACTTAGGGTAGATTCCCACAATTAACTATCCATTCGATATTAGACTATATATAGCTTGTATAAACTAAGTGATTATAGAAAGAACTATTGTGGTTAGCACTTTTACAAAAGGAAATAAGGGTTTTTCTTAAAGAATGTTTTCATCAAATATAAAGGAACAATTACAGTTAACTCCATGAGTACCAAATAAATACACCTGGTTTATATAGAATAAAGATGTAACAAACAATGGGATGTGTGACTTCCGCCTCATTTCCTGTTCCTTGTGTGGCTGTGGGCTTAGGGCAAATTCACACACTCGATTGTTTGTTTGATCTGGATTCTATATAATTTGTATCCATTTAGCACTCATAGAAAGGATAGTAGAGTCATTTTTACTTATCTTTCATCATATCAGAAGATATAGGATCTTCTGGAGGAACAGGCGAACTTTTCTAAAAAGAATTTACAACTTACTTTACAGAAGATATAGTAGAGTCATTTTTACTTATCTTTCATCATATCAGAAGATATACGTGTCTGTGTAACAAAGAGAACCCAACTATTTTGTCATGTAGTGGGATTGGGATGCCCCTGAGAGGGTGTGGCATGCCTGTTTGACTAGAGGTTGACTTTTTATAATTGACAGTTAACTTCTTGATTGGTTTGACTTTTTGTTAAATTGATGGGTTTTGAGCTATAAACTAAGGTTTAGTCTTTGTTTGGTTAGGCGGTTTGTGTATCTGAGTCATTGGACTTTGGGAAGTGGATTTCAGCTCTTTAATCATGTGGGTGTTCTCACTATACTATTTAAGACACTATATGTCATAGACTCATAATATAATTGTTGTTTTGATGACTCTTACATGATTGTTTGTATAAAAGTTGATCGAGGCCCGATTATATATTAACCAGGTGCAACATCGGGTTCCCAGTATGTTTTTAAATTATAATTTCATTCATTTTTAGGCAGGAAATTAACAAGTTGGAGGCCCCAAACTCGTTGAGTTGGAAATGGATTTGGACGCGGGTTTTGAAGTCTACTCGACAAGTTGGAAGCCTCAACTCGACGTTTAGGAGTGCCAGAGTGAAACCCTAATTTCAAGGTTTTGCACCCTATTTAAACACATTAATCCCTAATAGCTGACCTCATTTACAACCTCCAAGTCCCAAAACCCTAGCCACGAAACCCTAGAGCCTTGTGTGAGCTTGTGAGATCTTTTTGAGAGAAAACTTGTGCTTTTAAAGCTTGTGGAAGAAGAGGAAGCTAGAGGACTCAAGAAGAAGAGAGTAGATCCATAAAATTCAATCTATTTGCAACATTTTCGGGTAAGCAAGTCTCAAACTTGTTTAATGATTTCTTAAATCTCTTCATTTCACTTTTATGGGGGTTTTAGGTCTAAGAATGTTAGCTTTTGGGAAATGGACGACCCAGGTGAGTATTCTACCAGATCTAGGGCCCTAGAGGGCTATCATGGCATAAAGGTGCAAACATTATGGCCATTGTAGACCCATGCAATCTTTAGGATGACATTTTGGCGTGTTAAGCCCCAAAAGGCCATGCATAGAGATAAAGTCAGAAACTTTACATGTTCAAATGATGTCTAGGGCTTAGATCTCAATTTTTATCCCTTAGTTCAAAGTATATATGGCTTTTGGATCAAGATCTGGATCTTGAAGAATTAGAGTTTAAGCTAAACCTATTAAAGGAAGCTATTAATGGTTAAAGTTGGAAAATTTATCCTTAAAAGGACATTTTCAGTATGTAGAAGAAGTGTCGAGTCCAGATCTGAAGGGTAGGAGCTTAATCTATTAAGATGGCTCAACGGACTGAAGAACTCGTCGAGTCCATAGAGGAACTCGACGAGTTGGGTTGAGATGTCCCGAATCTGTAAAGGGAAAACTCGACGATCAGAATGGGAGAGTCTCGATACCATGGAAAGGAGTAACTTGACGAGTTGTGAAAGAACTCGATGAGTTGCATCACGAGTTTAGAGTTTTTGGATTTATGGAACTCGACGAGTTGATGGGTCAACTCGGCGAGTTGAGTCAACCCAGAATGTTGACTTTGGCCAGATTAGTGACTTTGAACCGGGGTAAAATGATCATTTAATCCTAAGAAGGATTCTTGGATTTTGACTAAGAGTTAATGTGATAATCATAGCCGAGGAGTCGTTGGAGCAACCATCAAAGATTCCTCACCGCGAGATTTCACAATCAGCTTTGTGAGGTGAGTTTCCTTCAGTAGGAATGGGTCGAAGGAACCAATGTCATACCATGAAGAGTATGCATGATGATTAGTATCTATGTGTGGGCAAGGCCCGTATCTTAGACTTGTTTATGATTAGTAGTTAAGTGTAGGTAGGGCCCATATCTTAGTATTATCTAAGTATGATTATTAAATGGTAGATTATGGTATACTTGTTGTCTGCATGATACTTCTATGTATGTTTAGTTAGCGGGCTGTGGGCAGGGTCCTGTATCCTCCAGATAGCTGAGCGTGGGCGAGTCCCGTACCTCCTAGCCATCTGGGAGTGGGCGAGACCCATATCTCCTAGATAGCTTAGTGTGGGCAAGGCCCATATCTCATAGTTAGCCAATTATGGGCGGGGGCCCATATCTCCTAGATAGTTGAGTGTGGGTGAGGCTCGTATCTCATAGTTAGCCGAGTGTAGGCGGGGGCCCATATCTCCGTGAGTGTAGGCGAGGCTCTTATCTCCTAGTTGCATCTTATATGTCGTGTGTATCGTATGTGGTGGTTTGCGGAGACTCACTAAGCTTCGTGCTTACAGTTTTCAGTTTGGGTTTCAGGTGCTTCCGATAGCAAAAGGAAGAGCTCGGGATAACTGCATTGCACACACCACAACGTTTAGCCTGGAATGATTGACTCTAATATTTGGATATGTGATTTTGATAAAGTTTTTTGACATGATCTTTTGAGATATTACCACTTATGTTTTTATGAGATGATTTGGAATACTATGGTTTTATTATAAATAAAAACGAAATTTTTGGACCATATTTTTGGGATGTTAAAAGTTGGTATCAGAGCCTTGGTTTGAGGGATTTGGGCACACTCTCGGGTGTGTCTGAACTCAAACTGAGGACTTGGTATGAAAATTTTCAAAAGAAAAACATTTTTATAAAAAGAATTTTGAAAAGAGAAAAGGGTGTCATGCGTGCAATTAGCCGAGCTCAAGTAAGTACTCCCAAATTACCCATACAAGTTTATGTTATGATATGCTTATGAGAACCGCATGCTAGATTAGGTCTACAGATTTGGGAAGGATGCCTTATACGCCTGTTCTATGCGTATGAGCTTTATGAACTACATGCTAGTAAAGATTAGTCAGTGATATGATGGCCTGATTAGGATATACTTGATTGAGTTACTCAATGCTCGAATGCTGCTTTCTTTGAGATTTTAGGAGTTCTAGTTATCTATAACTAACTAGCAAACTAATATATTAAGTTACATATGAAGACTAAATAATTTCAGAAGGTTAGGTTTAGCTCTATTTCGCAGCTCTTGTTGAGTTCAACCGTTGTAGAGTAGGACCTCTCATTCGAATAATTATCTAGTCTTAGTGATATGTAATAGTATTCGTGAGGTAGTTAGGGGGACGTGGCAAGGACTTCTTATGCAACTGATGGCGGAGAGAAGGTTCGTGATTAACCTAGGGCAAGCCTAGGATGAGATTAGCAGAGAGCAGTAGTAGTGAAAGGGACTTGATGGAGTCACGATAGTTCTTGAGGAAAGTACAGATAGATGTGGAAGGTAGTATGGGCCCGTACTACTGAAGGTAAAGGATCCGTATTCAAATCAAGGAAGGCTGAGATGAACCCAAAAAAATTGTAGTATGAGAGATCCCTCGAGTTATTATGTGTATACTAATGTTTGTTATGGTGTATTTTCAGTATGGTGACGCGACGCACTAGGCCAATGAACAGTTCAGGTGCCAGTGAGGGATCAGGCTCGGGTTCTGGAGCCGGGCAGCTCGGTGAGCAGATGAGAGAGTTCATCTCATGTGAGGTGACACACAACATTTTAGACCAGACTCCTGTGATCTTCGGTACGGTCAAGGAGGCTATCCTGGAGATACTGGATGAGAGGTTGGGTGCATTTTGCACCGAGATAACGACCATGCTAGGGGCGCACACGATGAATTTCAGGGAGTTCCGATCATGTGGAGCTACAAACTATCATGGGGATCGGGACCCTATTGCTAGTAGCAGGTGGTTGCTTGATTTTTTTAACGTCTTCCATACGATCTGATGTCCCGAGGAGGACAAGGTCCGACTTACTTCCTATCTTCTGAAGGACGGAGCACGTGACTGGTGGGAGGAGGTCGGACAGGCCATTGGTGATGATCCAGCTCTTGATGCTATGAGTTGGAGTGACTTTTCGGCCAAGTTTAGGGCCAAGTTTACACCTGTGATTGAGGTGCAGCAGCTTGCTAGGGAGTTCCAGGATCTCCTGCAGACTACTGAGATGGTGATGGAGATCACGACTAGCTTTAGGGAGAGGGCCCTTCTTGTTCCGCATGATGTGACGGAGGAGGAGATCAATAAGGTTTGATATCATGAGATGTTGCGGAGTGACATCCTCCATTTTGTGAGCAAATCCAGCTACAAGACGCTGGTGGATATGATGTAGAGATGGAGAGAACGAGGAAACCAGATGTCGTGTTTAGTGTAGAGGGTTCGGGCAAGAAGCCCAAGGTAGATTCCCGAGGGAAGGGTCAGCAGGGCCGTGGCCTCTGTGGCAAGTGTGGCAAGACGCACGATGGGACGTGCATGGCAGTTAGTTCGGGCTGCTTTAAGTGCGGCCGAACTGGTCATGTTAACAGGGATTATACTGCTACCACCACCACAATTGCAGTATCTAATCTGATTTGCTTCCAGTGCAATCAGAGGGGCTACAAGAAGGCCCAGTGTCCGAGTTTAGCAACATCAACAGGACGAGTGGTGGCGCCCGCACCTACTACATTGAGGATTACCGATGGCCGCTAGGCCTAGGCGGATGCGCCAGTGGCGAAAAGCAGAGCCTTCCAGTTGACATCGGAGAAGGAACGTGCAGCACCCAACGTGGTGACAGGTATGTATCTTCTCCTTATCTCTTTAATTATATTAATTATTGCTTATGTTTTTGTGTTTCATTATAGGATCGTTCCTTGTGAACAGTGTATCTGCTCTGGTATTGTTTGATTTGGGAGCTACCAGATCATTTGTGTCGCTCGCGATCAGCATGCGATTCATAGGGGCTCCGAGGAAGCTGGATTGCCCACTTGATGTGGAGATAGTGGATGATAGGACCGTTAGGGTCACGAGAGTTCATTGGGGATGTACACTGTAATTGTTTGATGAGCACTTTTCAGTGGGTTTAGTTTGCGAGGGGATAATGTTATAGTTGGTATGGACTGGTTGAGCCCTAATGGGGTAGTGATCAATTGCGAGCAGCAGCTAGTGAGAGTTTAGACTCCTAGTGGGGGAGGGTTAGTGATTCACGGCGAGAGGCTGCAGGGTGGACCGACTCTATGTTCAACAGCGAGAACAAGGTGCTACCTTACAACAAGTTTGCACATGTTATGTCGCCTATGTTATGAATACCCGGAAGAAGGGTAAGGTGACAATGGATGATGTAAGTATCGTGCGAGAGTAACTGGATGTATTCCCGGAGGATTTGCCTAGGGTACCTCCAAAGAGATAGGTTAATTTCAAGATCGACCTTGTAACACCCCGTTCCAGGTATGCAGTTAATCAAGTCAATTTTATAATTTTTACCCTTGGACTCGACAAGTTGAAGGCCCAACTCGTCAAGTAAGATCGAATCCGGGGCAGGAACTAAGTAGTCTACTCGACGAGTCGGAAGACCGACTCGGCGAGTAGGCGCTGTCTGATGAAAACCTGAATTTCAAGGTGTTGTCCCCTATTTAAAGAACATAACGCCCCTATGACCTTCCTTATCACTCCCTCAACGTCCAGAAAATCCTAACTCGCCACCTTGAGCCTTGTGAATGTTTAAGTGCCATTTTTTAGTAGACTTATGTGGTTTGAAGCTAGTGTGAAGAAGAGGAAGAAGGAGGACTTCAAGAGAAGTTTGTAGATCCAAGAACAATAGCAATTTCTCCTCACTTTATGGTAATCAAGCTTTATACTTGACTTATATTTTTTTAGATCTCATTGTGGTCCTTTTTATGAAGTTTTGGGTCCAAGAAGCCCGATGTTTGGGTATTCGACGTCCCAAGTTATTATAACTTCAGATCTGGAACCTTAGAGGGCCCTCATGGCATAAAGGTGCCATCTTCATGGCCATGAGAACCCCATGTATGAAATAAACCCTATTTTTGATCCTTTGAGCATAAAAGTCCCATGCATGTATCTAAAGCTCATGAATTTACGTGTTATATCTACATAGGGAGCCTAGATCTACCTTCTAGATGAGTCTTGCCCATCAAAAATCGAATTATTAGACGTGGACATGCATGGACTCGGCGAGTCATTCTTGGGACTCGGCGAGTCGTGAGTTGATTTCTAAAAAAACTTTTATGGTCCGAGGAACCCAGTTTAGTATAGAAGTGATTTGGATGAGTCCAGGGAGGGGACTCAATGAAATGGACAAAGCCATGGATCTGGATACGATGGGACTCGACGAGTGCAAGAACGTACTCGATGAGTACAAGGACATCTTCCAACCCATGAAGACAGACTCGACGAGTTGTTCATATAACTCGGCGAGTCACAGACTGGACATGTTCTTATTATGAAGCTACACTCGACGAGTTCAGGAAGAACTCGATGAGTTAGATGAGGATTTTCTCGATGTTATGATTGAAGCTGAACTCTACGAGTTCTTGCTAAACTCGATGAGTAGAGTCGGGTTCGGGGTAGTTGAGAAGATTGGGACTCGGTGAGTTGACAGGCCAACTCGGCGAGTCCGGTCAACTAGGAAGTTGACTTTGACCATGATGTTCACTTTAGCCAAGGGTAAAATGGTCATTTTACCCTAAGAGTATTTATCAGCTTTTGCCTAAGTGTTATTGTGGGAATTATAGACGGAGAGCCATCGGAGCTGCAGCCGGATATTTCTCACTCAGGGTTTCAGCAGTCAGACATGCAAGGTGAGTGTCCCTTCAGCAAGAACGGGTCTAAGGCACCAAGGTCGGCCCACAGTATGAGTTTATTATTAGTTGAGTATGGGCGGGGCCCGTACCTCATAGTTAGTTGAATGTGGGTGGGGCCCGTATCTCCTAGTAGTACGCTTGCGATATGATTCATGATTGAATGATAGACTTAGTATACTTGTTTCTGTGTGATACTTGTATGTCAGTATAGTAGTTGAGTGTGTGCGGGGCCCGTATCTCACAGTAGTTGAGTGTGAGCGGGCTCGTATCTCGAACAGTTGAGTATGGGCGGGGCCCATATCTCAAAAATAGCAGAGTGTGGGCGGGGCCCGTATCTCCTAGTTAGCAGAGGGTGGACGGGGCTCGTATCTCAATGAGTGTGGGCGGGGCCCATATCTCCTAGTTGCATGTTATTTTTGTATGGTATGTGGTAGTTTGGGGGAGCTCACTAAGCTTTGTGGTTACAGTTTTCAGTTCTGGTTACCGGTACTTCCACTAGTAAAGGGAAGGGCTCGGGGTGATCGCATGGCACACACCACAATCACAGCCTGGGAGTTCACTCTGCTGATTTGATATGATATTTGATTTGAGACAGATACTATGATGTTTTATGATACATGATTATGATATTACTTATGATGGTTGATGGTTTTAATAATGTCTTAAAAACGAAAGTTCTAGGTTGTGTTTTTGGGATGTTTCAAGTTGGTATTAGAGCCTTGGTTTGAGGGATTCGGGGTCACTTTTGAGTGTGTCTGTACTCAAACTAAGGAATTGGTATAGAAATTTTCAAAAAGAATTTTTTTTTACACAAAGTATTTTTAAAATAGAAAAGGACTTTGAAAAGAGAAAAAGGTGTGGTGCATGCAATCAACCGAGCTCAAGTAAGTACTCCCAATTTACCCATATAATATCATGTTATGTTATGATCATCAGCTTATTTAGAAAAACATGCTAGATTAGGACTAAGGATCTAGGAAGGATGCCTTATGTGTCTGTTATATGTGTTCAACTTTATGAGTACTGCATACTAGTACAGATTCGACAGTATGATAGTCAGAGTAGTATACGCTTGATTATGTGTACTCAATGCCCGAATGCTTCTTGCTTTGTGCTTTTAGGAGTTCTAGTTGTCTTTAATTAACTAGTAAACGAATATGTTAAGTTACATATTGCAAGGACTAAATAATTTCAGAAGGTTAGATCTAGCTTTATTTCGCAGGTCTTGTTTGAGTCCAACCGTTATAGGGTATCATCTTTCATTTGAATAATTATCTAGTCTGAGTAATATGTAATAGTATTCGCGAGCTAGTAGAGGAAGAAAAAAGAGACCTCTTATGCAACTTATGGCGGAGAGTGGGTTGGTGATTACCTTAGGGCAAGCCTAGGATGAGATTAGCATGAGACCAGCAGTGGTAGTAGAAAGGACTTAATGGATTTGAGGTAGTACTCGAGGAAAGTACATATAGATGTGGAAGGTAGTATGGGCCCGTACTACTGAAAGCAGAGGATCCGTACTCGAATCAAGGAAGGCTGAGACAAGACCAAGGATCTTGTATTGTATGTGATCCCTCGAGTTAGATCAGTATTCTGACGCTTGGTATGATGTGTTTTCATAATGGTGGTTTTACGCTCTAGACCAACAGTTGGTAGCTCGGGTTCTGGAGCCGGACAGTTAGATGAGCAGACCAAGAGTTTATCTCCTCATAGGTGACATGCAGCATACTAGACCAGACCCCTATGATTTTCGATTCGGTCAAGGAGGGTGTCTTAGAGCTTCTGGATGAGAAGCTGAGTGCATTTTGTACTGAGATAGCGGCCATGATGGGATCGTGCTCGTTGACTTTCAGGGAGTTCAGAGCTTGTGGAGCTCCCGACTATCATTGGGCTCGGGACCCCATTGCGAGTACCAGATGGTTGGCGGATGTCACCAACGCTTTCCAAACTAGCAGATGTCTTGAGGGGGACAAGGTCAGATTATTGTCCTGCCTTCTGAAGGACACGACGAGAGATTTGTGGGAGGAGGTCGGAGAGGCCGCGTGTGATGACACTGTGTTGGATGCTATGACCTAAAGTGATTTTACGACCAGGTTCAGAGCCGAGTTTGCACCTATTATTGAGGTGCAACAGCTTGTCAGGGAGTTCCAGGATCCCCAGCAAACGACAGAGAATGTGGCGGAGATTACCGCCAAGTTTAGGGAGAGGGCCATCCTTGTTTCATAGTATATTGTGGACATGGGGATGAAAAAGGCCCGATATCATGAGATGTTGCGTAGTGATATATGTCAGTTTGTGAGCCGCTCCAGCTGCAAGACGTTGGAGGACATGATTGCAAGGGATCGTGAGAGGGAGATAGATTTAGAAATCGAGAGAAAGAGGAAGCCAGAGTCGGTATCTGGCATGGAGGGCTCGAGCAAGAATCCCAGGATAGATTCCCGAGGGAAGGGCCAGCAGGGCCGAGGCCGCTCCGGAAAATGTGGCAGGTCGCACGAGGGGACGTGTAGGGCAGCGAGTTCAGGCTGCTTCAAATGCGGACGAACAGGGCATGTGAGCAGAGATTGTAATACTACTTTTGTCCCTACTACCACCACAACATCATATGTGATTTTCTTTCATTGCAATCAGAGGGGACACAAGAAGTCCCAATGTCCGAGTCTAGCACTAGTAGGCCGAGTCTACCACTAGTAGGGAAGGTGGTGGCACCCGCTCTTGCTACCTTGAGGATTACAGAAGGCCGTCAGGGCTGGGCTGAGGCGCCAGTGGCGAAGAGCAGAGCCTACCAGTTGACAGAAGAGGAGGCGCGAGCGACTCCAGATGTGGTTACTGGTATGCATCTTCTCCATCTTCTTATCACCATTTTATTGATTATTGCTTATGTTGTTTATATGTGCATAGGGTCGTTCCTAGTGGAAGACATTTCAGCTGTGGTACTTTTTGATTCGGGGGCAACCCGATCATTTGTGTCTCTTGCACTTATGAAACAATTTAGTAGAACTCTGGGAGAGCTGGATTGCCCTCTCGACATGGAGATAACATACTATAGGATCGTCAGGGTCGCGGAAGTTCATAGGGGTTGTACTGTAACACCTAGAATCTGAAAGACCAAGAAAAGAAAGGAAAAGCTCTAAGTCATGAGTCTACTCGTCTAGTTTATAGCATTTTGAGCCTAGATCTCCTTAGCTACACGTAAAGTTTTCCACTTTACGTGAGGAATAGGCTTTAGAAGAATAGATCTACAGTTTCGAGTCCATGCATGACTCAAAAGCCTCTGAATATATGAAGGATTGAATAGACTCGGCGAGTCCTTCGAGTGGACTCGGCGAGTAGTATGAAGATGGAGATGAACTCGACGAGTTGGATGAACAACTCGACGAGTCTGTTGAAGATTCCCTTGGACTCGGCGAGTCTATTATTGGACTCGACAAGTCAAGTCACGAAACCCCAAACCCTTCGAGTTTAGACTCGGATCAGTGAGTTGAGTGGGGACTCAGAGATTTGGTCAGGGCAGGACTCGGAATTCGGTAGACTCGGCGAGCCAGGGGCTGACTAAGCGAGTCGAGTCGCGAATGAAAGGATTCTGAGAGTATGAACTTGGCGAGTCGGTAGGCAGACTCGAAGAGTAGGGTTGACCTGGAAGGTTGACTTTGACCAGGACATTGACTTTGTCAAGAATGGACTTAGTTGGCTTCTAGAGTTCTATTTGGATCTAAGTGTTATATGTATTGATATTGGTAGCTCTGGGAGCTAGTGGAGCAGTAGTTCAGAGAGAGTTGTAAGAAAGTGGCCAGAGGGATTACCAGCAAGTCTAGCAATAACAAGTGAGTTTCCTTTGTGTGAATGGGTCTAAGGCCACAATACCGGCCCATGTAGATATGAGTAGGGAGACCCAGGGGTTAGCCCTAGGCACAGTATGCCAGTATGATAAATAGGGTCAAGGTCCATTGATAGCGGGCGGGTGCTCAAGGAATGGTTTGCATGATAGAGTATATTTATTGTCTGTGTGATACTTGTATGTGCCTGGTAGGGAGGTGAGTGTGGGCGAGGTGTCGTATCTCACCAATAGTAGAGTGTGGACGGTGTTCCACATTTCATTAGCAGCAGAACAGGGACGAGGCCCAAGTTAGGTAAAGAGTGAGTGTAGGTTGGGCCCGTATCTCACTATCAGTAGGAGCGTGGACGGGGTTCCATGACTCATTAGTAACAGAACAAGGGCGAGGCCCATGATAGGCGAGGCCTTAGGACAGGGTCCATTAGTATATGTTTAGCTTATGTGTTATGATATGTTTATGTGCTAGTATATTTTAGCGGGCGAGGCCTAAGTTAAACAGATCTGTATCCGAGCGGGGCTCGAAGCCAGGCGGGGCCTGGTGCGGCGGGGCCGTTGTAGTGCGCGAGGCCCGAAATAGCGGGTGTGGCCTAGTATGTGTTGTATGTGTTTATGCAGGGTATGTGGTAGGTTGGGCAACTCACTAAGCTTCGTGCTTACAGTTTTCAGTTTTGGTTTCAGGTACATCCGGTAGCGGAGGGAAGAGCTTGGGGTGATCGCATGGAACTTACCATTGATTAGTCATCCTGGGATGTTTTACTCTAATAATGAAAATATGTTTTGGAAATGATAATCTGAATTCATGTTATGACTTATGATATGTTTTTACGAATATGGCTTTGGTAAAGATTTAAAGAAATTTTTGGTACGAATTTTTGGGACGTTACAAGTTGGTATCAGAGCCTTCGTTTGAGGGATTCGGACATACTCTAGGGTGTGTCTGAACTCAAACTAAGGGATTGGTATAAAAGTTTTCAAAATACAATTTTGTAAAAAAAAGTTTTGAGAAAGGAAACAGTTTTAGAAAAGCAAAAATAATTCAGAAAGAATAGAATTTCGATAAGAGAAAAGGGTGTGGTGCATGCAATCAGCTGAGCTCAAGTAAGTACCCCAAAATACCCATACAAGTTATGTTATGATTATTAGTTATTAGAATAGCATGCTAGATTAGGACTAAAGATCTAAGGAGGATGCCTTATGTGCCTGTTATATGTGATTTGAGCTGCATAATAGTGCTAATTAGACAGTAGTGGGATAGCCTGTTTAGGTTATGTCTGGGTTTATGAGCTTATGTTGCATGCTAGTGCAGATTCTTGATGTGAGGTTGTGATTGTTTGAGTATGTTATGGTTAGATTTTCCCTTGTCTGAATACTGCTTGCTTTGTGCGTTGTGGGATTCTGAGTGATGGAGTTAGCCATTAGGTGAATACGTCAAGTCACATGTGATCGGGGTTGAATAATCATAGAGCGCTGGATTTGGCCCTATTGTGCAACTCTTGTCTGAGTCCAACGGTTGTAGGGGCGATTCTTTTACTCGAAGGATCATCTGAGCCTCGTCACATGTGATGGTATTAAGGTGATGGCTAATTGGCATCACAAGGAGGCCTTCAGCGCCTAAGGACTGGTTTGGTTGGAGTCAGAGGTTTCCCTAGGGTAAGCCTAGGATGAGATAGTGTTGGGAGCAGTAGTAGTAGAGAAAGGGACCTGGTGGAGTCGAAGCAGTTCTTGAGGAAAGTACGGATAGATGTGGAAGGTAGTATGGGCCCGTACTACTGAAAGCAGAGGATCCGTACTCGATTCGGGAAAGGCCGAGATGAGACGGGAAACTTGTGGTGTGTGTGTATGATCCCCCAGCAGTGATGAGTATTCTGATAGTTATTGCGATATGTTTTCAGCATGGTGACATTGTGAGAGAGACCAGTGGGAAGATCAGGCGCCGGAGAGGGATCAGGCTCGGGTTTAGGGGCCGAGCAGCTCGAGGAGCGGATGAGGGAGTTGATATCAGCTGAGGTTACGCGCAGTATCTTAGATCAAACTCCTATGATCTTTGACACGGTCAAGGAGGGTATACTGGAGATATTGGATGAGAGGCTAGGAGCCTTTCATACCGAGATAATGGCTTTGATGCGAGCGCGTACTCTGACATTCCAAGAGTTTAGAGCTTGCGGAGCGCAAGATTATCATGGGGATAGGGACCCCATCGCTAGCAGCAGGTGGTTGGCCGATGTTGCCAACGCATTCCGTACGAGCAGGTGTCCTGAGGGGGACAAGGTCAGACTCACCTCCTGTGTTCTGAAGGACAGAGCGAGGGATTGGTGGGAGGAGGTTGGTCATTCCATTGGTAATGATGTCGTGTTTGACGCGATGACATGGAGCGATTTTTCGGCCAGGTTCAGGGCTGAGTTTTCGCCAATTATTGAGGTGCAGCAGCTGGCACGGGAGTTTCAGGATTTGATGCAGACTACTGAGACTGTGGCTGAGATCACCACCAAGTTTAGGGAGAGGGCCCTCCTTGTTCCGCAGTATGTCGCGGACCGAAGAGATGAAGAAGGCCCAATATGACGAGATGTTGAGGGATGACATCAGGCAGTTTGTGATCAGGTCCAACTGCAAAACATTGGAGGATATGATCGCACGAGCTAGAGAGAGATTCATTTGGAGCAGATCCGGAAGAGGAAGCCGGATGAGGTTCAGGTAACCACAAGTTCGGGAAAAAGGTCCAAGGGGTCAGATTCGAGATCGAGGGATTACTAGAGCCGCGGCCGATGTGGGAGGTGCGGCAGGACGCACGAGGGTGTGTGTAGGAGTGGTAGTGGTGGGGATTCAAGCTGCTTCACGTGCGGCTGGACTAGTCATCTTAGTAGGGATTGTACTTCTACCACCACACAGGGATCAAATCTGATATGTTTTCACTGCAGTCAGTGGGGCCACAAGAAGGCCCAGTGTCCAAGTTTGCTTTCAGCAGGACGGGTGATGGCACCTTCCCCTACAACTTTGAGGATCACAGATGGCCGTCAGGGCCGAGCAGAGGCGCCTGCGGTAGGAGGCAGGGCTTTTCAGATGACTACCATGGAGGCGCGAGCAACGCCGGACATTGCAGGTATGTGTCTTTTGTTTTCTTCTTTCTTTGTTCATGATTATATTGTTTTGGATCTGCATCGTTTGTGGTATAAGTATTTTAGAATTGAGCGGCTTGCTTGTGACCTAGTTGTATGCCATTTGCATACCTTGGATAATAAAGTGGTAATTAGGGGGTGGTGCCTTATGGAAGCAGGGTAACTTAGGATGCAGCAACTATAGCATGCTTGTGTGGAACTCAGTAGTGACCCACTAATTCAGAAAGGTGTTATTGAGTGATGGATCGGTTAGATCCCTAGCTATGGCAAGCTTGGTTCTTCAGCAGATTGTTTGCGGTATAGCAGAGAAGATTGGGAATTCTTCTCAAGCAATGAGCATTGAGGTATAAGCAGGATCAAAGTGGGGGAGAACCCTCCGAGTGTTCTAGGGTAAGAGCACACAGATGCAGAATGAGTACACGACCTCTAAAAAAGAAAAGAAGTAGTACAGTGATTGATGCATTGAGGAGTGCAACGTTGGGAGTTTGAGAGACTTCCCAACAGTTAGTTCATGTAATCAAGATGGTTAGTATCGGGGTTTGTAATTCGGGTTGGAGGATTGCCTGTAGGACTCGAAAGAGTTGGAATGAGGATCTTGAGAACGGTTAGCATGTGATGCTTTCGTGATAGTGGTCAGTGGCAGAGATAGCATGTAGAGCATGGTAGAGCGGCGGGAGATCCGCAACATTTTTCCAGCAACGAGTTAGTGGTGGGAGGTGTTGTAAGACTATGGGTAAGTCGTTGCATTCCCTAGCAGCTTAGTTAGCGGAGAGTGTCCGGAGGCCCGTATCTCCTAGTTAGTGGATTTTGGGCGAGGCTCTTACCTCCTAGTGATCAAGGTGGGGATCAGGGATGGGTGGTAGATGAGAATAGTATTGAGCTACCATGCATAGCCCCAGAAAAGTGAGACCTTGGGAGAGGCCGCTCCAGGATGTAGTTGGGTGAGACCTGTGGGCGAGGCATGTATGAGAGTAGCAGTATAGGTGAGACCTGAGAGCAGGGTTGTTCAGTAGTGTAGTCGGGTGGGACCCGTGGGTGAGGCCCGTGAGTTTTAGTAGCACAGGTGAGACCTGGTAAGAACCTTAAGGTCGAGTTAGGGAGGATCGGGGATCCCAGGGCTTGTTGTGCCAGAGTGGCAGAATAGAGGGGGCAGTAGTAGGTAGCTTAACTTTCCTCGGTAATCAATGGGTGCGACTAGAAGTTTGTGTTGGGGCTAGAGACCGGTGGGAGCCGGTAATCCAGATATTGATAGATCAGAAGGGACCAGGGTGGTCTCGATTCATCCGAAAGTCGGATAAGGGACAACAGAGATTTTCATTCAGTGGCAGTGATGGTAAGCACTCTATGGTGGAATTCAGTTAGTTAATCGAGGGGTGCTCAACACTAAGTTATAATAGTGAGAAGTGTCCAGCAGACACTGGCGGTAAAGACCCGTACTGGAAGTAGCGGGGGGTAATGGAGTTGGTGAAGGATAGGACCTTCATAGTGACAGAGGAAGTAGTTGGTTATGGAACCCCTAGGGTGTTCAGCATAAGTACTCGGGGAGTATCAGAAGGTTCGTTAGTTGAGTAAGTTGTGTTCCCAGAATGTTAAGGGTCAGGGTTGACCCGAGATTATTATCCACAATAATTAATGTTAGTCAGAATGACCGGGCAGAAAGCCAACAGAGGTTGCCAACGGGTGTAAGGTTCCCAGACAGAGTGTTGGAGGCGGATCATAGGTCAATTGGCCATAGCAAACTTCGAGGACGAAGTTTATTTTAAGTGGGGGAGAGTTGTAACACTCAAAATTAGAAAGGCCAAGAAAGGAAAGAAAACCCAAAGTCAAAGGGTCAACTCGTCGAGTCCAGGGAGGAACTCGATGAGTCGGAGCGGGATCCGGGGGATCGATTAAGTAACCGACTCGGCGAGTCGGCAAAGAGGACTCGGCGAGTCCGGTTTGAAGAGGGAAACCCTAAATCTGGGACTTTGTGCACTATTTAAACATTTCATTCTCTCCTTTAGGGTTCTGTATAGACTCTTTTATCCAGAACACGAAACCCTAAGCCTCCATTTTTGCACATTCATGCTTTCTTGCCATTTTGGGTGATTTGAAAGAAGAAGGAAGAAGGGAACCATTAGGGATTCAAGGATTGGCAGTAGATCCAGAGTTTGTGGGATTTGCAAGAGCATTTGAAGGTAATGAGCCGCTACTTTCACTCTTTTGCATGTAGATCAACCTTTAACATGAGATTTGGGGCTTTTAAGGCAAGCTTAAGAACCATTTTGAGGTAGAAGCCCAAAACTGAAGTTGCTACTTTAGATCTAAGTGTATCTTGGCCTAGAGAATCATGAAGCATCAGTCTATGGGTTTATTGTAAAGCCTCTTTGTCTTAAACCCTAGTTTATAGCGTTTTGAGCATAGATCTCCTTAGCTACACGTAAAGTTTGCCACTTTACATGAGGAATAGGCTTTAGAAGAGTGGATCTACAGTTTGGAGTCCATGTATGACTCAAAAGCCTCTGAATAT
The DNA here is from genome assembly GCF_051521515.1 of Lactuca serriola. Taxonomy (NCBI): domain Eukaryota; kingdom Viridiplantae; phylum Streptophyta; class Magnoliopsida; order Asterales; family Asteraceae; genus Lactuca; species Lactuca serriola. The sequence goes on along the minus strand of NC_136412.1, from coordinate 220,725,937 downwards.
ATGAAGGACTGACTAGACTAGGCGAGTCCTTCGAGTGGACTCGACGAGTAGTATGAAGATGGAGATGAACTTGATGAGTTGGATGAACAACTCGGCGAGTCTGTTGAAGATTGCCTTGGACTCGGCGAGTCTGTTCTTGGACTCGGCAAGTCAAGTCGCGTAACCCCAAACCCTTCGACTTAAGACTCGGATCAGTGAGTTGAGTGGGGAGTCAGTGAGTTGGTCAGGACAGGATTCGGAAATCGGTAGACTCACCGAGTCAGGGGCAGACTCGGCAACTCGAGTCGCGAATGAAAGGATTCTGAGCGTATAAACTTGGTGAGTCAGTAGGCAGATTCGGCGAGTGAGGTTGACCTGGAATGTTGACTTTGACTAGGACTTTGACTTTGTCAAGAATGGTCTTAGTTGGCTTCTAGAGTTCTGTTTGGATCTAAGTGTTATATGTATTGATATTGTTAGCTCGGGGAGCTAGTGGAGCAGCAGTTCAGAGAGAGTTGTCAGACAGCGGCCAGAGGGATTACTAGCAAGTTCAGCAGTACCAGGTGAGTTTCCCTTTGTGTGAATGGGTCTAAAGCCACAATGCCAGCCCATTTAGATTTGAGTTGGAAGACCCAGGGGTTAGCCCTAGGCACGGTATGCCAGTATGATAATTAGGACCAAGGTCCATTGATAGCGGGCGGGTGCCCAAGGAATGGTTTGCATGATAGAGTATACATGTTGTCTGTGTGATACTTGTATGTGCCTGGTAGGGAGGTGAGTGTGGGCGAGGCCCCGTATCTCACCAATAGTAGAGTGTGGATGGTTTTCCACATCTCATTTGCAGCAGAACAGGGGCGAGGCCCAAATTAAGGAAAGAGTGAGTGTGGGATGGGCCCGTATCTGACTATCAGTAGGAGCGTGGATGGGGTTCCATGACTCATCAGTAACAGAACAAGGGCGAGGCCCAAGATAGGCGAGGCATTAGGACAGGGTCCATTAGTATATATGTTTAGCTTATGTGTTGTGATATGTTTATGTGCTAGTATATTTTAGCGGGCGAGGCCCAGTGACAGGCGAGGCCTAAGTGAAATAGATCTGTATCGGAGCGGTGCTCGAAGCCAGGCAGGGCATGGAGCGGCGGGGCCGTTATAGTGGGCGAGGCCCAAGGTAGCGTGAGTGGCCCAGTATATGATGTATGTGTTTATGCAGGGTATGTGGTAGGTTGGGGAACTTACTAAGATTTGTGCTTACGGTTTTCAGTTTCGGTTTTAGGTACTTCCGGTAGCGGAGGGAAGAGCTCGGGGTGATCGCATGGCACTCACCATTGATTAGTCAGCCTAGGATGTTTTACTCTGATAATGAAAATATGTTTTGGAAATGATACTCTGAAATCATGTTATGACTTATGATATTTTGGTACGGATTTTCAGACGATATAGTATGGATTAAGAATTGAAGCTACTCGGTGAGTCTGTTCTTGGACTCGACGAGTTGGATGAAGATAGGTAGGAACTCGATGAGTTGGAAGAACAACTCGGCGAGTCTGATGAATATTGCCATGGACTCGGCGAGTCTGTTATTGGACTCGACGAACTGGATCACAGAACGTCAACCTTTTCTGGTTAAGACGCAAATCAGTGAGTTGAGTGGTGACTTAGTGAGTTGGATAGAATCGGACTCAGAGATCGTTGAACTCGACGAGTTGAGTCGTATGTGGAGAGTTTCTGAGTTTAGGGACTCAGCGAGTCTATGAGTTGACTCAGCGAGTCGAGTCAACTTGAAGGTTAACTTTGACCAGGATTTTGACTTTTACCAGAGTTGACTTAGTTTTACTTCTAGAGTTCAGTTTGGAACTAAGTGATATTTTGATATTAGTAGCTCGAGGAGCTAGTGGAGTAGCGGTTCGGAGAGTGTCGGACAACAGCCAAAAAGTTATCAGCAAGTTCAGCAGTGCAGGTGATTTTCCGTTTGTGTGAATGGGTCTACGGCCACAATGTCGGCCCATGTAGTTATGAGTAGGAAGACTCGGGGGTTAGCCCTAGGTACAGTATGCTAGTATGACATTCGGGACTAAGGTCTAATGTTAGCGGGCGGGTGCCCAAGGAATGGTTTGTATGATAGTTATACTTGTTGTCTATGTGATACATATATGTGCCTTGTAGGGAGGTATGTATGGGCGTGGTCTCGTATCTCACCAATAGCAGAGTGTGTGCGGTGTTCCATACCTAATTAGAAGTAGAGCAGGGGCGAGGCCCAAGTAAGGAAAAGAGTGAGTGTGGGCTGGGGCCGTATCTCACTGTCAGTAGGAGCATGGACGAGGTTCCATGATTCACCAGTCATAGGATAGTGGCGAGGCCCAAGATAGGCGAGGCCTTAGTATAGTAATCCAGTAGAGTATGTTAGTTATGTGTTGTGATATGATTGCATGCTAGTATATGTTAGCGGGTGGGGCCCGGAGACAGGCAGGTCCTAAGGAAAACAAATTTGTACACCGAGCGGGGCTCGAAGCCAGGCGGGGTTTGGTGACCGACGGGGTCCGATAGCGAGTGAGGCCCAATGTAGAGGGCAGGAGCCCAGTATGAGGTTCTTTGCTAAGTATTATGTATGACATGTATGGAGCAGTAGATATGAATGGTATGCGGTAGGTTGGGGAACTCACTAAGCTTTATGCTTACGGTTTTCAGTTTTGGTTTCAGTTATTCAGTTTTCAGAAGAGGAGCTCGGGAGGGTTGCAGTGCACACACCACAGCAAGTTAGCCTGGGATATTTACTCTGATAATGAAATAAGTTTTGGAATTTACACTCTAAATTTATGTTATGACGTATGATATGTTTTTATGAATATGGCTTTGGTAATGATTTCAAGAAAAAATTTTGGTACGAATTTTGGGATGTTACAAGTTGGTATCAGAGCCTTGTATTGAGGGATTCGGGCACACTCTCAGGTGTGTCTGAACTCAAACTAAGGAAGTGGTATAAAATTTTCAAAAGAATAACCATATTTATAAATGGATTTTGAGGAAAGAAAAGGCTTTTAGAAATAGAAAAAAGAAATTTGAAAAGAGAAAAGGGTGTGGTGCATGCAATCAGCCGAGCTCAAGTAAGTTCTCCCAAATTACCCATATAAGTTATGTTATGATATTATTATGTGATCGGCATGCTAGAATTAGGGATAAGGATCTAGGAGGATGCCTTATGTGCCTGTTATATGCACTTATTGAGCAATATGCTAGCATTGGTTAGACAGTGGTAGGATAGCCTGTTTAGGTTATGCCTGGTTATGTGAGCTTATATTGCATGCTAGTATAGATCCTTGTATTTTGATAGAACTGCTTAATTATGTTCTGGTTAGATTTCCCTTTGATCTAAATGTTGCTTGCTTTTTGCATTGTGGGATTCTGAGTGATGGAAGTTAGCCCTTAGGTGAATATGTCACGTCACATGTGATCAGGGTTGAATAATCTCAAAGTGCTAGATTTGGCCCTATTGCGCAGCTCTTGTTTGAGTCTAACCGTTGTAGGGACGAGTCTTTTACTCGAAGGATTATCTGAGCCTCATCACATGTGATGGTATTCAGGTGATGGCTAATTGGCATTACAAGGAGGCCTTCAGTAGTTGAGGACTGGTTTGGGTGGAGTCAGAGATTTTCCCTAGGGTAAGCCTAGGATGAGATAGTGCTGGGAGCAGTAATAGTAGAAAAAGGGACCTAGTGGAGTCGAAGCAGTTCTTGAGGAAAGTACGAATAGATGTGGAAGGTAGTATGGGCCCGTACTACTGAAAGCAGAGGATTCATACTCGATTCGGGAAAGGCCGAGATGAGACCGGGAAACTTGTAATGTGTGTGTACGATCCCTCAACAGTGATGAGTATTCTGATAGTTATGGTGATATGTTTTCAGCATGGTGACATTGCATGAGCGACCAGTGGGCGGATCAGGCGTCGGCGAGGGATCAGGCTCGGGTTCAGGAGCCGAGCAGCTCTAGGAGCGGACGAGGGAGTTGATATCAGTTGAGGTTACGCGCAGTATCCTAGATCAAACTCCTGTTATCTTTGGCATGATTAAGGAGGGTATACTAGAGATCTTGGATGAGAGGCTGGGAGCCTTCCGTACCGAGATGATGGCTTTGTTGGGAGTGCGTACTTTGACTTTCCGGGAGTTCAAGGCTTGTGGAGCTCCAGACTATCATGGGGCTAGGGTCCCCATTGCTAGTGGCAGATGGTTGGCTGATGTCACCAACGCTTTTCGTTCTAGCTGGTGTCCCAAGGGGGACAAGGTTCAACTCGCCTCCTGTCTTCTGAAGGAAAGAGCACGGTTTTGGTGGGAGGAGGTTGGTCATGCTATCGGGGATGATGCTGCGTTGGAAGAAAGGACATGGAGTGATTTGTCGTCCAGGTTCAAGGCCGAGTTTGCACCGATTATTGAGGTGCAACAGTTAGCCCGGGAGTTCCAGGATCTACAGCAGATGACCGAGACGCTGGCGGAGATCACCGCCAAGTTCAGGGAGAGGGCTCTTCTTGTTCCGCAGTATGTCGCGGATGAGGAGGTGAAGAAGGCCCGGTATCACGATATGTTGAGAGACGACATCAGAGAGTTTGTGAGTCAGTCCAGCTGCAAGACGCTAGAGGATATGATTGCTCGGGCCAGGGAAAGGGAGATGGATCTGGAGCACCTTAGGAAGAGGAAGCCAGAGGAGGTTCAGGTGTCTACGGGATCGGGCAAGAGGCCCAAGACATCAGACTCTTGATGGAGAGGTCCTCAGGACCAAGGCTGTTGTGGCAAATGCGGCAGGACACACGGGGGTGCGTGTAGGAGTGGCAGCGGTGGTGATTCTAGTTGTTTCAAGTGCGGCCAGATTGGTCACTTTAGCAGATATTGTACTGCTACCACCACCCAAGGATCTGACCTGTTATGTTTCCATTGCAGTCAGAGGGGCCACAAGAAGGCCCAATGTCCGATTCTGCATTCAGCAGGATAGGTGATAGCACCTGCCCTTGCAACCATAAGGATCACCGACGGCCATCAGGGCCGGGCAGAGACGCCTGCAGCAAGGAGCAGGGCGTATCAGTTGGTTTCAGATGAGGTGTGAGCAGCCGGATGTGTCAAGTACATATCTTCTTTCATTTCTCAATCAGCTTATGATATGGTATTATTATTATGGTTTTGTATCGGTATTGATAATGATACTTTGGAATTTTGCGGTCTGCTGGTGATTGATTTATATGCCATCTGCATACTTTGGATGTTAGAAGGATAGTGGGAGGTCATCTCCATCAGATTGGGTTACTTAGGATGCATTACCTGCAGCATGCCTGTGAGGGGCTTGGTAGTGGCTCGCTAGTTCGGGAAGGTGTCGATTAGAAATGGATCGGTTAGATCACCAGTTGTGGTAATTCGGGTTTTCAGCGAAGTGACCAGGGGATGGTAAGAAGAATTGGAAATTCTTCTGAGCTGTGAGCTGTAAGGAGCTAATCAAGTCGAAGTAGGGCAGTGCCATCCATGTGGCCAAGGATAGAAGTAAGTACAACACTGGGATGGTTTCGCAGTCTTGGTAAGGAAGCTAGCGGCTCAAGCGGCTGTGTGGATGCAGGATCAGGTTAGTTGGGAGTTGGAGAAACTTTCGAACCTTGAGTTTGTGTACTCATGTGTAGCGGGTGACTGGTTTAGGGAAAAACAAGGTCGCAGAGCCTTCGCCAAGTGCGAGTTTAGGTGGGATATCAGACTGTGGGGTTGCCGCAGCATTCCCCGGCAGCAAGTCGTGAGGGTAGTGATGTAAGACTGCGGGTAGGCCGTAGCATTCTTTTGCAGATTAGTTCGCGGAGTGTGGGCGGAGGCCCGTATCACCTAGTTAGAGATGGGGATCATGAAAGGCTAAGTCGTTGAGGTTTAGTATGGAGTTAGCCTGCATAGCCCTTGTTATGTGAGGCCACTCCAGTATACAGTTGGGTGAGACCTGTGGGCGAGGTCCGTATGTTAGCAACAATATAGGTGAGACCTGGGAGCAAGATTGCTCAGTAGTATGGTTTGGGTGAGACCCATGGGCAAGGCCCATTCGACAGTAGTTAGGCAGGTAAGACTAGAGGGGAGGACCGCTCTAGGATATAGTCAGGTGAGACCTAGGGGTGAGGCCCATGAGATTATAGCAGCACAGGTGGGACTTGGTAGGGACTTTTGGGTCAAGATAGGGGATCGAGGATCCCAAGGCTTGTAGCGCCATAGTGGTAGGATATATAGAGCATTGTAGATAGCCGAAGGTTCTTCGGAAGACGCTAGGAGCGACTAAGAGTTTGTGGTAGTTGTAGTGACCGGTGGGTATCCGATAACTCAGTTATCAGCCGAATCTGTAGAGGGAACAGGGTGGTCTCGGTCCATTCGGAAGGCGAGTGAGAGATGAAAGGACTTTAAGGCGGGAAAGTGACGATAGAGAAGTATGGCACGGGACAGTTAGTTGACCGAGGAGTGCTACGCCTCTCGCAGCAGGGTTGGATAATCTCAGAGGGAAGGGTTTGACCCTGTTGCGCAGCTCTCGTTTGAGTCAAACCGTTACAGGGATAAATCTTTTACTCGAAGGATTATCTGATCCATACACTAGGCTGGGTACTTAGCGCTAAGTTATAGTAGCATGAAGTGTTCAGCAGGCATCGACAGTTGTGACCATCACTAGCAGTGACTGGAGTAATGGATACCATGAAGGACATGTCCTTCACAGCGGTAGAGGAGGTGGTTCGTGGTGGAACGTTGCCTTGGGAAGGCCAGAAAGTCCGAAAGGACAAAGAGGATGAACCCCTAGGATTTCAACCTAAGTACTCGGGGAGTACTGGCAGGATTGTCAGTTGAGTGAGTTATGTGCTCAGGATTGGCGAGACTTGAGTGAACTTGAGGATTGATATCTACGAGGACTAGTTTTATTCTAGGTAACCAGGTGGAAGGTCCATGGAAGTGGGCGTAGCGGACTTCGAGGATGAAGTCTAGTTTAAGTGGGGGAGAGTTGTAATACCCAGAATCTGAAAGACCAAGAAAAGAAAGGAAAAGCTCTAAGTCTTGAGTCTACTCGTCGAGTCCACGGAGGAACTCGACAAGTCAGAGTGGGATCCGGGGTAATGAGTAAGTGACGGACTCGGCGAGTCGGCTAGGGACTTGGCGAGTCTGGTCTGGGCGAGAAAAACCCTAATCCTTGGAGTTGTACCCTATTTAAAGAACATTACACCCTTCCCCCAGCCTCTTTACTCCCCCTTTGAGATCCAGAAACCCTAAATCGTGAGTGAGAGCCATTGGAACCAATTTGGATCTTGGATAAGGGGTTTTAGTGAAGAGATATTAAAGATCAAGAAGCTTGGAGCAAGGGACTTTGTAGAGAGTTGCATTATTCTTCAGTGGGAGGTCATCCGTGAGGTAATAAGCTATTGCTTTGGAGTTATTTCAATTAGATCTATTATTGAATGAGATTTTGGGGCTATTTTAGTAAGATTGAGATCTATTTCTGGTTTAGGACTTAGATCTGAGGTTGCTACTTCATATCTAGGGTTGTGATGGTCTAGAAGGTCATAAATTTTATGTCAATACGCTGTTGGTGAAGCCCCTTTGTCTCAAACTCTATCCCTAGAGAGTGTTAAGCCTATAGCTCCTTGGTTTCACGTAAAGTTTGCAACTTTAAGTGAGGAATAGACTTTGGAAGAGTGGATCTACTGTTTGGAGCCCCTGCATGGCTCGAAAAGCCACTGTATGGATTAAGAACTGAAGCTACCCGGCAAGTCTGTTCTTGGACTCGACGAGTTGGATGAAGATAGGAAGGAACTCGATGAGTTGGAAGAACAACATGGTGAGTCTGATGAATATTACCATGGACTCGGCGAGTCTGTTCTTTGACTCGACGAGTTGGATCGCAGAACCTCAACCTTTTCTGGTTAAGAAGTAGATCAGTGAGTTGAGTGGTGACTCAGTGAGTTGGACAGGATAGGACTCAGAGATCGTTGAACTCAACGAGTCTTGGGGTGACTCGGCGAGCCGAGTTGTATTTGGAGAGTTTCTGAGTTTAGGGACTCGACGAGTCGACTCAACTGGAAAGTTGACTTTGACCAGGACATTGACTTTTAACAGAGTTGACTTAATTTGACTTTTAGAGTTCAGTTTGGAACTAAGTGATATTTTGATATTAGTAGCTCGGGGAACTAGTGGAGCAGCGGTTCGGAGAGTGTCGGACAGCAGCCAGAAAGTTATCAGCAAGTTCAGCAGTGCAAGTGAGTTTACCTTTGTGTGAATGGGTCTACGGCCATAATGCCGGCCCATGTAGTTATGAGTAGGAAGACTCGGGGGTTAGCCCTAGGCACAGCATGCTAGTATGACATTCGGGACAAAGGTCCAATGTTAGCAGGCGGGTACCCAAGGAATGGTTTGTATGATAGTTATACTTGTTGTCTGTGTGATACATGTATGTGCCTGGTAGGGAGGTGAGTGTGGGCGAGGTCCCGTGTCTCACCAATAGTAGAGTGTGGACGGTGTTCCATACCTAATTAGCAGTAGAGCAGGGGCGAGGCCCAAGTAAGGAAAAGAGTGAGTGTGGGTTCGACCCGTATCTCACTGTCAGTAGGAGTGTGGACGGGGTTCCATGATTCACAATTTGTAGGACAGGGGCGAGGTCCAAGATAGGCGAGGCCTTAGTAGAGTAATCTAGTAGAGTATGTTAGTGATGTGTTGTGATATGATTGCATGCAAGTATATGTTAGCGGGCGGGGTCCGGAGATAGGCGGGGCCTAAGGAAAACAGATATGTACATCGAGCGGGGCTCGAAGCCAGGCGGAGCCTGGTGACGGACGGGGTCCGATAACGGGCGAGGCCCAATGTAGAGGGTGGGAGCCCAGTATGCGGTTATGTGCTAAGTATTATGTGTGGCATATATGGAGCAGTAGATATGAATGATATGCGGTAGGTTGCGGAACTCACTAAGCTTCGTGCTTATGGTTTTCAGTTTTGGTTTCAGGTATTCAGTTTTCTGAAGAGGAGCTCGGGAGGGTTGTAGTGCACACAACAAAGCAAGTTAGCCTGTGATATTTACTCTGATAATGAAATAAGTTTTGGAATTTACACTCTGAATTTATGTGATGATGTATGATATGTTTTTATGAATATGGCTTTGGTAATGATTTCAATAAAAAATTTTGGTACGGATTTTGGGATGTTACATGTACACTGCAGTTATTTGATGAGCAGTTCTCAATAGATTTGGTCCTTATTCCCCTGTGAGAGAACAATGTTATAGTAGGTATGTATTGGTTGAGTTCCAATGGAGCAGTGATTAATTGTGCCCTAGAGTTGGTGAGGGTTCGCACTCCTAGTGGAGGAGAGTGAGTAATTTAGGGTGAGAGGCCATAACACGGACCGATTCTTTGATCAGCGGTAACAGTGAGGCGCTATTTCCTGCAGGGTTGCGCGGGGTACGTTGCCTATATTATGGATACCCCAGATAAGGGTAAGGTAACGGTTAATGATGTACCGGTGGTACGAGAATACCCGGATGTGTTTCCGGAGGATTTGCCCGGGATACCTCCAGAGAGACAGGTTGAATTTAGGATTGACCTAATTCCTGGTGCAGCTTCGATAGCCAAGACACCGTATCGGTTGGCTCCTCCTGAGATGCAGGAATTCTCTGCGCAGCTGCAAGAGCTATTAGACAAGGGTTTTATCAGGCCGATCAGTTCACCATGGGCAGCCCCGATCCTGTACTTGAATAAGAAGGACGTGTCGCACCGTATGTGCATAGACTACCGAGAGCTGAACAAGGTGACGGTGAAGAACCGTTACCCACTCCCGAGGATAGATGATTTGTTCGACCAGCTTCAAGGAGCATCTTGGTTTTCCAAGATTGATCTACGGTCCGTATATCACTAGATGCGGGTCCGAGGTGAGGATGTGCAGAAAACCGCTTTTAGGACCCGCTATGGTCATTATGAGTTTGTGGTGATGCCGTTTGGGCTCACCAATGCTCCAGTCGCGTTCATGGACCTCATGAACCGCGTGTGCAGGCCGATGTTGGATCGGTCTGTGATAGTATTCATTAAAACATCTTGGTTTATTCCAAGACACCGGAGCAGCATGAGGAGCACCTGAGAAGGGTGCTAGAGACCTTGAGGAGGGAGAGACTTTTCGCAAAGTTCTCTAAGTGCGAGTTCTAGTTATGCGACGTGCAGTTTCTGGGGCATCTCGTCAACCAGAAGGGTATATTAGTCGATTCGGACAAGATAGAGGCCCAGATAGAGGCCCTAATGCAGTGGGAGGTCCCAAAGTCTCCATCCGAGATTCGGAGCTTCCTGGGATTGGTAGGGTACTACCGGAAATTTATCCAGGATTTCTCTAAGATAGAAGTACCATTGACCCGACTGACCAAGAAGTCGGTGGTGTTTCGTTGGGGACCTAAGCAGCAGAAAACCTTTGAGACACTCAAGCATTGACTATGCGAGGCGCCGATTCCTACCCTTCCAGAGGGAGATGATGAGTTTATAGTCTACTGTGACTCATCAATCACATGTATGGGAGCAGTGTTGATGCAGCGGGGGCATGTGATAGCTTATGCCTCGAGATGGTTGAAGCCTCACGAGGCTAACTACCCGACGCATGATTTAGAGTTGGGAGCGGTAGTGTTCGCCCTCAAGATTTGGAGGCATTACCTCTATGGGGTTTGGTGTACTATTTACACAGACCACAAGAGTCTGAAGTACCTCATGGATCAACCGAGCTTGAACATGAGGCAGCGTCGATGGTTAGATGTGGTAAGGGACTACGATTGTGAGATCCTTTACCATCCGGGCAAGGCCAACGTAGTGGTCGATGCCCTGAGCCGCAAGACGGTAGCGACTCCGATCCGAGATATATGTATGAGGATGATGGTGATTACTCCACTGCTGGAGTAGATTAGGGCGGCGCAGGTCGAGGGCCTGAAGGAGGAGCGCGAGAAGTGCGAAAGGATAGTGGGTCGAGTAGCTTCGTTTAATTACGACATTCGAGGATTACTAACCCTACATAGGAGGGTCTGGGTACTGCACTGGGGTGGAGTGCAGCAAGTGTTGATGGATGAGGCCTACAAGTCCCGGTTCTCCATCCATCCAGGGGCAACGAATATGTATAGAGATCTTCGACCCGATTACTGGTGGCCCTGCATGAAGAGGGATGTCGCTTGGTGTGTGGAGAGATGTCTGACCTACAAGAAGGTCAACGCAGAGCACTAGAAGCCCCACGGCAAGATGCAGCCGCTAAACATTCTCGTGTGGAAATGGGAGGAAATCCCCATGGACTTCATTAGTAAGCTTCCCAGGACCGCACGGGGGGTTGATTCGATACGGGTCATCGTGGATCGGTTGAAGAAGAGTGCCCATTTTATACCAATCCAGGAGAGCATCTAGGCCGAAAAGTTGGCCAAGATTTATGTGCCAGAGGTAGTGGCACGTCACGGAGTCCCTGTCTCGGTGGTATCAGACGGAGACGTCCGATTCACCTCCAGGTTTTTGTAGCGGTTTCACGATAAGATGGGTACTCGTCTCCATTTGAGCACCGCTTTCCACCCTCATACGGACGGACAGAGCGAGAGGATAATCCAGACCCTCGAGGACATGCTTAGGGCATGTCTGCTAGATTTCGGTGGCAGTTGGGATACGTGCCTTCCGTTAGTGGAATTTTCATATAACAACAGCTATCACTCCAGTATAGACCGGCCTCCCTCCGAGATTCTCTACGGGAGGAAGTGTAGGACCCAAATCTGTTGGGGTGAGGTCGGTCAGAGAGTCATGGGGAGTACGGAGGTAGTACTCAAGACCACGGAGCGGATTCAACAATTCCGGAGAAGACTCTAGACTGCTTAGAGTCGGCAGAAGAGTTATGCCGACAAGCAGCGTTCAAACTTAGAGTTTTAGGTGGGCGATATGGTCCTCCTGAAAGTATCACCCTGGAAGGGTGTTATCAGGTTTCAGAAGTGGGGCAAGTTGGCCCCCCGACTCATTGGTCCATTTAGGGTTTGGCCCGGGTAGGTTGGGTTGCCTATCAGTTAGATCGTCCGGCAGAGCTCAGCCAGATCCACAGCATGTTCCACGGAAGTGCATAGTGGATGATTTAGCAGTAGCACCCATGGAGGACATTCAGGTTGACGATAGCCTGAACTACATCGACAGGCCCGTGGCGATTTGAGATCGCAAGACGAAGGAGCCAAGGAACAAGAGGGTAGAGTTAGTGAAGGTGCAGTGGCAGCACCGCAAGGGCTCGGAGTCGACGTGGGAGCCCGAGGAGGAAATGAGAGAGCACTACCCCGAGTTATTTGCAGAAACCTCAGAGATCGAGGATGAAGTCTAAGACAAGTGGGGGAGAGTTGTAACACCTGGTTCCAGGTATGTAGTTAATCAAGTCAATTTTATAATTTTTAATCCTTGGACTCGAAGAGTTGAAGGCCCAACTCGTCGAGTAAGATCGAATCCGAGGCTGGAACTATGTAGTCTACTTGACGAGTCGGAAGACCGGCTCGACGAGTAGGCGATCTGGTTGTCCCCCTATTTAATGAACATAATGCCCCTATGACCTTCCTTATCACTCCCTTAAAGTCCAGAAAACCCTAACTCGCCACCTTGAGCCTTGTGAATGTTTGAGTGCCATTTTTTAGTAGACTTGTGTGGTTTGAAGCTAGTGTGAAGAAGAGGAAGAAGGAGGACTTCAAGTGAAGTTTATAGATCTAAGAACAACATCAATTTCTACTCACTTTACGGTAATCAAACTTTATACTTGACTTGTAGTTTCTTAAATCTCCTTGTGGTCCTTTTTATAAAGTTTTGGGTCCAAGAAGCTTGATCTTTGGGTATTCGACGTCCCCAAGTTATTATAACTTCAGATCTGGAACCTTAAAGGGCCCTCACGGCATAAAGGTGCCATCTTCATGGCCATGAGAACCCCATGTATGAAATAAACCCTATTTTTGGTCCTTTGAGCATAAAATTCCCATGCATGTACGTAAAGTTCATGACTTTATGTGTTATATCTACATAGGGAGCCCAGATCTACCTTCTGGATGAGTTTTGCCCATTAGAAATCGAATTATTAGACTTGGACGTGCATGGACTCGGCGAGTCGTGAGTTGATTTCTAGTTTCTGTGTGATACTTGTATGTCAGTATAGTAGCTGAGTGTGGGTGGGGACCGTATCTCACAGTAGCTGAGTGTTGTCGAGGCCTGTATCTCAAACAGTTTAGTGTGGGCGGGGCCCGTATCTCAAAAATAGCAGAGTGTGGGTGGGGCCCGTATCTCCTAGTTGCATGTTATATGTGTATGGTATGTGGTAGTTTGGGGGAGCTCAGTAAGCTTTGTGCTTACAGTTTTCAGTTCTGGTTACAGGTACTTCCACTAGTAAAGGGAAGGGATCGGGTTGATCGCATGGCACACACTACAGTCACAGCCTAGGAGTTCACTTTGATGATTTGATAGGAAATTTGATTTGAGACAGATACTATGATGTTTTATGATACATGATCATGATTTTACTTATGATGGTTGATGGTTTTAATAATGCCTTAAAAACGAAATTTTTGGGTTGTGTTTTTGGGATGTTTTAGACCTAGTCCTTGGTGCGGCTCTGATAGCCAAGGCACCATACCGGTTGGCTCATCCCGAGATGCAGGAGTTGTCCACACAGTTGCAGAAGTTGTTAGACAAGGGATTTATCAGACCAAGTAGTTCACCATGGGGAGCCCCGATCCTATTTGTGAAGAAGGACGGGTCACATCGGATGTACATAGACTACCGGGAGCTTAATAAGGTAACTATGAAGAACTGTTATCCACTCTCGAGGATCGATGACTTGTTTGACCAGCATCAGGGTGCATCTTGGTTTTCCAAGATTGATCTATGAACTGGTTATCACGAGATCTGAGTCAGGGACGATGACGTGCCGAAGAAATCCTTTCGGAATCACTATGGTCACTATGAGTTCATGGTGATGACGTTTGGGGTCACCAATGCTCCATCCGCGTTTATGGACCTCATGAACCATGTGCGCAGACCGATGTTGGACCGGTCTATGATAGTATTTATCGATGAAATCTTGGTTTACTCCAAGACTCAGGAACAACATGAGGACCACCTGAGGGAGGTGTTGGAGACATTGAGAAGGGAGACACTTTTCGCAAAGTTCCCCAAGTGTTAGTTCTGGTTGTATGAGGTGCAGTTGCTGGGGCACCTTGTCAACCAGAAGGGTAATCTGGTCGACCTGGCCAAGATTAAGCCCATAATGTGGTGGGAGGCTTTAAGGTCCCCATCTGAGATTCGGAGTTTTCTTGGTCAAGCGGATTACTATCGGAGATTCATACAGGATTTCTCTAAGATCGTTGTTCATCTGACCCGACTGACCAAGAAGTCGGTGACATTCTGTTGGGGGCTTGAGTAGCAGGCAGCCTTCAAGACTCTCAGACATCGGTTATGTGAGGCAGCATCGACGACTTCATAGTTTAATGTGATGCTTCGATCCTGGGCATGGGTGCGATATTGATGCAGCGGAGTCACGTGATAGCTTACGCTTCAAGGAAGTTGAAGCCTCACGATTCGAACTATTCGACGCATGATTTAGAGTTGGGGGTTGTGGTTTTTGCTCTCAATATTTGGTAGAATTACCTCTATGGGGTTCGTTGTACCATTAACACGGACCACAAGAGATGAGGTACCTTATGGATCAGTCGAATTTGAACATGAGGCAGTATCGGTGGTTAGATGTGGTGAAGGATTACGATTGTGAAATCCTTTACCACCTGGGCAAGGCCAATATGGTTGTCGATGCTCTGAGCCACAAGGCAGTGGCAGCTCTGATTTGATATATATATGTCTGAGGATGATAGTGATTACTCTGTTGCTAGAGTAGATCCGGGAGGCGTAGGTCGAGGGCCTGAAGGAGTAGCGTCAGAAGTGCGAGCGGATCATAGGCCAGGTGGCCTCATTTGATTATGACAGTCGTGGTTTGTTGACCCTGCATTGGAGGTTATCGGTTTCCATATTCGGGCGGAGTACGATAGGTTCTGATGGATGAGGTCTAGAAGTTGAGGTTCTCCTTCTATCCTAAGGCGACAAAGAAGTATCGGGATCTTTGATGGGTTTTAGCCATAAGAACATCGTATGTGCTCATACAAACCCTAATGCTTGGATCTAGGTTTCTCTATTGTACATGCAATTCATCCAAGACTTTAAACCCTAGATCTAGCATATGATAATCAATATTAACATAATAATGGGCTTAAGATATTACCTTGATTGGTATGTAGCAATAACAATCTCAAATACTCCTTGTAATGACTTAAGAAAACTTGGAGTCACAAATGTCACTCCTCTAATGGCTCACAAACACCAAGAGCAAGAGGATGAAGAATAAGGAGAGAGGAGGTAGCTTAAAACGTGTGGAAACCCTAAGGAACAAGTTCACCACGTTTTTTAGTCTCAATGGTCCTTTAAATAGTGAGGCCATTAGGGTTATCTAACAAGGAAACCCTAATTTGGATGCTTAGGCCCTAAGAAACCCATGGACTCCTTCCTTAAAGGCCTAGGACGATTTCTAATGGGTTTCCCCATAGAATTCGTCCAACCCATCCTCTATGGAATCCATTAGCCTAATATTCAATTATCACACAATTGACAGTTCTAGTCCCTTAAGTTTAATTAATGTCTTTTAGTCACAAACTTAATTCTTATTAATTCTTGACTAATTTTAATTAAACAATATGATTTCTCCTTTAATATATTATTCTCATAATATATTAATAAATCATAATCAATCCTCTATCTTCATAATTCATCCTATCAAGTTGCTTTGGTGAAGGCAACCCAAAAGGATCATGCACCATCGGGACAAGTACATACCAAAATAGTTATGGACTTAGACACTAATCCAACAGTCTCCCACTTGGATAAGTCTAATAACTATTATGCGTATGACTTCAGATCCTGATCTGCAATCGTAGCTTTCAAAAGCCGTTGTCAACTCTGATCTTATCGGATACGCATGTCCTTTAGATAAGGGATCATATATTCCTCCATTCTATATATCGTATAGACTGAGACATGGATTTAACTCATTCTCTCTCTCTCTATGTGTTGTTTCCCGATTTCTGATTTATAACGACTGACAATAGACTACAATTGAACACATCAATTTAGTCCCGGCTTGGCCAAGCGCTTAGGTGCCATCACTAAATCATCGAAGGGCCCAAAGATATCGCTTTTATCCTACTTTGGATAAAAGGAACGGATAAAATTTGACTCAACGCTCGCTTGCACTCACTTACCGAATTACACACAACAATATGTTTTATAACACCAAGTTACTGGTGCATTTACATATTATCAATGTGCAACCGACTCGCAAGATACAACTCACACATCTCGGTTTCAAGAATATAAGATGTTATCGTCTCACTAATCACTCGTGATAAAAAATCCATGAAATGACCCAAGTGAGCATGGGTTTAATCCAATGCTCAAATCATATTCATAAGCACTCATGAAAGTTGCAGCAAACAATTGCTTATCTCTAATACACTTTAGACAATCCACACACCAATTCACGATAGTCTTCATTCATACCTACTTCCAACACATGAACGACTGTGGTCCATTCAAATAATTTAACTATTCTGAACCAATTAAATTATTCAGGAAGTCAAAACATGCAAAGTGAAACACAAGAATAATAATAATCCCATATGGCCTCAAACCTTTGAGTATAAATAAAACACCTTTTATTTATCACCATATTGATTACTCATTATTTGTTGTTTCGGGTAATCAACTTCTTACTTGAATTATAACCATACTTGTCCCACGCTCTTAGCATGCACACAATGTTTACCTACGGTCCTTACTTTGTGAAATAGGTCAAATGAACACATTTCCAATCACACTCATTTCACAACTCCCAATGCTTATCACAAGTGTAAGAATATCAAATTCTTGCTACTTATAGAATATGCTAGATTCTAACATTTTATGTAATGATCCTTTCGTAATGTCATAGCACAAAATCCACAATGACTATTGCAATTGAAATTACAAAGTTCTCTGTTTGAGATTGTTACAATACAATTCCATAGACATGATGTCTTTCACTCAAAGTACATTCCTTTGAACATCCTTTTGCATAAAATTTTCTAATTTAGACATAGACTCTCAATATCCAACTCCCAATACGGAAACATTTCCATATTTGCCATATGACAACTCATTCTTAATAGAATCCTATCTATTCATAATAATGTCGATATGGTCCATCCAATATCATACTTCTAACTACTCACAAGCGACAAATCCTCATCGAGCTTTGGATCGTCCTTTGATAGTTGTTTAATTATCTTAGTCAAAACCGATTCTAGTCCTTTTTCCCTCTAAATGCGCTAGACATTTGGAAAATTTTAGAATGGTCAAATATTATAGCATTTGCAATCGATCCTATACCCGAAGTGTATGGGACACGATGCATAATGTCTTACATAAAGATATGATACTTTATCAATGTTCTGCCATAATATTTTATGTGTCTCGTTCTTACAATTCGAAATATGAAGAGGGATTCCGTAATCATAATCAAAATTTAAGAACACACTATGTATCCTTTGACTAAATTTATTAAAATTTCTCAATCTAAGCTTTAGATTTTGAAATGAAGTACAATATTCTCTCCCTTAATTATAGCAAAACAACTATTCAAACTTTACGACTTTGTAGAGTATAACTCTTGTTTTCTATAATTAATATTGCTAACTTGCAATACTTTCCTTAATAATCATACCAACACAACTTTTATGCTCCCACTATCATGACGATTATTATCATATAAGCATAACACTTATGCTCCCACTAGCTTTGATATGTATTTAGAAAACAGCTTAACTTCCAGAAAAAAACAATACCTATTGAATTTCTTAAGTTCATATTTCTAATACTTAATGCTTTGGTAATCTTTTATCTAAGCTTCTTAATCTCATACACCTTTGTCTAAGATAGCTCATATGTGTGTCTAAACAATTCAGACTAATTGCCAAATCTCACAATTCGGATCATGGAAAGGGATACCGTAACCATAATCGAATTCGAGAATACAATTTAACAATCACTATCTTCTTAAAATCTCTCTTAGCGAAAGAATTTCCTCACAGTCGTCTTCATGAAGGAGGGAATCTTATGACACTTAGATTTTAATGGTGTATGTGTTCTTATCCATGCGAATTTGTCAAAACCAAAGTTTGTGACAAATCCAAACTCTTATGGACCGAACTTTCTTAATCTTGATTTCTTGCCTTAAGGTAACACAAGTACCCACCATGTCTTCCAAGTAGTTAAGCAACTCACCCTTTTCTTATCAATGTACTTTTCATTGATCAAGGTCCTTGCCTTTTATGCATTCAAATGAGAACTCATAGAACTCACATGCATAATTAACTTAATTGGAATTGCACAGAAACAAGATAATGTCAACACGATAGGTTGTAAACCTCAAGTCGTGTGCTAGTGATGATTGATAAGGTTTATTCTTGATTAGTTCTTGAAACTTTTCAAGTCCATTAAGACTCCCACTAACTCCTTGACATATAAGATTCTCTTGTCAATAAACATTTCTTGACAACCAAATATTCAAGAGTTAGTGTAGCCTTTACCAAGATAAAACACTTTACAAAATTGGTCCTAGTTGGTCTTTGTCTTATCCAGACATCACAACTTACCAATTCCAAATGTGCAAGAATAAGAAAACCCTTTTCCGAATTCCACATTTGATGAATGTTATAAATCTTCTTAAGACTTGTCACTCAATGTCACAATCTTAACTCTAAGACTTGTTTTGGAACGAAGTATGATTGACTTCTTGATTTAACCATTTCTTCAATTCTTGATTCCTCTTCTCAGACATACAATTGCACAAAGACTCACTTAGAGAATCAATTGAGATATGGTTCTTAATCATTAAGACCTATCATAAAACATAATAAAAGGTACACTCCCTTCTTCTTAGAATAGAGAAACTTTTATCTTTCTGCCTACTTGATTCTTTTTATTCGTTCTGCTATTAATTTAAACTCTTTCAAATCAACTCGGAATTACACTTAATCTTATAAGTATAATCATATCCACTAAGCCTTTAGTAAATCATGACGAATATCTTTGTCACTTTTGTGGTGGACTTGATCAACACACAACCTTGTGTACTCGATCTTCTAGTCCTTCACTTGACACTTTGTCAATGAATTAGTCTAATTTCCAAATATGAAACTGCTCATTCATCATGCAATACTTGTTGTATGATTCCAAGTTTCTATCCAATTGAAACTTGGGCGATGAGAAACTTTCCCTATTTGGTAAATTCTTGACCTTTCCACAAATAACATAATTAAGAATCTCATCCATTCGTTGTAGAAATATGCAAACATCAATTTTTCATAACGATTTCATTGCAAGGAAATAAATAAATAAATAGATACGTCAAATAAAAATTTATTTTATTCATAAAAGCTACGGAAAACATTTGTCCTCACAATGCAAAATCAACTGAAAAACTATGTAATTAAATATTCCTAACTACTCTATCATAACTTTCTAAGCTCAAAATCTATTCTTCGAATCCATGTGATCGAGATGCATCTCTTCGTGATCAGACTCTTCTTGCTTTTCCATCAGGCTTGCTCTCTTTTCACTGATCCTGCAAACATTCAAATGCAATCTTATCACATTATGTATTAAGAATCAATGAATAGGAACTTAATGGAGTTAGATAGTGGATTTTACTTGAAGCACATCCATACTCTTTGACTCTCCCATCTTATGGATTCTTCAGGCTCTTAGGGCAGACTTGTATCCAACGCCCTTTTTCTTATCAGCAAACGCAGGTCGGTTCTCCTAGAACGTCCTTGGAAGCATGGTTGGTTGACTTTCCCAACAAATATGCTCCATTGCTTTGCCAAATCATTTTTGATTCAACAACAATAAGCATGTAAGTCAGGTCAATGAGGTTTGCATCATGATCCATCATATAATACTTTCTTTTGAACTCATTATATGATTCAACGAGTGATTGTAGAACCCAGTCTACAGCCAACTTATCAGCGAATGACGCACCCAACATGATCAACCTATCGATGTGTGATTTCATTCCTAGAACGTGGGCACACATAGGCTTACCATCTTCATGTTTCATTGCAAATAGGGCTTTAGTGACATTGAACCTTTCAATTCTTCGATCTTATGGGTTACGGAGAACAACGGGAGCAGGAGGAGGAAGTGAAATCAAACTAGTCCACCTTGATTCTTCACTTGAATAGCGGAACAACTTATTTTTAGCAGGAACACCTTTTCCTTGAAATTTGGGAAGACCATGATTGTCATACTTTGACATCTACAAAACGGGAGAAAACAAATTCAAGTTAGTTGATTTATTGAGTCCTTAGTAAATCACCCAAATGATATACTAAGGCTAGGACCCAACACAATACTACACAACTCGGGAGAGGGATGTCGTGACCCAAATTGTAGAACATTTGAAGGTAAGTGAATGACGATTCACTAATTTTCCACCATGAAAAACGAAAAACAGATTAAGTTTTAAATGTATTGAAAACTCCTAGATCCTTTGAGATTCATTGAACTTTTCAATGGCATGTTTAAATCTCGATATGCCCCTCTAGTTTGTGACTGGGATGCCGAGGATCACAAAGCGGGTGTGAATAACCATGCAAATCTACATGGTGCCCCCACATGTTACAGTCACCTATTCGATGTGCCGCTTAACCACACACGCTCCACCGAACTATGACAAACATTAAGTCACCCTTTTCTACCTTTGCTTAGAACCATTTAGTGTGCCGGTTAACCACACATGCTCCACCAACGTCTTCGCAAGGGCACAAAGTGTAATTTCATGGAATTGCATTAATTCACTTTTGCCTAAAGTAACTAAGATTGGGAATTTGTAAAAGCCTTTAGTTACTTTTGTATTTCATTATACTTATAATGGAAGGTTTCTGTCCTATCCTACCCATTCGGCTAACGACCCTCCACTAGTCAAGAGTGCGGTGGGTAAGAGTGGACACCCATTCAATCGCCATTTTATAGGCAATTTCCTTAAACACCCCTTATAGACCAGCTTCGTGAATGAGGCCTACTAATGGTAAGACTGACTTTTACTCATACATATATATAATGTTAGACTTTTAATGTTATATATATAGTATAGGGTGTATTTTACACTTTTAAAATACTAGCTGGTCTACTTTAATAATTATACTTTTAATTCAATTAAATTGTAAACCAAAACTTTATGGATTTATTAAATCTCTTCTAATTATACACTTTAATTAATTAATAAAACCATAAGGGTGTGATTTGAACTTTTCAAAACAATATTAGGGTTTTAGAATTTAACATCTCTAAATTAACTTTTAATCAACTTTTAAATTCCAAAACTTGAGGGCAAGTTTTGAAACATTTCAAAACATTAGGGTTTAGAATTTAAATATTTCAAAATCAAACCTTTTAATCAAAAATTTAAATTCCAAGACTTGAGGGCAAGTTTGAAACTTTTCAAAACACAAAGGATCAAATAGCAAATAATTTAAATTAAACAATTAATTTAATGATTATCTAAATTTGACCTAAAATCAATTTCTTGCAAGATAAGTTACCCAATTAATACAAATAATCAAACTTTAATCATATAAGGAAGTTATTATCTAATCAATTGGTAATTATCTTTTGTTTAATCAAGGATATACTCAAAATATGTTTAAAATCAGATTTTAATGACCCACAATAGTTAAGGCAAGTATCCATGAGCAAAACAGCAAGAAATCCCAAAATCCCCTCTTTCTAACGCTCGAACTCGCCGAGTTCATCTATGGACTCGCCGAGTTGGAGTCAACTCGCCGAATCCACAGTGGGACTCGCCGAGTTCATCAGGCAGACTCACAAAATCGATTTTTTCAAGCATTAAAAAATAAACAAGGCATCAATACAATAGAAACCAATCTAGGTTCTGATACCACTGATGGGTTTTAGCCATAAGAACATCCTATGTGCTTATACAAACCCTAATGCTTGGATCTAGGTTTCTCAATTGTACATGCAATTCATCCAAGACTTTAAACCCTAGATCTAGCATATGTTAATCAATATTAACATAATAATGGGCTTAAGATATTACCTTGATTGTTATGTAGCAATAACAATCTCAAATTCTCCTTGTAATGACTTTAGAAAACTTAGAGTCACAAATGTCACTCCTCTAATGGCTCACAAGCACCAAGAGCAAGAGGATGAAGAATAAGGAGAGAGGAGGCTGCCCAAAACGTGTGGAAACCCTAAGGAACAAATTCACCACGTTTTGAGTCTCAAGGGTCCTTTAAATAGTGAGGCTATTAGGGTTATCTAACAAGGAAAACCTAATTTGGATGCTTGGGCCCTAAGCAACCCATGGACTCCTTCCTTAAAGGCCTATGACGATTTCTAATGGGTTTCCCCATTGAATTCATCCACTCCATCCTCTATGGAGTCCATTAGCCTAATATTCAACTATCACACAATTGACAGTTCTAGTCCCTTAAGTTTATTTATTGTCTTTTAGTCACAAACTTAATTCTTATTAATTCTTGACTAATGTTAATTAAACAATATGATTTCTCCTTTAATATATTATTCTCATAATATATTAATAAATCATAATTAATCCTCTCTCTTCATAATTCATCTTATCAAGTTGTTTTGGTGAAGGCAACCCAAAAGGACCATGCACCATCAGGTCAAGTACATACCAAAATAGTTATGGACTTAGACACTAATCCAACAATCTTCACCCTAATTACTGGTGTCCATACATGAAGCGGGACGTAGCATAGTATGTGGAGTGGTGCTTGACCTGCAGGAAGGTCAAGGCCGAGCACTAGAGACCACACGACAAGATGTAGCCGTTAGACATTCTTCTGTGGAAATGGGAAGATATCACTAGTTATTTCATCTCCAAGCTTCCCAGGACCACACGTGGAGTAGATTTGATATGGATCATCGTGGATCAGTTGACCAAGAGTGCTCACTTCATCCCGATTCAGGAGAGTATATTGGCTGAGAAGCTAGCTGAGATCTACATTCGCGAGGTTGTGGCACGTCATGGAGTGCCCATTCCAATGGTGTCAGACCGAGATGTCCGTTTCACTTCCAGATTTTGGAAGCAGTTTCACAACGAGATGGGTACTCTTATCGATTTCAGAACCTCTTTCTACCCTTAGATGGATGGACATAGCGAGAGCACAATTCAAACTCTCAAGGACATGTTGCATGCATGTGTTTTGGATTTTGGTGGCTGTTGGGATACGTATATTCCGTTAGCGGAATTTTTCATAAACAACAATTACCACACTAGCATAGACTGACCTCCCTTCAAGATGCTCTACATGAGGAAATTTAGGACCCCAGTCTGTTGAGGTGAGGTCGGCCAGAGAGTCATGGGGAGTACTGAGGTGGTACTCAAGACCACTGAGAGGATCCAGCAAGCTCCAAACTTCTTAGAGATGGCATAAAAGCTATGCCGACAAGCGCCGTTTAGACATGGAGTTTTAGGTGGGCGACATGGTTCTCCTGAAGGTGTCACCTTGGAAAGGTGTCATCCGGTTTAGGAAGTGGGGCAAGTTGGGCCCTAGGTACATCGGTCTGTTCCAGGTTATAACCCGTGTAGGCAAGGTAGCGTATCCATTAGATCTTCCAACAGAGCTCAACCAGATCCATAACACTTTTCATGTTTCCCAGCTGCGGAAGTTCTTAGTGGATGACTCAGCGATTGTGCCTTTAGAGGATATCCAGGGTGACGACAGCCTGAACTACATCGAGAGGCTTATGGCGATTCTGGATCACAAGACGAAAACCTTGAGGAGAAAGGTTGTTCAGTTAGTGAAGGCATTGTGGCAACACCATAAGGGCTCGGAGTGGACTTGGGAGCCAGAGGAGGAGATGAGGGAGCACTAACCAGAGTTATTCAAGGCAACAAAATTTGAGGATGAAGTCTAAGACAAGTAAGGGAGAATTGTAACACTGGGTTGTCGTTATGTTTTTAAATTATAACTTTATTCATTTTTAGGTATGAACTTGATGAGTTAAAGGCCCCAAACTCTACGATTAGGAAATGAATTTGGATGCGTCTTTTGAAGTCTACTTGGCAAGTTGGAAGCCTCAACTCGACGAGTAGGATGGCCAGAGTGAAACCCAAATTTTAGGGTTTTGCACCCTATTTAAACACATTAATCCCCAAAGGTTGTCCTTATTTATAGCCTCCAAGAACCAAAACCCTAGCTACTAAACCCTAGAGCCTTATGTGAGCTTGTGAGACCTTTTTGATAGAAAACTTGTGCTTTTGAAGCTTGTGGAAGAAGAGAAAGCTAGAGGACTCAAGAAGAAGAGAGTAGATCTAAATTTATCACTCCATTTGCAACATTTTCATGTAAGCAAGTCTCAAACTTGCTCCATGATTTCTTAGATCTCTTCATTTCACTTTTATAGGGGGTTTTTGGTCTAAGAATGTTAGCTTTTGGGAAATGGACGACCCAAGTGGGTATTCTTCCAGATCTAGGACCTTGGAAGGCTATCATGGCATAAAGGTGCAAACTTTATGGCCATTGAAGCCCCATGCAAGCTTTAGGATGACATTTTGGCCTATTAAGCCCCAAAAGTGTTGGATTAGTGTCTAAGTCCATAACTATTTTGGTATGCACTTGACCCGATGGTGCATGGTCCTTTTGGGTTGCCTTCACCAAAGCAACTTGATTGGAGAAATAAATAGAGAGAGAGGTTATTATGATTTATTAATATGTTATAAGAATAATATATGAAAGCATAAATCATATTTGTTTAATTAATATTGGTCAATAATTAATTAAGAATTAATTTTGTGATCAAGTGTAATTAATTAAACTAGAAGGGATGAATTGTAATTATATGATAGTTACAAAATAAGGTAAGGATTATCTTATATATATGGTGAACGAATTTGAGGTGTAAATCCCTTAGAATTTGACTAGGATAAGGATTTCTAGGACTTATCTTATGGTTGCTTGGTGGATAAGCAACTAGATAAGGATAAGGACTAAAACCCTAATCTTTACACCTATATAAACCCCCTAAGGCGTAGGAATTCGTCCAACCCTTCCCAAGAAGTCCTAAGGACGAATTCTAATCTCCCTCCTCTCTCT
Source organism: Lactuca serriola (assembly GCF_051521515.1). Lineage (NCBI taxonomy): Eukaryota > Viridiplantae > Streptophyta > Magnoliopsida > Asterales > Asteraceae > Lactuca > Lactuca serriola. Next base: position 220,700,741 of record NC_136412.1, on the reverse strand, counting down.
TTATACCTTCTCCACTTGCTTATGGTGTTTGTAAGCCATTAGAGGAGTGACACTTGTGACTCTCAGCTTTCCAAGGTCAATTCAAGGAGGAATTGGATTGTTATTGCTATATAACAATCAAGGTATGTTCTTAAACCTATTTACATGTGAATTTTGATTTCCATATGCTAGAATTAGGGTTTATAGTCTTGGATTCATAGCATGTACAATAGAGAAACCTAGATCCAAGCATTAGGGTTTGTATGAGCACATAGGATGTCTTATGACCAAAACCCATCAAAAAGTTCATGCAAGGAGATAAATACAAAAACTTTACGAGTTCAAATGATGTCTAGGGCCTAGATCTCAGTTTGAGCTAAACCCATTAAAAGAAGCTATTAACGGGTAAAGTTGGAAACTTTACCCTTAAAAGGACATTTTCAGTGTGTAAAAGAAGTGTGGAGTCCAGATCTGAATGATATAAGCTTAATCTATTAAGATGGCTCATAAGAATGAAGAACTCGTCGAGTCCATAGAGGAACTCGACGAGTGGGGTTGAAATGTCCCCATTTTGTAAAGGGAAAACTTGACGAGTTCAAGGATGACTCCATGAGTAGAATGGGAAAGTCTTGAAACCATGGATAAGAGGAACTCGACGAGTTGTGAAAGAACTCGACGAGTTGGATCGCGAGTTCAGAGTTTTTGGATTTATGGAACACGACGAGTTGATGGATCAACGCGGCGAGTTGAGTCAACCCACAATGTTGACTTTGACCAGACTGTTGAGTTTGACCAGGGGTAAAATGGTCATTTTACCCTAAGAAGGATTATTGGATTTTGACTAAGAGTTAATGTGATAATGATAGTCGAGGAGTCGTTGGAGCAACCGTCAAAGATTCCTCACCGCGAGATTTCACAGTTACCTTTGCGATGTGACTTTCGTTCGGTATGAATGGGTCGAAGGCACCAATTTTGGCCCATTGTAGAGTATGTACGATGATTAGTAGCTAAGTGTGGGCAGGGCCCATATCTTAGACTTGTTTATGATTAGTAGTTAAGTGTGGGCAGGGCCCGTATCTTAGTATTATCTGAATATGATTAAGAATTGGTAGATTATGGTATACTTGTTGTCTGCATGATACTTGTATGTATGTTTAGTTAGTGGGGTATGTGCAGGGGCCCGTATCCTCCAGATAACGGAGCGTGGGTGAGGCCCATACCTCCGAGTGTGGGCGAGGCCCGTATCTCATAATTAGCCGAGTGTGGACGGGGGCCCGTATCTCCTTGAGTGTGGGTGAGGCTCTTATCTCCTAGTTGTATGTTATATGTTGTGTGTATGGTATGTGGTAGTTTATTGAGACTCACTAAGCCTCGTGTTTACGTTTTTCAGTTTTGGTTTTAGGTACTTCCGGTAGCAAAGGAAAGAGCTCTAGAAGATTGCATTGTACACACCACAATGTTTAGCCTAGGATGATTTACTCTGATATCTGGGTATGTGATTTTGACACAATATTTTGACATGATGTTTTGAGATATTACCAGTTATGTTTTTATTAGATCATTTGGAATACTATGGTTTTATTATAAATAAAAACGAAATTTTTGGATTGTGTTTCTGGGATGTTACACTAGGTGAGACCCATGGGTAAGGTGTGTTTATATGTTTATTCGGTGAGACCCTTGTGTAGGACTTGTTTATATGTTTATTGGGAAAGGCTCAATTATATGTTTCTTAGGTGAGGCCCGTTATGGAATGTGGTATTTTGGGAAACTAACTAAGGTTTATCTTTTATAGTTGTAAATTAATGTTGTTTAGGTATTTTAACAGATCGTGGGGAGGTGAAGGCGTGTCTACAGATACATCAACAATTTAAAATTTTAGATTCAACAATTATATATGAGTTTGCAATGTAATTTAATATAATTTAATATGGTATAATAACATTTTAGATATAATTAATTTTACTAACATTATATATATATATATATATATATATATATATATATATATATATATATATATATATATATATACACACACACACATATACAAAGGTAAATTCACTTGAGAAAAAATAAAAGGTTGAGAATGGGGGAATCATTCTCAGCCAATCAATTTTACATATGTAAGACACATTTAGATTAAGTCATTAAGGATACCCTGTTCTTCTGGATCATTCATTTGTTATTCATTCATCTGGATCGTTCCTCTATTCTTTATCAACATCATATGTTCTTCATCAAAATCATCGGTTCTTCATCAACATCATCTGTTCTTTATAAAAAAAACATCAATGTCACCTGTTCTTCATAATAAAACATCAAAATCATCGTTTATTCATCAAAATGTTGTGATTCATCATCGAAAACATTTATTCGTACTATTAAGTATAATTCATGATTCAATCGTGTCCAGTTTTGTTGATGTCAAACAAAATCGTTAAACATAATCGATATTTATTGATGTCACATCATTTAGCGATCACAAGTCATTGAAACTTCATCAATCGAACATTCACCAATATCAAACAACACATAGCAATCGAAAGTGCATCAACAAAACCATATATTTGAAGAATTTTTTAAAAATTGTTTTTTAGGTTTGAAAAACATCGTTTTTCATACATTTTTTTGACAATTTTTGATCTAAACCTACTGATTATTGATCGATTTTGATAAATTTTGATTTGTGTTGTAATTATTGGCTTCAATTGTTAAGTTTTTAGAATAATTATATAAGTTAATTTATTTGCACGCCAACTGTTCGATGAAATGCATAAACAAAATATATCATGTAATATTCACAAGTGAATATATTTTTACACGAGAATCAATGTATGTCTTTTAAAAACACAGAGGAACTATGTAATTCGTATGTGAATAACATATAGAAATTATATTCACATTTGAATAGATGTAATATTAACAAATGAATACAAGTAATATTCATAATTAATAACGTATTTTTTCGAAAAATAAAAAAATAAAAATAAAAATACAACGTTTTGAGGTCCTAACAAGTTTGTAATTCATATGTGAATAACATATAGAAATTGTATCCACATGTGAACATATGTAATATTCACAAATGAATATATATATATATATATATATATATATATATATATAATAATAATAATAATAATAATAATAATAATAATAATAATAATAATAATAATAATAATAATAATCAAATGTGAATATATATGTATTATTCTCAAATGAATAAAATTGTCAATAAAACTGAGAACTACAAAATATATAAAATGAAAGATAAAAAGAGTATTTGATAAGAATATATATTTATTCACATGCAACTAATCTTTTCAGGTTAATAAAATAATCATATAAGCATATTTTCTTATTAATGTTATATTCATTTGTGAATAAATGATAATTTTTTTTCGGAAAATAAAAAAAATAGAAAAACATCATTTTGAGGCCTTAAACAGTCCCGAATGGCCGAAAAGCACCGTACGTCACGGTGAAGTTGTGTTTTTCAAATCACACCATTTTACATCAAATATGTGAATTTCATTCAATTCTGAGACTAAACTTCATTGCGACAATTTTTGTTGAGGATGTCACTAAATTTCTATTCCTACTAGTGATGACATCATCATGAAATTATTTATTCATATATGAATAAAGTTTGGAAATCATTACGACATATTTATTGATGATGTTACTAACTACAATCCCACGAGTAAAAGCATGATTATAATATGTTATTTTTATTTAGGTTAATAAACTATACATGTTGATTTATTTATTTTATGAATACAACCTTTATATATAAAATAAATAATACACTATAAGAATTGGTTTGTGAATAGTTTTTTGTATATTGTAACAAATATTACACTAGGGTGGATCGTCAATGCTCTAAAATGGAAAAACTCGATCGCTTTCTTGTTACAAATGGTATGGTGGATACAATTTTTTACTAATATGATGGGTCTGGTTCTTCCTCGGATGTGGCATATCATAGCCCAATTGTTCTTAAAAATGAATCAATTGATCGCCTTTTAAACTTTTTCACTCTTGGTTCATGGTTGAAGGATTTAATGATATTGTTCTTAAAAATGAATCAATTGATTGCCTTTTAAACTTTTTCACTCTTGGTTCATGGTTGAAGGATTTAATGATATAGTGGTAGATGCTTGGCCAAATTTCATGCAAGGAGAAAATTCTAACAAGTTTATTATTTTTAAAAACAAATTAAAATATGTGAAAGAGAGGTTGAAAGTGTGGCATAAGAATCTAGTCATTCATAATTGTGGTAAAAAAGAGACTTCTTGTCTAAACTTTATGATATTGATAGGCAATTGGATGTAAGGCCTGGTTATTTTGATCTGGTTGGTGGTAGGATTGATATACTCAAGAAGTTAGCTGATTTGGACAAAATTGAAGGTGTGGATGCTGCTCAAAAAAGAGGTAGATGTCCTTTATCTTTTGACTATATAAAGAATCAAGAATATAAGCGGATTTGATAAATGAGATAGGACGAACTTCATTTCTAATCAACATGGAGGTATAGGGTGCACACTCGGTGTGATAATTGTGAACTTTGGCATACGGGGGGTCCGGGGGCAGTGCCCCACAAGGTTCCAAGGGCTACAACAAGGTATATTCTATGTTTCTGATTTAGAAGTGGCTTGATTTCTAAATTGAAAGTTTTTGGATTATCCAAATTTGATTTTGTGATACCCATGCTATAGGGTCGAAATCATAAATTTTGAAAGTGATTGCAATCACGATCCTAGAAATATCCAAGTATATTGATATTCTCTAGACCCAAGTTCTAACAAGAGAGAGAGAGAGGGAGAGAGAGAGAGAGAGAGAGAGAGAGAGAGATCCCTTCTCTTGTTTTTTTTTAATTATATAAAATAGATAAAAATGATAAATAAAAAAAAATGAAAGAAAAATGAAAAATAAATACATCGAGGATATTTTAGTTTTTTTAGCTTTCCGAGAGACCAAACTACAAGCAGACTAACTCAAAAGGACCATTGATCCAAAAAAAAGTTGTGATTTGGACCAAATCCCGGAAAAAATACATACCACATGGACCATGTTTTTTAGTTTTCTCTATGTATAATTTATTTGTTTGTTGAAGTTTTGGAATAACGAAAGTTTGCTTTGCCTAATCAACATGAAAATATGGTCTTTGAAATAATATAGCATTTAATTGAAATGGTGAAAGAGGACGGGAAAAGAGAACTCGATAAGAATTATGATCTTTTGTGTTTTAAATTGCTATTTTAACGGATGGTTGGCCTTCTTTTGTGTTTTATTGTAACTAGAAACTAAATTAAATACTATATCTCAAAACTGGAAATTGTTGGGTTGTTGTATAATACTGTGGTTGTTGTTTAACAGTGCATTTGTGTTTATTGGTGCATTGTTGTTTAATATTGTGTCTTTGTTAGAAGGACGTTTTTGTTTATCAATGATAATTTGTTTAATGATTTGTATTTTTTATTTGTGTATTTCGGTATTTATTGGTGCGTTTTCTCAATTTTTGGTGTGATATTTTAATAGTGCACGTTTTCACTTTTTGGTGCGATAATAGTGCGGTTTCTCATTTTTTTGGTGTGATATTTTATGTGGTTGCTCATTTTTTGGTTCGGTTTCAAGTTTTCCCCAGATATTTAAAAGTGCAGTTTGCACCATTTTCTAGTGCGGTGGGGGAACCGAACCAACGAATAATGATATTTTTTGATGCAGTATTTGTTGGTGCAGTTCGTACCCGCGCCAATTAATATTATTAACTGTCTTATTACCTCATGTCTATACTAGTGACACTTATAACACTAATATCTCGAGGAAAACGGCCCCACGGGCCCACCATTTGCAAATAGCTACTAGCGAGCAGACTTGTATTGTTACATTCTACGAATTAATTAATAATTATGACCGGATGGTTACATTACAACATGCTTGAATATATTCGGATCTGCTGGACCGCTACTGTTTTTGTGCGCCTGTGTAAAGATATTTTAGAAAAGATGTCTCTTTACGTGGTAACATATGTAATAGTTCCATGATGTGTAAAGTGTATTTTTTTAAGATAAGGGTTAGTGGATGCTTTAGGCAAAAGCAGATTTTGAATATTACGTGTTCTGTGCATGGAAATGACATATATCAATAAATATTCACCTCATCATTGGTGTCTTCGTGAAGAAACAGCAATCATGAGTAAGCTATGGATGGGTGGGTTCTTTCTCCTCTTCACTTTTGCAACCACAAACCTCACTTCTGGTTGCTTCGAACACGAGAGGGCAGCTCTTCTTCGATTCAAACACAGCCTGTCGGACCGTTCTGGTCGACTATCATCTTGGAATGGAAACAACTGTTGCAACTGGCAAGGCGTTGACTGCAATAATGCAACGGGATATGTTACAAGGCTTGACCTCGGAACCGTTTATTCTGATGAGAAGTTAGAGGGAAATGAGTTGAATTCGTCTTTGGCCGAGTTGAGTCAACTGAGTTACATTGATTTCAGTGGGAATTATTTTGGTGGCAGCCCCATTCCTGAGTTCATCGGATCGCTGACAAAAATCAGGTATCTGAATCTTTCTTCCATGGGCTTTTCTGGCATCGTTCCTCACTCTATTGGAAATCTATCGAATTTGCGGGTACTTGATCTGAGTAATATGGAACTAGTTGTTGATGATTTCACATGGTTCTGGAGCCTTTTGTCACTCAAATCTCTTGATCTGAGTGAATTGAGCATTGTTAAAGCTCCAAATTTACACAAAGTGCTGTTGTCTATGATTTCTTCTTTACGAGAGTTAAGCTTGTCAGGTTGCAAGCTTTCTAATTCTCATTTCGATCGCATGCATCTTGAATTGAATCTTACACATTCCACCATTCAAAAACTTGATCTTCATTCCAATTTGCTCCAAGGCCAGTTCCCTCTGTTTTTACAAAACTTGAGCTCTTTACAACTTCTTGATCTTTCATCCAACAAACTGAATTCTTCGATTCCGTTTATGAACAATGTTCAATATACTGGGATCTGTCCGTTGAAGTGGTTGGATCTTTCACGCAATTCTTTGGAAGGGAGATTCACGGGTCCATCTACCAATATATCTGAATGTCCCGAATTTGCTCTGGAGACACTGAATTTAAATGCCAACAACTTAGTTGGTGAAATCCCAACATCACTGGGAAGACTTATAGCCCTGAGAGAGTTGAATCTTGGGCGGAACGAGTTAACTGGAAACATCCCTGAAGCTGTGGGAAGTTTAACAAGATTGCAGGAATTATGTCTGAATGGAAACAATTTAAAAGGTTCAATTCCGATGTCTATCAGAAATCTGAAGTTGCTACAAAAACTGGATTTATCTTCAAACCTGTTAAATGGGACGATCCAATTCTCCCTGGGACGACTGTCAAATCTAAAAATCTTGTCTCTCGCATTCAATCGGTTTCGGGGAATCCTAGATTCCGGGGTTTGGAGACTCTGTCAATTAAAGCAGTTGGATCTTTCATTTAATTTTATTGAAGGGCAACTAACAGGGCCATCAACCAATGTATCCGAATGTGCCCAATTTGGTCTAGAGACACTGCATCTAAATGACAACAAGTTAGGTGGTGAAATCCCGACTTCACTGGGAAGACTTACGGCCTTGAAAGAGTTGAATCTCCAATGGAACGATTTAACAGGAAATATCCCGGAAGCTCTAGGAAATTTAACAAGTTTACTTGTACTATATCTAAATGTGAACAAATTAACTTGTTCGATTCCTATGTCCATTGGAAACCTGCTGTTGTTACGAGAACTAGATTTATCTTGGAACATGTTGAATGGGACAATACCATTCTCATTAGGACGACTATCGAATCTAAATTTATTGTTTCTCCCATACAATTGGTTGTCTGGACTTCCATTATCGCTTGGAAACCTCACAAAAATCTGGTTGCTTGATATATCCAATAACCATTTACAAGGACCTCTTCCTACCATTGGACGACTTTCCAAACTTGGTTCTCTTGATCTATCGAACAATTCTTTATCAGGTATAGTCACTGAAGCCCATTTCACAAATACATCAATGTTAAAATCCTTGGATGCAACCTCAAACAGTTTGAGCTTCAAGATTTCACCCAATTGGAAGCCTCCTTTCCAAATATCACACCTTCGGCTTGGATCTTGCAAAATTGAATCAGAGTTTCCACAATGGATTCGAACACAAACAAGACTTCAAGTTCTAATCCTTTCCAATACTAGCATGTCTGGACCTCTTCCAGATTGGCTTGGTGATTGGCTTGCCGAGGTCCCTCTCACATTCCTGGCTCTCTCCAATAACTTTCTTAATGGTCCATTGACAAACCTTGTATCCAACCATAGCCCAAATTATTCTACAGTGTTACAAATATTGCTTCTTAAGAACAACCTCTTCAACAGAACGATTCCAGATTCATTGTGTAATGTGACAGATATGATTGTTCTCGATCTTTCAAGAAATATGCTTTCTGGAACTCTTCCAGACTGCTTCGGAATTCTCCGAAACCTGAAGGTTCTTATAGTAAGTTCCAACCGGCTCTTGGGTGTCATTCCAAGCTCTCTCGGCAATCTTGGTTCATCGCTACGATGGTTAGCTCTAAACAACAATAGTTTCCATGGCGAACTTCCGAAAACTCTAGCAAATTGCACAAGGTTAGCTTTGTTGAATTTGGGTGAAAACCAATTCTTTGGAAACATACCAAAATGGATTGGTGAAAATATTACATTTCTGAGCATCCTTAGGCTACATAAAAACAGCTTCACAGGTCCAGTTCCTGTAGAGTTGTGTGAATGCTCTGAACTACAAATCATGGATCTTGGAGAAAACAAATTAACAGGATCCATCCCTCGCTGTTTCCAAAACTTCAGTGCAATGACCGGTGAAAACAAATCATGGAACTCAGGTTTAATGACATTAGATACCTACAATCTTTTTACAACCTCATTTGAGCAAAGTTTGAGCCAGGTAATAAAAGGAGTTGTGCTAGAGTATACAACGACATTGAGATACGTTGTCAACATGGACCTTTCAAGCAATAAACTGGTCGGGGAGATACCCAAGGAGTTGACACTTCTTTTGGGATTGCATGGTCTTAACTTGTCTAACAATCACCTCACAGGTCGTATTCCGGATAGAATTGGTGATATGAATTCGTTAGAATCTCTTGACCTTTCTATCAACCATCTTTCAGGGGTGATCCCACAAAGTCTGTCGGCATTGACGTTTCTTAGCCATCTGAATTTGTCACACAATAACTTATCAGGAAGAATTCCAACAGGAAGTCAGCTCCAAACGCTCAATGATCCATCCATATATGCTGCCAATAATGAGCTTTGTGGTATTCCGTTGCAGATCAAGTGCAGCCGTGATGATGTCCTAGAAACTGGAAGAAATGCTGAGGAAGATGAAGACGATGATGGCGATGAGAAGATATTGATTTATGGTGCAACATGTGGTTTCACAACCGGGTTTATGGGAATTGTGGGAGTTCTGTTACTTAAGAAGAGATGGAGACTCGCTTTCTTCAATTTTGTGGGATATTTCATCGGCAAGAAACTGTGAAACTTAAAAGCAAATTACAATGCTTGATCAAACATTCAGATTTCGTTTCATGTCTTAAACGAAGGCTTGAACAAAAATAAAGTGGAGTAGATCGAGCAACTCGTCTAAAAGTTCATGGACCGATAGGACCTTATGAAGCACGTAAGTTTTTTTGTTTTTATTTTGTGGAGATGTTAAATGCTTTTTATGTGGAGTGTGCCTATGTTTTTTTCTTTTTATTCTGTGAAAATTTTAAATTATTTTTATGTGGTGTCAAGTTCGCCTAAGTTTTTTTTTTTTTTTTTTTTTTTTTGAAAATGTTAAATGCTTTTTATGTGGTGTCAAGTTTGCCTAATAAAAAGGTTATGTTTGAGTTTAGCACCGATAAAAAAGACAATTTGACAATTTTCTTGACTTTTTTTTCCCATAGATTTCCTACCGACATGTTTGTAAAAACTTTCCAACGAACATCATTTAGTGATAGATTTTTGAAACAATTTTTTGACAAATTCCGTCATTAATCAGGCGGTAACTAATGCAAATTTAAATGAAAACATTTAAAATCCAAAAAAAACAAATTGCAGAAAATCCGCATGTTTGTAACAACTTGACAACAAATATCACTTAGTGATAGATTTTTCAAACAATTTTTTGACAAATTTCGTCATTAATCAGGCGGTAAATAATGCAGATTTAAATAAAAACATTTAAAATCCTAACTTTACAAAAAAAATGCCGAAAAAACTAATACATAAGTTGACTTGTCATCACAATTGTGCGTCTGAATTTCGATAACAATACCCAACAAACTTACAACTAAAGCCCAAGTCCGTCCACATAGATCTCTACATAAGCCACTATTGAACATCATTTATGTGTTTTGATCAATCTTTTTAAAAACGATTTTTTTGTTGAACTGGTATGGTGATCAGTTTTAGGTTTGACTGGTTTCCGGTTCAACCGATTCGATCATCGGTTCAACCGGTTTATATAATTGGCATCTTTTTCCTATTTTCCTATAGACACATAGACATCCACAATTTTAAACATTACAAATATACATAAATTCAATAAATTCAAGTTGAAGATTAATCAAAATACATTAGAAAACACATAACCGTAACTAAAAATAAAAAATAAATAAATAAAATAAAAAATAAAAAACTAAAGTTTGTTATGAAAATATTCATTTCCATATCTTTTTTATTTAATTTAACCGGTTCGACTGGATATTTGTAAATACCGGTTGGTTCATTAAAGTTCAGAAATAGACATAAAATCGGTGCCAGTTGAACTGATCTCTTATTCGATTCTCGTTCCAACCCAACCGGAATGGCTGGTTCAAACCGGTTTTTAAAACATATTGTACATAGTTAAAAAAAAAGTAAAAAAATATGTTTATCGCATTGTGTGTTTATCTTTCTTTTCACCTGACATTGAAGGCCTGTGTACCATATACATACTTAAAAAAGTACAAAAATATGTATCTAAGTTTTGTTAGTAGACCATGCTTGGAAAAAGCTAGAGGTCCACCGTCACTATGAAAGTAAGTATATTATTGCTTTTAAAACACCTTATCTTAAAATGGCATACCTTATATCAAATTGGGATGTTAACGGGACCAAACGGAAACGGAAATAGTTGCTCCCGTCCCCGCCCTTTAAATCAGTTATTGCCCCCGTTCCCGCTTCCGTCCTAAATCCCCCGTTTACATAGGCCCTGCTCCCATCCCCGAATACATTCATCACCCCCGACCCTTGTTCTTTCTGTTTCATAGGCTTAAAATTGATTTTTTTTGATAAAAAACTTGTTATATTTTGGGCTAAAAAATTATTTTTCATAACTTTAAAAGCTTAAAATCTAGTTTTTAACTATTAAAAAATAAAAATTCAAAATTACAAAACGATAAATCCAACAAACTTACAAATATAAAAAACGAAAAATCTAACATTACAGAACAAGTACGACATGTCAAAAAATATATGACCAATTCACTATAGTATCGTCATATGCTGTGAATTGGAAGAAAAGTCAAGAAACCCTAAAATTAAATAATATATTGTCTATATGTATCTTTATATTAAATATATTTTTTTATATGAATATACATACGTGGCATCCGCAGGAGTACGGGACGGAAATACTCACTCCTGCCCCCAGTCCCAAAAATAAACGGGGTTTAATCTCACTCCCGCCCCCGCGGCCACGCTCAAATTTTTTAAATAACTAATCTCGTATAAAATCAGGGTCCTAAAATTTTTTTGACATCTCTTTATCAAACATACATTCAGATGTTAGAAACATTTTTTTTTATGAAACAGGGTTAAGAGGCTCACTAAACTAGTAGTAAAGGAACATTATTGAGCATCTCCTTCTAGTGTAATAGTATTAAATGCTATTCTCCTTGAAATCATAGATGAAGTTAGAAGTAGATTAGAACTAAATTATATTTGTTGTTCTAAGAAAAAAATGTTATAATATAACAAATTAATAATTAACAACCATCAATTCTTAATGAAAAAACATCATAAATGGTCCCTATGGTTATCTAAAATCTGAAGTTTAGTCCCCATGGTTTAAAAACCTCATAGATGGTCCCTGTGTTTTCAAAATTTTTGATGTTTGGTCCTTTTTGCTAACTCCGTTAAGTTTGTCCGTTAACTAAAGGGTATTTTTGTCATTTCACCACCACATGGACCATTTATGATGTTTTCTTGTAGTTAAAAGAAGGAAAAAATTAAACATAATTAAATATATAAAAGTTCTCTCTCTCTCTCTCTCTCTCTCTCTCTCTCTCTCTCTCTCTCTCTCTCTCTCTCTCTCTCTCTCTCCTACCACTTAGATCATCTTCTTTCTAACACCTTTCAAAACACACACTTAACATTATCAAGAATACATACACAAAATCTCAAGAACATCTCCAACTTGAAAAGATAGTTCATCGCCACCACCATCCATTGCCAACCAACTCCATCTTCTCCACCCTAATCCCCCGTATCTCTTAACTTAGTATGATGCACAATCGATTTTCCGGGTTTTGTCTTTAAGAACAATCGAATTTCTGGGTTTGTTTCTAGAATTGAAATCAATTTCTAAATCTAAAAAAGCTTATGGGTAATGGGTTTTCAAGAACAATCGATTTCTGAAAAATCGATTTCGCATGAGTATTTTCATATCATTTCTAGGTTTATGGATTGAGTTAGAAGAATGGTGGAGGAATAAACCGTTTTGGTTTATCGCAGGTACTAGCGCCCATTTGACTGCTGTTCTTCAAGGATTTCTGAAAGTGGTCATCGGAATCGAAATCTCATTCACATTGAAAGGGTATCAGGCACGATTCTCATTCAACATTTCAAAATTTTAATCGAGCCTAAAATACACACATGTTTCCTCCATCGTCTCCATTCACTCTCTATCACTCTTAGTCAAATACGAAGTTGTAGCCATACCTTCGATGTTGATCTCTTACAGTCTCATCTGCTCCCTACTTTGTCTGTCACTGCTCACAATCGCACCATTTCGTTGACTTTTTACTCCGACAGACAACTGCAGGCGGGAGACGATCTTCTGCTCCTCCGTGCCTTTGACCTCCATCAGTTACTCAGTCACAATAAGCCCGCTTAGAATCTGATTTTTGTTCAGATCAGTTTTACACTTTCGCTTTATTGTTTTTGGTATTCTCTCGTTCCAATGTGGTTGTGTTACTGTGTGTTATTTGCTAGCTGGTTGTGTTTTTGGTCAGTTGGGATCATCGATTTGCTTTGATTTTTTCGATTAGTTTCACTTTCATTTGAATGTGGGTTGTTACAAGGATATTGTTAACAAGAGAGAGAGAGAGAGAGAGAGAGATATTAAATTTAATTATTTTTTTTCTTTTTAAAAAAATAAAAGAAAAGAAAACCTCATAAAAGGTCCCCGGATAGTTAAATGACGGAAATACCCTTCATTTAACGGTATAAAGCTAACAGAGTTAGCAAAAAGGACCAAACATCAAAAGTTTTGAAAACACAGGGACCATCTATGAGGTTTTTAAACCACAGAGACTAAATTCAGATTTTGGATAACCATAAGGACCATTTATGATGTTTTTTCATTCTTAATTAACACATCCTAATAAATATATGAGAAAATGACTAATCTAGCATTTTCTTAATGACTTCTCATTTTTAACCAAAAAATAAGAAATGGCACACAATAGTCTTCAAAACCATAGGTTTTAAAAACCTCTTACTCTTTCATCGGAAACCCACTCTTTCACCACCTACTTCTGCTATGGATGCTTGATATAAATATACTTTTTTAAAGATAAGATATTTCTATCGTGTTAAGGTTTAGTGGAAGTATGTATAGAGTCTTATCATAGATTGTCAATACTTAATAGCAATAAATTTATGTATCAGGATTTGTTGGTCATTAATTATTAATTAATACCAACACTAGCTAGTACATAAACTTTTTTTGATATATTCAAAATGATTAAATGGTACGAGTATTGAACTACACCAACAAATATCACATCAAAAAATACCTTTATTTAATGGTGTGGTTATATTAAATGCTAGAATTAAACAATACCTAAAAGTTTTTTCCATAAACCATCTATAAGTTTTTTCCATATGTCAAGAAGAAGCCTTCAAATATCAAGTTAGTAAATAGTTGATGATCATTTTAATGAACTTTGTTATCATACATGAGCTTATAATATTCATACATACAAGCTTGTGATCCTATTATACATTTAACCTTATAAACACACTTGGGTATTATGACATCACAAAATTTAAGTTTGAATTTGTAAACAGCCAACTTACCGCGAACCACATTGTAGTAGGACCTACAACATAATGTCTCGATGATTTTACGTAGAAATGAGATCCTAGTATTCAGAAGTGCCTTCAGGATACCTTAGAATGCTTGAAAAGTTGATCATCGTCATCAAACAGAAAATCGTTCAAAAATCAGTGAGATCTAATGCCATAAAAAACATTTTTTTTTTCATTTGATCTGCATGGGCGCAGTTTTGATGCAGATAGGACCTGTTATTGCTTACGCTTCGAGGCAGCTGAAGCCTCACGATGCGAATTATCTGACGCATGATTTGGAGTTGGGGGCTGTTGTTTTCGCCCTCAAGATTTGGCATCATTACCTCTATGCGGTTCGTTGTACCATCTATAAGGACAACAAGAGCCTGAGGTATCTCATGGATCAGCCGGATCTGAATATGAGGCAGCGTCGGTGGCTTGATGTGGTGAAGGGCTATGATTGTGACATCCTCTACCATCTGGGGAAGGCCAATGTTGTGGTTGACGGGCTTAGCCGCAAGGCAGCGCCGATCAGGGGTATCTGTATGAGGATGATAGTAGTGACTGCACTGTTGGAGCAGATCTGAGAGGCCCAAGAGGAGGCTATGAAGGAGGAACACCAGAAGAGTGAGCGTATTGTGGGACAGATTTTCTCTGTCGACTATAATAGTCGAGGGTTGTTGACCCTTCACCGTAGGGTGTGGGTCCCCTATCATGGACGCGTGCATCAGATATTGACGGAGGAGGCGCACAAATCCAGGTTTTCTATCCATCCCGAGGCAACGAAGATGTATAGGGATCTTCGTCTTGAATATTGGTGGCCTTGCATGAAGCGGGACGTAGCATGGTATGTGGAGAGGTTCTTGACCTGCAAGAAGGTCAAGGCCGAGCACTAGAGGCTACACGGAAAGATGCAGCTGTTGGATATTCCTATATGGAAATGGGGAGATATTACCATGAACTTCATCACCAAACTTCCCAGGACCGTACAGGGAGTGGGTTCCATACGGGTCATTGTGGATCAGTTGACCAAGAGCGCCCATTTTATACTGATCCATGAGATTATATCGTTCGAGAAGCTGGCTGAAATTTACATTCAAGAGGTAGTGGCTGAATTCTCCTACAATAACAACTACCACGCGAGTATCGATCGTCCTCCCTTTGAGATGTTGTACGCGAGGAAGTGCAAGACCCCGATATGTTAGGGTGAGGTTGGCCAGAGGGTCATGGGGAGCACCGAAGTGGTGCTCAAGATGGCAGAAAGAATTCAGCAGGTCAGGAGCAGGCTTCAGATTGCTTAAAGTCGGTAGAAAATCTATGCCGACAAGTGTCATTTAGACCTGGAGTTTCAGGTCGGGGATATGGTTATCCTGAAGGTTTCGCGTTGGAAAGGCGTCATCCGATTCAGTAAGCGGGGCAAGTTGGGCCCCAGGTACATCTTACCTTTTAGGGTTTTGGCCCTGGTGGGCAAGGTAGCATATCGGCTGTATCTACCAGCGGAACTCAGTAAGATCCACGACACTTTCCACGTCTCCCAGCTGCGAAAGTGTCTAGTGGACGACTCGGTAGTGGTGCCCCTAGAGGATATACAGGTTGATGGCAGCCTGAACTAAATTGAGCGGCCTATAGCGATCCTCGATCGGAAGTCGAAGGATCTGAGGAACAAGAAGGTCGAGCTGGTGAAGGTGCAATGACAGCACCGGAAGGGCTCAAAGTGGACGTGGGAGCCGGTAGACGAGATGATGGAGCATTATCCAAAGCTTTTTCAGGATCGAGCAGCAGACTTTGAGGACGAAGTCTAAGATAAGTGGGGGAGATTTGTAGCACTTGGTTCCTGGTATGTATTTCATTCAAGTAGTATCTATTTTTGGCCAATGACTCTGCGATTTGATGGCCTAACACGTCGAGTAGGAGTGACTTGGACACAAGAGTTTAATGACCTACTCGACGAGTCAGCATCCAGACTTAACGAGTAGGCCCTATCCGGACAAAACCCTAATCTATGGGATTGAGCCCTATTTAAGCACCTCATTCAGCCTCCCTTCGTACATATTGCTCTCAGAACTCTCCATATCAAACCCTAATCGTTTGCGTTAAGATCTAAGGCCTTTATGGTGGTTTTTGGTGACTTTGGAACATAAGGAGGAGAAAGGCTTAAGGAATCAAGAGGAGGCCAGAGGAGTTTGAGTTTGTGAACCATCTACAGTTCTTTAGAGGTATAAAGTTGATGCCTTGCTCTTTCATGTCTTAGATCCCTTTTGGGGGTGATTTAGGGCTTTTAGGAGCCATTCTTGGTGACCAATCATGAGTGCAAGCATGGTTGGGGGCTAAGACTTCAGATCTAAGGTCTTAAAGGGGTTACAACGTAGAAAGGGACTGATTTTGGAGCCTTAAAGAGCCCCATGCATTTTAAGAGTCTCATTTAGGGCCATTTGAGCTCATAGTCCCATGCATGCACGTAAAGTTTGTAACTTTACGTGCTAGATCGATCTGAGAAGCCTAGATCTATCTTTTGGTCAAGTGTTGTACATCAGAAATTGAGAAATGAGACTTGGTCATTCTCAACTCGGCGAGTCGTTCTTGGGACTCGGCGAGTCCATGGCTTGACTCCCTTTTTCTATTATAGTTCGAAAAAACCTAGTGAGTGTTAGAGTGGTCCGGGGGAGTGACCCAACGCATTGGACTTGGCCATAGACCTGGGAATCATGGGACTTGGCGAGTGTATGAGCAGACTCCGTAAGTTCAAGGCAATCTTCTAACTTTCGAAGATGAACTCGACGAGTTGTTCATACAACTCGGTGAGTCAAGGACATGACTTGTTCATAGGATGGGGATGAACTCCACGAGTTGTTCATATAACTCGGCGATTCCGATGAAGGTTCATTCGAGGTTGTTTTAGAAGGAGAACTCATCGAGTCGTTGCTAAACTCGACGAGTAGAAGCATGAAGAAGGAAAAATGAAAGGATAGGGACTCGGCGAGTTGGCGACCCAACTCGGCGAGTCAGGTCAACTGGAAGTTGACTTCGACTTTGACTTAGTTAGGAGTAAATTTTTTATTTTAACCCTAAGAGAAGTCATCAGTGTCTAATTAAGTGTTTTATGGATTTATAGCCGGAGGATCACCGAAGCAGCATTCAGATATCTGCCGATCAGCGTTTCAGCAATCAGCCTTACGAGGTGAGTTACCTTCCAGTAAAAGTGGGTCTAAGGCACCAATGTTGGTCCACCAGTAGGAGTCGTATGTTAGATGATTGTCTTTGTGATATTCATCTAGGTTTGCTATTACCTGATATGTTATGTGCTAGTATGATATGATATTATATGCTAGTAGCAGTAGGGGAGATAATCCCCAAGATTTCCAGTCGATAGAGCCAAAGGGGGTAGTTATACCCAGTCATGCTAGATAGAATACGATTATGTGTTACATGTTATGTGGTAGTAGTAGAGGGGTGAAATAGTCCCAAGTATCCGGTTGAGAGGACCGAAGGGGAGGCCAGCACCCTGATATGCTAAGCAGTATCCGGTCGAGAGGATTGAATGGGATGCCAACACCCTAATATGTTAGGCAGTATCCGGTCGAGAGGACCGAAGGGGTAGGTCGGGCACCCAGATATGTTTGACAGTATATGCATGTTATATGATTGTATGGTATACGGTACGATGGGGGAATTCACTAAGCATCGTGCTTATAGTTTTCAGTTTCGTTTTAGGTACTTCTTTAGCGAAGGGGAAGTAGCTGGCGCGGTAGCTGCACATCATACACACACACGTTAGATTTCTGCATTACGAGATTCTTGGGATTGTACTCTGACATTATTACGTTATGATTTGGTTTTTCAGACATGAGATATTAGATTTATGGAATGATATGTCTTCACTATGTTTTCTTATGGAACTTTTATAAATCATTTAATTAAAAATGAAATTTTTGGACTCGAAAATTGGGATGTTACATTTTCACTGCCACAAGACCAAACAATTGTTTTATTTTCTTCATCCGAGAAGGGGGCCTCTAACAACCTAACATTAGTGGATGATATGGATTTAAGATTTTCATTCGTAGGTTTAGGTCTTAGATACCATCATTCACGAAACTTGTTTTTGAAGAATTGAAAGACCTCGCCTTTATCACATTTTGTTCTATTTTCCATTCACCATTTATTAGCATCCCATTTATTATGTTTTTCCTTTTTTTTATTATTGACAAAGGCGTGAAATAATTTAGAATTTTCATCCCCATCCACAATCCATTTTATTCTAGATTTTTTTGCTTTAAGTCTTGGGCATTATTTTTTTTTCCGTCTTAACAATTTTTTGGAATAGGTTTCTCCTCTTCGGGATTTTATCATTACTATGAACTCTAGACTCAACACTTAAGTCTAGCTCCTGTAAACGATCTTTAATGTTCTTAAGATCAGCTAGTTGCTTAGGGTTATCCAGTCTCCTCCATGCCTTAATCTCATTTTTCAGATGTTCTAACTTAGCCGCCAAATAGGAGTCAGGAGTACCATAACCTCTAAATTCCAATCATGCTTGTGTGACTGTCTCATTAAAACCATCTTTCTGAAACCAAGAGTTGAATTGTTTGAACGGAGGAGGACCAAATTCCACCACTTCAGTAGTCAACACAACAGGACAATGATCTGAGTTTTCTCTAGGTAGAGCAGTGACTATTGAGGAGGGGAAAGCATCGGTGAAGTTTGAACAAAAAAGTATAGGTCTAAATTGCTAAGTTTGAGTTCACCACTACAAAAATAAGTGAATTTGTTCCCGCCCGTTCTATGATCTGTAAGACGAGCTTCGAATATAAATCTATTGAACTTAAAGGTAGATGTAGCTCAAAATTGAGAGTAAACTCTTTCCTCTAGTTTTCTGACGATGCTAAAGTCTCCCATGAAGATCCATATGCCTTGTTTATCTTGCTTGATTTGAACAAGGTCACTTCAAAGTTTCTCTTTGTCTATGACCGACTGTGGACTATATATATATATATATATATATATATATATATATATATATATATATATATATATATATGCTTTTGTTATTTTGTGTGTCAATCCTCACCGGTTCCCAATTGTAATAAGAAAATAATGGGATTATATGGTTTCAAAGGAATGGAATAGAGAATTATCGCAAATACTTACCAACCCACTAGATCTACCATGAGATCCAACACCATCGAAGTCAAAGTTACCATTACCCCAACATCCTTCCACATTAACATCCTCCAAGTTAACCAATTAGGTCTCTTGGATGCAGATAAATGATAAACTATGTTGCTTTTTAAGACATCTTACCCAACTTACTTTATAGTCCTAACCAATACCTCAGTGTCAAGCAATTCATTGGACACCAGCATGCTCACATGATTCACCCTTAATTTCAGCAAGAACTAGGCCATCTACCTCAACATCAAACCCTAATTCACACCTTATGGCTAGTGTTTGGATCTTCTCTTTGGTAGCTGTAGACTCTTTTGGGATTTCTTGAGTTTGTCCTAGCATATGATGACTACCTATGCTATGATTGAGGTATGGAAGAGGAGGGGCACCTAATATGGATTCACCACCAAACAACGGGGGGATAAAGCAGAAATAGGCTTGGTTTTTTTCGAAGGATCTATTATTGAAGGAGATTTGTTGTTTCTCCTTATTTTAAATTTAAACTCATTCGTTGATTTCATATTAGATTCTAGTTGACTCGTAAAACGGATTGTATTATGTTTAATCGTTGAGTCCAAAGGTCTAATCCTAACAGAGAATGAGAAGGGCCCAAAAAAGCCTTCCTGGACTAGGGATTTTAATGGCCCAATTGGCACTGATGCTGGCCCAACATTTAGCACACCAGATTCAAGGATTGGATCAACACATATATCAAAATTATGCTCAATACAGTTTTCATCATTTCCTTGATTCTGTCGACGATGATTCCCTATTGTTCGCCGTTGAGTCCATGTTTTCCCGAGCCGACGGCGACGACGGAGGAGATGGAGGCGGGGATGACACCATCGAAGAAGACGTATCAGAATCTTTTTGTTTTTCTCGCTCACCTGACACACACTTTTGATTGATTTCACCTTCCTACAAGCCATCGTCTTCCCCATTGATATATGTATCTGAAATTCCTTCTTCATTCTCTTTTGATTATCTTTTGTGTTCTGAATGATTCGCATGATCGAACTCGAATGAGTACTAGTATGATGCTATAATGAATATGTAATATGTGTAGGAGACATGTTTAAATGTATGTGTATGTATAATATGTGTATTTATGTATGTAATACCAATCCCCAATGAGTATTTAGTAGTCCTGCAGTTGAGCAACAATACGTAAGTGGTTAATTTGCATTTTTCTATAAATGTTTATATCGTCAAGGGGTATTTAGTAATATAATTTCTATGGTGTTTATCATTTTCTGAATATTGGGTGTTCGACGCGAACAAATCAGAGGCATTGGATGTACACCTCCAACAGTTGTGTCTATGTACGATCAGGAACAACCATTGCACCTGGTTGTGCAAAGGTGCTCTCTTTGTGTAAATGTGCTACTTGGTTATAACTAAAGGTTCTCTTAGTGAGAAGGTGTTTCTATCATGGTTATGACATCACAGGTGCATGGCTGGTAGTCTTGCACATCTCTCAAGGATGAAGGCTCTGAAACTCATGGAGACGTGTGATTAGTTGACACCTTTCAAGTGCATATGGACTGGGCTTAGCCCATTAGGATTTTAAACATGATCCCTAGTTTATAAATATAGATAAAAATTAGTTGTTTATTTTTATTTTTTGTATCTTGAATTTAACGAGTAGGCCGAATCTCTACTGAATTGTACTTGTAATCTCTGTTTGATAACTTGTGAATAAGAATATCCCTCCCACCTGTAGATGTAGGTGACATAAATAAATGTGTGTTAAATGCGACTTGAGCATTTGGAGAATTCACATGGAGCATTTGAGTTAATTGATAAAGGAATAGATCATCTGAGAATGGAATGGATCTTCTGAAAAAGGAATGTATCTGCAGACAAAGGACAAGATATACCAAAGTGAAAAGAGATGCCACAAAGTTAATTGATATTCCACCAAGTGACATGTAATGCCTCTAAGTGACATAATATGCCACCAAGTGACATGATATAACACCAAGTAACTTGATATGCCACAAAGTGACTTTATATGCCACCAAGTGATGTGATATGCCACCAAGTGATAGGATATGACACCAAGTGACAAGATATGCCATTCATGATTAGGATGTGTCATTATAGAGATCATATGCCAACTTGGAGTCTAGATGCACCATTTGAGAAGGAGGGGTGCCAACTTGTAAGAGGATGCGTCATCCCTTGATTAGGATGTGCCATCTTGATGCAAGGATGCACCACTTGGTTCCTTGATATACCAAGGTATCCTTTGATGAGTCGTATGCTAGGAAGTCCTATATAATTCTCAAGATTATCCAAGGATGCCATGAAATTGAATAGGATCAAGGAATACACCATGATGTGACGCCATAATATATGAAGAGCCATTAGTGTTCATGATGCACCGCATGTGCATTATGATGTGCCACTATGGCTCATGATGCTCCATCATGTGTGTGTGTGTTGATGCTCATGGGTTGTATGACATGAATGAATGTTCCAAAAGATGTTGCATAGCAGATTGTGATTAGTTGGCACCTTTCATGGCCCAATTGGCTTGTCCCATAAAGGTTTTAGGTCTGATCCCTCAAGTATAATAGGGATGAATGTTAACTCATTTGAAGTGTATTAAATTATAGAATGATAGGCAAAACTTTGACAAATTGTACTTGTAACCTTTGTTTGAGAACTCTAAAATAAAAACTACTTCCCTCAAAGTCGAGGAAGTAGGTGACCTTCACCGAACCACGTATATAATGTATCTTGTGTGCTTTTAGTTTACTAGTTATCTATTTTACTTCCTAGCATCGTGTGTGTGTATGGTTTTATAAGTTATCTTCTTCACTTCGTAACAAGTGGTATCAGATCTTGGCAAGTGGCATCAAATGTGTTTTGATTTTTAACAAGTATTGTACGATTCATAACAAGTGGTATAGTTGTAGTTTGGTCTATGTTGATTAAAGATGTTGACCCACAAGTTTGATTTTGAGAAATTAAGTTATTCAAGTGACTCCAATTTGTGGAAGGTAGAGATGAGGGTACTCTTGGTTTAACAAGGTTGTGCAACAACATTTGAAGGTGAAACGAAACTGCTAAAGGACATGGCTGACACAGTGAAGGTGGATATTCTAGTAAAAGTGCATAGTGCCATCTTGTCAAGTTTGGCATACGAAGTACTGTGAGAGGTTGTGGATCAACAGGTACTCATGACATACCTCACCAAAAACTCTCAAATTCTCTTCCTGATCATACTCAACTTCTTGTATTTGGTTGCCTTTGCTACCAACATATCTATCCATAACATAAATTATCACATAGATTCACACATTGCATTTTCATTTGTTACCCTACTAACCATCATGAATTTCGATGGCCCAACCTTCACTGCAACAAATTCATCATCTCAAGGCACATCTATTTTTACGAAAACATATTCCCTTACACTTCTATGACTCTAACCTGTAACATCCTAAAAATACAGACCAAAAATTTCATTTTAATTCATCAAGAAAACCAGAGTTATCAAACATCATATAAAAATCATAAGTCCTGTATCTAAAAATATCATAAATATCTGTCAAATATATCAGAGTATAAACATCACAGGCTAAACAAATGATGTGTTCATTGCAATCATCCTGAGCTCTTCCCCTTTATACCGGAAGTACCTGAAACCAAAACTAAAAATTGTAAGCACAAAACATACTGAGTCTCCCAACACTACCACATACCATACATATAACTTGCAACTAGGAGATATGGGCCCCACCCACACTCAATGAGATACGGGCCCCGCCTACACTCAAATAATATGAGATAAGGGCCCTGCCCACACTCAACTACTATGAGATACGTTCCCCGCCCACACTCAGCAACTATGAGATACATGCCCCACCCACACTCAACCATTATGAGATACAGGCCCTGCCCACACTCAGCTGCTCAAAAAAAATACATACAAGTATCACACAAACAACAAATATAACTAAGCATATAAATCTGTACCATATCAACTATCTTCTGTTGGAGCCTTCTTTTGAGGTAATGATTCATTTCTTGAGCTATTATCCATCTAGATCTATCATTTATGGGATTTTTGGGTGTATCTAGTGCTATCTTGAGTTTGGAGGTTAGATCTGAGGTTGCTACCTCAGATCTAGAATAGTGATGATCCAAAAGAGCATAAAGTCCCTGTTCAAGAGCTGTTGATGAAGTCTTTTAGCCCCAAACCTTAGCACAAGAGTGTATTATGCTTAGATCTCCTTGGATTCACATAAAGTTTGCCACTTTATGTGATGGATGGCTTGTATAAGAGTAGATCTATGGATTTGAGACCCTGCATGGCTTAGAAAGCCTCTATATGGGTTAAGAGCTAGTGGTACTCGGCGAGTCACATGGGTGTACTCGGTAAGTTTCGTGAAGATAGGAAGAAACTCGGAGAGTTGGAAGAATAACTCGGCGAATTGGGTTGAATATAGCCTTGGACTCGGCGAGTCTGTTCTTGGACTCGACGAGTCTGGTCTTGAGGTCCTAACATTTTCTGTTTATGCTGAGAATCAGTGAGTCAAGGGATGAATCAATGAGTTGAGTGTGGTTTGACTCAGATTTGTGGGACTCGGCGAGTCTTGGGGCGACTCGGCGAGTTGATTCGTGTTATGGGAGTTTCAGAGCATGGGGACTCGACGAGTCAGCGGGTTGACTCGGCGAGTAGAGTCAGTCAGGAGGGTTGGCTTTGACTGAGGACTTTGACTTTGACCAAGAGTTGACCAGTTGACTTCCAGGGGTATTTTGGTTGTTATTGGTATTTATTGGTTTTGGTGATTCAGTAGTGGAGTTCGTGACGGTATTCGGAGCAGCGTGATCTTGTTCTTCAATCGGCAGTAGCAGGTGAGTCTACTCACTATACTTTACCTAGAGTGGTAATAGAGTTATGTGACAGAGTTATTGTATGCTATCTATGCTATGTGTGGCACTACATTATTTCTATGTGACTTATGTTGTGTGTATATCAGAGTTAGGACCGGAAGGTGCACAGAGCTAGGACCAGAGGATCTACAGAGTTAGGTTTAGAGTTATGTGCCAATGTAATTGTATGCCATTTATTTTCTGAGATTTATTGTGATATGTGATATGCATGATTTTGAGTTATCAGAGTTAGGACCTTTGGTTCCATAGAGTTAGGACCAGAGGGTCCACAAAGAGTTGGGACTGGAGGGTCCCACTGAGACACACAGACCAGAGCGTCAACAGAGTTATAGCGTTGAGTGGCTAATATGTGTTAGAGTGGTATTTTGGGGAACTCACTAAGCTTCGTGCTTATAGTGTTTTGTGTTATGTGTTTCAGGTTTCTTAGGTTCACGGGACGGCACCGGCCCGATTGTACACACTGGGGGAAGCATTTGTTTGAGGATCCTGGTTTATTAATTGATTGAACAAAAGAGTTATTTATTGTAAATTAAACAAATGGGATTTTTATGAAAAGTGTTAAAGAGATAACTATTTTAATTTTCAAAAAAAAATTTTGAAAAATTATGGTGTTACACTATCAAGTTGCTTTGGTGAAGGCAACCGAAAAGGACCATGCACCATCGAGTCAAGTACATACCAAAATAGTTATGGACATAGAAACTAATCCAACAGGAGGCCCCAAACTCATCGATTAGGAATGAGATTCTTTTTGGACGCGGGACTTGAAGTCTATTTGACGAGTTGAGAAGCCTCAACTCGACGAGTAGAGCTGCCAGAGTGAAAGCCTAAATTTTAGGGTTTTCACCCTATTTAACGACCTTAACACTTCATTTTGGCAAAGGAGTGATTCTTTAGTTTTTCATTAAAGGAGTGGAAGCTAGAAGTGCTTCGTGGACGGAAGAAGCTTTGGATCTAGAGGTAGAACTTCATTTCTGGTTCACTTGAGGTATAAAGTGTATACCTTGACTATTCATTTACTAGATCTCTTCATGGAGTAGTTTAGGGCTTTAAGGAGAATAATTTTAAACCATTCATGGATGCAAGCATGTTTTGGAGCCATGACTTCAAATCTGGAGACTTTGAGGGACTCTATGGCATAAAGGTGCCAACTTTATGGCCATGGGAGTCCCATGCAACTTCTGAACCACTTTTTAGGGCTTTTTAAGCTAAATTACCCATGCATGGATGTAAAGTTAGAAACTTTACGTGAGATATCGACCCTAGGGAACCAGATCTATGATTTGAATGAAGTAAGGCCGACTAGAAAATGACTGTATGGATTTAGACTATGGGGGACTCAATGAGTTGTTCATACAACTCGGTGAGTTGGGTTGTGATCCCCCAACCGTATCTGTTACTGAGCAAACTCGTTGAGTCTAGAAGATGACTCGGCGAGTTGGCCATGGTTTGGCTTATGAAGATTGAGGAACTCGTCGAGTGCAAGGAGGGACTCGACGAGTTGTGGGTAAAAGGTTTCGATTATGCTTTGAGGATGAACTCGACATGTAGGATCGAGATTTCAGGGTTTGATGGATTATGGAACTCGACGAGTTGTTGGACTAACTCGGCGAGTTGAGTCAACCAGGATGTTGACTTTGACTTTGAACATTGACTAGAGTTGACCATTAGAGTGGTTATGTGTGTAAAAGGGGTAATTAAAGGAGAAAATTATGTGTAGGAGTTTGAGAAGAGTTGATCCAGGAGCCGAGGACAGTCCAGCTACTTCACTTCATTGAGGTGAGTTACATTCCAGTAGGAGTGGGTCTAAGGCACCAATGTCGGCCCACCAGTATGTGATTATAGATAAGATGATTGTTTTTCTGATAATCATTTGGTATGATACTATTTTTATGCCTTATGTGCTATTATGTTATGATATTATGTGATAGTATTAGGAGGGGTGAAATAGTCCCCGGTTACCGGTTGAAAGAGACCGAAGGGGTAGGCCAGCCCCCAGATATGTTAGGCAGTATCCGATTGAAAGAGACTGAAGGGGTAGGCCAGCACCCATATATGCTAGGTGGTTACCAGTTGAAAGAGACCAAAGGTGTAGGCCAGCATCTAGATACGCTAGGCAGTATCCGGTTGAAAGAGACCGAAGGGGTAGGCCAAC
The DNA here is from genome assembly GCF_051521515.1 of Lactuca serriola. Taxonomy (NCBI): domain Eukaryota; kingdom Viridiplantae; phylum Streptophyta; class Magnoliopsida; order Asterales; family Asteraceae; genus Lactuca; species Lactuca serriola. The sequence continues at coordinate 220,674,174 of NC_136412.1, read as the reverse complement.
ACACATATATGCTAGGCGGTTACCTGTTGAAATAGACCGGAGCGGTAGGTCGGGCACCTAGATATTCCTGACAGTATGTTATTGTATGGAATGTGGTATGATGAGGGAACTCACTAAACTTCATGCTTATGGTTTACAGTTTTGGTTTCAGGTACCTCTTCTTCGATGGGAAAGGAGTCGGCGTGACTACAGCACACCACACACATGATTTTCCGCATATGAGTTTCTTGGGATTTCTACTATGACATTGTTACTATTTTATGACATGCTTTTGAGACACATGATCTATGGTTTTTATGAAATGAAATAATTGATGATGTTTTCTATAAATTGTTTTATGAATCGCTATATCAAAAATGAAATTTTTGGTCATGGTTTTTGGGATGTTACAAGTTGGTATTAGAGCCTTGGATTGAGGGATTCGGACACACCTTCGGGGTGTCTGGACTCACATCGAGGGTTTGAAAGATTTTTCAAGAAAATATTTCACCTAAAATTTAAAAATAAAGAGTTTTGAGAAGGAACAAGGTGTATGATGCATGCAATCGGCCGAGCTCAAGTAAGTTTTCCCCAAGATACTCATACATGTTTGTTATGATATATGATATGATTATGAGAACTGCAAGCTAGATTAGGACTAAGGATCTAGGAAGATGCCTTATGTACATATATATGTGCTTCATGAATTACATGCTAGAACTGATTAGTTAGTGATATGATGGCCTAAATAGGATATGCTTGGTTTGGTTACTCAAAGCCCGAATGTTGCTTGCTTTGTGCTTTAGGGGTTCTAGATATCTTTAATTAACTAGTAAAAGAATATGTTAAGTTACATATTATGCAGATTAAATAATTTTAGAAGGTTAGGTTTATCCATATTTCGCAGCTCTCGTCTGATTCTAACCGTTGTAGGGTACGACCTCTCATTCGAAGAGTTATCTGGTCTTAGTAATATTTAATGGTATTCGCGAGCTAGTTAAGGAGAGATAGCAGGAACTTCTTATGCAACTGATGGCGTAGAGTAGCTCGGAGATTACCTTAGGTTAAGCCTAGGATGAGATTAGCATGAAGAGAGATAGAAGTAGAAAGGACTTGGCGAAGTCATGGCAATCCTTGAGGAAAGTACAGATAGATGTGGAAGGTATTATGGGCCGGTACTACTGAAAATAGAGGATACGTACTTGAGTCAAGGAGGGTTGAGATAGAACCAGGGAACTTGTAGTGTGTGAGACATCTCGAGGTTATGTATGACCCTGTCGATTGTATGCTTTGTTTCCGAATGGTGGTGACACGTCACGGAGCGGGAGGTTCAGGGTTTGGGTCAGGATCAGGATCGGTTTCGAGTTTGGGTTCCAAGCTAGTTGATGATGGATTGAGAGCGTTAATACATCCAAGAATATGAGAGGCATCCTTGAGGAAACCCCGATGATTTTCAGGTTGATCAAGGAGGGAATTGTAACGCACGCAGATCCGGGCTAGTCAATTTAGAGGCAATAAGTGTCGAAAACGACTTTTTGACAAATGATTATTTAGAATAAATAATCTTAACCAAGTTGTAGAATATATCTCAAGGTTTCCGTACATATAAAGAACGCTGAAAGACCCTGTATAGTGGTTTGGTCTAGGCATAATAGTTGATAGTAGTAGATGTGTAGCCAGATTGTTTTTGTCATGAGTTTACGGTCAAGATGTGTTTACGGCCGTAAACTTCTTACGGTCGTAAACACCTTACGGTTGTAAGTCAAGTCTATAAATAGGGCGTTGTGTCAGACTTTATTTGTTGTTGATGCTTTCGTATTCTCCCAAGTTGTATCAGACGTTTTATAGCTTTGAAGCGTATGCAAGCTTGGTTTTTGTTCTATATTTGCTTATTAATTCGTGTTTGCATCTGTGATTATCTTTGATCATTGGTAGATCTGTTTTTCGGGACTTTACAATTGGTATCAGAGCGAAACCAGTGTCAAAGACGTTCAACAGCTGCGTTTTCAACTAAATCGATATTCACAGCAACAAAGAGGGTTTCTTTCCGGTCAAATTCAAAGGTTTTCGAAGTTTACGGCCTGAGCTTACGGCCATAAACTCCTGTTCACAGCCACAAGTTCATCCTTCGAAAATAATTATTTTACACATCATTCGAGTCTTCGAGATCAAATTTTGATCCTGACATTTAATTGAGTTGTTTTTAAAAATAAAATCGAACTTTTATATTTAACTTTCATTGACCGTAAACTCGTTATTCACGAAAAATTGATTTTCTGTTAAACGATAATTACACCATTAATTTTTCGGAGTTTAAATCAAAACGTATCTTTGGACCGTAAACTCAAGTTTATGGCCTAAGGTTTACGGCCAAAAGGTTTACGGCCAGAAGGTTTACGGCTAAGTCAGTTACTACATATTAATTAAAATTAATTCCTGAAATTAATTCCTGAATTAAAAAAATAATAAATAAATTTTTCTCTCTTGACCGTAAACTAGTGTTTACGGCCGTAAAGAGTTTTTACGGCCAGATTTTGTCTTCCAGTTTACGGTCTGAAAATTTACTACAGATAAATTTTTTTATAAAAATGGAAACACAAAATTCAACTCGATACCAAGAACTTGATGTTGTGATGGGAACAACCACGCGCATTCCAAGACTTATGTCCGCTGATGATTTCCCCGAGTGGAAATATAGGATTGAGAAATATATAAGGATGAAGGACTTCAAGATTTGGAAATGTGTTTTAAAGGATCCAGTCATAATCACCACTACAGTTGGAGGGCAGGTGGTCGACAAGAAAATCGAAAACTACACTGATGAAGACTTTGAGAGTGTAGAAGAACAAGAGAAGGCATTGGCCATTTTGACTATGGCTTTATCTCTAGACATTGCTCAAGGATTCAGAGAGTATACTTCTGCTAAAGCACTGTGGGAAGCCCTTATTGAAGTATATGAGGGAAATGAAGACATGCGAGAAAGTCGCCAAGATATGCTGAGGCAACTCTTCAATATGTTTAATTATGTTCCCGGAGAGACTCTCGAAGCTCAACTGCAGCAATTTACGACTCTCAACATAGAGATGACTGTGGCAGGGATCTTCTATACAAAGTCAGAAATTAATAAGAAGCTACTAAATGCTCTCCTAAAATCTTGGGACATGAATGTAGCCGTGATCAAGAAGACTAAGTATCTTAATCGCCTTTCTCTAGCTGAAGTGATGGTTGTCATCAAAGCATGTGATATTGATGACAAGCAGCGAGAAATCAATCATGTGAACTCCTACTCAGCTGCCAATCTTGGCATTTCAACTAATAATGCTCTATCTTCTTTCTCTTATACTCCTGCAGGTTCATCTTCCTCTGCACCGGTCATTCCCTACCCATAAAGCCAGCCTCTTATGTCTACCCAAACTGCTTCATCCTCAAATGTGGCTTCCTCTTCAAAGGGAAAGGAGGGTGATGAAAACCTTGTCTTTGCAGCAGGGCTTGTGAATTGCTACAATGCTCTTGTAGCTGGGGAACTTCCACCTCAATTGTCATTTGCAGATCTTGATCAAATCCATCCGGAGGACGTTGAGGAAATGGACATCACATGGCAAATTGCCATGGCTGTATTTAGGGCAAAACAGTTTGCCAAAAAGACAGGGAAGAATAATTGGGGAATGAGCGCTGACAAGAAGGTTGGATTCAACAAAGGAAAGCTTCGATGTTTCAATTGCCACGAGCCAGGGCATTTTGCACATGATTGCCCACACCCCGATAGAAGGGTTAATGATGATAGAACAATGGTTGCAGTTGGGATCAACCGAAGCAGTAGTCAAGCAAACAATGAGAAGGCTATGGTTGCACAATATTTTGACTGGGATGATCAAATACAAGCTCTAAATTTGTCTGGACCAGAAAATGCTCATCTAGCACAAGTAAGGGATAACACTCCAGCAGGGACTGTAGTAGCTGAAGACAGTATGATGAAGCTACAATTTGGCTTGATGGTATCTTCTTCCCATGAACCTAATTCGTCCAAGGTAAGTCTCCTATCATGCTCTAAGGCTTGTGTAGATTATGTGAAAATTTTACATTATAAAATTGAGACATTAGGCAATGAAGCAGAAAATCTTAGGATTCTTCATGAACTCAATGACAAATTAATAAGAGACGTAGAAGACCTTAGATATGAAGGGTACCGACTTCGAAAAGGACAAAAACCACTTAAAGCTCAACTAGAATAAAAAATTAAAGACTTTAGGAGACTCCAGGAAGACTACAGCAACAAATGTGAAAACTATGATTATGTAGTCAAACAAAATGTTGAGCTAGTAGCTGAAGTTGAATCTTTGAAAGGAAAATTTGAGACCGCCAAACTTGATGTTAGAAAATATGATTTCTCAAGTGTTAAGGTCGTTAAAGGAATCAATCAAAAGGTCTAGGGTATAATCATGTACCTCCTCCTTTCAATCATTCATATGTGTCCAAGCCCTTGTCCAAAAAAGAGATTGCCAATGAATCATTTATGATTTATGGCAAGCCCTTCGATTTTGTTTCGGGAGGATTTATTAATGTTGAAAGTACTAACATTTCTACTTCTCCTGCAGATCAATCCTTGAATCAGTCAAAGCACAAAGTTGAAGGATGTGTTTCTGAAAATAAAATCGAGTCCAAACCTGAAGCTTTCATTTTAAATAAAGACAATTCTTTTTCGAATGTTTTAAGTGACAATATTTCTTGTGGTGTTTTTAATTATTCTGATACAGTAGCTGCTACCTCTGATACAGTTTTGAGTGTTTCTAATATGTCTGATAAATCTTTGAACAGTTTGGTTGACAATTTGAATGTTTGTGATAAAAATGTTGAGACACCACTAGTTTCACAACCCTCAATAAGTATAGCACCCTCACTTGCCTCACAACCTAATAATATTGCTTGTTTCTGTGAGACAAGTAAGGGTGTTTGTAAGGAAAACAAATCTGATAAATGCAGCACAAGTTCTAACAATAACAACCAGATTTGTTTTAATTGTGGTACTAGGGGTCATATTGCTAGAAATTGTCTTAATCGAATGTTTGTGAGTCATAATCTTCCTAGAGGGGAGAGCGAGTTCAGAGGAAGGTCTTTAAATAGAAATTCCTCTAGAAGTCGCTCTCGAAATGATGATTGGGTAGGTGAAAGAAATAGAAAAAGGGATATTTTTCACTGACATAAAAGGTTTTTTAATCACCTTGTCCCAAACAGTCTGCCAAAATGGAGCATAGCCACGCCAAGGTCAAGCTCATCCCAAAGCAGCAGTGGACCTTCAACCAATTCTGGTAGAAGTAACACATGCTTTAAGCAGATTGTTAAACATAAAATGACAAAGTTGATTGAATTTTTCAAAAAACCTAATTATAAATGGAAGCCCAAATCTACTCCCAATACATCATCTGAATCCTCAGAGAAGTTCATGTGCAATAAATCTGAAAAAGCATCGGGATCACCCAGGAAGATCATGACCTGGGTGCCCAAATCTAATTAAACCCGCACATTTTGCAGGGGCAGTTGCGGGGAAATGTCGTCAGACCATGGTTCGTCGACAACGGCTGTTCCCAGCACATGACAGGAGACATCACCCAACTGAACAGCATTCAATCATTTAATGGGGGATATGTCTCTTTTGAGGGTGGAGATGGAGGAAAAATTACAAAAAAGGGCACGGTATCAAATGGAGTTCTGAGTTTTGAAAATGTGAATTTCGCTCCAGAGCTAAAACACAGCCTGCTAAGTGTCTCGCAAATCTGTGACAAGGGCTATTCTATGCATTTCACTGACAAGGAATGCATGATCTTAAAGCCAGGCTTTGTCATCCCTGAAGAATGGATTCTCGTAAAGTCAAAAAGGGATGGAAATGCCTATATTATCGATATGAATAGCAATCTCCCAGAGCAAGTTACTTGTTTGTTCTCAAAGATCTCTGAGCAAACTGCAATGCTGTGGCACCGAAGATTAGGTCACGCTAACGCCAAAAATCTCAATCGTCTTGCAAAGAATGAGATGGTCCGTGGATTGCCTGTCAAAGACTTTATCACGTTTGCGAAATGTGTGTCATGTGCTCAAGGAAAGCATCATCGAAAGCCACATTTTCCGAAGCAAGTTAACTCAATAAGTCAGGTTCTACAACTTCTTCACATGGATTTATTTGGTCCAGTGAACGTGCTAAGCATCAATAGAAGTTCTTACTATTTAGTTGTGATTGATGATTTCTCTCGTTTTACGTGGGTTTTCTTTCTATCCAACAAAGCTGGCGTCACTGAATTGATCAAAAGGTTCATCATACTTATTGAGAATCATACCAATCAAAGGGTGAAGGCCCTTCGTGCCGATAATGGAACAGAATTCAAGAATTCTGTTCTCAATCACTTCTGCGCTGAGAAGGGGATCCTGCGTCAATTTAGTTCAGCTCACACACCTCAACAAAATGGTGTTGCTGAGAGGAGAAACAGAACACTTAAAGATGCTGCAAGGACGATGTTGTGTGATTCCAAGCTTCCTGTTTTCTTTTGGGCAGAGGCAATAAACACTGTCTGTTATGTTCAGAATTGAGTTCTCATCAACAAAACTCAAATGGAAACCCCATATGAAATTTACTATGGTCACAAACCGTCAGTCAGTCATTTTCGAGTATTTGGCTGTCCTTGCACCCTTCTTCACCTAGATACCAACCCAAAGTTCAACACCAAAGCAAATGACTATTACTTTGTGGGGTATGCTATACGCACTGCTTATAGAGTCTATAATAAGAAAACCAAGCAAATTGTGGAATCCTATGATGTGCGTTGGTTAGAAGAGAATGAGACAGACGCTAGAGTGCGCCCGGATTGGTTGTTTGATTATACCTCACTCTTTAAATCCTTAGACATGTACTCAAACAATGTATCTCGATCTGATACGCATAGGAGGGGCATCTCTGAAGATGAAGACGAAGAAGTCGTGTACAAGCCAGTATCCAAATCTTCTGGTTCATCAAAAGGGAAAGCTAAAACTTCCTTTGAGGGAAATACCTATGGCTCTCATAAGGAAGGATCTCCTGCTGCACCTGAGGGGGAGTCTTCTTCAACATTAGTAGGGGAATCATCTTCTACTCCTCAAGAGAGTCCGTTTGTGGTACATGATAGTCCTCAATCAGTCTGTACTGATTCCTCTGATGCTGGGACGACACCTCCTTTATCTATAGAGAAAGAGTTAACTCCAAACGTTGCTTCCGCTGTCTCCTCAACATTCATGGAATTACTCTTTCCTGATCTTATTGCAGATGACTATGTCGCAGAAACATCTGGGACTATCGAACCAGCAAATGAAGGAGGAATCAACATTCACACTCTCCCTGTCACTTTAAAAGATATCAGCCAAGAAATACCCTCAAGAGTTCAACGCGATCATCCGATCGAAAACGTCATCGGCCAGCTAGAGGATGGGGTCAAAACTAGAAGTCAGAGTGGAGACGTTAATACATTTCTGTATTCTTGTTTCATCTCTCAAATCGAGCATAAGAATGTTGAAATGGCTCTAAATGAACCTAGCTGGGTGGATGCAATGCATGAGGAATTGCATCAATTTGAAAAAATCGGTGTTTAGAAGTTAGTTGAGTTACCAAAGGGCAAAAAGTCTCTTGACACACGGTGGGTCTATGGTAACAAGCATATCCAGTAGATGTGCCAACTGGTCAATCTTCTGGCCCTGTTGAACGCATTGCAGTTGTTCCTCCTATGGCTCCTCATATTCAAGAGATAATTCGGAAAAATCAAGAAGATGATACTGAAAAGGGGCAGTTGTTATTCAAGAGAATTGCTACTCAGGGTGCATCGAAAGGAGGACCTTTGATCATTGTGACTGATCTTGAACTTGTTCGATTCAGAGATACTTTCGGGGATCGATCGGGTGTGGCTGCTTGGGGATTTCATGATCCTCTTCGACTTTGGATTAAAATTCGCAAGAGTAGTAACTCAGAGTTATATAAAGATATTCGTGCTTTTAGTTCATTGACGAGAGTTGATCTTACGGAGCAATCACAAGCTCCTTTTATCAATCTATTAAATAATCCTAAAGTTTCGCAATTCAAATTCTTTTTGGATGAGCAAGTCAAGAAGGGTTTTCCAAGGATGCCAACTGCCGAGTCAGTCATTCTGGAACATCCAGATGTGTTTGAAGCTTTTTCTGATAAACCTCTGCAGGTGGTTATGTGGCCACCCACGACTCAACTGAAACAATTTCCCATTGTTCAAGGTTATCAAGATGGATCGCTCGGTTCTATGGAGTGCTGGGTTTATGATGAGAGTACTTGTGGTGCAGTCATTAAGCTCAAGAATGGGTGCATACGGTTGTATGATCGAAGAGACCTACTGCAGTTCAGGAAGTGGGATATTCATTACCTGAGCAATTTTTCAGATCAAAGTGGTTGAAGATATCTATGAGGAGGGAGCCAAGGCATATACCAGGATGGTTGCTGAGATCTTGAGCAAGCAGATGTGGAATGGCGCTATAGGCCAAATGGATGTCATGCTGGTAAAGAAAGGAATGGGGCCGAGCTAGTCCAAACCAAGGGGGAGATTGAAAGACCCTGTATAGTGGTTTGGTCTAGGCATAATAGTTGATAGTAGTAGATGTGTAGCCAAATTGTTTTTGTCATGAGTTTACGGTCAAGATGTGTTTATGGCCGTAAACACCTTACGGTTGTAAGTCAAGTCTATAAATAGGGCGTTGTGTCAGACTTTATTTGTTGTTGATGCTTTCGTATTCTCCCAAGTTGTATCAGACGTTTTATAGCTTTGAAGCGTATGCAAGCTTGGTTTTTGTTCTATATTTGCTTATTAATTCGTGTTTGCATCTGTGATTATCTTTGATCATTGGTAGATCTATTTTTCGGGACTTTACAAACGCCGAAATCCGAGTTATAACGAAGAACTTATGGCCCGTCGAAGTTTTACGGCAAAACCGGCACGGCACCGGGAAGGGTAATTAGTGAACTTACGATAGAGCGAGATTTAGCTTTAGCAATCTAAACAAAAGTCGTAGAATATGTTAAACTAATAGCGTCGACAAAAAGAACGCCCAAATCTGACTTCGTATGAGGAAGTTATGATTTTTCTAAGATTCGGCTTAGCAGTGCACGACCCAAAACTCGAATTTTAGTTCGAGCGGTTTTTGGCTTATGCAACCTAAATGAGAGTTGAAGATCTCATTAATAGGAACTCAACAGTAAAAATATGGACGAAAACCGAGTCCGTATGAAGGAGTTACGAATTCTTCGCGGTTATTTAACAGTCTAAACGCCTCCTATTGTTAAATTTGAGACCGGTCGAGAATTAGCTGATGGAGTCTAAACAAAAGTTGTAGATCTTGAGTTTACCTACGCGTGGATATAAAGAACATTGAAAACAGAGCTCGTATGCGAAAGTTATGATTTTTCTAAGTTTGAAGGCTGATACACGATAGGAGGTGACGTGGCACCACCAGAATTGGACACGTGGCACCACCTGAAGGTTGCCACATGCACCAACTCGGCGAGTAGGTCAGTCAGCACCCCTATAAATAGAGGTGACGGGCATTCACTTCTCTTCACACCTCTCCAACATTCTTTCTCTCTCTATACTCTCTCTCTCTAACCTCCCTTAAGCCCCCTAAAGCCTAGGTAAACCCCCTAGCATCCGAAGGAAGCCCCGAGGCTCCCAGAGTCCCAAGAAAAAGGGTCTTTCGGCTCGGAAATGTTGCTCCAGCGAAGCCCGGTTTTCGAGAAAACCCGTTGTAAGTGAGCTACGCCTACCCTATCTTTAGCATAGCTTATGTTTCAATATAGTAATGTTATTAGGTCTTTAAAATAATTATTTGGGCTATTATTATGAGTTATATTGAGTTTTATTTAACACTTATATAATAATAATAATAGCTAGACTATTAATTAGTCGCGGTTATCGTTAGACTAAACCCTAGTGGTGTTGATACTAGTTTATATCGAAGGAAATTGTTTTGAGAGTATCGAAGCGCTGTCCGAGTGCTAAGTCACCACCTTTCAGGTGAGTGCATGGTCCCTTTCATCTTACACATAGATATGAAGTATTTTATATAAACTACGTGCTATGTGTGCATATTATCTGAATACTTGTTGTCTATGCTGGATGAACGTTTTATACATGTTTTAAATGATTTAAACTGTATACGTATTTTAAATATATGAATATGTTGGGTATGACATGGGTAGATGAATGATGAGAGATAAAAGATAATGTCAGTAAACATTGGCAGCTATAGACTTAGTGCCTAATAAACATCGGAAGCTATGGACTTAGTGCCTATTGGACAAAAACTGGTAGCTATGGACTTAGTACCTGTTACGAACTGGTAGCTATGGACTTAGTACCTGTTAGGAATTGGTAGTTATGGACTTAGTACCTAGTAGATAAAGACTGGTAGCTATAGATTTAGTACCCGATGAATAGACTATAACAACTATGGAATTAGTGCTTTATGAACGAACATTGGCAGCTATGGATTTAGTGCCAGTCCTATAACCCTGGAAGTAAGGGACTTCAGAATAAATGAATGCAGGATAGATGACTCTTAGGATAAATCCTTAAGAGTAAAGAAGATAATGGGGATGGGTAATTGGGTTGATTGTTTGATTGTTTAAACATAATAATTATATTATTGTGGGTTCAAAACCCTATGTACTCACCAAGTTTCCCAACCTGACCCACTCAGTTTATTTATATCACAGGTGTTTATATGAAGTCACATTACACTGAGAGATTAAAGAGATGTAGATCACTAGTGTAAATAAAAGTAAGTTCTGTTTATGCTTATGTTTCTGTATTGACAATGACATCCCAAACGTTTTAAAAGGAATAAAATACGTTTCTTCGAAAAAGTTTTGATAACGTATTTATCGTGTTTTTTTGGGAACAAATTCCGCAACATTTTTATGAAAAAGAAGTACTCTGATTTTTATAAAGCATAAACAAAATCGGTATTTTCTGACCGTGAAAATGGGGATGTCACAGATCATTAAGCTGATGTAGGATCGTCTCAGGGCGCTCAAGAGTGACATGGCATCTAGCCAGACAGGGACACATACACTCTTGTTCAAGGATTTCAAGGGATGTGGTGTGCCAGACTTTCACCGGGTAAAGGACGTCGTTGTGGCCAGAAGATGGATTGCAGACATCGAGTATGCACCATTGAGGGTCGAAGGTCTAGTATGATGTAGGATATTCGAGAGAGAGAGCTAGGGATTGGTGGGTGGCAGATCGTGACTTGCTGGGAGCCCCAGCCATTGAGGCTATGACCTGGTCGGACTTTGTGACCAGGTTTAGGGATGAGTTTTCCTCGATTGTGGAGCTTCAGCAGCTGGCCAGGGAGTTTCTGAATATAAGGCAGACTACTGAGTCGGTAACGGAATTCACCGCCAAGTTTAGGGAGAGGGCCTTACTGATGCCTCCGTACGTGGGGGATAAGGAATGCGGAAGACCCAGTACCACGACATGCTGAGAGCTGACATTCTTAGAAAAGTCAGCTACTCGGCATGCCCGACCTTGGATGAAAGATTGCGAGGGCGACGGAGAGGGAGAGGGAGATTGATATAGAGCACATCAAGAAGAGGAAGGCGGAGACTAAGGTTTCTAGGAGGAAACCTAATGGATTCAACTCAACGTCGAAGGTCCAGCAGGGCTGGGGCCGCTGTGCGAAATGTGGCAAGTCGCATGAGGAAGTTTGCAGATTAAGGGCATCGGGCTGCTATAAGCGCAACAAGACTGGGCACTTTGGTAGGGATTGTACTGCCCCTACCTCCACTTTCTAGAAATCAGCCCCGATTTGCTTTCATTGCAATCAGAAGGGCCATAAAAAGGGCAACTGCCCGAGATTGACAGTAGCAACGCTAGTGGTGGCGCCAGCTCCAACAACGCTGCAAATTATGGATGACCGATGGGGCAAGACAGACGCTCCAGTGGTAAGGAGCCGAACCTTCTAGCTGGCCGCCAAGGAGGCGTGTGCCATAAAAGATGTGGTGACGAGTATGTTTTCTTCTCCCTAACTCTTATTACTTGTTAGTTATGATATTTATGTGCTATGGTTATGTGTTTTGCTTACGATCGTTCCATGTTAACAACATCCCAGTTCTGGTGTTATTTGACTCAGGGGCTACCCGATCATTTGTCTCTCTTTCTCTTAGAAAAAGGTTTTCTAAGTCTTCATGCATGTTAGATTGTCCTTTATAGGTCGAGACTGCTGACGACCGATTTGTCCAGGCATAAGAGGTTTTCAAATACTACGTTTTGACGATGTATGACGAGCGATACCTCATGGATTTGGTTTAAATACCTTTGAAAGGGAACAAGGTTATCAAAGGCATAGACTGGTTAAGCCCTAATGGGGCAGTGATCGACTGCGAGTAGTAGGTTGTTCGGGTCAGGACCCCGGGTGAGGGAGAGTTAGTAATTCAGGGAGAGAGGCCGCAGCGAGGGCCACCTTTGTGTTCAGTAGCGAGGGATAGGCGCTACCTTCAGCAGCGTTGTGCAGGTTATGTCGCCTATGTTTTTGGATACCTAGGAGGTGGGCAAGACGACTATTGGTGATGTTTCAGTAGTGCGAGAGTACTCATATGTGTTCCCAGAGGAGTTTCATGGGATACCTCCGGAAAGACAGGTGGAGTTCCGATTGACCTCGTTCCTTGTGCGGCATTGATAGCCAAGGCACCATATCGGTTGGCTCCTCCCGAGATGTAGGAGTTGTCTACACAGCTGCAGGAGATTTTAGAAAAATGATATATCAGACCGAGCAGTTCACCTTGGGGAGCCCCGATTCTATTTGTGAAGAAGAAGGACAGGTCCCACCGGATGTGTATAGGCTATCGAGAACTAAACAAGGTAACAATGATGAACTGTTACCCACTCCCGAGGATTGATGACCTCTTCGATCAGCTTCAAAGGGCATCTTGGTTTTCCAAGATCGATTTAGATTCAGGATATCATCATATGAGAGTCGGAGATGAGGATGTATACAAGACTACTTTTCAGAGTCGCTACGCTCATTACGAGTTCTTGTTGATGTCCTTCAGGCTCACCAATGCTCATACTGCGTTTATGGACCTCATGAAGTGTGTATGCAGACCGATGTTGGATCGGTCTGTGATTGTCTTTATTATTGACATCATGTTTTACTCCAAGACGGAGGAGAAGCATGAGGAGCACTTACGAGTGATGTTGGATACCCTAAGGAGGGAGAGCTTGTACGCCAAGTTCTCCAAGTGTGAGTTTTGGTTTCACAAGGTGTAGTTTTTGGGGCACCTAGCCAACCAGAACGGGAATTTAGTCGACCCGAACAAAGTGGAGGTCGTGATGAGATGGGAGGTCCCAAAATCACCATCTGAGATTCGGAGTTTCATCAGGTTAGCAGGCTATTACCGGAGATTCATACAGGATTTCTCCAAGATAGCAGTACCCTTGACACAGCTGCCGAAGAAGGCTGTTGTATTTTGCTGGGGCCTGAGCAGCAGACAATGTTCTAGACATTGAGACAAAGGTTGTGCGACGCCCCGATCTTAGCACTACCGGAAGTCGTGGATGACTTTGTAATATATTGTGATGTGTCCATTTCGAGTTTGGGCTTAGTGTTGATGTGGAGGGGACACGTTATCGCCTATGCATCGAGGTAGCTAAAGCCTCACAAGGAAAACTACCCGACGTATGATCTAGAGTTGGGGTGGTTATTTTCGCCCTCAATATTTGGCGACACTAACTCTATGGGGTCCGTTGTACCATTTACATAGATCATAAGAGCTTGAGGTACCTCATGGATCATCCGAACCTGAACATGAGGCAGCGTTGGTGGTTAGATGTGGTAAAGGACAACAACTGTGAAATCCTTTATCACCCGAGAAAGGTCAATGTTGTGGCCAATGCACTTAGCCGCAAGGTATCCCCGATTAGATACATCTGTCTAAGGATGAAAGTAATGACTCCGCTTCTAGAGCAGATCCGAGAGGCCCAACAGGAGGCTATGAAGAAGGAACATCGGAAGAGCGAGCATATTGTGGGTTAGGTTTCCTCCTTCGACTATGATAACTGTGGGTTGTTGACACTCCATCGTAGAGTGTGGGTTCCGTATCATGGAGGTGTACGCCAGGTATTGATGGTGGAGGGGCATAAATCCAGGTTTTCTATCCATCCAGGGTGGCGAAGATGTACATAGATCTTCGTCCTGATTACTGGTGGACCAGCATGAAGCGGGATGTAGCATGGTACGTTGAGAGGTACTTGACATGCAGGAAGGTCAAGGTCAAGCACCAGAGGCCTCACAAAAAGTCGCATCTGTTGGATATCCCTATGTGAAAATGGGAAGATATTACTATGGATTTTAGCACCAAGCTTCCCAGGACCACACGGGAAATGGATTCGATTTGGGTCATTGTGGATCAGTTGACCAATAGTGCTCATTTCATCCTAATTTAGGAGAGCATTTTGGCTAAGAAGCTGGCCAACATCTACATCAGAGAGGTAGTAGCTCAACACAGAGTGCTAGTTCCCGTGATTTCTGACCGAGACGTGTGATTCACTTCCAGATTCTAGAAGAAATTTAATGATGAGTTAGGGACTCGACTGCATTTTAGCACAACTTTTCATCCTCAGACGGATGGTTAGAGTGAGTGGACCATCCAGACCTTGGAGAACATGTTGCGGGCATGTGTTCTAAACTTTGGTGGTAGCTGGGATACCTCCCTTCCCTTGGCAGAGTTTCCCTACAATAATAGCTACTACACGAGTATCGACATCCCTCCCTTCGCGATGTTATATGGGAGGAAGTGCAAAACCCCGATGTGTTGGGGTGTGGTTGGACAGAGGGTCATGGGGAGTACCGAAGTGGTACTCAAGAAGACAAAGAGGATCCAGCAGGTCTGGAGTAGGCTTCAGACTGCTCAGAGTCAGCAAAAGAGCTACGCCAACAGACGCCGATCAGACCTGGAGTTCCAAGTCAGGGATATGGTTCTCCTGAAGGTGTCACCTTGGAAAGGTGTCATCCGGTTCAGTAAGCGGGGCAAGTTAGGCTCCAGGTACATTGGTCCTTTCAGTGTTGCATCTCGGGTAGGCTAGGTGGCGTATAGGCTGGATCTTCCAGCTGAGCTTAGTCAGATCCACAAGACCTTTCATGTCTCCCAGCTGTAGAAGTGCCTGGTTGATGACTCTGCGGTGGTACCTCTAGAGGATATTCAGGTGGATGACAGCCTGAACTACATCGAGAAGCAGGTAGCCATCCTCGTCAGGAAGACGAAGGATCTGAGGAACAAGAACATCAAGTTAGTGAACATGCAATCGTAGCACCGCAAGGGCTCGGAATGGACTTGGGAGCCGGAGGACAAGATGAGGGAGCACTACCCCAAGCTATTCCTAGACGTAACAAACGTCGAGGACGAAGTCTAAAATAAGCGGGGAATATATTTAACGCCTGGTTCCTGGTATGTATTTTGTGACATCCCCAATTTCACGGCCAGAAAAGACCGATTTGTTTATGCTTATAAAATCAGAGTAATCTTTTGATTAAAAGAGTTGCAGAATTTGTCCCCAAAATAAAATATGATAAAATTTATCAAAACGTTTTTCAAAGAGAATGTATTTTCATTAAATAATAAAACCTCGGGATGTCATGTTCGATACAGACCAAAAGCATAAACAATATAAAATAAACCTTACAACAGTTATTTATAACTACTGATCTATAATCCAAAATCTCTCGTCAAGTCCACCAACTTATACTCTTGTGGCATCACCTGTAATGTAAAGAAAACTGAGTGGGTCAGGCTTGGGAGCCTGGTGAGAATATAGGGTTTTCAACCCACAATAATATAATTATTATATGTAATCAACAAACAATCAACCCAATTACCCATCCCCATTATCTTCTTAAGGTTTTACCCTAAGAGCCAACTATCCTTCATTCATTTATTCCTAAGGAATTGGCACGAAATCCATTGCTGCCAAAGTTTATTTCTCAAGTACTAAATCCATAGTTATTAGGTGCTAACTCCATAGTCACCAAGGTTCACTAAACAAGCGCTAACTCCACAGTCGCCAAGGTTTACTCAACGTGCGCTAACTCCATAGTCGCCAAGGTTTACTCAACGTGCGCTAACTCCATAGTCG
Organism: Lactuca serriola; assembly: GCF_051521515.1. Lineage (NCBI taxonomy): Eukaryota > Viridiplantae > Streptophyta > Magnoliopsida > Asterales > Asteraceae > Lactuca > Lactuca serriola. The sequence continues at coordinate 220,658,035 of NC_136412.1, read as the reverse complement.
CCAAGGTTCATCAAATAGGCACGAAGTCACATCGTCGCCAAGGTTTATACAATAGGCGCTAACTCCATAGTCACCAACTATCCCATCTACCCAAGTTCTACTCAACATTTTCGTAGATATAAATACTTACACAGTTTAAATCATTTAACACTTGTATAAAACATCAATTCCACGTCCATCTCAAATAGACAAATAATATATAAACACATAGCACGTATTTCATAGCAAATACTTCATATTTATGCGTTAGAAGAAAGTAACTACACACTCACACATATAAACAACAATATACTTAATACACTGAAACCATACTTGTATTATTATCGTGTTTATGAAAGGTAGTATACACTCACTTGATTAGACGATGCCTGGACAGCACTACGACTTGTAGAAGTAGTATTCTTCGGCAGATCTGGAAGATCTTCACAAAAACCGGACTCCTCACGGGCAGAGCTTGGGCTCAGGAATTGCACTTCTCGGGATCTTCGAGGCCTCGGGACTTGCTTCGGGGCTCGGGAATGATACCGGGGCTTCGGGATAATTCTTGCACGAAAAAAGATGCAAAAACGTGAAAAAAAGAAGAGAAATGAGCAATTGAATCGGCTGCACTCGACTCCCTTTTATAGGGTTTGGATTTGCGATTTACGCGGGGCGTAACCTGGATAAGCCCGGTGACTCACCCCTTGGATAATATCGAAAATTTATATTTAAATTTAATATCGAAAATATTTAATAAACTTCAAAAATTCATATCTTCCTCATACGAACTCCGTTTTCGACGTTCTTTATATGCACGCGTAGGTGAGACTACGATCTACAACTTTCGTTTAGACTCCGTCGGCTAATTTTGATTTTATTTTTATTATTTATTTTTAGTAGGCCGGGACAGGAAAACTCCGTTATAAAATCATAACTTCTTCATCCGACGTCCGTTTTCGCCTATCTTTTTATCGTTTTACTACAATTAATGAGATCTTCAATTCTCATTTAGATTGTTTTGGATAAAAACCGCTCGGTCTCAAATCGAGTATTCGGGTTGCATACCGCTAAGTCGAAACTTCGAAAAATCATAACTTCCTCATACGAAGTCAGATTTGGGCGTTCTTTTTATGCACGCTCATGGTTTAACGTGTTCTACAACTTTCATTTGGATTGCTAAGGCTAAATATCGCCCTAACGTAAATTCACTTTTTACATTACGCTGTGTCACGCCGGTTCTATCGCGAAACTTCGAAAGGTCATAACTTCTTCGTTATAACTCGGATTTTGGTGTTCTTTATATGTACGGAATCCTTGTAACATATACTACAACTTAGTTAAGATTATTCATTCTAAATAATCTTTTATCAATAAGTCATTTTTGACGCTTATCGCCTCTAAATTGACTAGCCCTGATCTACGGGCGTTACAATTATCTCCCCCTTAGGATGATTACGTCCCGGAATCATCAACGAAACAGTCCTTATGACAAATTTCCATCCTTATTAATAACCGTGATGCTCAATCTTTCATCTTCTTTTCATACTATGTTGGACTTTCAATCGTAACCTTCAAGTTACAAAATAAATCCTTATTGTGGACTCTTTCTTCTTCTTAGGATAAATACATTCATTTATCTATTGTAACTAACCAATGGGTCATGTCCCAATGACCTCTCGTCATAGTCGGACTCAATTGATATGACCACTAGGGTCGAAATAACAACTATCTTACTAGTCATTACCAAAACAATGGTAATGACATACTTGAATAAAACGGAATCAATTACTAGCTTCTTGGTAACTTTGCGACTTCCCATGATGCAAGCGTGACTCCTGTGCTTCCGGTAGTATATATCCCTACTACTATTCACACCTACTCATACTCATCCCAAGTATTGTCTCGCAGTTAACCAAGTCACCATACCTAAATTATATAATCATTCAACACATCAGATAACAAAACCAGGGTTTATATTAATTCTTGAAACGATTACACAAAAGTTCAAGTTCACCCTATACTATGCCTCTAGCAGGTTATGCTTCCTAATACAGACTTTATATATTAATATGAAGTCCTCATCTTTTAATCCTCCAATCCTTTTCTGCTTTGTCGAGGAACATGTGGAATGCCCTTGGCTGTGGCGGTGCGTTTTTCTTTGGGCAGTCTTTAGAAATATGACCTTCTTCGTTACACCTATAGCACACCTTCTTGATAGATGCGCACTTGTTGGCGTAGTGCCCTGTCTTCCCACATTTGTAGCAAGTCATTTCCTCGCTACATTTCCCGAAGTGTTTTTTCTTACACTTCTCACACCACTTAGCTTCATCTCTTCCCCCAGATTTCGAGAATTTGCTTTCTTTGTCGATTATTGAAGATCCTTCACGCTTCCTTTTCTCTCCAACTTCAGCTCTTTCCAGACCCTTTTCTTTTATTTGGGTCTCAACATTCTTGGCTGCCTAGATGGCGGCTTTCAGAGTGGTTGCTTGCTTGACTATCGGACCAAAGTCCGCAGGTAATCCATTGGCAAAATTGTTGACCTTGGAAAGTTCAGTTGGAAATAGGTATGGAATAAGCTTCATCTTCTCCGTAAAGCTTGTAGCGTATTCAGTAACGCTCAATTTTCCCTTCTTTAGATTCTGGAACTCATTGTTGATTTCCAGAAGATCCTGCTCAGAGCAGTATTGCATTTTTATTTGCTCCACGAAGTCTTCCCAAGACATCTTGCTAGCTTCCCTCTTGGGCATTGAACCGGCCAGTAACTTCCGCAAGCTCAGTACTCCAGATTTTAACAGAAGGATTGCAAGAGTGGTCTTCTGTCTGTTGCTACACTCGCAACTTTTGAACATTATCTCCATCTTGGAGATCCAGTCCATGACTTGCACCGGTGTCAGGCTCCCAAAAAGACACGGTGGTTTGGATGCCATGAAATCCTTGTACTTGCATCCACGTCCGTCATTTCCTCCATCATGGTTGTTTTGGCGAACTATTGGTGGGTTGACTTGACCAACGGTCCCACTATAGTTTCCTCCTTCAGAATGCCCTCCATTTACTTCGGGCTCTTCAACTTGAATTGACAATTCTTTGCGATTCTGCCTAATCAGACGTCTGGTTTCTTCCATCTGATGATCCAGCATTGCTTGGATCATCACTTGAACTCCGGCCATTATCATTGGTTCAGGCGCTGCCGCTACAACAGGTATTTGTTCAATCACTGGTACTTGATTCCTGTTTTCATCAGCATTTCCAACTCCACTCCTCGTTCTCACCATTTTTGATTTGTACACCGAATATGGTGAAATTAGATCCTTATTCACGATAGATATTCAAATCATCCTTATCACTCCAAAACGTTTAAGTGCAAGTTCTAATATCGTAGACATACGCTTAGAATCCTAAAAACATAAGATTTCCAGATCCGGTCGGCAACAGACCATAGATCCGAACAAATAATGTCATATATGGCAAACATATAACAATTAGCACATAATAGCATTTTAGGCAATTTTCCTAAAATATACTAGTGCTCGTGTCTTAAAATATGGTAGACACTCATCTCACAATCATCTCTTAGCATTCTAAGTTTAAGTCTAGAAATCCTACAAATTCCTAGTTCGCTTAAACTAATGCTCTGATACCAACTGTGACATCCCCAATTTCACGGCCAGAAAAGACCGATTTGTTTATGCTTCGTTTTTATTAAATCAGAGTAATCTTTTGATTAAAAGGGTTGTGGAATTTGTTCCCAAAATAAAATATGATAAAATTTATCAAAACGTTTCTCAAAGAGAATGTATTTTCATTAAATAATAAAACCTCGGGATGTCATGTTCGATACAGACCAAAAGCATAAACAATATAAAATAAACCTTACAACAGTTATTTATAACTACTGATCTATAATCCAAAATCTCTCGTCAAGTCCACCAACTTATACTCTTGTGCCATCACCTGTAATGTAAAGAAAACTGAGTGGGTCAGGCTTGGGAGCCTGGTGAGAATATAGGGTTTTCAACCCACAATAATATAATTATTATATGTAATCAGCAAACAATCAACCCAATTACCCATCCCCATTATCTTCTTAAGGTTTTACCCTAAGAGCCAACTATCCTTCATTCATTTATTCCTAAGGAATTGGCACGAAATCCATTGCTGCCAAAGTTTATTTGTCTTGTACTAAATCCATAGTTATCAGGCGCTAACTGCATAGTCACCAAGGTTCACTGAACAAGCGCTAACTCCATAGTCGCCAAGGTTTACTCAACGTGCGCTAACTCCATAGTCGCCAAGGTTTACTCAACGTGCGCTAACTCCATAGTCGCCAAGGTTCATCAAATAGGCACGAAGTCACATCGTCGCCAAGGTTTATACAATAGGCGCTAACTCCATAGTCACCAACTATCCCATCTACCCAAGTTCTACTCAACATTTTCGTAGATATAAATACTTACACAGTTTAAATCATTTAACACTTGTATAAAACATCAATTCCACGTCCATCTCAAATAGACAAATAATATATAAACACATAACACGTATTTCATAGCAAATACTTCATATTTATGCGTTAGAAGAAAGTAACTACACACTCACACATATAAACAACAATATACTTAATACACTGAAACCATACTTGTATTATTATCGTGTTTATGAAAGGTAGTATACACTCACTTGATTAGACGATGCCTGGACAGCACTACGACTTGTAGAAGTAGTATTCTTCGGCAGATCTGGAAGATCTTCACAAAAACCGGACTCCTCACGGGCAGAGCTTGGGCTCAGGAATTGCACTTCTCGGGATCTTCGAGGCCTCGGGACTTGCTTCGGGGCTCGGGAATGATACCGGGGCTTCGGGATAATTCTTGCACGAAAAACGATGCAAAAACGCGAAAAAAAGAAGAGAAATGAGCAATTGAATCGGCTGCACTCGACTCCCTTTTATAGGGTTTGGATTTGCGATTTACGCGGGGCGTAATCTTAGGTTACGCGGGGCGTAACCTGGATAAGCCCGGTGACTCCCCCCTTGGATAATATCGAAAATTTATATTTAAATTTAATATCGAAAATATTTAATAAACTTCAAAAATTCATATCTTCCTCATATGAACTCCGTTTTCGAAGTTCTTTTTATCCACTCGTAGGTGAGACTACGATCTACAACTTTCGTTTAGACTCCGTCGGCTAATTTTGAATTTATTTTTATTATTTATTTTTAGTAGGCCGGGATAGGAAAACTCCGTTATAAAATCATAACTTCTTCATCCGACGTCCGTTTTCGCCTATGTTTTTATCGTTTTACTAAAATTAATTAGATCTTCAATTCTCATTTAGATTGTTTTGGATAAAAACCGCTCGGTCTCAAAGCGAGTATTCGGGCTGCATACCGCTAAGTCGAAACTTCGAAAAATCATAACTTCCTCATACGAAGTCAGATTTGGGCGTTCTTTTTATGCACGTTCATGGTTTAACGTATTCTACAACTTTCATTTGGATTGATAAGGCTAAATATCGCCCTAACGTAAATTCACTTTTTACGTCACGTTGTGTCGTGCCGGTTCTGTCGCGAAACTTCGACAGGTCATAACTTCTTCGTTATAACTCGGATTTCGGTGTTCTTTATATGTACGGAATCCTTGTAACATATACTAAAACTTAGTTAAGATTATTCATTCTAAATAATCTTTTATCAAAAAGTCATTTTTGACGCTTATCGTCTCTAAATTGACTAGCCCTGATCTACGAGCGTTACATATTTTAATAGTAATTATTCACTTTTGCAAAGGGACTCGATGAGTTAGAGGCCCCAAACTCGACGAGTAAGAATGGGATTCTTTTTGGATGCGGTACTTGAAGTCGACTCAACGAGTTGAGAAGCCTCGACTCAACGAGTAGAGCTGCCCGAGTGAAACCCTAATTTTCAGGGTTTGCACCCTATTGAAGAACCTTAACACTTCATTGTGGCCTCCCTCATTGCCTCCCTTAGTGAAGCAAAAACCTTAATTCATGATCTTGAGCTTTGTGAGTGTGTGTGAGTGAAAAATGAGTGATTTTTTTATTTTTCCTTGAAGGAAGGGAAGCTAGAAGTGCTTGGTGGAAGGAAGAAGCTTTGGATCCAGAGGTAGAATTTCATTTCCGGTTCACTTGAGGTATAAAGTCAATAACTTGACTATTTATTTACTAGATCTCTTCATGGAGTAGTTTAGGGCTTTAAGGAGCATGATTTGGAACCATCCATGGATGCAACCATGTTTTGGAGCCATGACTTCAGATATAGAGCCTTTGAGGGACTCCATGGCATAAAGGTGACAACTTTATGGCCATGGGAGTCCCATGCAACTTGTGAACTACTTTTTAGGGATTTTGAGATAAATAACCCATGCATGGACGTAAAGTTAGAAACTTTACGTGAGATATCGACCCTAGGGAACCAGATCTATGATTTGAATGCAGTAAGTCGAACTAGAAATGACTGTATAGTTAGACTATGGGGGACTCAACGAGTTGTTCATACAACTCGGCGAGTTGGGTCGTGGTCCCCAAACTTTTTCTGTTACTAAGCAAACTCGTTGAGTCTAGAAGATGATTCAACGAGTTGACCATGGTTTGGGTTATGAAGATCCATGAACGACATCAACTTATCTTCCTAACATGAATCATGGACGACATCAGCCATATCTCACCCTCTGCCTTCAAAGTAGGGAAATAGAAAATGGGAATCCATGGGTTCTTTACTTATAATAGCAATGCCATTCTAATCCGTTAACTGTAATAAAAATGTAATAAAATCATTTCAAATATTTTAGATGACAAGGAAAATACACAAAATTAACGTAATATAAGTTACTTTGATCCAAATTACTTGTTCGTCACGACCCTCAAACATACATATATATATAAACTTATAGTAAAATTATTATTTTTTTAATAAAAGAATGGAAAAGTCAAAAATTAATAATAAAAAATAAGAAATCATTAAAAATAGAGAATTAAAACTAAAGTAATTTATTTATTATTCTCTTTTATTTCCCTCCAAAACAATTTTTACCATTTATTTTCCCACTTGAATTTCCATCTTATTTCTTTGCATATTCATTTTCCTTCATATATCCCTCCAATTTCATTCCATATTTGTTTTCCCTTCGATTCTCCCTCCAATTTATTGGATTACTCATTTCCCGTCAACATTAAAACAATTACAAAAAATTTTTTGTCTCTGTTTCGACATAATACTCGACTACTAGTTGATGTATCCATAAATGCTTTCATCCCCTCCCACCATCATCGAAGCCTCACCTTTCAGGGAGCCTTGACACTGCAAGCCACATCTGTTCTCCAACACCATCACTATTTCTCCACTCCTTTACCGTCGAAGTAATCCAGTTCCCTTGGGGTGTCACTATTTTCCTGTGTGTATTAATGGAAGAACAAATAGAAATAAGTAGATAATCATAGGACTCAATGGCAATTATCTTTCAATCTATTTTATTAATATACATAAAGCACGTGTTTCTAGCTAGGCTTAGTAATCAAACATATAACCTTTGTGGACAAGTCATGTCTTCATCCTGTGAATGAATAAGACAAGCTTATTCATATATTTTGTGTTTATGTGTTTTATATGATATAAATATATATATATTATATAATAAAATAAATAAGATAAAAAATACACGTCAAAAATAAAAGGTCACTTAGGGAAAATAATCTCAATCTACCTATAGTATTCGTAAATAGGATCTCGTATATCTAGAATGCCTTAATCCGACTTAGAACAAAGAAGTTAGGAAGCGCCAAAGTCTCACAATAAAACCAAAACAACTATAGATAGTGTAAAAAGTGAATCTGGGTTAGATTGCTTTTTAGGTTAAGAAGTCTAAACGAAATTCATAGATATCATAAAACAGAATTCGTGCGTATAGGTATCGTCTAAATCTGACTTCGCTTGAGGAAGTTATGATTTTTCTAAAATTCGGCACAGTAGTATGTGCACCGATATCGAATTTTAGATCGATAGATTTTTAGCCTAAACAATCTAAACGAGAGTTGAAGATCTCGTTTTTAGGATGCCAACGATATAAAAACCATCAAAAACGTACGACGGATGTGAGAGTTATGCATTTTATACAGGCTTCAATAGGCTAATCCTGTGTAAATAAAATTAATTAAAAAGTAGTCGATGGAGTTTAAAAGGGAGTTGTAGATCTCATCGACAACTTTCCGTGGATATAAAGAACGTCAGAAACGAAGCTCGTATAAAATAGTTACGCAATTTTGAAAATATGAAGAAAAAAAACGTCACGCTCATGCGCGAAGTCAGCCGCGTAGCCCACCCAGATTGTGCCACGTGTCAGCAGTGGATCAATGTCACCCTGATGTGCGACACGACTCCTGTTTCATAACGTGCAAGACTCCAAACTCACCTATAAATACCAGCTCATTCTTTCAAACCTCCTCACACCCTGATGTACGACGCGACGCCTGTTTCGATAGTTAGCCAATTTTTCATCATTCTAGCATGCGGCGAAGCCCTATGGCACCCTCAAGTGATCAACTTGCCATACTCTTCATGTAGGAAGGACCTATGTTAGTATAACCCATGGACGTAAATGAAATGGAAAGCCATATTCATCAAAATCTGTTAACATTGTTTTCCTTATATGACTTACACTAGCCAAGGACTCCCCTAGCAGGTGTAATCAAACAATTGCTTAGACAGTTCATCCGGTAATGTGATTCTTCCAAATGATTGTCAAATTAGGATATGTGCGGATCGGATGGGATTGGGTGGATGTTCTTTGGACAGGTTATATATTTACACCTGAGATATGTCTTGCAGGAATGATATTTTATCATTAAAATGTTATGGGCTCTAAAGCCCTACGTATCTCATCAGGTTTCCCAAACTTGACCTACTCATTTTATTGCATCACAGGTAGTGGAGCTAAAGGTTAAAATTGGCTAGTTAGGATGCTGAGTGGAATCAAGGATAGTCTTGCATTAGTTATTTTAGGACCTTTTTATTTACACTATAACGTATGTTCGAATATAAACAAATGATATCCCAAAGGATTTAATAAAATAACTTTTGTTATATCAAAATTGTTTTTTTAACTGGGAACTTCCGTATTTCAATACTTCAAAGCGGAAAGAAAATTTTAAATTGGTTCTGAAAAATGAGGGATGTCGTAGTTGGTATCAGGGCATTAGTTTAAGCAAACTAGGAATATAGGAAAATTCTATACTTAAACATTGATACTAAGTATGATTAGTAAGTGGTGTGATAGATGTCTTAGTTTCTTTAGACACTTGCCTGAGGACACTATAGGAAGATGCCTTAACTACATGCTAAATATATGTGGTAGATAGTCTATCTTCTTTATCCTAAAAATCTCACCTCTAAGACTTTAGTACTCGAACGCCATGGCCATCACAAGGAGCGGTAGAGCCGTCATGAACAAAGGAGGTCCAACACCTCAAAACGTCGGAGTAGCTGTTGTGCAAATCCCGATGAATGAAGCTCGGGCGATGATGCAATAAATGCTCAATCAGCAGCAACACGAGTTTAGGGAGTTATTAGATCAAGATCTAGTTAATATAATAGGAAGAACGCCCATAGTCAACGAGTCGGTAGTTTTCAAACAAGTCATCAATAGACCAATTCCTGCACATGCTACGATGGTCCAAGAAGGAAATAACGAAGAATCAAAGAGTTATCAGGGACCAAAGCAGCCTGAAGTTCAAAGAAATGATGAACCCAAAGGCTACTACATGCATACGGATTTTATGATTTTCAATTCGTCATCATTTAATGGGAAGGAAGATCCCATAGGAGTCATGGATTGGATGTCAGAGATGGAGTTGGCTTTCCTGACGTGTGGATGCACAGGAAAGTTAGAAAGCTACAAACCACCTACGCTGCAAGGAAGTTCAAGGGTATGATGATGCATTGGTGGAACTCGTTGAGGAAGATTTTGAGCCCCAATAAACTGTTACATCTGACCTACGACAAATTCTTGACCAATTTCAAGAGGGAGTTTTGTTCAACTGAGAAAATGCTGGAATTGGATAATCAATTCCTGCCTTTGACAAAAAGAAGCATGTTAGTGGACAAGTACACCAATTCTTTCATTGATAAAATGGAGTTCGCCCTACGACTCGTTCTAGATGAACTAACCAAGATTGATCGGTATGCCAAGGTGCTACTGTAGGAGTACACTATACCAGTAAAGCATGCTCCTACCTTCGAAGTGGTCGCCTGGGCTGCAAAGTCTGTTGAACGAAAGATTAAGAAGAGAGTTACCGACATAATTAAGGTCGGACAGAAGAGGAAGGTTGAGGGAAGTAACAACAACAACTGCATGAAGAAGAATTTTACAAAAACAAATGACAAATATGGAAGCAACCAAGAAGGGAATTGGTGCCACTAGTGCAGGAAGAAGCATTTCGGCGACTGTGTTATTTTCTTCAAGTGTAAGAAGCTAGGGCATATTTCCACAACTTGCCCTGTGAAAGGAAAATTTTATTTTAAGTATGGAGATGAGGGCCCCATGAATGTGGTGTACCCGAAAGTAGAGAAGGTGATCCGGAGGATCTTGCCACCAAATCCCAAGGGTCGGAGCTACCAAATGACCCTCAACAAGGCTAAAGAAGAAACCAATGTTGCTTCAGATACATTCTTAGTTAATCAAATTCCTATAAAGATATTATTTGATTCAGGAGCATATCATTTATTTATATTGCTTGAATTTGGTCGGAAACTTAGACTATCACCGCTTAGACTAAGTACCCCTATCTTAGTAGAAATAGTTGGTGGTTGGAATATACCTGTTAGAAATAGTTTAGAGGCCATAAATATAGACTTAGATGGGAATGAATCCCGTCGAGAGCTTTTACTTGTTGAGTTAAGTGAGTTCGATGTCATTCTTGGCATGGATTGGTTAGGAGGGAACCTCGCTGACATCTGTGTGGATAAAAGATGGTGCGCATCATCCCACTTGGAAAAAAGCCATTCGTCACTTACAGAGATAAGAGCACAGTGAAGTCTAGAATCATCCTGATGATGAAGGCCAGAAGATGCTTATCGAAGGGATGTTCGACATTCCTAGCATACATAATCGACACGAAGAAGGAAAAAATGGCAATGATTGATATACATGTGCTATGAGACTTTCCTAAGGTATTGCTAGATCAATTACTAGGATTACCATCAGAGGTAGAATTCAAAATCGACTTGCTGCTAGGCACGACGCCAAGTGAGAAGGCGTTGTATCGTTCAACGCCGACAAAGATGAAAGAGTTAATTACACAATTCCAAGAGTTATTGTAAAAAGGTTTTATAAGACCTAGTTCATCACCCTGGTGAGCTCCAGTACTATTCATAAAGAAGAAGTACGGTACTATAAGAATGTGTATCGACTATCGGGAGCTAAACAAAGTTATGATCAAGAATAAGTATCCTTTACATAGGATAGATGATTTGTTTGATTAATTGAAGGGCGCAACCGTTTTATCCAAAATTGATCTCATATCAGCTTATCACCATTTAAGGATTAGGGAGCAAGATGTCGAGAAGACAACCTTTAGAACTTGATATGGACACTGTGAATTCCTCGTTATGTCATTCAAAAAAAAGAAATGCTCCAGTAGCTTTCATGGATCTAATGCATCGAGTTTGTAAACCTTTTCTCAATAAATCAGTAATAGTGTTCATAAATGACATCTTGATTTACTCCAAAAACAATCAAGATCATGGAAAACATCTCCACAAAGTATCGGAAGTCCTCAAGAGGGATAATATTATGCAATGTTCTCTAAGTGCGACTTTGGATACAGGAGATTCAGTTCTTGGGTCATGTAGTTCATGAGGAAGACCTTATGGGTGACCCAACAAAAATATAGGATGTTTTGAAGTGGGAGATACCAAAAGGCCCAATCGAAATTCATAGTTTTCTAGGATTGGCAGACTAATATCAAAGATTCATCCAAAATTTCTCTTCTATTGTGACTCCATTGACAACACTGACCAAAAAGGGAGTTGTCTATACTTCGAGTGAGAAGTAAGAAAGAGCTTGTGAATTGAAGAAGAAATTGTGTGAGGCACCAATCCTCATCCTACTAGAAGGAACTAAAGATTTCGTAGTTTTCAGTGACACTTATAAGATTGGATTGGGATGTATCCTTACCCAAAGGGACAAAGTGGTAGCTTATGCCTCAAGAAAACTAAATCCCCACGAGTAGAATTATTCGACTCATGATCTAGATCTTACAGTAGTGGTTTTTTCCCTAATGATATGGAGGCATTATCTTTACTAAACCAAATTCAATCTCTATATGGAACATAAGAGTCTCCAATATTTCTTTGCTCGGAAGGAGTTGAATATGAGACAAAGGCGATGGATGGAGCTACTAAAGGATGACGATTGTGAGATACTTTATTACCTGGGTAAAGCAAATATCATAGCCAATGCACTGAGTAGCGAGGTTATTTATGAAGGAAAGAGAGCTAGATCGTTGAAGATTGAAGTAATCTCAACGATTATAGAGAAGATAAAAGAAGCTCAAACAACGGCTCTAGCTGAGAGTGATCTGAAGGAGGAACGTCTAGACAACACATTCATGTTTGAAGAAGATAAACAAGGGTTGAAGACGTTCAAGAATCAAATTTGGGTGCCAAAGATTTGTGGGATACGAGATATTCTCATGGAAGAATCTCATAAGACAATGTATTGTATACACCCAGACAACACCAAAATGTACTTAGACTTGTAGCCCTATTATTGGTGGTCAACAATGAAGGTCGACATAGAAACTTATGTAGTGGAATGTGTAACTTGTGCAAGAGTCAAGGCACAACATAAGAAGCCATATGGGAGTCTGGAACACTTACCAGCACCAATGGGGAAATTGGATGATGTTACCATGGATTTCATAACAAAGTTTCCGAAGACAAAGAGAGGTCACGACATGATATGGGTTGTAGTAGACTGACTTATCAAGAGTGCACATTTCATAGCCGCACGATAGAATTGTTCTATGTAGAAGTTGGCAGAGACCTATGTAAGGGAAATCATAAGGATGAACGGGGTGCGCTTATCTATCGTGTCAGATAGGGATAGTAGATTCACCTCTGCATTTTGTAAAATTCTGCAGGAGGAGATAAGCACAAAACTGTGTTTGAGTATTGCCTATCATCTGCAAACAGACGGACAAAGTGAGAGAACTATCCAAACCTTGGAGGACATGTTGCGGGCATGCGCCTTAGAGTTTCCGGGTATTTGGGATGACCATCTATCCTTAGTGGAATTTGCATACAACAACAGTTATCACTCAAGCATCAAAATGCCTCCCTACAAAGCACTATATGGAAGGAAGTGTTGAATGACGTCGTGCTGTCTAGAAGCGAGAAAGAAGCATTTTGCGGGTTTGGATATAGTACATCAAACCGCCAAGAAGCTTAAAGCCATTAGGAAAAGGATGTTAGCTACCCAAAGTCATTAAAAAAGCTACGTAGATAAGAAACGACAACGGATAACATATGATGTGGATGATCAAGTGTTACTTAAAGTCTTGCTGTGGGAGGGACTTATTAGATTCAGAAAACATGCGACATTGAGTCCTTGTTTCATAGGACCATTCAAGGTACTTCAAACGATAGGGAAGAGATCTTACAAGCTTAAATTGCCCACCGGACGGGAAGTATCCAAAATACCTTTCATGTTTGTTATTTGAGTAAGTACTCGAGAAAAGAAGTGGATATGCTTCCATTTTCAGAGTTAAGGATCGACGAAGATAGGCAGCTGGTTGAAGAGCCTATAGAAATCATCGACCATAAGACAAAGAAGTTACGTCGTAAGATGATTGTCATAGTGCTAGTGCGATGGACAGACGCAACAGGGTCAAATCTCACTAGGGAAACAGAAAGTGACATGAAGAGTCTCTATCCAGATCTGTTTGTTGGCGCATGATTCCAGGGCTGAATCATCCTAAGAGGAAGAGAATTGTAACACCCGCGTTTCCAACTAGGCTTAGTAATCAAACATGTAACCTTTGTGGTCGATTCATCTTGTGAATGAATAAGACAAGATTATTGATATATTTTGTGCTTATGTGTTTTATATGATATAAAGATATATTATATAATAAAATAAATAAGATTAAAAACACACGTAAAAAATAAAAAAAACCACTTAGGGAAAATAATCTCTACCTAGTTATAGTATTCGTAATTAGGATCCCATACATATCTAGAACACCTTAATTTGACTTAGAACGAAGAAGTTAGGAAGCGCCAAAGTCTCGTGATAAAACCGACACAACTACGAATAGCATAAAAAGTGCCGGCAGCGCAATGGATATTACAAGTGCCAAATTACAAGACTACAGACCATGGTGTGGATTTGCAAATCCAGCTGTTGGTTTGGCTACTTTGTACATTTTGGGTATGGAATGATATTTGTAAATTCGAACTCAGTCCTTAAGCCACATTCATATTAGCAAAAAAAAACTGAGAAAACCTAATTGTTAAAAAACGGGTCATATAGCTTCCTAGAATGTGTAATGTGTCATCTTGTAATACTAAAAGAACTAGGTTGTTTTATGCTGGAGGACGGGTCCAGGAGGGCAACCCGAGCGGTCGCTCAGAGCCCATGTCTTTAAGGGGGCCAAAATTCCTAGAATATATGCTATATATAGAGAGAGAAAAAAATCAACTTATCTAAAAATGATAGGAAAAAGATTTTTCTTTAAATTAGTTGTTTTTTGTAATTTTGTGGTCGTATTTTTGTTTTTTAATATTAACTAGATTATAACCTGCGTTAAACGCGGGGAACACATAAAAAAACATACAAATGTCTATAGAAGTTGCATAATAATTATTAAAAAAATATGGTTATTGGTATTATTGAAATGTCTAGAAGATACATTAAAATCGATAAATCACTATAATCGTTGAAGGTCCTCTTTTAGACAACACTTTTTTTATTAATTGAACAACAAGCCTAATCACATATACGTACCTACAAAATCATAGATAATTACTTACTGTAATTTGACGAAAGACTGATGTGTAAAATATTATGGCCAAAACTTTTGTTTTTTTTTCTTGAAGAAGCTGAATCCTCACTTGAATCTATTACTTTGTTTTAGTGTTAGTGTTGCTTATAAAAGTTAAATATAAATATATAAGCATACTGATAAGTTTTATTATTTTATATGAGAAAAGTAATAATTATAATGTGACAACATTATCTAAAAAATAAATGCTTCAAATATTTTTGTAGGGAAGAAATCAAGATCATTTAAAAAATTATATAAAGGAAAAATACAAATTTAGATTGGTTGAAAATATGGATGAAATTGCTGACGAATATTATTTTGGAAGAAATTGTATTTTGTAAGGTATAATACTATGACAAAATTCGAAATATGTATATTCGTTGCGTAAATTTATAAATTTTATTGCTAGTATATAAAGATAAAACAAAGTAGGTTGTTATGTTATACAAAAAAACTTAATCACTTTGTTTTAGTATCAATGTTGCTTATAAAATCGATATATATATATATATATATATATATATATATATATATATATATATATATATATATATATATATATATATATATAGGTGGGTTCAATTGAGAAAATAAAAAAGGTTGAGAATGGGGGAATCATTCTCAGCCACTCATTTATTCTAAGCATAAAAGATACGGTGGCAAACTTGTAAATATCATAATAACCTTCAATCTCAAATACGTAACTATAGAGAATTCGATAATTGTTCGTTCATCATCAAAATGTTTCCTCCAACCTTCAATAATCATCCAGATTTCTTCAACTAAACCGGAATTTCTTCGCTATTCATGAAATTAGAATCGGAGTTCTGGACTCGCAATCACAATCGACATTGAGGGACTTAGAATCGGTACTCACAGGTTCCCAATCGGATTTTCGGAAATCAAAATCAAATTGAGAAATCTATCAGAGATAGGATGTCGCATCTGAAGTCGAAATCGGAAGTATATGATGATTTGGAATTGATAACTTGATGTTTTTAACATTTTTACAATAGTTAACTTGTTTGCACTCCAACTGTTTGATGAAATGCATAAACTAAATTACCACGTTATATTCACATATGAATATGTTTTCTCACCTGAATCAGTATATGATTATTAAAAACACAAAACAAATATGCAAGTCTGTATGTCATTCATATGTGAATAACATATAACAATTATATATATTTGTCAAAATACCTTCAATATTCATAAGTGAATATACCTTATAATATTCATATGTGAATATACTGTGTAATATTCATAAGTAAATATATCATCTAATATTCACAAGTGATTATACTCTGTAATATTCACATGTGATATACCATGTAATACTTTGTAATATTCACATATGAAATATCATTTAATACTCATAAGTGAATATACCATCTAATATTCACAAGTGAATATACAATGTTAATATTCACAAGTTAATTCATCGTCCAATATTAAAATATGAATATATATGCTATATTCATATATGAATGATACTTAAATTGTAAAAAAAAATCATACTTTTTATTCATAAGTGAATAATGAATGTACTTTAATAAAACCTGATGCATTGTTATTCATTTATGAATAACGATAGTTGAAAATATAAAAAAAATAAATTTTTTTATTTTATCTTAAAACTATATCAATATGGATGTCTATTAGTAGAGAATAAAAACTCATGAATTTTGGTATGTTTAAAATCATTTTTTGATAAAAATAGCTTATAAAAATAAAAAAAAACGAAAAAAAAACTATGTTTTTGTATATATTAAGGTAATGATTAACATAGTTTAAGGAAATATGTTATGTTGGAAAACACATGTGCATTCGTTTCCCATTTCCGCCGATACGTTGGACCTTTTGCGACAAAAATAAATTATTGGCTGAGAATGATTCCCCCATTCTCAACCTTTTTTTCTCAATTGAACCCTCTCCTATATATATATATATATATATATATATATATATATATATATATATATATATATATATATATATATATATATATATATATAGGTAATTTGATTATTTTATATGAGGAAAATAATAATTATAATGAGACAACATTATTTAAAAACAAATGTTTGAAATATTTTTGGAGGGAAAAATCAGGATCATTAAAAACATTTATATATGGAAAATAGAAATTTAAATTGGGTGAAATTATGGATTAAATTAATGACTATTAAATTAGTAGGTTACGATTGAATCCAATTTTGAAAAGTTTAAATTTGATAAAGGAAACGCGTAAGGTATGAAAATAATTTTTTTTTATGGATATAAGAAAAATACAAATTTAAATTTGATAAAAGAACGTGTAAAAAATGAATGTTTGAAATTTTTTGGAGTAAAAAAATATGGATTAATAAAAAAAATTATATTGGGCCTAGTAAATGAAATAAAACCCAATTGTTGACATGATGAAGAGGGCCAAGTTTGGTGCTACGTGGGTGTGGGTCCATTTCAAAGCGGCACTTTTTAACCCCTTAGTAAGCTACAACCCACCACTGGCCTCTTACGAAAATCTCACCCTATAGAATGTCACGAATTCAGCAATGTTGGCACGTAAGCAGCCACAAACAAATGATGGTCAACTCTAGGGACTTGTTCCACATAGAACCTCTCAAAAAGGACCAAATATCAAACTTCAATAAAAGTTTTTTTTAAAGAGTGCTAATATCAACTCAGCTTCTATGGAGCTGAAAGGCTAGAGTGATCCAACTCCCACAACTACACTGAGTTCCCAACCGGTTTAAGTAACCTAACCTCCCTTCATAGTGGCTGCACCACAAATTTCCTTCCAATGCACTTTCTTCCACTGGATCATATTTCACAATTCTTAAAAATGTAAATAGGATGCTATAATGCACAAATAGTAGGGGTCAAAGTCAGTCAAACCTGTTTTCATCTAACGAAGAGGCTCAACAAAGATGGAGGTGCACTCAAGCTCATCATATTTGTTAAAATAGTTGCCACTTCTCCTTCTATGCCACTCAAAAGAACTCTCCTCTTCCCCTGGAACATGACTGACAACATTCTCCTCTAATGCAACAACTCTCCTAGTTTTTTTACACCAGAATGCAGAAATCGGAGTCGGATTCGGAATCAGAATCACTTCTCTCTCTGATGCTGTTCCGGTCCCAATGCTAGCTGCTTTCTTGGCTAGGCCAGGGTCAGCAACAAACTTTGTGGTGTCAATTTTCTCCCCTCGGTTGTATGAGTTGCCTAAATAACACGAGGGCATAAATGTCAAATGTTGAGAATTACAAAATATATTTAGAAATTAGAGAATTTGCGTAAGAGAACACGCACCTAAAACCTTCAAATGGAAGCGGGTGGGCAGAAGTATGATTTCAGGCAACCATAACATCAGGGGCAAATTCGTCCAGTTTTGATCAAAGATTGAGAGAGGCTCACAGTTATATATATATATATATATATATATATATATATATATATATATATATATATATATATATATATATATATATATATATATATATATATAGGGTTAGGTTCATGTGAGACGGCCTAATTTTGTGAGACCGTGAGACGTATTTTTTTATTTTTTTTTATTTTTTTTATTTTTTTTTAATTTTTTTTAGTTAATTCAAGTTCCGAAAATAATATTTAAAAAAAGAATTTTTTGATTTTTCCATTTATTTTGCATTTTAAAATTATTTTTAGAATATGTACAGTGTAATATTCTATTTAGAATATTTCACGTATTTTTCAAAAAAAAAAAAGGATTTTTTTTATTTTTTTTTAATTTTTTTTAGTTAATTCAAGTTCCGAAAATAGTATTTAAAAAAAGAATTTTTAGATTTTTCCATTTATTTTGCATCTTAAAATTATTTTTTTAGATTTGTCAGTGTAATATTCTAATATTTCACGTATTTAAAAAAAATGGAATTTTTTTTTAATTTTTATTTTATTTTATTTTTATTTTTTTAGTTAATTCAAGTTCCGAAAATAATATTTAAAAAAAGAATTTTTGGTTTTTTCCATTTATTTTGCATTTTAAAATTATTTTTAGATTTGGTCTCACGGTCTCACAAAATTAAAATGGTCTTAAATGAACCTGAACCTATATATATATATATATATATATATATATATATATATATATATATATATATATATATATATATATATATATATATAAAAGTTGTACTTTCCACAAATATTCGTTTAAATTATTTTTAACTTATATAACATCTTAAATCACAGTAAACTAATATCTTAATATAATAGTTAGATTTAAGTTTTTATCTTAGTTTAGTATATTTTTTTCGAAAGAGTGTTACTTTACTGTACTATATTAAGTAAACATTAAATAGAAAAATAATAAACTAAATAGAATCATGATATAATAAAAAAATTCACAATGCTCCATACAGTTTTAAATATACCCGCTACAACTCACAAATCCCAAAAAAGACAATTATACTCTTGGCTCTTCTTATTGCACCAGATCATCCCAACTATGTTGTTCTTCATTTCAAGAAAACTAAAATCCATCAGTGAACTTAAAGATTTCTATTAGAGGGGAATAAACCTGAAAAAAAAACCCATCTGTGGAGCAAAGAAATTCAAATACATGAAGAGATCTATCTATTTAGAAATCCACAACTTTGGTAAGAAATCTGAAAAATCAAACATCTAAAATTCAATTTACATTCATCATGAAAAAGTACAATAAACTACAATTTATAAAATTCTGAAATTGAAGTTACAATCATTAAAAAGGGCTGAAATTCTAGTAACAATCATCTGAAATTCAAGGCAAAAATATACAAAATATACATAACCATACCAAAAACAACCATTATCAGTACCTTATTTGCCTTCCCACTTTCTATCATCCCTGTAAAAGAACTCATTTTTGTCATTTGTTTAGTTACAATGTCTTTGGCGCCATACATATTATCAATTTTCTGAGCTGTTTCATGCATTTCTTCAAAATCTTATTCGAATTCTTTATCATTAACACCATATGTGTCTGCATGCCTTCTTGCCATATTCCTTCAAATTATTGATTTAAAAACAGTAGGCAGAGGCTTTTCATCTTTGTCATTAAAGTACTTCTCTATCTGTTTTTCAGCTCTGAAACAAAAAAAAAAAAAAAAAAAAAAAAAAAAAATTCACTTAAACAACTTGTCCTAAATTGATTCAAGCTACAACATAGATTAAGAAATCCAGTGTCTGAAGTAATCCTTCAAATGTAGTTGTTGGCATGATAGATAATAAGTATAAGAGAACCATATATAATGAACGATTTGACAAACATAATGAGATAAATTTCATCGAATAATAAATCAAATCAAATAATTTCATATAATTGCACAGAAAAACAAAAGAACCAATTACAGAATTCATAATTTGTCAGAAACGCAAGTCATCAAAAATGATCATTCCATCTTGAATATCACATCATCACTTCTAAAATTCGCATCCAAACATCCTTTGAACCGATGTACTGAAGCATTAAATTTCAATTAGAATATTTCAGAAAAAAGAAAAAAAAGAAAGTTGAATTAGAATGTGATGGATTACTTGTGTTACCTAGGAGAAGAGATTAATAGTACAGAAGAAATTGAGTCGGAGATGAGGATTTTAGGAGTGTACTTTAATTGTGGTTCCATGTTGAAGAATCCAATACAGTAGATCAAGGCCACCTAACAATAACAACAGTAACAAAGCCACGAAAAAAGTCGGGAATAAGCAATCATTACAACTGAAAAAGAAATATGTAAATAGGCAAGAATCATATAAAATTTTAAATAAAAACTTAAGTTACCTCAGTAGAGGATGGGTTTTGAATGAAAATTGAGACCCTTGGGACTTCTTTTGAGCGAAAACAACTAAACAAAGTAATAGTAATGAAACTGGAAAATTGAACCTTTCGCACACGCCCAACACAACACCGATGCTAGCAAATATCAATCACTGGAAATTGGTCATATGCGATTCCAAATAAAAAAAAAAGGAAAGGAAAAATTAGGGCTCAGATAATGAAACACAAAAACTGGAAGCTTCAAGTACCTTAGTGATGGTTTGTTGAACACGACTCTTTTATATGGGAAACAACAAGACTTTTATTAAGACACTTAAGGAGAACTTACACTTTGTGAGACTACTACACACTTTGCTTTCTTTGAGGCTTTCTTGGATGGTTTGGAGCAAATGAGCTCCATACCTATTTATAGGCCTCTTAGGAAGGTTCTAGATACTAGCATACATTTACTACATACTAGATAACTCTAGAACTATCTAACATACTCTACATGCTTCCATATGTTTCTAGAACGTTCTACCATGTTCTGGAGAGGTCTAGGTTGCTCCAGTGTCTTCTAGAATGATCCATATCCTTCCAGGGTCTTCCATGTCGTTCTAGAGTATTCTAGACTCTTCCGGTATATTCCAGAGTCTTCCATAGTCTTCCATAATGTTCTAGAATCTTCTAGAGCATTCTAGAACAAGCTAAAGTCTTCTAAATAATATTTGTTTTATTGGGCTAGTGATGATCTTTAACACTCCCCCTCAACACTAGCCCTCATTCTTCGTACCATGTTAAGCTGACAGCGAAAACCTTCACATTTTCCAGTACTCAGCCCTTTGGTGAACAAGTCTGCTATTTGGTCATCGGTCTTGATCTGCCGCATCTCAATTTCTTCCATCAAGACTTTTTCTCTGATAAAGTGATAATGCACTTCCACATGCTTTGTTCTAGCATGAAATACTGGATTTTCTGCCAGCCGAATTGCAGATTGGTTGTCACAATGAAGTGGTACTGCATAGTCAACTTTTTGATGTAAGTCCTCCATTAGGAGTACCAACCATGTACTTTCTTGAGCTGCTACGGCCGCTGCTTTGTACTCCGCTTCCGTGGTTGACAATGATACTGTTGGTTGTCTTTTACTACACCATGATATTGGTCCCGACCCAAGCTTGAACACATACCCAGTGGTTGATCTTCGGGTATCATGGTCTCCTGCATAGTCAGCATCACAATATCCAACCAACTTGCAGTCTTCTCCTCTTTTATACAAGAGACCATAGTTAATTGTACCTTTGACATATCTCAAGATCCGTCGGGCAGCATCCAAATGAGGTTTCTTCGGACTTTGCATGTATCGACTCATAACTCCAACTGCATAAGCAATGTCAGGCCGAGATAAAGTTAGGTAGATAAGACTACCTACTAGTTGTCGATACATCGTTCCATCATCCAACTCTTTTCCTTCATGAGCACATATCTTGGAATTTTGCTCTATTGGTGTTGATATTGGCTTACACTCCAACATGCCAAACTTTTGAAGTATATCTCTTGTATACTTTTGTTGGCAGAGGAACAACCCTTCCTTTGTACGATCAACTTCTAACCCCAAGAAGTGTTTAAGCTCCCCCAGCTCTTTCATTTGGAATCGCACCGATATATTTTCTCTTGTTTGATGGATTTCTCTTTCGTCATCCCCGGTGATGATCAAGTCATCCACATAAACCAACACAATTGCCAACTTCCCTTCTTTTTCTTTGACGAACAGGCTTGAGTCTGCATGTGCAACTGAATAACCACTTCGGGTAAGAAATTCAGCAATCTTACCATACCAGGCTCTTGGTGCCTGCTTCAATCCGTAAAGAGCTTTTCTCAGCTTGCACACATGAGTGGGATTGACTGCATCCTCAAATCCCTTTGGTTGGTTCATGTAGATCTCCCGATCTAATTCTCCATGCAAGAAAGCATTCTTCACATCCATCTGCCATAATTTCCAGTCTTTACTAGCCGCAAGAGCTAGCAGCACCCGTACAGTAGTTATCTTCGCCACTGGACTAAATGTTTCATCATAGTCCAGTCCATATTGTTGTGAGAACCCTCGAGCCACCAAACGAGCTTTGTATCTTTCAATTGATCCATCTGTGCATCGTTTTAATTTATAAACCCACTTGCAGGAAATCGGTTTTATATCTCTTGGTCTTGGTACCAGTTCCCACGTTTGATTCTGCTTTAAGGCTGTAACTTCTTCTTCCATTGCCTTCTGCCATGCTTTATTCTTAACTGCTTCTTCATATGTCTCCGGCTCTTTAACACCGTCTTCTAAAATGGCCGCATTAGCATACTTGGGATTAGGCTTTCGGATTCTTTCTGTCCTTCGAAGTTGTGGAGGCGGCGGCTCCCTTTCACCAGCATCACTTGTTTGAGTTACTTCTTGCTCAATGACATCAGTGTCGCTTGGATCTTCAGGTGTATCAACACTTGACCAAATATGTGCAGTTTGCTCCCCCATCTTTTGTTTTAAAACTTCTTCAATATTTTCCGAGTCTGGTAGTACTTTCTTTTCTGAGGACCACCATGAAGATGCTTCATCGAACACTACATCTCTTGAAGTGTAGCATCTTCCACTTGTTGGATCACAACATCTCCACCCTTTTCTTTGATTGTCGTATCCAACAAATATACACCTGACTGCTTTCTTGTCAAACTTGCTACGTAAATGACTAGGCACAAATACGTAGCAAACGCAGCCAAATACTCGGAAGTAGCTAACAGTAGGTTTCATGTTCCTTAGTGTCTCAAATGGTGAGATGAAACCTAACCTTGGTTGGGGAAGTTTATTGATCACATGGGCAGCAGTTTGCATTGCTTCAGCCCAAAATCTTCCTGGGACATTCTTCGCGTGTAGCATGCTTCGACAAATTTCTGCAAGATGTCGATTCTTTCTCTCAGCTACACCATTTTGTTGAGGTGTGTTGGCACATGTGAATTGATGACGTATACCACATTCTTTTAGATAGCGATTGAATTCTTCTAAGGTGTATTCTCCTCCATTGTCTGAGCGTAGACACCGAATCTTCTTTCTCACTTCTCCTTCGACCGTTGTCTTGAATTCTAGAAACTTTGAGAATGTTTCAGATTTTTCTTTCATGAAGAAAACCCACACATATCTCGAATAATCATCAATGAACGTCACCATGTACCGCATCCCGCTAACCGATGTCTGCTTGACTGGACCGAACACATCTGAGTGAATTAACTCTAGTGGCTTCTTTGCTCTAAAATTTGACTCCTTGTATGGTAATTGATGAGCTTTACCATACTGACATCCAGCACAAACAACATCTGTTTTAACTTCAAGTTGAGGTAAGCCATTGAGCATGGATTTCTCCATTATTACCTTCAACTTGTGATAACCAACATGTCCCAGCCGTGCATGCCATATATCTGCTGTCTCATTCTTACGAGTCTTATCTACATAGGCAGACTCTGCGGAGAGCACATAAACGGACTCCACTCTTCGTCCTTCCATTGTTGGCGTTTCTGATATTTTAAGATCTCGATAGACCTTCACATCTTGTGGGCCAAACAAGACGTAGTTGCCTGACGATGTTAGTTGCGATACTGACAACAAGTTCTTCTTCATACCTGGCACGTGATACACATTATGTAGTGACACCATGTCAGATTTATTACCAGGCATGATCATCGTTTTTCCAATCTGAGCAATTGGAAGTCGTGCATTGTTGGCTGTAAGTACCATGCGACTCCCTTTGTACTCCTTCACGTCTTGTAGTTTGTTCTGATCGCCAGTCATGTGATTGGAGCATCCTGAATCAATGATCCAGTCATTTTCATAGTTGATACGCTCTCCCATCATTGTCATGAGTGCCAACTCATTTTCTTCTATGGCACATAATGCCTCAGCATCCCATTCATCCTCTATTTCCTTTTTGGAAGTTACTACATTGCTTTCCACAGACTTTTTCTTTGACCAACAATCCTTGGACATGTGGCCCCACTTTCCACAGTTGTTGCAGTTGCCTTCGAACCTCCTCCCCCGAGAACTCTTATTGTCGGTCTTTTGAGATCTCCATGGTTGTGAGGTTCCTGGTTGACTCTTCCCTTTGTCAGCATTTTTGTATCCTTCTTTAGGAGGTGGCTTAAAATTCCTCCGACTTTTACTTGTGTAGAGTGCTTCTTCTTCACTCTTCAGCGTGATGCCTCCCATTTGCTTAGCCATAGCTTCTTGGCTAGCCAGCAAATTCTCAAACTCTACAAGTGATGGTTGAGCGGGCCATCCTTGTACAGCAGTAACAAAGCTTCTATATTCCGGCCTCAGTCCATGGATAATGATCCTCTTCATTCGAGCTTCTGCAATGACGGATTGCGGATCTAGTTCAGTAATCTCCCGACATATCGACTTGACCTTGTGGAAATATTGAGCAATCGTCATGTCACGTTGTGAGATTGATAATAGCTCGTTCTCCAAAAGTTGTAGTCTCGTATCATTCTTCTTTGAGAAAAGCGTCACAAACGTATCCCAAGCTTCTTTCGGGGTGTTCTCATCCCGAATATGCTCCAACATCTCTTCTTCGATTGTGGTCTTCAAGGCAAACATTGCTTTGCCTGCTTTGATTTTCCATTTACGTAAAGCACCATTAACGTCTTCCTCTGGTGGCGTAGTTTCGCTTCCACCAACGACCTCCCATAGATCTTGTCCTTGTAAGTAGGACTTCATACATGTTTCCCACGTTTTGTAGTTGTTGTTGTTGAGTTTCTTGATTCCTCCGACGACTTGGAGATCACCCATCGTGTTGGCAGTACCTCGGTAATACCAAACAAGCTAGTTTCGATACTAAACTTGCAGAGTCACAAACTACTCACGATACAACGAGAATCACTCGTTCTCACTATCAAGAAACCTTGCTCTGATACCAGATTGTTGAACACGACTCTTTTATATGGGAAACAACAAGACTTTTATTAAGACACTTAAGGAGAACTTACACTTTGTGAGACTACTACACACTTTGCTTTCTTTGAGGCTTTCTTGGATGGTTTGGAGCAAATGAGCTCCATACCTATTTATATGCCTCTTAGGAAGGTTCTAGATACTAGCATACATTTACTACATACTAGATAACTCTAGAACTATCTAACATACTCTACATGCTTCCATATGTTTCTAGAACGTTCTACCATGTTCTGGAGAGGTCTAGGTTGCTCCAGTGTCTTCTAGAATGATCCATATCCTTCCAGGGTCTTCCATGTCGTTCTAGAGTATTCTAGACTCTTCCGGTATATTCCAGAGTCTTCCATAGTCTTCCATAATGTTCTAGAATCTTCTAGAGCATTCTAGAACAAGCTAAAGTCTTCTAAATAATATTTGTTTTATTGGGCTAGTGATGATCTTTAACATGGTTGTCGTTGGCCTCACCAAGTATTTCCACAAACAAAACTCAATTGCAAATGCAAAATTCTCCAGAAGCTGAAGTCCATCATCGTTATAGGGGAACGCATTTGATCCACCATTGATCTCTAGTCATCCCAGAACTCTCTTCACAATTGCCGGTCAATTTTAAGTCAGCGGTTTAAAACGAAAGATGAAAGTGAAAAAAACCGGTTCTACAAAATCAGAAAGAGAAAGCCCTAAAATATACTTGGCGATTAAATAGTGTGGGGTATTCTATCGTCTTGTTGTAGGCGGTGGAGAGGGAAGCACCAGTGGGATTAGAAGAGGTGTACGAAGGCGGTGGAGATTAGAAGAGGTGTCATCTTGGCCGATTCGTAATCGATTGTCTGATAATCATCACTCAAAGGATGAGCAATAATGGACATTCAGTTCATGTAACTACGAAATCAAACCAATCATATTTTCAAAACCAATTCTTAGTATTTATTTGGTATCGATTGAAGTAGAAGGGAATGATTTCTTTGCTTCTTTAGGTTACGATCGGAGATAGAGAGAGTAAATGAAGAAGGACGGAAGTCAACATTAGGCGACGGGTGTTTGGGTGTAAGGATGATGTCAGCAAACAATCTAAGGGTTTAGAATATAAGATTGAAATGCAATCGATGGTTCTGATTTGTCAAATGCAAAATTAAAGTTTCTCTTTTAATAATATTTAGATATAGTAAAATTTTTAACGGTTTGTCTATTTTTTATTTTAAGGGCCCATTTTTTTCCTTTTCGCCTTGGGTCCACTATATCTTTGAACCGGCTCTGAGGCCGGGTCACATATCCATACAAGTAAAAAGTGCATGTGGTTATGCCGGGAACCTGGTTACTTAAGCAATAAGCATAATATATACAGCGGTTCTTTAAACTTGACCGGATACTCAAATTACAACATGCTTGAATATGTTCGCATCTGCTGGACCGCTTCTGTTTTTGTGAGTCTAAAGATATTTTAGAAAAGATGTTTGTTTAAGTGGTAAGATGTGATGGATCCATGATGTGTAAAGTACACTTTTTTTTAAGATATGGTTTTAGTGTATGCTTTTGGAAAAAGCATAATTTGAATATTACGTCTTCTGTGCATGGGAATGGCATATATCTATAAATCTTAACCTCATCAATAGTGTCTTCGTGAAGAAACAGTAATCATGAGTAAGCTATGGATGGGTGGGTTCTTTCTCCTCTTCACTTTTGCAACCACAAACCTCACTTCTGGTTGCTTCCAACACGAGAGGGCAGCTCTTCTTTGATTCAAACACAGCCTGTCGGACCGTTCTGGTCGACTATCATCTTGGAATGGAAACAACTGTTGCAACTGGCAAGGCGTTGACTGCAATAATGCAACAGGATATGTTACAAGGCTTGACCGCAGAACCATTTTTTCTGTGGAGATGTTAGAGGCGAACGTGTTGAATTCGTCTTTGGCCGAGTTGAGTCAGTTGAGTTATATGGATTTGAGTGGGAATTATTTTGGCGCCAGACCTATTCCTGACTTCATCGGATCGCTGACACAACTCAGGTATCTGAATCTTTCTTCGGCAGGCTTTTCAGGCATCATTCCTCAATCTATTGGAAATCTATCCAATTTGGTTGTGCTTGATATCAGTTACGGGTTCCTAGTTGTTGATGATTTCACATGGTTCTCGAGTCTTTTGTCACTCAAATCTCTTGATCTGAATCATGTGTGGATTGATAAACCTCCAAATTTACAGAAAGTGTTGTTGTCTATGATTTCTTCTTTACAAGAGTTGAGCTTGTCAGGTTGCCGTCTTTCTAATTCTCATTTCCATCGCATGCATCTTGAATTGAATATTACGACATTCCACCATTCAAACACTTTATTTTCAAGACAATTTGTTCCAAGGCGAGTTCCCTCTGTTTTTACGAAACTTGAGCTCTTTACAAGTTCTTGATCTCTCATTCAACCAACTGAATTCTTCGATCCCGTTCATGAACAATGTTCAAGATACCAGGTTCTGTCAGTTGAAGCGGTTGTATCTTTCGTACAATTCTATGGGAGGGAGGTTCACGGGGCCTTCAACCAATGTATCCGAATGTCCGCAAGTTGCTCTGGAGGCACTGAATCTATATATGGCAACAAATTAGTTGGTGAAATCCCCACATCACTGGGAAGACTTGCGGCCTTGAGAGAGTTGAATCTTGGATGGAACGAGTTAAAAGGTTCAATTCCGATGTCTATCAGAAATCTGCTGTTGTTACAAAAACTGGATTTACATTCAAACTTGTTAAATGGGAGGATCCCATTCTCCCTGGGACAACTTTCAAATCTAGAAATCTTGTCTCTCGCATTCAATTGGTTTCAGGGTATTATCACCGAAAAACATTTCACAAACACATCAATGCTAACAACCTTGGATGCACTCTCAAACTACAGGTTGAGCTTCAAGATTTCGCCCAATTGGAAGCCTCCTTTCCAAATATCAAGCCTTCGACTTGGATCTTGCAAAATTGAATCAGAATTTCCAGAATGGATTCGAGCACAAACAAGTCTTGAATATCTAGACCTTTCCAACCCTAGCATTTCTGGACCTCTTCCAGATTGGGTTGGCGATCTCCCTCTCCAGTACCTGGATCTCTCCAATAACTTTCTTAACGGTCCATGACAAACCTTGTATCCAACCACAGACCAAATTATTCCAGAGTGTTAGATATATTGCATCTTAAGAACAACCACTTCAACGGATCGATTCCAGATTCGATGTGTAATGTGACTTCATATATAATGGTTGTCAATCTTTCTAGAAATATGCTTTCTGGGACTCTTCCAGATTGCTTTGGAAATCTCCAAAACCTGAAGGTTCTGATAGTAAGTTCCAACCGGCTCTCGGGTGTCATTCCAAGCTCTCTCGGCAATCTTGGTTCATCGCTATGATGGTTAGCTCTAAACAACAATAGTTATAGACTCAGAATACGTATGAAGGGTTTTTCTTCTTATTATTCACATAACCAACAAGTACATATATAGGGTATACAATACAGGATAATTATCTACCTTCAAAACTAAGTATCGGATATACACCATACAAGATAACCACAAAACTAATTATTATCTAAAAAGACTCTTGACCACACTCCCCCTCAAGCTGATGAATGTATATCGATCATTCGAAGCTTGTCCAAAGAGTCGTTGAATATTCGCACACACACAGCCTTGGTTAACATGTCAGCTAACTGCTCATTTGAATTCACATACGGTAAACTAATCGTCTTTTTCTCAAGATGATCTTTAATGAAATGCCGGTCCAATTCAACATGTTTAGTCCGATCGTGTTGAACCGGATTACTCGCTATCTTCACAGCCGCTTGATTATCACAAAATAACTCCATAGTACCCTTCACATTTATGCCCAGATCCTTTAACACCCGTTTGACCCAAAGTAACTCGTATACACCGTGAACCATACCTCGAAACTCTGCCTCCGCACTCGAGCGCGACACAAACTTCTGTTTCTTACTACGCCACGTTACAAGATTACCACCAACAAATACAAAATAACCTGACGTGGACTTACCGTCAGACTTGTCTCCTGCCCAATCAGAATCCGTATACCCTTTAACTTCTACGCTTCCATTTCTGCCAAAGAACAAACCCTTACCCGGCGACGACTTCAAATAACGTAGAATCCGGAAAACAGCCTTCATGTGACTCTCACTAGGAGCATGCATAAAACGGCTTACAATGCTAACCGCATATGCAATATCCGGTCGTGTATGTGCAAGATAGATTAATTTTCCGACCAATTTTTGATACCTCTCTCTATTGGTTGGAACTTGACCTGTCGATTCTGTAAGCTTATGATTCACTTCTATAGGAGTATCAATCGGTTGACACTCCAACATTCCCGTTTCTGCAAGAAGGTCTAAAACATACTTTCGTTGACACATTACTATCCCATGCTTAGATCTAGCAACTTCAATTCCCAAGAAATACCGTAAGTCCCCGAGATCCTTCAATTCAAACTCGCGACTCAACAAACCTTGTAGTGTGTTAATCTCGTCTGGATCGTTACCCGTAACAACCATATCATCCACATACACGATTAGGGCTGTGACCTTATCACCGTAACTCTTCACAAACAAAGTGTGATCTGCGTCTGATTGTTTATACCCGATCTTTCTCATGAACTTTGAAAATCTTCCGAACCACGCCCTAGGGGATTGCTTCAGCCCATATAGTGCTTTGTTCAATTTACACACCTTGCCGCCATAATTCATTCCAGGAGGAGGATCCATAAACACTTCCTCTTCTAGATAACCATTGAGGAAAGCATTTTTCACGTCGAACTGCTTAAGTGGCCAGTCTTGATTTGCCGCAATTGACACAAGGACTCTAATAGTATTAATTTTAGCCACTGGTGCAAAGGTATCTTCATAATCAATACCGAACTTTTGCGTGTAACCCTTTGCAACTAACCTTGCTTTGTACCGAGCCACCTTTCCATTTGAATCGAGCTTCACAGTGAACACCCATCTACACCCTACGGTTTTCTTTCCAGTTGGGAGTAACACCTCTTCCCACGTTTGATTTCTTTTGAGAGCGTCAACCTCTTCAGACACCGCTTTTCTCCATTCAGGGTGTTTCATTGCGTCTTGTATGTTTTTCGGAATCACCACGGATGATAACTCTTCCACCATGCAACGTTGAGTGTCGGCTAGCTTGGCCGTCGAGACAAAGTTATTGATCGGATATCGAGACTTCGATGTTAGATCCGGTTGATATTGTTTACATGGTACCCCTCTATTACGTCTAACTGGATACCTAGACACAGGTGTCTCATGTTCCTGTTCACCCACAACTTCACCATACACGTTAGTGTTCTCATTAAAAAACATACCTTGCGACGTGTTTGGATCAGACTCGCTTGGATGAGGCTCGTTAACAGGCTCGCTTGGATCAGACTCGCTTGGTATCGGGCTCGTTGTACTATCTGTTGGTGTACTATCTGTTTGGGCTTCACTACCGTTTTGCCCATCTCCCCCTGAATCGGATCCGCCATTACCTATGTCGTTCGGCCCATTCTCGCTTAGTCCATCTTCATAAATCGCATTTCCGGATGGACCCAACTCATTGGGCTGTATATTTCCCTCATTAGATTTCTCCCCCTGAGGGAAATATTCAGGTGTAAAATATGGAATTTTTTCATGGAAGCTAACATCACGAGTAACATAAACCTTCCCACTTTTCGGATCAACACATCTGTACCCCTTCTTGTAATCAGCATATCCAATGAACATGCATTTTTTGGCCCGTGGTTCCAATTTTCCATCATTACTATGCACATAGGCCGAACACCCGAATACTCTTGGTTCGAGATTGGGTCCGATGATTAATTCCAGTTTTTCGTGTACTACTTGTAAAGGTGTTTTGAAATTGAGGACTCTTGAAGGAGTCCGATTCATTAGGTATGCCGCACTCCGCACAGCTTCTCCCCAATATTGACGGGGTACCTTCATGTCGAAAAGAGATGCTCTTACAATCTCGAGTATTTGTTTATTCCGTCTTTCCGCGAGCCCATTTTGTTGAGGAGTATTGGCGCATGATGTTTGATGTCGAATGGAGTTTGCCTTACAAAATGCCTCCATTTCCTGATTAACATACTCACCTCCATTATCGGATTGGAGCACTTTGATCTCACATTTAAATTGAGATTTAATTATCTGATATAGTTCCTTGAACACATGCGGTACTTCACTCTTGTTTTTCAATAACGACACCCAAATCATACGTGAGAATTCATCGATAAAAGTTACAAAATAACGATACCCACTTGGGGTTGCAATTTTAGCCGGACCCCAAACATCCGAGTGGATCTTCATGAATGGAATTGTTGTTTTGTTTTCACTGGGAAGATATGAGACTCTATGATGCTTAGCCAATTCACAAATATCACAACTAGAATCAAATGTTTTATTATTCAAAAATAATTCAGGTTTTAATCTTTTTAAATACCCAAACGACAAATGTCCTAATCTACGGTGCCATAACCACGCTAACTCGTTTCTTCCTTCTACGTTATACGCCTCCGCTAATCTTTCTTCTTCGAGATAGTACAACCTGCCCCTCCTAGTACCATAGCCAAGAATCTGATCCGTCGCGATATCCTGAAAGAAACATTTATTTGGCCAAAACGAGACATAACAATTGAGTTGGTCAATAACTTGGCTAACAAATAACAAACTTGAAGATAAGGATGGGACAGCAAGGATTGATTCAAGATTCATTGATTCCGAAATTTTTGCTGAACCTTCGGAAATTACGTCAGCCGATCCTCCGTTTGCCGTTTTAATTAAACTTTGTGTTGGTTGGGTTTTAATTTCCAATATAGAAGGATCGTTTGTCATGTGATCCGTAGCGCCGGAATCAATGACCCATTCATGACTAAAAAATCGGGATATAGTAGGCTTACCGTGATCACTAAATGACTCGGTATGTGCCGCAACCGGAGTCCCATCATCACCTTTTGTTGTAGCCATGGATGTCTGTCCCACCTTCCTTCGTGGCCTCTTTGAGAAGTCCCACCATTCGGGGTACCCAACTAGTTCATAGCACCTTTGTTTTGAGTGTCCCTCTTCACCACAGTGGGTACACACAAAATTATTCTTCTTATTGTTGGAACTCTTCTCCTTTTTTTTCTCCTTCACGGTGCGACTCCGAGTAGCCAAGTTCACGACACTGTCGGTCTCGCGTTTCACGTCCTCCATTGTAGATCGTTGTTGCTGATCTTTGCGAACGAAAGCATAGCAAGCTTCTAGGTCCATTGGAGGGTCCTTACGCAAGATCTCTCCCCTCGCTTGATTGAATTCAGCGTCCAATCCCGCGAGGAAGATGTGCACTCGGAGTCGTCCCAAGATTTTTTTCAAGGATACGATCTTATCAACTTCATCTTCATGACCCATTAGTCGGGTATCAATCTCCTGAAAAATTCCAACCAGTTCGTTATAGTATGCTGCGAGTGGCCGTCCATTTTGCTTCGTGCTGAACGATCTCCGATTTAACTCGAACAACTGCGTTTCATCCGTTCCATTGTAGAAGGTTTTCGCCACGGCGTCCCAGATTTCTTTTGCCGTCTTCAACCGGATAAACGTCGAGATCAAGGTTGGACTCATGGAATCGATGAGCCAACTCTTGACTCGATTATTATCCATTAGCCAGGTTTCGATCTGTTTCGCGCCGGATTCAGGTTTCTTGGAGGTTCCCGTCAAGAACCCAAGTTTGTTTCGAGCGCCAATCCTCATCTCCATCAGTTGGGACCACAACTGATAATTGGTTTCGTCCAGAATGATCCCCGTCGGAAAAGGAGCATCTTGGACGATGAGACGAGGTTCTTGAGGAGCGGTGGTATCCTTATCAGTCATTGCGATTCGAGGTTATTCGTGCTTCGATTTGTTTTTGATGTGGGTTTCAAACGGTATGCTCTGATACCATATAGACTCAGAATACGTATGAAGGGTTTTTCTTCTTATTATTCACATAACCAACAAGTACATATATAGGGTATACAATACAGGATAATTATCTACCTTCAAAACTAAGTATCGGATATACACCATACAAGATAACCACAAAACTAATTATTATCTAAAAAGACTCTTGACCACAATAGTTTCCATGGCGAACTTCCTAAAACTCTAGCAAATTGCACAAGGTTAGCTTTGTTGAATTTGGGTGAAAACCGATTCTTTGGAAACATACCAAAATGGATTGGTGAAAATATTACGTTTCTGAACATCCTTAGGCTACATAAAAACAGCTTCACAGGTCCAGTTCCTGTAGAGTTGTGTGAATGCTCTAAACTCCAAATCATGGATCTTGGAGAGAACAAATTAACAGGAACCATCCCTCGCTGTTTCCAAAACTTCAGTGCAATGACCGGAGGGAAAACCCGTTTAATGAGCTCAGAAAACTACAATCTTTTTACAATCAAATTTGAGCAGAGTTTGAGCCTGGTAATGAAAGGAGTCTTGCTCGAGTATACAGAGAACTTGAGATATGTTGTCAACTTAGACCATTATAGCAATAAACTGGTGGGGGAAATACCAAAGGAGTTGGTACTTCTTTCAGGATTGCTTGGTCTTAACTTGTCTAAGAATCACCTCACAGGTCGTATTCCAGATAGAATTGGTGATATGAATTCGTTAGAGTCTCTTGATCTTTCTATAAACCATCTATCAGGGATAATACCCCAAAGTCTGTCGGCATTGACATTTCTTAGCCATCTGAATTTGTCACACAATAATTTATCAGGAAAAATTCCAACAGGAAGTCAGCTCCAGACGCTCACTGATCCATCCATATATGCTGCCAATAATGAGCTTTGTAGTAGTCCGTTGCCAATCAATTGCAACCATGATGAAGTCCCAGAAACTGGAAGAAATGCTGAAGAAGATGAAGACGATGATGGTGATGAGAAGATATGGATTTATGGTGCAACATGCGGTTTCACAACCGGGTTTATGGGAATTGTTGGAATTCTGGTGCTTAAGAATAGATGGAGACTCGTTTTCTTCAATTTTGTGGAATATTACATCGGCAAGAAACTGTGAAACTTAAAAGCAAATTACAATGCTTGATCAAACATTCAGATTTCGTCTGAAAGTTCATGGACCGATGGGACCTAGCTTATGAAGCACGTAAGTTTTTTTGTTTTTATTTTGTGGAAATGTTAAATGCTTTTAATTTGGTGTCAAATTTGCCTAAGGTTTTTTTTTTTTTTTTTTTTTTTTTTTTTTTTTTTTTTTTTTTTTTTGTGAAAATGTTAAATGCTTTTTAGTTTTTATGTAAGTTTGCCTAATAAAAAGGTTATGTTTAGTTTAGTTCCGTTACAAAAGAAATTTAGGCAATTTTCTTGACTTTTTTTTACTTTTCCCATAAATTTCCTACCGACATGTTTGTAACAACTTTCCGACGAACATCATTTAGTGATAGATTCTTGAACCAATTTTTTGATAACTTCTGTCATTACTTAGGCCCTAAATAATGCAGATTTAAAAGAAAACAATTAAAATCCAAATTTAAAAAATAAAAATAAAAAATCTAAATAAAGTCGACATGTTTGACAAATTTAGACATTAATCAGGTGTTGAATAATGCAGATTTAAAAGAAAACATTTAAAATACTAATTAAAAAAAATCTAATACAAAAGTTGGCTTGTCATCACAATTGTGCATCTGAGTTTCCACAACAATATGTCAATACCCAACAAAATTACAACTAAAGCCCAAATCCGTCCATAGATCTTGCATAAGCCACTATTGAACATCATTCATTTGTTTTGATCATTGCATTGTGTGTTTATCGCTCTTTTCACTTGACATTGATGGCCCATATACCATATACATAATTCAAATATATATATATATATATATATATATATATATATATATATATATATATATATATATATATATATATATATATATATATATATATTTATGTTTTGTTAGTAGACCATGTTTGGAAAAGTTAGAAGTCCACCGTCACTATGAAAGTATCTTATCGCTTCTAAAGCACCTTATCTTAAAAAAATAATAATAAAATAAAATAAAAAAGCATACCATATATCAAACACACATTCACATGTTAGAAACATTTTTTCTTATGAAATAGGGTTAACAGGCTAACAAAACCAATAGCGGTAGGAAATAATATCTGAGCATTTTCTCGTAGTCTAACAGAATCAAATATTGTTATTCTCCTTGAAATTATAGATGAAATTAGAAGTAGATTAGAAGTAAATCAGATTTGTTGTTTTATGAAAAAATTGTTGTAATATAACAAATTAGTAATAACTAGTAATTAACAACCAACAATTCTTAATTAGCAAATCCTAATAAACATATGAGAAAATGACTAATCTACTCAATTTTCTTAATGACTTCTCGTTTTATTAACCAAAAATTAAGAAATAGCCCACAATGGCCATCAAAACCGTATGTTTTACAAATTGCCTACTCTTTCACCTCTTACTTCTGCGATGTATGCTTCATATAAAGTATACTTTTTTAAAAGAAAAGATGTTTCTATTTGCGATAAGGTTTAATGGAAGTATGTATAGAGTCTAATCATAGATTGTTACTTCACCTCTTACTTCTGCGATGTATGCTTCATATAAAGACTTTTTTAAAAGAAAAGATGTTTCTAATGCAATAAGGTTTAATGGAAGTATGTATAGAGTCTAATCATAGATTGTTAATACTTAATAACAATAAATTTATGTATCATGATTTGTTGGTCAATAATTATTAATTAATACTACTAGCCGGTACATAAACCTTTTTTTTATACCGTCAAAAAGGCAGTTGGTTCGTACACATTATTTTTTCTCCGTACACAACAATTTGTGTTTTAAAATTTAGTATTGTGCAACTCTATAATGCAAAAATTATTATGTATGACAAAAAATTGTTATGTACGAATCACTTCCCCAGTCAAAATAATTAAATGGTATGAGTATTTAACTCCACCAACAAATATCACATCAAAAATACATTTATTTAATGGTGTGGTTATAAAACCGCACCAAAAAACAAATGGTTTTTTCCATAAAAAAGGATGAGAACAACATTATTAAATGCTAGAACCACGATGTTAAATCATAAAAAAGGAACCGCACCTACAAGTTTATTTCATAAACCATCTACAAGTTTTTTCCATACGTCAAGAAGAAGCCTTCAATTATAAAGTTAGTAAGTAGTTGATGATCAATTTTAATGAACTTTGTTATCATACATGAGCTTATATTATTCATGTCGAAAGGAACACCTTGATCAACTCCAAGAATAGCACCACCATTTCCCAAATAAACCATCATAAATTACAATACAAAAAAACAAAACAAC
Source organism: Lactuca serriola (assembly GCF_051521515.1). NCBI lineage: Eukaryota > Viridiplantae > Streptophyta > Magnoliopsida > Asterales > Asteraceae > Lactuca > Lactuca serriola. The sequence goes on along the minus strand of NC_136412.1, from coordinate 220,620,895 downwards.
AAAACTAACCCATGAGTCTTAAAAGATATAAAGGCATAATACATGCAGTGAGCAATATTCAAATTATTTTACAAAAATACCTTTGTTTTCTAACCTTTTCATCCTTGTATCTATATTCATATGGATATAGTTGTTATTTCTATGCCATGTTTCTGAATCAAAAATCTGCAAAATAGTTAGAAATAAACGAGGTGACTGAGGATGAAATTGGACTCGATTTTCTTAAACAAATTCGTCGTCTGTTCCCGCGGTACAACAACCAAAACAATGTGTACTGTTGGATATAGGTCCTACTTGCCTTGCCTGAAGAAATCGTTTGAAATAGTTGCAGAGAAGGGAAGAATATGAGCATGTTTACCTATATTGAGTGAGGCAGTGGAGGTATACTTTTATATTAGTTTATGTAAAAGTAAGAAATTAGTTAGTCATTAAGGAATTAATTGGGCCAATAAATACACACACATGCACCTGGATAGGTAGTTGGAGTAAAATCATATATAGAACCTTGTAAGCCTATAATTTATTCAAGCTAATAAATTCACTTGAGTATGTTTCTATGGGACTCATTCCTACACCCACCTCACTTGCTAACTTCTTTTCTCAAATACCAATATTTGAGTATCAATATCGCATTCACGTATACTCCATTTTGGACATACGATATATCGTTTCGAATGTCTCACGGAGGAGTACACAAACCAACTTAGAGTTAATTATATATACAACATATGTATATATTTATATCTGTCCAGATGTAGTAAAAATATAAATACGTATACTAAAATTTCCAACAATAATATGTACACACGCATATGTAATTAGATATATGAAAGCTGTGTTAGAAGGAAATTAGGAAATTAAAGGTTTAAGAAATACACACTTATCACCTTTTGAAGATATTCAAATTTTTTGATATAGACATGTTCAGATCCGTCATCACCCTTTTATATAGCTACACGTTAGGATCTTGTAGACTATTTGAGATGATTTCCACCTCTGAATCTATAGCAACACTTGAGTAGAAACTTAAAAGCTAAATCACAAAATAATATTATCAAAATGTATGAAATCTAAATAACACAAATTTTATTAATGAGTACCAAAACAAAAGGAAAAACTTGCCTTGACATGATTGTCGTAGATACAATACTCGAGGGTATTTCATTTTTCTTTAGTTTTCTCCACCTTTATATCTTCCTTTGTAAACATATGTGCTCACCTTTGAGTTTCACATGCTTCTTCGTTTCTCTGCCCATACCCTTTTTGCTTCCACACCCAAACTTAATAATTCAGAGTAACGTATACATTAAGAAATTTAATGAATCAAATTTGATAAACCAGACACGTACCTAAGAGTCTTGACGATGGCTTGATGGCGTTGGGAGAAGATGATTATAGTCGAGGTCGGCGCCTCAAATAGAAATCAAAATTCATCATGTTGTTGACGTGAAGTTGAGTACCTAAATCCGTGAATCGGTAATGACGAAGGTGGGGTCGACCGAAATCGGAAATGATGGGTATGAGCATGATAGGACTTAGCAATAGTGGTGAGGATCGACGACATGAGTTAGCGATGTTGGGGTGTTATTACCAAATGAAATTAGGTTAAGAAAATATATATTGGAAGAGAGATGCAACATGCAGGGGATGGAATTTTGGAAGGAGCATCGCCCGAGAACCAAAAAATCTAAACCCACATATAAATGTTATCAACGCAGTTATAAGAAAACCACACCAACAAATTATTTAGATAGTGTCATTTCATGGTTTATTGATGCAAAAATACTTTATGAGTGTTTTAATAATGCGTTTTTGGACTTTCGTTGCAGCAAAAATAGAAACCCATCGCTCCATTAAATATGTTTTGTACCAGTATAATTAGCTATACTATGACCTGCTTGAATATTGTTCCCATCCACTACTGTTTTGTAAGTCAGCTCTTATAATTATTTTAGGAAAAAAGCAAAATTTGAAAATTATGTCTTCTGTGCACTGAAAAGACATATATATATATATATATATATATATATATATATATATATATATATATATATATATATATATATATATATATATATATATATTGTAAATGTTAGCCTTATTTATGAACATAAGTATCAAATTTTTATAGAATTCACAATAAAAGTTTATATTTTATAAAAACTAAATTCCTAAATATTATATTTATAAAAAAGATACAAGAAAAATGTAAAATATGATCCCCCTCCCCTCTTCCTCAAATATCAGACCCCTCTCTCTCTCTCTCCTCATTTTTCCTCCCAAAGTCAATCATTTTGGTCACTTCCGCACTCTTCACCATCCTGACTTCTCTTTCCAAAAGCTTCTAACATCTCTCTAGAAATGACGAACTTAGAAACCAAATATGTAGGAGAGATTTAGCCATTCGATTCTTCATACGTGTACATATATTATTGTATTTTGGTGGCCGATTTTGGTGGAGTGAAACCCTAAATAGATGACGAGAGAAATTACGTATACATAGAGACAAAATCTCTCTTTTCTTTCTTTTTAAAATCCCCCTTCGTTACCTCTATGAATTATTCCCCAAAACCTCGAATTTCTAGCTAAATATCCCTCATTTTACTAAAGAATCTTCATCATTTGAAGTTGATATTCAAGGTAAAGTCAATTTCCTTATATTTTCTTTACTTTTCATTAAAAAATGTCATTTTTTCTTGCATTTTTCTCCCATTCTACACCATTCTTTATGAACATTCATATGCATGTTCATGCATGTCGAATTTGATGATAATGGTGGTAGGACTTCACCCAAAAACATCATGCATGGCAAAATGGTAAAGTCCCATGATCCAAAACCTAAGTCAAAATCAAAATAACATATTTTCTACTAGTTTTGGTGGAAAATCACCACTTGCACCATGTATTTTCTTTTAAAAACGATTTTTGAACATTTCAATTCCATGCATAACCTTTAAATCAACATGCATGTGATGACCTTCAAGTTTAGATGCTAGATGATCAAAGTATGTTGTTAAAAAGCTTTCAAATATGTTCATAAAGGATTTATTCACAAACACATACCTAAAACTTCTTTTTTGTCCAAATACGATTTTTTTCCAAAATCGCAACAAGAAAATGAGAAGTTCTGGAAATTTTTAGAAAATAACTTACTTTTCTCAAATTATTATAATTATGGCAATAAAATAGCTCAATAATTCATATAAAATACTTTTTGCAGAGAAATACATAAAAAAATATAGTTGTGAATACCCAAAACCATATTTGATATATTTGGTATCTTCTGGACATCATAAAGACTCCATGCAAAAATTGCATATTTTTCCATGACAATTTCTTATTTTTTCAGATTTAATGAAAATTTAAAGGGTTAAATTGATGAAAAATAGCCACACTTATCCAAAAATTATAACATGTCATCTGGAAATCTTATATTACATATTATTTGTAAATAAAAGGTTTAGTGAATTTTTCTTAATGTTTATTAATTTTTCATGAATGAATACTTATTTATGAGAATAAATCAAGGGAAAAAAGTTAACCTTTTCTACAAACCACAATAAATTATTATAACATCTTGTATTACATTTTAACCACAACTAAAATGTTTGGGCAATTTTCTAAACCATTTCATATTTATTTCCAATTTTGCTAGAATAAATACACAAAAATCATAAAATTAGGTAAAAACTTTAACAACTAGTTTCGATATTTTTCACAGTTTGTATGAATTAAATAACTTTTGTACCAAAATTTTCAATAATTATCAAATCTGTTTACTATTTATGCTATTTTTCTTACAATTAATACACATAAATCATGAAAACTGAACTCTACTATATGAAAACCACATTCCAAGAATTTGTGAGGATTCAAGTGTTTAAACATGAGAAATATATATATATATATATATATATATATATATATATATATATATATATATATATATATATATATACATATCTAAAATTCATGAAACATTTTCTGAAAGTCTTTGACTACAATCGGAAAAGATGTATCATCTATAAAATTCATGAAATTTTAAAATTTTTAAACATTCCAAAACCATCCATTGTTTACAAATTGTTTTTAAAATAGTTTAACTCATAGACAACTCAGAAATCATAACATAAAATATGAGGAGGTGCACGATCAAGCATTCGCCTTCCCGTAATCATCTGAAGTACCTGAAACATAACAAAAAACTGTAAGCCCAAAGCTTAGCGAGTCTTGACCAAAATACCGCACAACCTAAACTAATAACAACATTCATAATGAGCCTTTAGTCTAAATGGACCGCCTCGCAGACCTTTAATCTATCTAGACCACGTTGGGTATCTTAGCCTACAACACAAAGCAGGCCCGCCTCATCGCAACCATACACACATATGTCGACATATAAATAGAAATTAAGCACATAACCAGTCTGAAGACCGTCCAACCAATCTACATATCACTAAGCATAGCAACACCCTATTACCAAGATACCTATCTAACATATCATAACCACAAAGAAACATCCTATCTACTAGGATACTAATCTGACAGATCATAATAGCAATAAAGTAGGATAACGATCCAAAGGGCCGGACTTGGTGCCTTCGACCCTTGAGTATAGTGAGGAAAAATCACATCACAAGTAGTGTTGAACTGGTAAGATCAAATCCTAACTCGTAACCCAAACACAAATGCCTACAACCACCTTGTGACTAACTTTAGTAAAATACCGAAATACCCAAAATACCCTTCAAGTCAAACTTGGTCAACCATGGTCAAAGTCAAAGTCAATAGTCAAGGTCAATAGTCCATGTTGACCCAACTCATCTAATGCATCTACTGTAACACCCGTCAAAATTAGATCAATAACAATCACATGTGATTATGCCAATCATGTAATGTGATTTTTTTTAAAATAGTAATGTGATAAACTTACTATGTAATTCATGTTAAAGTATGAACTTTCATGATACAACTCAAAATATACGTTCATACGATTCCAAAAATATAGAGAACGTCTAAATCTGGCTTCGCGTGAAGAAGTTATGATAAACCGAACACTATAAAATCTTTATAAAAAGAGGAATTCAAAAAAGGCTTAGCTTTAGATATTTTAATGTATTAGATAGTCGTAATACTTGGAATTACCTACGCTTGCATATAAAGAACGCCGAAAACGGAGTTCGTATGCAAAAGTTATGGCCTTCCGAAGATGTCGCTGTCAGAAACCCTAATTTAACTGAACTCACGACATGAGCATAAAAACTCACGACGTGAGGAGTCAAACTGCCATATTTCAGATCTAGAAGGTGTGATGAGGCTGTGGGGGGATAAGATCTAAACTCACGACATGAACAAGGAATTTTTCACTTCGTGAGGAGTCATTTTGCCACCTTCGGAAGCTAGAAGACGAATGACAAGTCTACGAAGAGATAAGATCCAAACTCATGACGTGAACAATGAGTTTTTCACGTCGTGAGGGCCAAAATCTTACTATAGATAGCAAGATCGACCCCAGCCATTCTTACACCTGATCTCCTTCCTCCTGTCTCCTTTGCTAAAGCCCTCTTTCATCCCAAACCCCGACGACCTCATACCGCTGATCGTTTCTGCTTAGATTACATAAAATCACGCTACTAAGGTGAGTTTCATGGCCCCACTTTCTAATATTTTGGGGGAAAACACATGCTAAATATTATATATATGTTATTATTATGTCTATATGATAGTATATATCAGTATCAATGTAGATAGTTATAATAACCGGGATATAGTTATTTCGTATTTGAAAGTATACAACTATTGTAAAGTTGTTAGCATGTTATTGTCATACTAATGTAGATCTTGAGTTATACTTAGGATTCTATATATATGTTTTGTGTGATATAGTTCCGAAGTTATATTCGGAAGTTCTATATGTTAATTTATAAAGTATGTTGTTATTATTGATTTTATGTCAAGATAAAACTTGATATGCTATATGTTGTTATTGTTAGTTTTATGACAAGATAAAACTTGGTATGTTATATGTTGTTGTTGTTATTGGTTTTATGTCAAGATAAAACCTGGTTTTACTTCAAGTTATAGCTGTTATACTGCCTAAATGTTATTAAGTTAGGAGTATTGTTTAAAAGCATAGTCTAGTAACTTAGGGTTTTAGACACGAAAATGTTTTTGTTGTTAGAGATATACGAAGCCATCAAAGTCTACATGAGCTACCTCATTGATCAATTAAGATTGGGGATCTTAGTGGAAGTCCTATGACATGTAACCGTTAATCCCGTGTGAGCGAGGAAGTCGTGTATGAATAAGATATGGGTTGACGACCCCACTCGTGGTTATTAATTACAACCCAAGACAAGTGAGTGACGATTTGTTCCTTTTATTTTTATTCTGGCGTCGATGAAGCGTGCGGTGTTGTTCTCATGGTAAATCATGAGTGTATTGTTCTCATGGTAAATCATGAGTGTATTGTTTCTCATGGTAAATAATGAGTGTATTATTTTGTCAGAGGTTTTGTTGTCAAGCAGCAGTTACGGACTCATGGTAGCATGTTGTTAGAAGCATTATACTTTGTTGTTATACAAGTAGTAATGTTAAGTATAAGTTTCCCCCTACTTATACCGTAGGTACTTCTTATATTAAGTTGACCACTATCCCTATCCTACTTACTCGTGTAGAATTGAAATAGATTTATACGTAGCGGTTTTACTCGTATAGAGTTGAAATAAGATTTATACGTAGCAACTTTTGTTTGTATGGAATTATAAACCCTTATATTTATAGTATATGAGACTTATAGGTATATACTTATTTGGTAAGTAAAATTTTATACCTAGGATATATATACTAAACATTGGAGAGTCAAAATAATACTTTCAAAACTATACTTTTGAACTTGGAGAATGTGTTATTTTTATATGGAGTCAAAACCTGTGAACTCACCAACTTTATGTTGATGTATTTTTAAATGTATGTGTTTTCAGGAAGTTGATAACTATGATATGAGAAATGACGTTACACTGCCCGGTGTTTCTGCCGACGGATGGGGTGTGACATCTACTAACTTGTCGAGTTCCTTCATAACTTAAAGAATTGTGAAACACTCGAGTCATCTCACCGAGTCATCAAGACAACTCATCGACTTAGTACAATGTACAGAAGATCGGAGAAACCCCGAGCCAACTCACCGATGTGGCAAGGGAACTCATTGAGTTTTCCTGTCTTATCTCATTTAGCCACTTTTAAGCGACTCTAAAGCCGCACACTATAGATCTGGCCCCCTAGGGTTAAGATAATACGTAAAGTTGCTAACTTTACATCTATGCAAGGCATCAACGGGTAAAACACTCAAGTTAAGCTTATTATAGGACTTAGGGCATGAAAGAGGGCCAAAACTTGATAAAGTTGGCAACTTTAAGTCCATGGATGTAAGAACAGGTTATTTCGAGTCAATAAAAATAAAATAGGTCAAACCAAAAGTCAAAGAAAGTCAAATAAAAGTTAATTGTGCCAACAAAAATCAATAAATAAAAATTAAATCCAATAAATAATGAAATACACCCACTTTAAGGGTTTTCGGTTTTGGGAATCAAAAACAAACAAAACCCGAAATCCCTTTTGTGGAGCAATTAGGACCGAAAAGCACATGGACCGAAAACCACCCCACCGAGAACCCTTGCCACCGAGAACCTTTGTGACCGGGATACCTTGCTACCTAGGACCATTAGCCGAGGACCCACCTAGACCGAGAACCCTTCCCAATGCAAACATCACATCAATTTTTCCACCATATATATATGTACAACCGAAAACTCCCCCCATTTCTCTCATTTACGTCCCAAAACTCTCCATATTTTCTCTCAAAACTCATACTGCATTTTACAATCTTCAAACCATATTAAAGAACAGCTTCATATCTTCAATAGTTTCCTAGAACATCTTCAACACATTTCCAGGCAAAATCAAATCCTTCAATTAATTCTTAGGAATGAGTTGGTAGGTTTCCTTATATCACTTAGTGTTTATATAACACTTTAATTGATATTTATCTAATTTATACACGGTATCATGTGCTAAAACAAATTAGGATACGACTATATATATGTGTTCTAAATTGAAGAACATCCCTACAACTTCGTTATCCAAGCAAAAAACTCACCCGAGGTGAGTTCATACCCCTACAGTTTTTATGATTTTTCCATGTTTTTAGGGGGGCAGGGGGGAGGAGGGTTACAAGTAAAACACAAGAAAACTTGTGGTAAAATAGGAACCGTTGCATTTCAATTTTTACAAAATGTAAATATACATATAGATACACATTTTATTACAATAAAACCTTAACCCTTTTGTAACATATCGAGCAAAAAGGGTATAATTTTATAAAAGAACATATATAATTATTTCATTTCATTTTTATTATCATGGAAAATTTGATAATAGCTTACAAAAGGTTTACTATTTCAACGAAACATTTATATAAACTATAATAGGTATAGTTTATGGAACATACATATTAATTTACACTTTTGGGGGATCAAAAAATAATTATTCAAATGAATAATTATTTTTACACACTATGAAGAGGTAATACATACAAATATTATAAGAAAAAAGGATTTCATTACACTATGCGTAAACCGTTAATATAGCTTTGTGAGACACTATCTTCGAAGTACTTACCTAAGTACCGATAAAAGTCTTGTATTATAACCAGAGTCTCCTAGAGGGAGAGAGTGACACTTGTGTATAGATCTATACGGGACTGACAATCTTGCACCTAAACTGATAGCTATAGTTAGACCGGCAGGTCTAGGGTGACAACTGTCGTACCATTCTGACACCTGAAGAACGTTGTAACAGGCCATTACTCATTAAATATGGTTATAATAAATCACAATTGGGTATTAACAATACGTTTGGTTTATATAGATACCTCCAAATGGTTTTATTTAGATAAAACTACGCCACACTACTATCCAATACAATACCATTTACATTTTTGGTAACATGTATTCAAATGATTATATTCAAATAACTCTAGACTATGTTATTTTACAGTACAACTGTCAGTTCCAGATATATACATTAAAAGGATTTATACAGATACAATTACAGAACATCATTTTACAGTACAATATAGTCTACATTTCTGGAATCATACACTCAAATGGTTTTATATACGTATAAGACTATATATTACTATTTTAAGTATGGAAAATACTTGTACATTCCGGTCTTGGAACACTTAAGACTACATTACATATAAAAGAAAATATTGGATTTTATGAAAAAAAAACACATTATCATTTTCAAGGAACATAGACACATATTTCTCATACAAAATGCTTATGAACTCACCAACTTAATTGTTGAAACTTTCAAAAACTACTTGTATTCTCAGGGAATCACTAAGATAGGTAACAAGAAGCTTTTAGAAGATGAGATGTTAAGACGTTAGTCAAGTCTTATATCATCATATTGAAATTGATTTTTGAAACATGAAATACATACAAACCATGTAAGGATGTAAATTAAATTTATGATGGTTGTGTTTTCTTTGATCTCTATTATGCAATTGTTATGCTACTGTACATGACGTCATCTGCCCCTGGATGTTTCTGCCGTCTCAGCGGTTCGGGGTGTGACAATGGAGGCCATGAGATGTCCAGATCTGAAACCATAGCCTCAGAACAAGCTCAACTCCAAGAATGGTCCCAAAATAAGATAATAATGGCCATAACTTTCAAAATAAGAGATCTAACAAAAGGATGATCAAGGTATCGACTTTATACTTCCAAATGGCTGCAACAAAACTGAAAATTTTGGATCTAAAGCTTCTCTCTTTAGCTATGCACCACCAACTTCAACTTCTTAAATAAAAACACCAAAGAGCACTCTATAAACTCTCACACACTCAAAATGGTAGATGAGGCATAATTTAGGTTTTTCTCTAGGCTAAAAGGATGATGAGGGAGGCTAATAATGAGAGTTATGACCTTTTAATAAGGTGAAAACCCTAAAAATTAGGGTTTTCATGTTCATCCTTCAACTTGTCGAGTTGGGGCCTTCCAACTCGTCCAATAGACCCTGAATGATATGCGGCCAACAAAACACTACACGACAAGTTGGAGCCCTCCAACTCGTCCATTTTCCCTGAAAATATGAATATATAACCTTAAACTCATACCTGAAGATTAGGATGTAACAACATAAATAAAAAGTTTTGTGATTTTTAATTACAATTTTCTATTTAATTATAATTTCTTGGTTTAAAACATAATTAAATTATAAAAACCAAGTTTTATTGATCAAAAGTTGCATTTAATAGTTTTCCTAGTTTAGAAACATTGTGAAATAGTTACAAACAATTTCTAAGAAATTTTCATGAACACGTACTATATTTTTCATGATTTTATGATTATTAAAGGAGTTAAAATGGTGAAAAATAGATAGACAAATCAAAATTCAAGAAAATTTATCTTAAGATCTTTGACTTCACTTGAATCATAAATACAAAGTTTGGGAAATTTTGGAACTAAATTGATTTAGTTTTTGAATATTTTATCATTGGAACACCTCCTAAAATGTTAAATTTTAACATTTCAATAATGGGAATTTCCACTTGAATTTGTGATATAACAAATTGATTCATAGAAATCTAAATATCACAAAAAATGTTCGTAACTTATCAATATCAAAATATTGACACAATATTGGCATAATTCTATTGTAGTAGTAAGAATACTTGTGTTAGATTTTCGACTAGAGACTTACTAGTATGTAACATTATCATATGGAATCGGTAGTAGGATGTGAGGGAAGTTAGATCAAGGCATCACAAATACCTTCACGCATCATTGTGAGTATTCACGCCTCCCCCTATTTTCGGTTTTTAAATGTTTTGGGGTGGAAAAGCATGTCGTTTACTCAATTATGTTTGTTGTACCTATTTTCAATTGTATAAAAAGTGATTTTCTATGCATGTGTATGCTATTGTTAATTCAAGAGGCCTTATCATGGTTAAGTCCTTGGAATCAGTTCACACAACTCATTAACTCATTTGAGCCATGATCATTATTTCTTATGAAAGACAGGGCTCGAGATTAGTGGGAAAAGGTTAGATGCTCCATTGGTCATGAGACTATTTATTCGATGACCTAGGACGATTTTACGACCAGATTCTGAGCTGAGTTTGCACCAATGATTGAGGTACAGTAGCTGAGGGACTTCTTGGACCTTCGTCAGACTACTGAGATGGTGGCTCAGATCACAACGATTTTTCGTGAGAGGGCACTATTGGTTCTGCAATATGTGGCGAACAAGGAGATGAAGAAGGCAGGATACCATGAGATGATGAGGAGAAATATTTGGAAGTAATTAAGCTGATCCAGTTACAAGACACTTGACGATATGATTGCGAGAGCCAGAGGGAGCGAGATTGATATTGAGATGGATAGGAAGAGGAAGCCAGATCAGACTTAGGTTTTGGGGGTTTGAGAAAGAGGCCCAAGGTATTTGATTCCAGGTCGAGAGGCCAACAAGGTCAGAGCCATTGTGGAAAGTGTGGTAAACACACGATGCTGAGTGTAGGGAGGGTGGTTCTAGTTGCTTCAATTACGGTCGGACGAGTCATATTAGCAGATTGCACTGCTACTATCACCACCACCACCCCAGTATATGATCTGATTTGCTTCCATTGCAATCAGAGGGTCCACAAGAAGGCTCATTTTCCAAGTTTGACAGTAGTGGGACTAGCAGTAGCATCCGCTCCAGCGACGCTGAGGATCACCGATGGCCGCTAGGGCAAGGCGGATATGACTGTGTTGGAGAGTAATGCTTTTCATCTGACAACCGAGGAGGCTCATGTATCACCTGATGTGTTAACGGATATATATATAATCCTCTTATCTCTTTAATTATATTCTAGTGCAACCTTATATTTATGTGTTTTATTTTAGGATTGTTCCCAGTGAACGGTATTTCTACCTTGGTATTTTTTGATTCGGGGGCTACCGAATATTTTGTATCGCTTGTGTTTAGCAAGAGTTTTAATGGGGTGTGGGGGAGCTAGATTGTCCTTTAGACATCGAGATCGCATATGATTGATCTTTCTGGTCATTAAGGGTTCATAAGGGTTGTGTTTTTAAGATGTTCAATGTGTTGGATATAGTGTCTAAGTCCATAACTATATTTGGTATGTACTTGACTCGACCCGACATGGTCCATTTGGGTTGCATGGCATTGCAACACTTAGGTAGACTATAATGAGAGAAAAAATGACACTTAGAGATTATTAATATATTATAAGTTCTAATATATTAATAATATTATTTGATTAGTATTGATCAAGAATTAGTTTAGAATTAATTTGGTGATGAAGATGAGACTAATTAAATGTATGGGGTTGATTATGTAAATCACTCATTCTTTTATAGTGGGCAATGATCCATGGTTTATGGAGTTGTGCTATAACCCATAAGGAGCTCCATGGATAGTCCATGGGGGTTACAAACCCATGAATCATTAGAAATGAAGAGTCATAACAATTAAGGCATACATGTGTAAACCCTAATTGTGACACACTATAAAAGGGGTCTCATAGCTTGCAAAATCGGCCACTAGAAGAAAACAAGAGGGCAAAACCGAGTTTGAGTGTAAAAAAGTTTCTCTCAAGTTATTCTAAGTGTTGTGGTGTTGTATGAAGCATTTGAGGCATCACATTTGGGGTGCTAGGCTCAAAAAATCATCAAGGAACTAAAGCAACAAGAAAGGTATGTTCTTTTACTAGTTTTATGTTACATGTTCCCCATGCCATGCTAGCTAGGAGGTAAACCTTGGAAAGATCAAATTTGCATGTATATTAGAGAAAACAGAAATCCAAGGTTTCTAGGGTTGCATGTACACCATAGGAGTGTTAGATTGCTCAAAATCCATCAGTGGTATCAGAGTCTAGGCTTGTTTTCTATATACTTGATGCAAACATGTTGAAAAAGGTCAAAAATCTGCTATCTGCAGCATGAACTCAACGAGTCCATGGGGGGACTCGACGAGTCCATGTGATATTTCATCCTACTCGTCGAGTAGGTTCTTGCACTCGACGAGTAGGAGCCCCTGAATGCAGATTTTCGAGTTTTGCTGTTGGGAATTGACTAGAAACATTACCCTAAACTGTTTTGGTGTTTTAAAACTTGTTTTAGATGGTGTAATGTTTATGCTAATCCATTTACAATGACTTATATAAAAATTCCATGTTTTATATGTGTTAATATAGCACTTGAAATTTTGATATGAATGGTTATGCTCTTATGAGTTTTTAGAAGATCATTGGAATTATGTGTAATTTGCTTGTAGTATAATTATTGATCTTAATGACTAATTATGGAGTCCATAACTTGTCCTCAAGTTATGGATAACAAAAGTCACTTCTTTAAAAGTGTCATTAAAGAATAAGAGGTTTCATGAAATGAATTTAATGGACCATTAAAACTCATAAGTTATGAATTAAAGAGTCTTGAAATAGTTTCAAAACTTACCCTCAAGTTTTGGAATCTGTAAAGTCTTAAACTCTAATACTTTAAATTCCAAATTAGAACCTTAGAATTTTAAAAGTTTAAAATTCAAACCTTATACTTCTATAATATTAAGAGTTTAATTATTATATATATATATATATATATATATATATATATATATGTATGTATATATATATATATATATATATATGTATGTATATATATATATATATATATATATATATATAAGAATAAGTTAGTCTTACTATTAGTAGGCCTCGTTCACGAAGTCGGTCTATAAGGGGGGTATAAGGTTAGTGCCTATAAAATGGCAGTTTAATGGGTGTCTGCTCACACCCACCGCTTCCTTGACTGGTGCAAGGTCGTTAGCCGAAAAAGGTAGGATAAGACCTTACTCCTCATTAAAAGTATAATGAAATTATAAAGTAACTATACATTATTAATTCACAATCTTAGTTACTTTAGGAAAATGTGAAAAAGGTGTTAATCCATGAAATTACACTTTGTACCTTACCAAGTCGTTAGTGGAGTGTGTGTGGTTAACCAGCACACTAACAAGGACTAGTAAGAGTGGCAAATGGTTACTTGACTTTATTATAGGTCGGTGGAACATGTGTGGTTAACCGGCACATCGATTAGATAATAAAGTTGAGGGCACCATGTCAATTTGCATGGTTATTCACACCTTATTTGTGATCTTCGGCATCCCAGTCACAAACTTAAGAGGGCACATTTGAGATTCAAACATACCATTGAAAAGTTCAATGTATCTCAAAAAGACCTAGGAGTTTCAAATCCAATAAAACCTAATAATAAAATATTTCCTTTTTATGGTGGAAATTGGTAAATCGTCATTTACCTACCTTCAAATATTTTATAGCTTGGATTAAAGCATCCCTCTTCCAACTATAAGTAGTTTGTTGGATCCTAGCGTTAATATTTCATTTGGGTGACTTATTAAGGACTCTTTATCTAATAAAACGTGTCTTTCTTTGTTTCAGATGTCTTCCAACAATGATGATGGCTCAAACCCTACAAGCTCCTTTTCCCTTATGAACTTGTGTGGGAAAGTCACTTTTGATGGATTCAACTAAAATGAATGGATCAGAAACATCAGGATGATTACCTGCTATGAGGACAAGGAGTATGTCCTCAACAGGGAGCTTAAGGTTGTCAATGAAGCCACTACGACTCCTAAAGAGTTTGTGGAGTTTGCTGCACATGAGAAGGATGATATTAAAGTGTCCTGCATCATGTTGGCCACCATGACTCCCGAACTTCAAAAATCCTATGAAGATTTCCACCCCTATGAGATGCGCTAGGATCTGATGGATAGGTACCATCAGAGCGCGTGTCAGGAGAGGTATGAAATCATCTCCTCCATGATAACCGCCAGGATGAAGGATGGTGAACCCATCACCGGTCTCTTGCAGAAGATGCAATGGTTCGTTGACCGGTTGCTAAAGCTCAATGTTGACTTCCCTAAGGATATGGCGATTGATGTCATTCTCTATTCCTTACCTCCAACTTATGATCAGTTTCTTATGACTTATCATATGAACAAGGAGGAATTCACACTTAGCAAACTTCAAAGACTCTTAAGGACAACTAAAAATGGCCTTAAGGGTAAACCGGTTGTTACTTCTACTCCTACAACAGCCCCTGTTCTGGCAATTGGGCAAGGAAAGTGGAAGAATATAAAAACCCTTTCAAAGGGTACCAAGGGAAAGTCCATTGATGGTTCCTCCTCAAGTGGGACAAAGAAAGGTCCCGTTACCTCTTCTTCAAACCCTAAGGAAGCACTGTGCTTCTACTGCCAGGAAAAGGGGCACTGGAAGCGAAGCTGCCCCAAATACCTGGAAGATGTAAAGGATGGGAAAGTTAAACCCACCCACGCAAGTATTTATACAATATTGTCTAATAACTCATCTAATGCTAATTCTTGGGTACTCGATATAGGTTGTGGTATTCACACTTGTACTGATTTGCAGGGCCTAAGAAAAAGTGAGCAAGTGGAGCACGGGAAGATAAACTTAGTCATAGGAAATAGGAAAGCATCACCTGTTACCTAGATAGAAATTTATTCTTTATTGCTTAATAATGGGTTATTGTTAGATTTGAATAAATGTTGTTACTCGTCAGAAATGGCGAGAAATATTATTTCATTTCATGGCTTGTACAAACAAGTGTTTACATTCTCGTTTGATAATAATAATGGTTCTATTAATGTTTATTACAATGATGTATTTTACTTTAAAGCATTACCTTGTGATGGTGTATATGAAGTCATGAATGTTGTAGACAATCTAGGAAATAATGTGTTGTATATTGATTCATCAAATAGCTTGGATAAAGCATCCTTGTGGCATTGTCGTCTTGAACATGTTAACAAGAAACGCATAGGCCAACTCCAAAAGGCTGGAGTTTTGGAATCATTTGACCTAAAGTCGAATGATAGTTGCGAGTCTTGTTTACTTGGAAAAATGACAAAGTCACCCTGCACTGGCACTTGTGAGAGGGGTGAAGGTTTGTTGGACCTTATACACACAGATGTGTGTGGACCCTTCAAAACTACCACAAGGGATGCTAATTGCTATTATGTGATTTTTATTGATGATTACAGCAGATATGGATATATCTACTTAATCAAGCATAAGTCAGAAACCTATGAAAAGTTCAAAGAATTTAAATATGAAGTTGAGATATCAATTAGGCAGGAACATCAAGATGCTCCGATTCGATCGGGGAGGAAAGTATCTTAGCATTGAGTTCCTTAACTACCTTAGGGAATGTGGGATTGTCTCACAATTGACACCTCCTAGGACACTACCATTGAATGGTGTGGCTGAGAGGCGCAATCGAACCTTGATGGACATGGTTCGTTCCATGATAAGTCAAGCTTTGTTACCAATCTCATTCTGGGGGTATGCCTTGGAGACTGCCGCTCATATCCTTAACCTAGTCCCTACTAAAAAGGTTGACAAAACACCTCACGAGATGTGGACTGGGAAAGTTCCCAATTTAGACCACATCAAGATTTGGGGTTCTGAACCTTTCGTGAGGCGTGAGACTCATGACAAGCTTGAACCTTGAAGTGAGAGGTGTATTTTCATCGGCTACCCACAAAGATCCTTTGGTTACCTCTTCTACAGACCCAGTGATAATGTGGTCTTTGTAGCAAGAAGAGGAGTCTTTCGTGAGAGAGAATTTATAAGCCAAGGGGACAGTGGGAGGCAAATTGACCTTAAAGTGATTCAAGTGTGAAGTGGTGAAGGGACCTCAAATACTTTCGGTCGACCTGAGGAGGAAACTCCTGTTGAGCCAATAAATGAGTTTGTACCTCCAAGGCAGTCCACTAGAGTTAGGAACACACCTGATTTTTATTATGGTTATCATATCACTACTGAAGGTGACACATTTATCAGTGATAGTACACTGATAGATTTAGAGGAGCCTAATAATTAAAAGGAAGCCATGGAAGGCACTAAGTCTGCAAAGTGGAAGGAGGCTATGGATAGCGAGATTCAGTCCATGTATGACAATCAAGTTTGGAACTTGGTTGAAAATGTACCAGGTCGTAAGATAGTTGGGTGCAAATAGATCTTCAAGAAGAAGACCAACATGGATGGGAAGGTACACACTTACAAAGCGCAACTGGTAGCGAAGGGCCTCACTCAAACTCCGGGAGTTGACTATGATGAGACCTTCTCACCAGTAGTGAAGATTAAGTCTATTAGGGTTTTACTGGCCCTAGCTGCATTTCATGATTATGAAATATGGCAAATGGATGTCAAAATCGCTTCCCTTAATGAAAATTTGGCTGCGGATGTTTACATGGCTCAGCCAGAGGGTTTTGCCGATACAAAATACCCTAATAGAGTGTGTAAACTAGAGAAATCCATTTATGGATTGAAGCAAGCATCTCACAGATGGAATATTTGCTTTGATGAGAAAGTCAATGAGTTTGGCTTTTCGAGAAGCGAGGATGAGTCCTGCGTATATGTTAGGGCTAGTGGGAGTATAGTTAGCTTTTTGGTGTTGTATGTGGATGACATACTACTCATAGGAAATGGCATCCCAACCTTGTAGGAGGTTAAGTCCTAGCTTCGAATGTGTTTCGCTATGAAGGACCTTAGAGAAGCTGCCTATATCCTAGGGATAAGAATATTGAGAGACAGGAGTAATAGACTAATTGGACATATTCAAAGTACCTACTTGGATAAGATGCTGAAAAGGTTCAGCATGCAAGACTAAAAGAAAGGAGAATTACCTATCCAGAGTAATGCTAAGCTGAGTAAGACTCAGAGTCCGAGTACAGAGGCTGAGATAGATGAGATGAGTCATACACCATATGCTTCCGCTGTGGGCTCCATAATGTATGTTATGACTTGTACTCGCCTTAATGTGGCCTTTTCTTTTTGCATGGTCAGTAGATATCAAGGGAACCCTTGCAAGGCTCACTGGATTGCGGTAAAGAACATTCTCAAGTATCTGCGGAGGACTAAGGATTCGGTCCTTACCCTCAGTGGCAGTGATGACTTGAGAGTGGAAGGATATAGCGATGCTATCTTTCAGACTGATAGGGATAATTTCCACTCTCAGTTAGGGGGTCTTTATCCTAAATGGAGGGGTAATTACTTGGAAAAGTTCCAAGCAGGAGACGGTAGCTGATTCAACTTGCGAATCAGAGCATATAGCAGCAAGCGAAGCAACAAAGGAGGCGATATGGATAAAGAACTTCATCGGAGACCTTGGAGTTGTGCTAGCTATAAAGGAACCAACGGAAATTTTCTGTGACAGCGAATGTTTAGTAGCTTTAGCGAAGGAACCAAGAGATCACGAGAGATCTAGGCACATTGGCAGAAAATACCATTTCATCAGACATCGAATAGAAGAAGGACTCCTCGTGGCAAAGAGTGTATCATCAGATGAGAACCCAACAGATCCCCTCACGAAGGGACTGAGTAGGGTTAATTTACAGCATGCGAGGCGCATCGGGCTGAAGGATGATATTAGTTTTAATAATTAGATAGTTTTTCTGAAACTTGTAAAATGTAATTGACATTTGATGATTAAATAAAAGTTTTTATTTATTTGATGACATACTACTCATAGGAAATGACATCCCAACCTTGTAGGAGGTTAAGTCCTGGCTTCGAATGTGTTTCGCTATGAAGGACCTTACTGTGGTTTCAATTTTGCATGTTTTGACTTCCTAAATAATTATGTTATTATTCAAACTCTCCACAGTCAGTCATACTTTGGAAGTAGGTATTGATTTAAGATTGTCATGAATTTGGTTTGTATGATTTGTCTAAAGTGCATTAGACATAGCAATGCTTGCTACAACATTCATGAGTACTCATAAGGCCTGAGTATTGGATTCAACCCACGCTCACTTGCATCACTTCATGGAATTTATCTCAAGTGATCGTAAGATGGTAATATCATATAAATCTTCAAACCTAGAGATATGAGTTGTTAACTATGAGTTGGTTATCCATTGATTGTATGAAAACGCATTTGTAACTCGATGTTATAAAACGTGCTTTTGTGCATAATTCAACAAATAGTCAGTACAAGAATATGAGTCAAAGTTTATATGTTCCTTCAAGAAATAGAAGCGATATCTGGGCCCCTCGATGATTTGGTTTTGACTTACATACCGGGCCTGGTCTGAACCTAATTGATGTGTTCAATTTAGTTCTATGTCGAAACAAATCAGGGACCGAGAAACAAATGTTGGATAATAAGTAAGACCAAGTTCCATGTGTTTGTCCGGCTGATATCTTGAGAGCAGAGGATTATATGATCACTTATCTTAAATGGCATATCATTATCATCTCAGTTCCAAAAGACTTTGAAAGAGCTAAAATTACCAATCGGCTCCTGAAGTCATATCTGCAAACATAGTTATTAGACTTATCCAAGTGGGACACTGTTGGATGGCATTGTAACACTTAGGTAGACTATAATGAGAGAAAAAAAGACACTTAGAGATTATTAATATATTATAAGTTCTAATTTATTAATAATATTATTTGATGAGTATTGATCAAGAATTAGTTTAGAATTAATTTGGTGATCAAGATGAGACTAATTAAATATATGGTGTTGATTATGTAAATCACTCAATCTTTTATAGTGGGCTATGATCCATGGTTTATGGAGTTGGGCTATAACCCATAACGATCTCCATGGATAGTCCATGGGGGTTACAAACCCATGGATCATTAGAAATGAAGATTCATGACAATTAAGGCATACATGTGTAAACCCTAATTGTGACACACTATAAAAGGGGCCTCATAGCTAGCAAAATCGGCCATTAGAAGAAAACAAGAGGGCAAAACCGATTTTGAGTGTAAGCAAGTTTCTCTCAAGTTATTCTAAGTGTTGTGGTGTTGTATGAAGCATTTGAGGCATCACATTTCGGGTGCTAGGCTCACAAAGTCATCAAGGAACTAAAGCAACAAGAAAGGTATGTTCTTTTACTAGTTTTATGTTACATGTTCCCCATGCCATGCTAGCTAGGAGGTAAACCTTGGAAAGATCAAATTTGCATGTATATTAGAGAAAACATAAATCCAAGGTTTCTAGGGTTGCATGTACACCATAGGAGTATTAGATTGCTCAAAATCCATCACAACGAGTAATATCCGATTGATTTGGTTGCCATTCCTTTACGCGTGAACAAGGTTATCATAGGGATGGACTGGTTGACCCCTAATGGGGATGTGATTGATTTTAAGCATCAGGTACTGCGTATCCAGACCCCAAGTGGGGGATAGTTCGTGGTTCGGGGAGAAAGAGCTCATTGTGGGCTAATTTTATGTTTAGCGGCTAGGGTCGGACGCTATCTTCATCAGGGTTGTTCCGGATTTGTCGCCTAGGTTATGGATACCTAGGATAAGGGTAAGGAGATGGTGGATGATGTGCTGATTATTCGGGAGTACCCAGATGTGTTTCCGAAGGATTTTCCTAGGGTGCCTCCGGAGAGGCAAGTCGAGTTTAGGATTAACCTGGTTCTTGGTGTGGTGGCAATAGCCAAGGCACCATATCGGTTAGTTCCTCCATAGATGCAGGAGTTGTCCACACAGCTGCAGGAGTTATTGGATAAGTGGTTCATTTGACTTAGCAGTTTGACATGGGGAGCAGTTATCTTGCTTGTAAAGAAGAAGGATGGGTCTCATTGAATATGTATTGACTACCGGGAGCTGAATAAGCTAACAGTGAAGAACCGTTATCCACCCCTAAGGATTGATGATTTGTTTTAACAACTTCATGGTGTGTCTTGGTTTTTCCAAGATTAATTTGCATTCGGGTTATCATTGGATGAGGGTCAGAGAGGAGGATGTGTAGAAGACGACCTTTCAGACTCGTTATGGTCATTACGAGTTCGTGGTGATGCCCTTTGGGCGCACCAATGTTCCAGCAACATTCATGGACCTCATGAACTGCGTGTATAGGTTGATGTTGGATTCGTCAGTGATTATTTTGATTGATGACATCCTGGTCTATTCCAAGACCCAGGAGCAAGCATGAGGAGCATCCGAGGGAGGTATTAGAGACTTTAAGGAGGGAGTGACTTTTCACAAAGTTCTCCATGTGTGAGTTGTGGTTGTGCGAGGTGTAGTTTTAGCAGCACCATGTTAACCAGAATGGTATTCTGTTTAATCAGGCCAAGGTCAAGGCCATGATGTGGTTGGAGCTTTTGAGTTCTCCATCTGAGATTCAGAGTTTCCTTGGGTTAGAAGGTTACTATCAGTTGTTCATCTAGGATTTATCTAAGATAGCAGTTCCTCAGAACCATTGACGAAGCAGATCGTCACTTTTCGCTAGAGCTTGAGCATCAAGTAGCTTCTGAGACCCTGAGGCAGAGATTGTGTGAGGCGCAAATTTTGACCCTGTCGGAGGGTGTTGTGGACTTCGTGGTTTATTGTGATGCATTGATCACCGGTTTGGGTGCAATTCTGATGAAGAGGGTCACATGATCACATAGGCTTCAAGGCAGCTGAAGCCTCATGAGGCGAATTATCTGACGCATGATTTGGAGCTGGGGTATGTGGTTTTCACCCTCAAGATTTGGCAACATTACCTCTATGAGGCAACTGTGGTGAAGGATTATGATTGTCAGATCCTTTACCTTCTGGGGATAGCCAATGTGTTGGCTGATACTCTTAGCCACAAGGCGGTCACGACTTCGATCAGGGATTTTTTTAGGATGACCATGATTACTCTAATTTTGGAGCGGATTCATGAGGCTCAGATCGAGGTTAGGAAGGAAGAGCACCTGAAGAGTGAGCGATAGTGGGTCAGGTGGCTTCCTTTTATTATGACACCTGAGGGTTGTTGACACTTCTTCGGAGAGTATGGATTCCGTATTGGGGTGGTGTGCATCAAGTTCTGATGGTGGAGGCACACAAATCGATGTTCTCCATTCATCCCGGGGCGACGGATATGTATAGACATCTTTCTCCTGATTATTGGTGGTAGTACACAAAGCAAGATGTTGCTTGGTATGTGGAGAGGTGCTTGACTTGCAGGAAAGTCAAGGTCGAGCACCAGCAACCTCATGGAAAGATGTAACCTCTGGATATTCCCATTCAGAAATAAGAGGAGATTACCATTGATTTCATTATGAAGTTGCTTCGGATTGCGTGCAGAGTGGATTCGATTTGGGTCATCATGAATCAGTTGACCAAGATAGCACATTTTATCCCCATCAAAGAGAGTATATATGTGGAGAAGTTGGATGAGGTATACATTAGGGAGGTTGTAGCACGTCATGGGGTGCTAGTTTTGGTGGTTTCAAACATGGACATTCGGTTCACTTCCAGATTTTAGAAGAGGTTCCATGAAAAGTTGAGTACTCATCTCCATTTCAGCACGACATTACATCCGCAGACTGCTGGTCAGAGCGTGCAGACTATTCAGACCTTTGAGGATATGCTTTGGCCATGTGTTTTGGATTTCGATGGGAGTTGGGATACGTATCTTCTGTTAGCATAATCTTTATATAACAACAACTATCACACCAATATTGATTGACTTCCTTTTAAGATTCTCTTTGTGAGGAAATGCAAGACCCCCATTTGTTGGGGTGAGGTCAGTCAGCGAGTCATGGGGAGTACTGAGGTGGTACTCAAGACTACTGAGTTGATTCGTCAGGTTTGAAGTAGACTCCAGACAACTCAGAGTCGGAAAAAGAGTTATGCCGACAAGCGCCGATCTCATCTAGAGTTCTGGGCTGGGGACATGGTTCTCCTAAAGGTGTCACCTTGGAAAGATTTCATCGAATTTAGGAAGAGTGGCAAATTGGGCCCCAGTTACATCAGTCCTTTCAGGGTTTTGGCTCAAGTGGGAGAAGTTGCTTATTGCTTGGATCTTCTTGAGGATATCAGTTAGATCCATAGCACATTCCATATCTCTCAGTTGTAGAAGTATTTAGTGGAAAATTCCGTAGTGGGTCCATTAGAGGATATTCAGGTGGATGACCGCCTAAACTATATTGACAGACTGGTGCTGATTCTTGACCGGAAGACGAAAACCTTGAGGAACAAGGTTGTGGAGCTAGTGAAAGTTCAGTGGCAGCATCGCAACAGATCATAATGGACGTGGGAGATGGAGGACAAGATGATGGGGGCACTACCCATGGTTATTTGAGGCAGCGGACTTCAAAGATGAAGTTTAATTCAAGTAGACGAGAATTGTAACAATCAAGTTTTTGGAAAGTTACTTTTTACACCCTTTAATACAAATTCTTTTCATTTTGGTCCTTGTCTAGTACGCGGGGCGTACTCTATAAGTATGCTTTGCGTACTAGCTATAAGTTGGTCGCGGGCATCACCCATATACGTTGGGCGTACGTAGGAGTATGTTGGGTGTACAATTAGTTTGGGAAAACTGTAAGTTTTAGGGTTTTCACCCTACTTAAGCATCATTATATTACCTTTTGGGCATTTTATACTAGCCTCCATCTCCCTTTACCCTGAAATTGAAACCATGTGGCATTTGGTGAGTTTTGAGCTTAAAAGAGTGTTTGCTGGTGGTTTATGAAGGAGAAGAAGAAGAGGAACACTTGAGGGGATAACTTGAGCTTGTAGATCCATAATTTTCTACACATTTGCAAGCCTTATGAGGTAAAAAGATCTCACCTTGATGGTATTTTGTGTTAGATCTAGTTTATGATGAAATTTATGTTCTTTTGAGTCTTTTGTAATAAAGGTGATCTTTTGATATATGACAAAAGTAATGGATACTAGATCTTAGCTCCATTTAGGCCCTATGTTCATAAAAGTGCAAACTTTATGGATGTTTATTGTCCATGCAAGTATTAACACCTTTATTAAGCTCTTTTTAAGATTTTGTGTCCCATTAAGCCATGCATGAGGGTAAAGTTGCCTACTTTACACGATAAGTCACCCTTTAGGACCAAATCTGAGAGTTTGGCTTGAGGTCTCAATCGATTAAATGCTTAGTAGAGTAGGGTGGCAAACTGGAAAGTTCGTTGGGTGTACCCAACTGGTACATTGTGTGTACTAGACCCAGATGATGTACACTAAGCGTACAAGTTGAGTACGCCCACGTACTCAGCAGACGGGATTTTGGGCTTGATATTCTCAGTATTGGATCGTGTTTTGGACTTTGTAAGTTTGGGCCTCGTTGGGCCATTATACTTCTTTTTTGGACTTAGGGCTGGTATATTGGGCTCACTTAGACATAGGCCCATGATGGGTTTTGGGCCCAATTTGTAAGATTGGAACATATTTGGGCTTTGGGTTGCCAACTAATATTTAGGCCTTTTTATTATTCGGGTAGGGACTTGACTTTGGGGAAGTTAGACAACGGGTAAAATGGTCTTTTACCCTGGTTATGGCTAAGTAGTTTGACTCTTGGTTATGGTTCGACATCCAATTAATAATTGGATGTTATTTTGATACATGGTATGTTGTATTTGTGGAACTCACTAAGCTTTGTGATTACGGTTTTCCTTTTATGTTTCAAGTACTTTTGGTTTGAAAAGGAAGAGCCCAAGATAATTGTAGAGCACAAACCACCTCATTCTGCATTTTTAGATTACTATGATGTTTTATGATGTATTGATACACTTTGTTACATTTTAGTTTTATGATGATGTTTTGCATTACAATTTTATTAATTTCAAAACAACAATTTTTGGTCTTAATTTTGGTACATTACACAACACAAACCACAAATATATTCATCAGTTGAACATCGATAATGAAGCAACGGCCACAATCGAAAATGACTTTGTTCAATCATCTTTTAACGAACATATGTCGAACAACATCAATTTAGAATTCCTAATCAAACAAGATAAGTGCTAGAAACTGAAGAACTCGAGAGTTGAAAAAATAAGACTCCTAAAATCATCAATGAATTAGTTCTATGGTAGAGCCAGCGACACCAACTGATTTGTTCTATGGAAGATGAATCCTGATATTTAGATCGTCAACCTCGCCGCTGGCAACAACAATGATCAAGTTGATTGCAACAAAAATCGTGATTTTTGAGCTGCAATGGTGTTTTTTAGACTGATGGATCAAACTGAGAAATAAATACGTCAAGGGTCACTACTAGAAAACAGACCTTTAATGACACTCTTTTTACGACACACGCCGATTAATGATATGCAAAAAGGAGTGCACTAAAAATAATGTGTAACGCCTGTTCTAGGAATTGTTTAATGGATGCAAGTTTTTAGGGTTTTGGTGAATGGACTCGGCGAGTTAGGAGATCCAACTCGACGAGTATAGTCATTTAAAGGATCGAGTATAGTCATTTAAAGGATCGCGGGATTTCGACCCTACTCAACGAATCGGAAGGCCCCGACTCGACGAGTAGGTGCTGTAGAACAAAACCCGAAATTTTAGGGATTGGTACCCTATTTAAGTTACCTATTTCTTGTTTGCAGCCTCTCTTATTTCCCCTTTTGTCAAGAGAAACCCTAGGTCATGCCATTCCTCTAATTAAGTGTGGGTGTGAGCTTGGAGGGTGATTATTGGTGTTATTTTCGAAGGAACTTGAAGCTTGAAGAGGTTGTATAGAGTGGAAGGTAGTAGATCCGGGATTTCCTCCAATGTTGCTGCTACTATGAGGGATAAAGTCAAAACCTTGGGTTTTCATTGCTTAGATCTCCTTCAATGGAAGTTTATGGCCATTATTAGCGTAGTTTAGGATAATCCTTGGTTTGAGCTTATTATAAGTATATGGCTTTAGATCTGGATATCTCAGGGCCATAGGGACTTAAATTTTCCAACTTTATCAAGTCTTGGCCCCCTTCATGCTCTAAGACCCTTGTCAAGCTTTTATTAAGTGTTTCTAGCCTTGGATGCTTTGCATACACGTAAAGTTTGCAACTTTACGTAGTAACTACACCATAAGTGGTTGGATCTGTGATTTGGAGCTTTGGATTCCACTGAAAAGGACTGAACACAAGAAGGATTTAAGGGACTCGATGAGTTGCTTAGCCAAATCGACGAGTCGGAAAGGGTTTTCGGTTAAAGGTTTTCGGTTAAGGGATTTGAGGTCAAGGGTTTTCGGTTAAGGGTTTGCGGTCAAGGGTTTTCGTTTAGAGATTTTGGTTTAGAATTTTTGGCCATGGGACATAAAGTTACTCGACGAGTTACTCTAGTGACTTGGCAAGTTTACGAGTTACTCAGGAAACTCGACGAGTTGATGGAAGCACTCGACGATTTGAGGTCAACATAGACTATTGACTTTGATTGATTGACATTGACTCTGATCAGGGTTGACTTGGAGGACATTTATCATATTTCGGGATTGTGACATGTTAATCACATGTCGATTAAAGGCAGTCGAGTTGGAGAAGTATGTCGGGACTCACTGGGTCTTACCTTGTTAGTCCATCAGCTAGAGTTTCGTCTTCGGGACTTCAATAGTGCGAGGTGAGTCTCCTCACCATACCAATGGGTCGAAGGCACAAAGGCCGACCCATTTTCTATTATGTGATACACTAGTTGATGTAGAGATATGTGGTATGCCAGTTGGTTATATGCTATATGCTATGTTCTTTGTCTATGTGATATTTGCATGAAAGACAATGGGGGAGCCCATGACACTTAGATGTAAGACCATCTGGGGGAGCCCATGGCTGTCCGGCTGGGAAAGACCATGGGGGGAGCCCATGACACTCGAGTGTAAGACCATGTAAGGGAGCCCATGGCATCCTTATGTAGGGATATGCAGCAAATATAACTTTATAGCTAATGTTATGTGGTAGAAATAGCTTTATAGCTAATGTTATGTGGTAGAGATAACTTTATAGCTAGTGTTATGTGGTAGATATAGCTTTATATCTAATGTTATATAGTGGAGATAGCTTTTATGTCTAATGTTATATGGTAGAGTTAGATTTCATAGCTAATATGATATGTGTTGTGTGGATTGGGTGTGGGTATGCTCTAGGGAACTCACTAAGCTTCATGCTTATAGATTTGTTTTTGGTTTCAAGTATCATTGTTTTGGAAAGGAATGGCTCAGCTTGATCGCAGTACACACACCCATGTTTTCCTCAATGAATGATTTTGAGATGAACTCTGATAAATGTTTTAATTAACAACGGTTTGGAAAAAATGGTATCTATGTTTAGGATATATAAAAATGAAAATTTTTACCCTTAATTTTTGGGTCGTTACATAATGTCAGGTCTTTAGAAATTTGAAGAATTTAGGACGTGCATTTTTGCGTGCCCTAAAATTAGTGTCTCAAAAAAACACGGAGGGCGCTTATGTTAAATGTGTGCCGTCTAGAAATGTCGCTTTATAATTTTAGAAACGCGCTCTTCAGCAACTAGCAGCACGAAAAAGGATATAAAAAAAATTAGAAAACTTGCCTTCCTTCCTTGTTTCCCCTCTTTAGCTGTGGTTGTGTTCAACTATCACAAAAATCTTCTCTGGTCTTCCTCTGCCTCCCTACATCGAGTGTTGATTGCTTCATTCCCTTGCACTCCGACCGCCGCCACTGATTCTTCCTTATTCGTTAACATCGATCAAGGCAGCAGGCACGTCATCTTCCATTCTCTCTTGCTGATCAATACATTCAAGTATATACATATTTACATTACGCCTTCAACACTTGAAACCTTAACCCTAGTTATTCCTCAGTTATATGCAATATCCTCATTCCACACGATGGCAAGAACACTTACAACAATGGCGACCTTGATGAGGCTCGCCTCACGTCATCGGCAATCTCCTACTTACCTCACCTCATCGGCGAATCCAACTCCCCTCTACCTTACTCCAACTTGATCAGACTCGCTTGACTTACTTCTACCTACTGGAACCGATCAAGTAAGCTTATCTTACACAGATAAGACATAACTAAAAATAATGATGCTGAAGTTATAGCATAAAGAGGCAAATGGAGGGGAGAGGTACACAACCTTATTTATCTTATTTGTTTCTTTCATAACCTCATCATTTTGCTCTGTTTTGGGTACTTATTACATATAACATATATGTTCTCTTATCATCATTCATTGTTTTCTTTTTGTGTTTTTACAGGAGCGTGATAGTTACCGGAGATCAATGCAGAAGTATGTAGGTGTTGATATCACATCAATGGTGACTCTACCAGTAATCATTTTTTAACCCATGACAATGCTACAAAAAATGGCAGATATATTTCGCAACACCAATATGTTTCTATAATCTATATCTTCTTCTTCTTTTATAATTGTTCATAGTAAATTAGTAATGAGTAAGAGACTTTTATTGTTTTTGTAGTTGATGGAATACACCCATCTTTTAGAGCAAGCAGATAATTGTGAGGATCTATACATGCGATTAGAATATACATGTAAGAATCATTATCCTTAATTCCTTACACACATAGAAACACACACTACATTGATACACTCCTCTTTCAATATAAATTTTCAAAACCATGAAATCTTTTTACCTATTATAGCATCATTGTTTGTATCAGTATATTATGTTCTACAACGAACCTGGAAGCCTTTCAATCTAATTCTTGGTGAAACATATGAAATGGTTAATCATTATGGCGTTACATTTATTACAAAGCAGGTAAAAAACACATTAAATATCTTTCATAGTTTTAAGAGTTAATTAATTTGATAATACTTTAATGTAAAAATTAGATGAGTCATCTCATCACCCTCCAATAAGTGTTGCACATGCTGAAAATGAGCATTTTTTATGATATAACTTCAAAGGTGAAGACCAAGTTTCTTGGTAACTCTGTTCATGTCTATCCTCTTGGAAGGTAAATAACTAAATCTGCCATGTTTTTTTAAATATAAATAATATGGATGATATATTGTTATAATTGCAAAACTCGTTTGAAGTTAAAGAAAGATGGAGTAGTCCTAGAATTAGTACCCCCTCCAACAAAAGCCAACAATTTAATATTTGAAGAACATGGATTGATTCCCCGGGGGAGATGGTTTTGAGCAATTTGACCTCAGGATATAAAGTTTTCCTCTATTTTCAACATTGTGATTGGTTCAGGTGCATGATTTTTAAATACACAAAAGTAAACTTCAATTTTTTTTTACATTGTATATAAATTTACTTTTTTTTTTGTTTTTTAATTTGTGTGCAGTGTTGGACGATATGAAGTGGATGGATATGTATACAATTCAGAAGAAGAACCAAAAGTATTAATGATAGGAGAATGGAATGAATCGATGATCTATCATCCTTGTGATTCGAAGAGGAACCTCTCCCACATACTGAACTCACACAGGTAGGTTTCAATATTTTAGATTCATATATGTTAATTTTTATTGGTAGATATTCAATAATAAGGGTAGATCTAGAAGATGTGAGTCTTAGATATCACCGTGCCTCGATTTATGTTGAGCTTGGAAACTATCACAAGGCAGCTGAATCATATGAGCATATATGGCAATTTGGTCCTAAAAATATTGAAGCATTGAAGACAACAACAATGGTTTCGACTTTGGACTTACAAATCTATATATAATATGTGTTATTTTCCAATTTGAATGAATGGGTACTAATTAATTTTTTTGGTATTTTTAGATGTACAAAGATGTAGTTAGCATGAATGCATTGTCAGCATTCTTGATGATTAGTTGAGAAAGAACCCAAAAGATGTTGATCTGAGTGTGGTTCATTTATTGGCTTCAATGCATATGTTGGGAAATGCACATGACAAAGATCTTCACCATATTGAATATGCACAACAAAATTATTCTGCTGCTAAAGACTTACCTGTTGAGTTGTCGGCTCAAGTAGGGATATGCCATGTTCATCTTGGAAACATGGAAAAAGAACATGTATTTTTTTTAAGAAGGACTCCTTTATATATCATGGATTGGGATAAGAAGAAATGGAAGTATAACGCTATAATATAATTTTTTGTGGAAAGAACATTACCATTTCATATAGTTAGCCCTTGAGTGACTTGTTTCTCTTTGAAACTAACCTTGTTCACTTTTGTTGGCAAATGTTTGTAGGCTTTCTTCAGCGTATTCGCATATCAGACTGTACATGATTATTCTTACTTAATTATTGAAGCTGATGGCTCATTAATGACTGTAAAGTACCATGCATGAATCTACATTGAAGTACTACCTTATGTTAGAAGGGAATGATGGTGTCAATAAAGTAAGTAAATAATCACAACCATGAAGGGTAATTATTATCATTTTCTATTCAATTCATGAACTTCTTTTAAACAGACCTTCTTTATGCAACCTTGACTTATATTGATAATTGATATGATACTATCTAAAATAAGATTTCGAAAGTTTGTGCATTGTGCCAGAATGCCACCGGAAAAGAAGTTGACACAAGAGGATTTCCCAGGAGCAAACTTCGAATAATTATTAGCTGAAATGCCATATGGAATGAGAAGAAAAAGAAACGTATACCATCATCTAGACTTTCTTTTCAGTCTTGATTCATAGTCCTACTATTAGTGTGTGTGTGTGTGTGTATATATATATATATATATATATATATATATATATATATATATATATATATAAGGAATGGATTAAATGAGAATACCTAAAACATTGAGAACGCGAGAACAAGTATATTCATTTATGATTCCATGTATTCATTTGTGGAGAAAAGATAAATTTTTACTCACAATCAACATGAGTATGTTTTTTCTGTTCAATTGAAATTAAAGGCGTAAAAGTTTATCAATCCTCCACAAATGAATACATGAAATCACAAATGAATATACTTTATTCTCGCGTGCTAAACCTGTTTGGTGTTCTCATTTGATCTTACTCCTGTGTATATATATATACACACACACACACACACACACACACACATATATATATATATATATATATATGCTTTTCATCAACATAATTGCTTCTTCTTTATATAGCTAGTTCTCCTCTATTGACCATGGAGTAAGCAAGTTGTCTCTTCTGTCAAAGGTTAGAATCGCAAATTACAATCAAGACTTGTGATTAGTTGTATATGTTGGACAATAGATTATTTGACATTTTTTGCAACAGGTGTTAGCAGTGACTATGAGATTCATTCAAAAGGATGCAGAGGAGAAGAAAACATCATTCAACCCCAGACCGTATTTCAAGTTCTTTATTGATTGGATGCTTGACCTTAGTACCCTTGATCCGGTTTTTGAAGGTTCAAACTTTCAGGTGTGTATTCACTTTTCTCTTTTCTCTATCATATCGTCTAGTATTGTATTGCATGTTAAGTTACCGATTTTCCCTGTGCAGGTTCTGACAGCTCTAGCAAACTCCTTACATGCCCTGCTACCTGTCAAAGTTCCTGCATTCAGGTTATTCTCTTAGAAAGGAAATTGTCAAAGGAGAATTTAGTCATGGGTTTCTTTTAATGTTGTACATGTTTTTTTTTCTGTAATAAATATTATGCAATATTAGCAATGTGTTCCATTTATTTACTATTGGAATAATTATTTGTATTTGACATATTAATGCAATGAATTATCTTTATTGTTTATTGTATTTTATTTTGTATTATGAGACTTTTAATGTGTTATTTAATTTGAAAATTAGTAAATCTATGTAAAATATATAATTTTAAAAACATTTAAAATTATGACACGCAAAAATGTGTCTTCTTTCTTTATGACATGGGCTTCCTTTATACACAATGTATATCATAAACACATGCGTCGTAAGGTTAAGACATGCAAACGTGTGTCGTCTTCCTTTATAACAGGGCCTTCCTTGATACACATTGCGTGCCATAATTTCGCGTCGTAAATGTGTGTCATAAATGCACTTCGTAAATGCACGTCATAAATAGACGACGCGCAAAAGCGTGTCATCTCTCGTTATGATAGGGCCTTCCTTGACACGCATTTGCACGTCGTCTGAGCATTTTATGACATGCGTTACGTGTCGTAAAAGGCTATTTTATTAGCAGTGGGTATTTTAGTCTTTTTAGTTTTGCAATGGACCAAAACTACAAGTAAACTGACTCAAAAAACCACTAATCCAAAAGAAAATATTGTCGTTTGGACCAAATCCCAGAGAAAATGCATACCACATAGACTATTTTTTTATTTTACTCTATATATAATTTGTTTGTTTGTTAAAGTTTGGAATAAAAAGTTTGCTTTGCCTAATAAACTTGAAATTGTGGTCTTTGAAATAATATTGCATTTAATTGAAATGGTGAATGAGGACTGGATAAGAGAACTCGGTAAGAATTATGATCGTTTATGTTTTAAATTGCTATTTTAACGAATGGTTGAGCTTCTTCTGTGTTTTATTGCAACTAGACAGTAAGTTAAATATTATACTTCAAAATTGGAAATTATTGGTTTTTTTGTATAATGGTGTTGTTTTTGTTTAACGGTGCATTTTTGTTTATTGGTGCATTTTTGTTAAATACCGTGTTTTTTTTGAAACCAGCAAATTTTATTAAGAAAAAAGAAAACCCAGCCTCACATATCAAGGCAGGGATATAGAAAAACAATCGTCACCATAATATAGAATATCAAGTTCCCTTATACTTCTTTATATAAGTGGATTAATACACCAATCTATCCATTTATAAACTTTCTTATTGCTTCTATGCTTAAACCACATGAACATCGATGACTGAACCATGTCCACAACCTTTGTAGATGCAATCCTTGGTTGATTGAAGGTTCTATCACTTCTCGCTTTCCACAGACACCACATCATACAATAGCATATACCCAGCAAGACCTTTTTCTTTTTTGGACAGTTCCCCTACGCCGTCGCAAATTCTAGAAGTTCAGATACCTTATCAAATGAGGGCATCTAAATACCGCACCATATAAATATCATTTCCCAAGTAGTTTTGGCAAAGTGACATACACAAAGTAGGTGGTTGGTTGACTCATCTGCTAAATTACATTCACCACACGTAACCGATGCAATATTGATTCCTTGATTCTTGAGAGCCAATGCAGAGGGGATACAATTTTGAATTGCCTTCCAAACAAAACATGAAACTTTTGTAGGAACGTCTTTCAGCCACAGAAAGGGATTACCATCGGATCGAATGTTAGCCTTTACCAGCCTCCTTCTACATGTTGCAACAGAGAATTGCCCATTTGAATATAATTCACATGAACATGAATCACTGCTTGAGTTTAGGAAGGCTGATTGAAGTATTTCCCTTAGTTGGTTCACATGATGTGAATCGAGTTGGCTAGACAAGGACCATGGAAGCCTGCCATCATATATTAGATCTGAGATCTTGCATTTCTTATGCGACTCTATACAATATAAATCGGGAAAAACAAGTTGCAGTGGTTTGTCACCAATCCATTCATCCTTCTAAAACAGTGTATCCTCTCCAAAATTAACCTTTCTTTTGATAATAGTACTTATTGGAATGCCCCGTTTAGCAAACTTAACCTTCATTCTAGCAATATTGTTCCATACTCCTGTTGTAGATTTTTTAGCTAACTTATATGCTGATCTCATTCCCAAGTTTTGGATGCTTAAGATCACTTTGTTCCATAGCGACTCTTTCTCCATCTTTAGTCTCCACCACCATTTGCAAATTAGAGATATATTGAGATCTTTTATCACACTTACACCAAGGCCACCGTCCTCCTTAGCCTTAATGAGCTTACTCCACGACACCCAACTGATTTCCTTGTTATCTTCCTAGCCTCCCCATAAGAATCTACGTCGAAGCTTCTCCAATTGTGAAATCACAACTGAAGAGGAAACAAAAACAGAAAGATAGTAAGTGGGTAAATTTCCCAACACCGATTGAATCAGTGTTAGGCGCCCTCCAAGAGAAAGATTTTTGGCTTTCTAGTCCGAGATCTTTGCTTGAAATCTCTCAGTTATAGGTTTCCATTTTGACTTTATATTCATATTCTCTCCAACAGGAACACCCAAATAATTGAAAAGTAAGGAAGAAGTCTCTTGTGATAAAACTCCCATCCCAAATACTTTAGACTTATGAAATTTACCTTTAGACCAGAGGTAGCATGAAAGCATCTAAGAATCTGATCTAAATTTCTGATGTTTCTTTTGGACCATTCATCAATGAATACCACATTATCCGCATAGAATAAATGTGATATCATTGGTCCATTGTTAGGAAGTTGTACTTCATCAAAAATACCTTTTGCACACAAAGTTTTCATTACCTCATTCAATACTTCCATAGCCAAAATAAACAAAAAAGGAGAGAGCAGATCCCCTTGTCGCATGCTTTTAGTAATATCGAATTCATCAGACAAGGGCCCATTACCGATTACAGAAGCTCTTGAAGCCCGCAAGAAACCTTTAATCCAATTTCTCCACTTGTGACATAAATTCATTTATGCTAGAGTCAAATCAATATATTCCCAACTCACTGAATCGAAGGCTTTATCAAAATTGACTTTAAATCGTAATGTTTTCCTCTTTGACTTCTTCGACCATGAACATGTTTCATTCACTATAAGAGGACCATCAAAAATGTTTCTTCCTTTCACATAGGTTGTTTGTTCTTCTCCAATGGTACCAGCTATAACCACTTTGAGTCACATTGCCAGAACTGTAGAGATTATTTTGTATAGACAACCAATCAAGGTTATGGTTCCATCATTCAATTTCAAAGGAACTTTGATCTTCAGAGCCAACATGATGAGACAGGAGAAACAACCTTTAGCTAGAACTCCATGCCGCTCAAAATGTTTAACGAATTCAATTATATCGTTCTTTAGAAAATCCCAATAACTTTTAATGAATTTGAACAATACCCCTTCGAGACTAGGGGACTTTTCTATAGCACCCGGTTCCTGGTATGTATTTCATTCAAGTATTATCCATTTTTGGCCAAGGCCTCGGCGAGTTGATGGCCCAACTTGTCGAGTAGGAGCGACTTGGACACGGGAGTTTAATGACCTACTCGACGAGTCGGCGTCCAGACTCGACGAGTAGGCCCTGTTTGGACAAAACCCTAATCTAAGGGATTGACCCCTATTAGCACCTCATTCAACCTCCCTTCATCCTTATTGCTCTCAGAACTCTCTATATCAAACCCTAATCGTTTGTTTTAAGATCTAAGGCCTTTGTGGTGGTTTTTGGTGACTTTGGAACATAAGAAGGAGTTGAAAGACTTGAGGAATCAGGAGGAGGCCAGAGGAGTTCGAGTTTGTGCATAATTTGTAGTTCTTTAGAGGTATAAAGTTGATGACTTGCTCTTTCGTGTCTTAGATCCTTTTTGGGCTGATTTAGGGCTTTTAGGAGCCATTCTTGGTGACCAATCATGAGTGCAAGCATGGTTGGGGGCTAAGACTTCATATCCAAGGTCTTAAAGGGGTTACAAGGCAGAAAAGGACTGATTTTGGAGCCTTAGAGAACCCCATGCATCTTAAAAGTCTCATTTAGGGCCATTTGAGCTCATAGTCCCATGCATGCACGTAAAGTTTGTAACTTTACGTGCTAGATCGATCTTAGAAGCCTAGATCTATCTTTTGGTCAAGTGTTGTACAACAAAAATCGAGAAATGAGACTTGGTCATTCTCGACTCGGCGAGTCGTTCTTTGGACTCGGCGAGTCCATGGCTTGACTCCCTTTTTCTGTTATGGTTCGAAGAAACCTAGTGAGTGTAAGAGTGGTCTTAGAGGGGTCCAGGGGAGTGAGCCAACACATTGGACTTGGCCATAGACCTGGGAATCATGGGACTCGGCGAGTATATGAGCAGACACAGCGAGTCGAAAGCAATCTCCCAACTTTTGAAGATGAACTCGATGAGTTGTTCATACAACTCGGCGAGTCAAGGACATGACTTGTTCATAGGTTAGGGATGAACTCGACGAGTTGTTGATACAACTCGGCGAGTCGGATGAAGGTTCATTCGAGGTTGTTTTAGAAGGAGAACTCATCGAGTCGTTGCTAAACTCGACGAGTAGAAGCGTGAAGAAGGACAGATGAAAGGATAGGGACTCGGCGAGTTGGTGGCCCAACCTGGAGAGTCAGAGCAACTGGAAGTTGACTTCGACTTTGACTTAGTTAGGGGTAAATTAGTCATTTTACCCTAAGAGTAGTTATCAGTGTCTGATTAAGTGTTTTATGGATTTATAGTCGGAGGATCACCGGAGCAACAGTCAGACATCTGTCGATCAACATTTCAGCAGTCAGCCTTACGAGGTGAGTTACCTTCAAGTAGAAGTGGGTCTTGTTGGATTAGTGTCTAAGTCCATAACTATTTTGGTATGTACTTGACCCGATGGTGCATGGTCCTTTTGGGTTGCCTTCACCAAAGCAACTTGATATGATGAATTATGGAGAGAAAGGATTAAATATGATTTATTAATATATTATGGGAATAATATATTAAAGGAGAAATCATATTGTTTAATTAATATCAGTCAATAATTAATTGGTAATTAGTTTTGTGACTAAAAGAGATTAATTAAACTTAAGGGACTGAAATTGTAATTATAAGATAATTGTAGTTTGGGCCATGGATTGTCTTGAATCAAGGGGTGGACGAATTCTTATGGGAAACCCATAAGGAAATCGTCCAAGGGATTGATTTAAGGAGTCTACGGGTTGCTTAGGGCTTAAGCAACCAAATTAGGGTTTCCTTGTTTGATAACCCTAATAGCCTCACTATATATAGAACCCTTAAGGCTCAAAAATTAGGGGAAGCTTCTTGCTAGGGTTTTACACGGTTTTGGCAGCCTCCATCCTCTCTCCTATTCATCCTCTTGCTTATGGTGTTTGTGAACCATTAGAGGAGTGACACTTGTGACTCTAAGCCTTCCAAAGTCAATACAAGGAGATTTGGGATTGTTATTGCTACATAACAATCAAAGTAACATTATAAACCTATTCTCGTGTTAATATGATTATTTGAATGCTAGAATTAGGGTTTATAGTCTTGGATAACTTGCATGTACAATAGAGAAACCTAGATCCAAGCATTAGGGTTTGTATGAGCACATAGGATGTCTTATGACAAAAACCCATCAGTGGTATCAGAGCCATGATTGGTTTCTATTGTATTGTTGCTTGATATGTTTGCAAAATCGTTTTTTGGGCTTTCTGGCTGAGGAACTCGGCGAGTACCCCAGTGTACTCGGCGAGTAGACCTCAACTCGGCGAGTACAGTGTGGTACTCGGCGAGTTTGAGCGTCAGATGGAGGGTATTCCGGGATTTCTTGCTGTTTTTGCTTATGGATAGTTACCTTATCATGATAGATCAATATTAATCCGATTATATGATATATTTGACTATATTTTTTATCTAATTGAAGATATTTATCAGTTAATAAGATAATTGTTTCCTTATAAGATAATTGATTAATTATTTTGACTAAATTGATAAATTGTTTTGTAAGAAATCATTAAATAAATCAAATATGGATAATTATGTGATTAAATGTTAATTTGAATTATTTGTTATTTGATCCTTGTTGTTATGAAAAGTTTCATATTTTGCCCTTTAGGTTTTATAGTTTAAATTTGAACCCAAAAGTTTTGTTGTTTTGAAATTTAAATAGTTAAAAGCCTAATGTTTTGAAAAAGGTTTCAACAACTTGCCCTCAAGTTTTGGAATTTAAAATTTTGGATTAATAGTTTAATTTGATGTATATTTAAATTCTTAACCCTAATGTGTTGAAATGTTTCAAAACTTGCCTCAAGTTTTGGAATTTAAAAGTCGATTAAAAGTTTAATTAGGAATGTTAAATTCTAAAACTTTAGTATAGTTTTGAAAAAGTTCAAATCACACCCTTATGGTTTTGTTAATTAATTAAGGTGTATAATTAAAAGAAGTTTAATAAATCCATAAAAGTTTAGGTTTACAATTTAATTGAATTAAAAGTATAATTGTTAAATTAGACCACCTAGTATTTTGAAAGTATAAAATACACCCTATACTATATATAACATTAAAAGTCTAACATTATATATATGTATGAGTAAAAGTCAGTCTTACCGTTAGTAGGCCTCATTCACGAAGCTAGTCTATAAGGGGTGTTTAAGGAAATTGCCTATAAAATGGCGATTGAATGGGTATCCACTCTTCACCGCACTCTTGACTAGTGCAGGGTCGTTAGCCGAACGGGTAGGATAGGACAAAACCTTCCATTATAAGTATAATGCAGTATAAAAGTAACTAAATGTTTTCATAAAATTCCCAATCTTAGTTACTTAGGCAAAAGTGAATTGATGCAATTCCATGAAATTACACTTTGTGCCCTTGCGAAGACGTTAGTGGAGCGTGTGTGGTTAACCGGCACACTAAATGGTTCTAAGCAAAGGTAGCAAAGGGTGACTCAATGTTTGTCATAGTTCGGTGGAGCGTGTGTGGTTTACCGGCACATCAAATAGGTGACTGTAACATGTGAAGGCACCATGTAAGTTTGCATGGTTATTCACACCTGCTTTGTGATCCTCGGCATCCCAGTCACAAACAAGAGGGGCATATCGAGATTTAAACATGCCATTGAAAGTTCAATGAATCTCAAAGGATCTAGGAGTTTTCATAGATTTAAAACTTAAATTTCTTTTTCGTTTTTCGTGGTGGAAATTAGTGAATCGTCATTCACTTACCTTCAAATGTTCTGCAATTAGGGTTACGGCATCCCTCTCCCGAGTTGTAGAATATTGTGTTGGGTCCTAGCCTTAGTATTTCATTTGGGTGATTTACTAAGGACTCAATTTATCAACTTATTTG
Organism: Lactuca serriola; assembly: GCF_051521515.1. Taxonomy (NCBI): domain Eukaryota; kingdom Viridiplantae; phylum Streptophyta; class Magnoliopsida; order Asterales; family Asteraceae; genus Lactuca; species Lactuca serriola. The sequence goes on along the minus strand of NC_136412.1, from coordinate 220,582,197 downwards.
AATTCGTTTTCTCCCGTTTGGTAGATGTCAAAGTTCGACAAATATGGTCTTCCCAAATCCCGTGGAACAAGCATTCCACATGAAGATGATATTCCATGATTCGAGCGAGGAAGAAGAAATCATGCTTCACTTCCTCCTCCTCCTCCTATTATTCTCCCTAACCCACAAGTTCGAACACTTGAAAAGTTCAAGCTCACTCAAGCCCTTTTGGCAAGTAAACATAAAGAAGGAAAGTCTGTGTGTGCACACGTCCTAGGGATGAAGTCACACATTGATAGGTTAAGAATGTTGGGATCCGTTGTCTGTGAGGAAATGGCTGTTGATTGGGTTCTTCAGTCACTTCCCAACTCATATAGTGAGTTCGTAAGAGAGTACTATATGATGAACTACGGCGTGACCCTTATAGATCTCACCTATATGCTTATTGCTGCTGAATCAGCAATGATTTTGCGCAATAGAAAAGCAAAGTTGATTGGTGAATCTGCCTTCAAGACCTCTATGGATATAGACAATGGCAACGAAAGACATGCTATGATTGAAAAGATTGATCATAAGAGAAAGGCGATGTCTGAAGTAGTTCCATGTCCTGTTCCAAAAGAGTCGATTTGCTTTTATTGCCAAGAGAAGGGGCATTGGAGGCGAAGTTGCCCTATTTACCTAAGAGATCTAAGAGATGGTAGAGTCGAAACATATGGCTCTAAGATAGGTAAAATCCATTAACTAACTCTTTTAAGCTTCTAATCTAGATTCTTAATACATAATGTGATAAGATTACAATTGATGTTTTGTAGGATCGAAGAAAAGAAAGGAAGCTTAAGGGAAGAAGTGAGCAGAATCTAACCGTAAAGGAATGGATTTCGATCGCATTTCTCGAAGATTAGATTCTTGAGCTACTACTTAGAGTTAGAATTAGATTGCTAAGAAAGATGTATTAGCATAAGTTTTTAAATGAGTTGCATTGTAAGGACAAATTTTTCCACAATAAAATAAATTTTGATTTTAAATTTTATTTATTTATCCTTACAATGGCGTGTATGAAAAATTGATGTTAAAATGTTTCTATTATTAGCAATAATGGATTTGGTTCTTATTGTGTTATGGAAAGTCGAGAATTTACCAAATAGGGAGAGTTTCTCATCGCCCAAGTTTCAATTGGACAGAAACTTGGAATCATGCAACGTGGATGCACGATGAATGAGAAATTTCGTATTTGGAAATTAGACTAATTCATTGACAAAGTGTCAAGTGAAGGACTAGGAGATCAAGTACACAAAGTTGCATATTGATCAAGTCCACCATAAGAGTAACCAAGATATTCGTAAATATGATTATACTTATAAGATTAAGTGTAATTCGGAATTGATTAAAAAATGTTTAAATCAATAGCAGAACGAATAAGAAGAATCAAGTAGGCAGAAAGATAAAAGTTTCTCCATTCTAAGAAGAAGGGAGAGTACCTTTTATGCTTTATGATAGGTCTTAATGATTAAGAACCATATCTTAATTGATCCTCTAAGTAAGTCTTAGTACAATTGTATGTTTGAGAAGAGGAATCAAGAATTGAAGAAATGGTTAAATCAAGAAGTCAATCATACTTCGTTCCAATAACAAGTCTTAAAGCTAAGATTGTGGCAATGAGTGAAAAGTATTAAAGGTTTATAACATTCATAAAATGCGGAAAGTTGTAATGTCTTGAATAAGACAAAGACCAACTTGGACCAATTTATGAAGTGTTTTGATAAAAGCTGCACTAACTCTTGAATATTTGTTTGTCAAGAAATGTTTATTGACAAAAGAATCTTATATGTCAAGGAGTCAGTGGGAGTCTTAATGGTCTTGAAAGGTTTCAAGAACAAATCAAATAAAGCTTATCTATCATCACTAGCACACGAGTTGAGGTTTACAACCTATCGTGTTGACATTATTTTGTTTCTGTGCTGTTCCAATTGAGGTAATTATGCATGCGAGTTCTGTGAGTTCTCATTTTGAACGCATAAAAGGCAAAGCACCTTAATCAATGAAAGGTACATTGATAGGAAAGGGTGAGCTGCTTAACTACTTGGAAGACATGGTGGGCAGATGTGCTAACATAAAGGCAAGAAATCAAGATTAAGAAAGTTCGGTCCATATGAGTTTGAATTTGTCGTAAACTTTGGTTTTAACAAATTTACATGGATAGGAACACATACACCGCTCAAATCTAAGTGTCATAAGATTTCCTCCTTCATGAAAATGATTGTGAGGAAATGCTTTCACTAAGAAAGATTTTAAGAAGATAGTAGTTGTAAAATTGCATTCTCAAATTTGATTATGGTTACGGTATCCCTCTCCATGATTCGAATTGTGATATTTGGCAATTGGTCTTAATTGTTTAAGACACATATGAGCTATTTTGAATAAAGGTGTATGAGACTAAGAAGCCTTGATAAAGGATTATCAAAGCACTAAGTATTAGAAACATGGACTTAAGAAATTCAATAGGTATTGTTTTTCTGAAAGTTAAGATGTTTATGAATACATGTCGAAGCTAGTGGGAGCATAAGTGTTATGTTTTATAATAATCATCATGATAGTGAGAGCATAAATGTTATGATTGTATGATTATTAAGGAAAGTATTGCAAGTTGGCAATATTAATTATAGAAAACAAGAGTCATTCTTTGCAAAGTCGTAAGGATGGAATAGTTGTTTTGCTATAATTAAGTGAGAGAATATTATGCTTCATTTCAAATCTAAAGGATTAGGTTGAGAAATGTTAATAAACATAGTCAAGGGTACAAAGTGTGTTCTTAAAATTTCGATTATGATTACGGCATTCCTCTTCACAATTCGAATTTTGAGAACATAGCAAATAAAACATTATGCATCGTGTCCCATACGCTTTGGGTATAGGATCGATTGCAAATGCTTTAATGTTTGACCATTCTAAAATTTTCCAAATGTCTAGCGCGTTTACAGGGAAAAGGGACTAGAATCGGTTTTGACTAAAATAATTAAACAACTATCAAAGGACAATCCAAAGTTAGACGAGGATTGGTCACTTGTGAGTAGTTGGAAGTATAGTATTGGAAGATATGGAAATGTTCTCATATTGGATGGACCATATCGACATTATTAGGAATAGATAAGATTCTATTAAAAATAAGTTGTCATATGGAAGATATGGAAGTGTGTTCATATTAGGAAGTAAATATTGAAAATCTATGTCTAGATTAGAAACTTTTATGCAAAAGGATGTTCAAAGGAATGTACTTTGAGTGAGAGACATCATATCTAAGGAATTGTCTTGTAACAATCTCCGATAGAGGACTTTGTAATATCATTGGCAATAGTCTTTGTGACTTTGGTGTAGTGACATTACGAAAGGATAGTTGCATATAATGTTAGAATCTAGCATATTCTATAAGTAGCAAGAATTTGATATTCTTTAACTTATGAAAAAAATGGATTTGGAGTTGTGAAATGAGAATGATTGGAAATGTGTTCAATTTGTCTATTTCACAAAAGTAAGAACCATAGGTAAACATTGTGTGCATGCTAGGAGCATGGGACAAGTGTAATAATTCAAGTAAGAAGTTGATTACCCGAAATGACAAATAATGAGTAATCGATATGGTGATAAAGAAAAGGTGTTTTATTTATGCTCAAAGGTTTGAGGCCATATGGGATTAGTATTATTCTTGTGTTTCACTTTGCATGTTTTGACTTCCAGAATAATTTAATTGGTTAAGAACAGTCAAATTATTCGAACGGGCCACAGTCGTTCATATGTTGGAAGTAGGTATGAATGAAGACTGTCATGAATTGGTGTGTGGATTTTCTAGAAGAGTAGTAGACATAAGCAAATGTTTGCTGCAACATTCAAGAGTGCTTACGAATATGATTTGAGCATTGGATTAAACCCACGCTCACTTGGATCACTCCATGAATTGTATCACCAGTGATTGGTGAGACGATAACATCTTATATTCTTGAAACCGAGATGTGTGAGTTGTATCTTGCAAATCGGTTGCACATTGATAATATGTAAACGCACTAGTAACTTGGTGTTATAAAACATATTATTGTGTGTAATTCGGTGCGTGAGTGCAAGCGAGCATTGTATCAAAGTTTATCCATTCCTTTTATTCAAAGTAGGATAAAAGCGATATCTTTGGGCCCCTCGATGGTTTAGTGATGACAAACGTAAATGCTCGGCCGGGCTAGGGCTAATTTGATTTGTTCAATTAGTCAGTCGTCATAAATCGGAAATCGAGATATAGTACAAAGAGAATGATTTGAAATCATATCTCATATGATATCTAGAATGGAGGAATATATGATCCCTTATCTAAGGACACGCGTATCTGATAGGATCAGAGTTGACAGCGGCTTTGGAAAGCTACGATTGCAGATCAGGATCTGAAGTCATACGCATAATAGTTATTAGACTTATCCAAGTGGGAGACTATTGGATTAGTGTCTAAGTCCATAACTATTTTGGTATGTACTTGACCCAATGGTGCATGGTCCTTTTGGGTTGCCTTCACCAAAGCAACTTGATAGGATGAATTATGGAGAGAATGGATTAAATATGATTTATTAATATATTATGGGAATAATATATTAAAGGAGAAATCATATTGTTTAATTAATATTAGTCAATAATTAATTGGTAATTAGTTTTGTGACTAAAAGAGATTAATTAAACTTAAGGGACTGAAATTGTAATTATAAGATAATTGCAGTTTGGGCCATGGATTGTCTTGAATCAAGGGGTGGACAAATTCTTATGGGAAACCCATAAGGAAATTGTCCAAGGGCTTGATTTAAGGAGTCTATGGGTTGCTTAGGGCTTAAGCAACCAAATTAGGGTTTCCTTGTTTGATAACCCTAATAGCCTCACTATATATAGAACCCTTAAGGCTCAAAAACAGGGGAAGCTTCTTGCTAGGGTTTTACATGGTTTTGGTAGCATCCATCCTCTCTCCTATTCATCCTCTTGCTTATGGTGTTTGTGAACCATTAGAGGAGTGACACTTGTGACTCTAAGCCTTCCAAAGTCAATACAAGGAGATTTGGGATTGTTATTGCTACATAACAATCAAGGTAACATTATAAACCTATTCTCATGTTAATATGATTATTTTAATGCTAGAATTAGGGTTTATAGTCTTGGATAACTTGCATGTACAATAGAGAAACCTAGATCCAAGCATTAGGGTTTGTATGAGCACATAGGATGTCTTATGACCAAAACCCATCAGGTCTAATGGACCAATGCCGACCCATCGGTAGGAGTCGTATGTTAGATGATTGTCTTTGTGTTATTCATCTAGGTTTGCTACTACCTGAAATGTTATTTGCTAGTATGATATGATATTATATGCTAGTAGCAGTAGGGGAGATAGTCCCCAAGACTTCCGGTCGATAGGGCCAAAGGGGGTAGTTATACCCAGTCATGCTAGATAGAATACGATTATGTGTTACAAGGTATGTGGTAGTAGGAGAGGGGTGAACTAGTCCCTAGTATCTGGTCGAGAGGACCGAAGGGGAGGCCAGCAACCAGATATGCTAGGCAGTATCCGGTCGAGAGGACCGAAGGAGAGGTCAACACCCAGATATGTGAGGCAGTATCCGGTCGAGAGGACCGAAGGGGTAGGCCGGGCACCCAGATATGCCTGATAGTATAAGCATGTTATATGATTGTATGGTATGCGGTACAATTGGCGAACTCACTAAGCTTTGTGCATACAGTTTTCAGTTTTGTTTCAAGTACCTCTTCAACGAAGGGGAAGGAGCTGGTGCGGTAGCTGCACATCATACACACACATGTTGGATTTTTGCATTACGAGATTCTTGGGATTGTACTCTGCCATTATTACATTATGATTTGGTTTTCAGACATGAGACATTGGTTTTATGGAATGATATGTCTTCGCTATGTTATCTTATGGAAGTTTTATAAATCAATTATTTAAAAATGAAATTTTTGGACTCGAAAATCGGGATGTTACAAGTTGGTATCAGAGCCCTGGTTTGAGGAATTCGGACACATCCTTGGGGATGTTTGGACTCAAACCGAGGGATTAATAGATTTTTACAAAGAAAATGGTTTTCTAAAAGCTAAGTTAAAAAGCTTTAAGAAAGAACAAGGTGTGTGATGTGCGCGACCGATAGAGCTCACGTAAGTTTTTCCCCAAAGTACTCATACAAGTTTATGCTATGATTATCAGTTTCAGTAGAACAACATGCTATATTAGGACTAAGGATCTAGGAAGGATGCCCTATGTGCCTGTTATATGTGCTTTTGAGCAGCATGATAGTGTTGATTAGACAGAGATAGGATAGCTTGTTTAGGTTATGCCTGATTATATGAGCTTATATCGCATGCTAGTACATATTCTTGTTATGTGGATAGAATTGCTTGAGCTTGTTTCCTTTTTGTATGAATGTTGCTTGCTTTCTGCTATGTGGGACTCGGAGTGATGGGAGTTAGCTATTAGGTGGGTACGTTAGGACACATGCAATCAGGGTTGAATAATCTCATAGTGTTGGATTTGACCCTATTGTGTAGCTCTTGTTTGAGTCCTAACCGTTGTAGGGATGAGTCCCTTACTCAAAGGATTATCTGAGCCTCGTGGCATGTGAATGTATCCATATGGTGGCTAATTGGCATTGCAAAGAGGCCTTCAGCAGTTGAGGACCGGTAGGGTGGAGTTAGAGGTACCCTAGGGCAAGCTTAGGATGAGAGTAGCAGAGATCAGTAGTGGTAGAAGGGACTTGGTGGAGTTGAGGCAATTCTTGAGGAAAGTACGGATAGATGTGGAAGGTAGTATGGGTCCGTACTACTGAAATCAGAGGATCCGTACTTGAGTCGAGGAAAGATGAGACAAGACCAGGAAACTTGTGATAGATGTGATCCCTCTAGATGTATCAATATCACTAACGGTTGTCGTTATGTATTGCAAAATGGTGGTACTACGTCCAAGGCCAGCATTTGGCAGTTCAGGAGAAAGATCGGGTTCGGGTTCAGGTTCCGAACCAGTAGATGAGAGGCTACGCGACTTCATCGCGTCCGAGATCACTAGAGGCATCCTTGATGCGACCCCGATCATCTTTGGGTCGATCAAGGAAGGGATTATCGAGTTCATGGAGGATCGCCTCAGGGCGTTCAGGAGTGACATGGCGACCAACCAGTCAGGATCACGCATACTGTCCTTTAAGGACTTTGGGGGTAGTGGCGTGCCGTATTTGTATAGGGCGAAGGACCCCATTGCTGCCAGACGATGGATTGCAGACATTGAGTCTACACAGTTGACTACCTTCTGCCCCGATGGGTCGAAGGTGCAATATACAGCGGGATGCTTGAGGGACCGGGTCAGGGATTGGTGGGAGTCGTTTGGTGACTCTTTGGGAGCCTCGGCTATTAAGGCTATGACATGGCTGGATTTTGTGACCCGGTTCAGAGCTGAGTTTGCCCCTGCGGTGGAGCTCTAGCAGTTGGCGTGGGAGTTCCTCGATATGAGACAAATGACTGAGACAGTGGCGGAGATCACCGCCAAGTTTAGAGAGAGGGTTTTACTGGTGCCCCAGTATGCAGGAGACGAGTATATGAGGAGGACCCGCTACCATGACATGCTGCGAGCCGACATTCGGGAGCATGTCAACTTTTTCAGCTTGCCCTACCCTGGATTCCATGATTTCCAGGGCAAGGGAGAGGGAGATTGACTTGGAGCACATCTGGAAGAGGAAGGCCAAGGAGGTACAAGAGACTGGGGCTTCGGGGTAGAAGCCCAAGGTAACAGACGTTGGGCCAAAAGGCCATCATGCCCGAGGCCACTATAGGAAATGCAACAAGTCACATGAGGGAGCATACAGGTTCGGATCGTCGGGTTGCTATAAGTGCCGCAAGTTGGGGCATTTCAGCAAGGATTGTACCGCCCCTGCACCTATTATTCAGACATCCGAGTTGCTGTATTTCCACTGCAACCAGAGGGGCCATAAGAAGGCCACTTGACCCCAGTTGACAGCAGTAGCGCCAGTGAAGGCGCCAGTTCCAACGACCATGCGGATTATGGATGGCCAGCAGGGCAAGTCAGAGGTTCTAGTGGTGAGGAGTCAGGCCTTCCAATTGACTACCGAATAGGCATGTGCCACAGCCAGTGTGGTAACGAGTATGATTCTTTCTCCCTGATTTATTCATATGATGCATATGATATTGATATATCCTCTATCTCTCTCTCTCTCTCTATATATATATATATATATATATATATATATATATATATATACACACACACACACACACACTAGTCGTTCACCCGCGCCAAGCGACGGGTGTGAATAGTTTTTTTAGAAATTAGTTTCTAGAACCGATTAGTTCTTATGTATATAGTTTACTGCACCAAATAAGCAGTGTGTGTTAAAAACTCTATTCAAAGCAATATTAAAACTCCCATACTCAAACTTGGATATATGTTCAATGTTCACTAACAATAATTAAATATACTACTCAAATCCATTCAATTCAGACACATCCACAATATTACAATGCTATATTTGTTTACTCTAAATAGCAACCACATTATAATAAACGAAAAAATAATAGTTTTTATATAATACTTGGATATGATACATAGACACCCAATTATAGATTTGCTTGTCCTCTAATAAAAGTTGCCAGAGTTGTAAGATCAATAGATTCAGAAATTAGAACTAGAAAACGTTAGTGTAAAGAAACAAAAATTAGTAACCAAATTCCATTTTACCTTTCACTTTCAAGTCTTATAATAGCAGATATTTCAACAAACATCCAACTTCCAACTCACCCATGATTTGTTTTCTATAGAGATATCAAGAAGCAACACTGAATTACAGAATATGAAACAATATCTGTCTAAAAACACACACTCTTACATTTAAGTTCTACACTTATAATAATTTTAATAAATAAATAACATACCTTTGCCTATTGCCCTGAAGAATCCTTGTTTTCTCAACATGGATACAAAATGAAATAAGCCTTCAAAAATTTTAGAATATAAGAAGTCTAAACACAATCACTAAAACATCTTCCAGTCTAAGGCCCAACACTTGATCTATGCAGGAATTTCTTGACATAAATATTCTTTCTGTAGCCTACCTCCAAAGTCCAAACACAGTCGTAACTAAAACATCTGACTACTACATGCATTACATCAAATTTGAAAGGAAATAACAAAGAAATACAAAACACAATATTGTCATTAGACTTTCCTTTCTACTTATCTGGAGGCAACATGGAGAGAATGAAGCAGCATAGCTAGCCATCCATGAGTTGGCTGGACATTTTCCAACAAAGTCAACTGCAAAACTCTTCTTTCAGTTTCCTCCAATATTGCTCCTATATTAGCAAAATTCAACAACTCAATTAAAATACAATTAAGAAAAAAAAATATTATAATGAAATTGATGACAAAAGTTATATTATAGAAAAGAAGTACAATTAATAAATAAAACAATGACTAGAATGAAATTGATGACAAAAGTAATAGAAATGAATGATTAGAATGAAATTGATGACAAAAGCAATAGGAATGAAAAAAACTACTCGAGTAAAGAACACAAGATGTATATGGTGTTAAATGTCAAAGTCAACTTGCTAAGAATCTAAATAGAATAGAAAAAGAAAAAACTTAAAAAGAACCAATGGTTTATGTCACACAATCGGAAGAGAATTTTTGTGGTGAAGCTAACTTGAATAACATCATTAGTTTATTATAACATCTTACTTTCACAAACACACACATATACAATCATGTACACATAACATATGACACACACACATGCAATACTCACATAGTAGACACAAATGGTCAGTTGTTATGTTTTTTGGAAAAATGTCATGCTTACCCTTCACTTAAACTTCGGAATATGATACATGTAAGGAAACTCAAAAAAGAAAATATAAATATTTTTGTTTTAAAATATTAAAACTGTATATAAATTTAGTTTTATTTTTTTTCCTTTTTGAATAATAACTAACTTTCCTAATTATTTTTATATTTTTTTTGACCTGCAATCTATGGCACCTTTCTTTAAGATAACCATACTAATACACTAAATCATGTCTCTTTAACATTCATGAATGCGCATTACATAATTTGGGATTACTAAAACTCCGTAATTGTATATTTTTCATCAATCAAAAGCATTATTTGATCATACCTCATTCAATGAAAATAACAAACAGATTTGGCTCACAACATGGGATCCATGAACATAGGTAAGAAGAAACAACCTGTCAACCTACATTCATATATAAGAAACATCTCGTCAGCTTCCATTCATATATATCCAATAGAAGTGGGTCCAAAAAGAAAATAAATATTGAGCAAAAAACTACAATTTGAAAGAAAGGTCTAGGAATTATAAAACATAAAATTTCAGGTTTCAAAGATCCCAATAAAAACCATACCTTTCCTGTCATCTTTCATTCTTGCGTCTTGCATCCAAAAGAAAACCTTTAAATGCAACACCAATGTCCTTAATTCTAAATTTCTGAAATTACTAATTGAAAAAGAAAGAGTAAAAAGTACAAAGTTAACAGAATATAGAGAAAACAATTGTAAAAAGAATTTAGTGGATATGAAGTTAACCTTTTATATCTACAAACCTACAATTAAAATCAATGAAATCAATAGAAGATTTACACAACTAATATAAAATGCAAACCAAAATGAACACATATACACAATTAAAAAAATAATTTAATGTATTCTAATTAAGATAAAGATAAAGAATATCAAGCATCTTACGTTGGTAATCGAGGCTGATGTAACCAAGGCACATCAAAACCTTCTTCCTCCAAAATTTCAAAGGATTTGATATACCTTTTATTTTGCTTTAGATTTTATATGGTCTCGACATGTGGTCACATGTTCATTGCTCTTTCTTTATGAGTATAGGATGGTTAAACATAGACGAAGGTGTATGGCGGAACGACCATATGGTTTGGAGACTGCGATGAAGACTGAGAGAAACGAAGACAATATTTTTGGATCTAGGGTTTTAGAGAGAGAAATAGGGCCTAATATAAGGGAAAATGGCCAACGTTGAGAGATTTTTGCCTAGATTTTATGCTCTAGGGACTAAATGACCGGTTCAATTGATACTGAAAATGAGGGAATATAGGTTTAGCTTAGACCGATTATTTTGCAGATAGATTTAACTGATTCATTTTGCAAATAGTTTGACCGATTCATTTTCACGTTTTTAATATTTTCCTATGAATTAGGTTTTGAATATTTCATTGATGTTGACCGAATTCTTACTTATCTTTATATACTAAATGTTGAACGGATTAGATTTCAAAGCATAAAATCATTGTACATGAAGCAATAAAGGTTTGTACCTCTTAATTTTCAGCCTTTGACCAAATATGTATATTAAGGTATAATATATATATATATATATATATATATATATATATATATATGTGTGTGTGTGTGTGTGTGTGTGTTTAGGATCATTCCATGTGAATGGTATACCAGTTCAGGTGTTGTTTGATTCAGGCGTTACCTAATCACTTGTTTCTCTTACGCTTAGTAAGAAGTTTCCTAAGTCCTCAGACATGGTGGATTGCCCTCTAGAGGTTGAGATTGCGGACGACCGGTATGTGCGAGCATTAGAGGTCTTCCGGGATTGTGTTTTGAGGTTGTTCGAAGAGCGTTATCTAGTGGATTTGGTTCCCATATCGTTGAGGGGGAATAAGGTTATTATTGGTATGAATTGGCTAGGCCCCTATGGGATAATGATTGATTGCGTGCAGCAGTTGGTTTGCATCAGGACCCCAGGTGGGGGAGAGCTGGTGATTCAAGGCGAAAGGCCACAGCAAGGACCAACTTTATGTTCGGCAGCGAGGGCTAGGCGCTACGTTCAGCAGGGTTGCGCATGATACGTCGCCTATGTTATGGACACTCGGGAGGTGGGAGGGGCGATAGTGGGTGATGTGCCAGTAGTGCGAGAGTTTGTGGATGTATTCCCCAAGGAGTTGCTCGGGATACCTCCAGAAAGGCAGGTGGAGTTCAGGATCGACCTAGTCCCTGGTGCGGGTCCGATAGCCAAGGCACCGTATCGGTTGGCTCCTCCTGAGATGCAGGATTGTCTACACAACTGCAGGGGCTGTTGTGACATCCCCAAAATCACGGCCACAAAAGACCGGTTTGTTTATGCTTTGTTTAAAAATCAGAGTTACATTTTAAATGAAAGTGTTGCGGAATTTGTCCCAAAACAAAAATATGATAAAGATTTATCAAAAGCATTTCCATAGAAATGTATTTCATTAAAAGACTCGGGATGTCATGTTCGTACAAATCAAAAGCATAAACAGTACAATATAAGCCTTACTACATTATTTCATATCTACAGGCCTATATCCGTAATCCCTCGTCCAAAACATCACACCTATGCTCATGCGCCACTACCTGTAATACATAAAACTGAGTGGGTCAGGCTTGGGAGCCTGGTGAGCACATAGGGTTTTCAACCCACAATAAATAAGTTTATTAATTCAATCAACAATAACCCGATTACCTGTTCCCGTTATCCTCACTTTACGTCCCTAAACACCTATCATAAGGGACCTAGCCTAAGGATCATCATCGGGACGGACACTACTGCTAAGGGGATTCCTCAGCAATAAATGTCCTAAAGGCAACCATGTGGGGGATGGAGTACACCGGTGAACACGTCGTTCACAAACACCTACAGGTTGCGAGCCTGCTAGCGTTCCACTGGACTGTCTAGAAGAGTCCGTGGTCGTCATCCATACTCCGCTAGATGACAGAAACAACAACATCAACATCGAGGCCTCTCATCATTTTATCACACATCAGCTATTACATCTACACATGTTTTACCCCAACATTTCCGTAGATATAAAATACATATACAGTTTAAATCATTGAAAACATGTATAACAATGTTCATCCAGCATAGATAGCAAGTATTCAGATAATATGCACACATAGCAAGTAATTTATATAAAATACTTCATATCTATGTGTAAGCTGAAAGTAACTATGCACTCACTTGTTAAGGTAATGATTCCAAAATCGGGCAGCGCTTGCTTCTAACGATTCTATTTTCCTTCGACGAAACCTAACATTATTATCGCTAAATTTTAGTCTAATATTTACCGTGACCAACTATTAGTCTTAGTATTATTATTATTATATAAGCGTTAAACAATATTTTCCAACCACTATGTACAGACAGGGGCCAGACATAAAACACCGGAGGGCAGGACCATTTTGGCATATAGCACTTCTGAAATCCAACAACCCTATGCGGCCCTTTAAACCAGATTCCCCGTACCGCGAGTAGTTAAAAAAAATATTATAACGACACTTATATAAGTTATAATAATAGCTCAAATATTTATTATAAGTTCATAATAACAATACTAATTTTAAATATAAGCTATATTAAAATAAGGTAAGCATAACTTACTTACAAGGGGGTTTTAGCTAGGAGTCGGGCTCTGCAGGGGCAGAACTTCGTCGCTGAATCTTTCTAAGAAAGATTCGTGCAGCGCTTCAGCGCTCACCTTACTATACTAAGCTACAGAAAGAGAAGTCAAATCACGAGGGACCGAAATGCTCGGGGGATAAGGAGAGAAAGACTCTTGAATCAAGAGAATGGTGCAAGAAATATGAGAGCCCAAGGCTCTTATTTATACTAATTGAATTTTCAAAAACTACCCTCCATAATTACTTAATGACCTTTTAGTTATATAAACAACTAAACACCCCTCTATAATACTATTATAAATGGATTTAATGATATTTGTACTAAACTAATGTCGAAAGAACTCAACATTAGTCTTATAATGACCGCATCGTCGATACCTTTCTAATGATATATACATATGTATATATATGTGTACGTATACATGATTTATACTTTATTTTAATACGTAAATATGTTATTATAATTTGTAACTCGTTCATACGAACTCCGTTTTTGACGTTCTTTATATCCACGCATAGGTGAAGACGTACTCTACAACTTTCGTTTAGACTCCGTCAGCTAATTCTTGACCGATCTCAAATTTAACAGTAGGAGGCCTTTAGACTGTTAAATGACCGCGAAGAATTCGTAACTCCTTCATACGAACTCCGTTTTCGTCCATCTTTTTAGCGTTGAGTTCCTATTAATGAGATCTTCAACTCTCATTTAGGTTGCGTAGGCCAAAAACCGCTCGAACTAAAATTCGAGTTTCGGGTCGTGCACTGCTAAGCCGAATCTTAGAAAAATCATAACTTCCTCATACGAAGTCAGATTTGGGCGTTCTTTTTATCGACGCTCTTAGTTTAACATATTATACAACTTTTGTTTAGATTGCTAAGGCTAAATCTCGCTCTATCGTAAATTCACTATTTACGCTTCCCGGTGCCGTGCCGGTTTTGCCGTAAAACTTCGACGGGTCATAACTTCTTCGTTATAACTCGGATTTCGGCATTCTTTATATGTACGGAAACCTTGAGACATATTCTACAACTTTATGTAGAGATATCGAGATTATCTTATACTTTAATTTTGACGCTTATTTTTATTATTTATTAATTATACATTTATAATTAAATTATAAGCACATAAATACACATAATTCACATAATACTCAAATATTTCATTTTTATTACTTCAAAAAAAAGAGTTACAAGAGTTGACCTAGACTATTACATTGACAAAAATGCTTAGCCCTGAAACCCGGGCGTTACAATTCTCTCCCCCTTAGGATGATTCCGTCCCGGAATCATGCTTCAGCAAACAGATGTGGATAGCGACTCATCATGTCATCCTCTGTTTCCCAAGTGAGATTCGGCCCATTCGAATGTTTCCATCGGACTAGCACCAAGTCGACCATCTTGCGTCGTAACTTCTTAGTCTTACGGTCAACAATTGCCTCAGGCTCTTCGATCATCCTTTTATTTTCATCCATCCTTAACTCTGAGATTGGAATTATGTCGGGAACATCTCCCATGAATTTCCTCAAATAACACACATGGAAGGTGTTATGAATACCATTGAGTTCTTTGGGCAATTCCAGCTTGTAAGCTTGGTTCCCTATCTTCTGAAGAACTTTGAACGGTCCAATAAACCTTGGACTCAACTTTCCTCGTTTCCCAAATCGTATAAGTCCCTTCCACGGTGAGACTTTAAGCAAAACGGAATCCCCAACTTCGAAAGTTATCGGTCGTCTTTTCTTGTCAGCATAGCTCTTCTGACGATCCTGGGCTGCTAACATCCTTTCCCTAATCACCTTCAACTTCTCAGCAGTCTCATGGACTATCTCGGGGCCCATAAACTGCTTCTCTCCGGCTTCAAGCCAACAAGACGGCGTACGACACTTCTGCCCATACAAGGCTTGATAAGGAGCCATCTTGATGCTCGAGTGAAAACTATTATTGTAGGAGAATTCTACCAGAGGTAAGTGCTCGTCCCAATTTCCTTCGAATTCGAGGGTACATGCTCTCAGCATATCTTCCAACGTCTGAATCGTTCTTTCACTCTGACCATCGATTTGCGTATGGTAAGCAGTACTCAAACACAACTTTGTACCCAAATCCTCTTGTAGACTCCTCCAAAACCTCGATGTGAAACGACTATCACGATCTGATACAATCGTAAGAGGGACACCGTGAAGTCTTAATTTCCTTCACGTAAGCATTTGCAAGCTTATCCATAGACCACTTCTCGTTGGCTGCTATGAAGTGTGCACTCTTGGTGAAACAATCCACAACTACCCAAATCATGTCGTGACCGTTCTTCGTCCTAGGCAGTTTAGTCACAATATCCATGGTTATGTCTTCCCATTTACCCATGGGTACAGGTAAAGGTTCTAAACTCCCATACGGTTTCTGATGTTGTGCCTTAACCCTCGCACATGTTACACACTCGGCCACATACTTCGCAACATCGAGCTTCATCGTCGGCCACCAGTAGTAGGGTTTTAGGTCCCTATACATTTTAGTGCTACCGGGATGAATCGAGTACATGGTCTTGTGTGCTTCTTCCATCAGAAGATCTCTTATTCCTCCCATCTTAGGTACCCAAATTCGATCTTGGAGTACCTTCAGTCCTCGACTGTTTGTACCGAACACTAACGTTCTTCCCAAATGTTCTTCCTTTCAGTCATTTTTCTCTAAAGCTTCTTCTTGAGCTTTCCTGATACTTTCCACAATCGTCGAGACGACTTCAATTCTTAATGCTCTTGGCCTTTTCCTTTCAAGATTGACTTTCCGACTGAGAGCATCAGCAACAATATTTTCTTTACCTGGGTGGTAAAGTATCTCACAGTCGTAGTCCTTGAGAAATTCTAGCCAGCGTCGTTGCCTCATGTTCAACTCCTTCTGATTAAAGAGATACTGGAGACTCTTATGATCAGTGAAGAGCTTGCACTTCGTGCCGTAGAGGTAATGCCTCCATATCTTTAAGGCAAAAACTACCGCTGCCAACTCCAGATCATGAGTGGGGTAGTTCTTTTCGTGCTCTTTCAATTGTCGAGATGCGTATGCTATCACCTTTTCTCTTTGGGTCAAAACACAACTCAACCCGACTCCAGATGCATCACTATAAACCACGAAATCCTCAACTCCATCGGGTAGAGAAAGTATCGGTGCTTCACATAACATCTTCTTTAGCTTCTCGAATGCCTCATCGTGCTTCTCACTCCACGTATACGTAGCTCCTTTGTGAGTCAAAGCTGTTAATGGAGCAGCTATCGAAGAAAAGCCTTGGATAAATCTTCGATAATATCCGGCTAATCCTAGAAAGCTTCGAATTTCCGTGGGACTTTTCGGACGTTCCCACTTCATCACAGCCTCGATCTTTGCGGGGTCAACAATTATTCCCTCCTGGTTAACAACATGACCCAAGAATTGGACTTCCCGTATCCAAAAGTCGCATTTGGAGAACTTTGCAAAAAGCTTCTCCTTCTTCAACACTTCTAATACTTCCCGTAGATGCTTACCATGCTCCTCTTGGCTTTTCGAGTAGATGAGAATGTCGTCGATGAACACTATCACGGATTTATCGAGGAATGGTTTACAAACCCTATTCATCAAATCCATGTATGCTGCGGGAGCATTGGTTAGCCCGAATGACATAACCAAGAACTCGTAGTGTCCATATCTCGTTCTGAATGCAGTCTTCTCAATATCCTGCTTTCTCACCTTTAGCTGATGATATCCTGACCTAAGATCGATCTTTGAGAAGTAGCTCGAACCTTGCAGCTGATCGAATAGGTCATCAATCCTCGGCAATGGATACTTGTTCTTCACCGTTGCCTTATTCAGCTCTCGGTAGTCTATACACATTCTCATACTTCCGTCTTTCTTCTTCACGAATAACACCGGAGCTCCCCAGGGTGATGAACTAGGTCGAATGAAACCGTTGTCCAACAGCTCCTGAAGTTGCGTCATAAGCTCCTTCATCTCCGTCGGTGCTAATCGGTAAGGTGCTTTCGCTATTGGTGTCGTCCCTGGTAACAAATCTATTCGGAACTCTACTTGTCTATCAGGTGGTAATCCGGGAAGATCTTCGGGAAAGACTTCCGGATAATCACACACAACCGGTATATTCTGCACCTCTTTCTTCTCCTTCTTAGCATCGATTACGAATGCCAAGTACGATGCACATCCTTCGGACAAACATTTCCTGGATTTCATTAGGGATATCATTCCAGAATTCATTCTGTGTTTGTCCCCGTACACCATAAATGATTCTTTTCCAGGTGGGTTTACTTTTACTATCTTCTTTCGGCATTGAATCTCAGCATCGTTGGCGCTAAGCCAATCCATACCCAAAACGATGTCGAAACCGTTTAACTCTATGGGTAATAGCTCTTCGTGGAATTCGTTTCCGTTTAGGTCAATGACGATGTTCCTAATACAATTACTAACAGGTATTTGCTGAACCACTGGGGGTTGGTTCCTATCTCCATTTGCGTTCACGTTTCTGCTACGGGTCCTTGCCATCTTGATTTATACACCGAATAAGGTGAATTTAGATCTTTATTTAGGATAGACGTTTAAATCGTCGTTATCACTCCAAAACGTTTACATGCTAGTTCTAATATCGTAGTCGTACGTATAGAATCCTAAACACATAAGGTTTCCAGATCCGGTCGGCAACAGACCATAGATCCGAACAATTAACAACATATTATGCACAAAGCATTTAGCACATAAAAGCATTTTAGGCACAATTCCTAAAATAAGCTAGTGCTCACACCTCAGAATCATCGCTTAGCATTCTAAGTTTAAGTCTAGAAATCCTACAAATTCCTAGTTCGCTTAAACTAATGCTCTGATACCAACTGTGACATCCCCAAAATCACGGCCACAAAAGACCGGTTTGTTTATGCTTTGTTTAAAAATCAGAGTTACATTTTAAATGAAAGTGTTGCGGAATTTGTCCCAAAACAAAAATATGATAAAGATTTATCAAAAGCATTTCCATAGAAATGTATTTCATTAAAAGACTCGGGATGTCATGTTCGTACAGATCAAAAGCATAAACAGTACAATATAAGCCTTACTACATTATTTCATATCTACAGGCCTATATCCGTAATCCCTCGTCCAAAACATCACACCTATGCTCATGCGCCACTACCTGTAATACATAAAACTGAGTGGGTCAGGCTTGGGAGCCTGGTGAGCACATAGGGTTTTCAACCCACAATAAATAAGTTTATTAATTCAATCAACAATAACCCGATTACCCGTTCCCGTTATCCTCACTTTACGTCCCTAAACACCTATCATAAGGGACCTAGCCTAAGGATCATCATCGGGACGGACACTACTGCTAAGGGGATTCCTCAGCAATAAATGTCCTAAAGGCAACCATGTGGGGGATGGAGTACACCGGTGAACACATCGTTCACAAACACCTACAGGTTGCGAGCCTGCTAGCGTTCCACTGGACTGTCTAGAAGAGTCCGTGGTCGTCATCCATACTCCGCTAGATGACAGAAACAACAACATCAACATCGAGGCCTCTCATCATTTTATCACACATCAGCTATTACATCTACCCATGTTTTACCCCAACATTTCCGTAGATATAAAATACATATACAGTTTAAATCATTGAAAACATGTATAACAATGTTCATCCAGCATAGATAGCAAGTATTCAGATAATATGCACACATAGCACGTAATTTATATAAAATACTTCATATCTATGTGTAAGCTGAAAGTAACTATGCACTCACTTGTTAAGGTGATGATTCCAAAATCGGGCAGCGCTTGCTTCTAACGATTCTATTTTCCTTCGACGAAACCTAACATTATTATCGCTAAATTTTAATCTAATATTTACCGTGACCAACTATTAGTCTTAGTATTATTATTATTATATAAGCGTTAAACAATACTTTCCAACCACTATGTACAGACATGGGCCAGACATAAAACACCGGAGGGCAGGACCATTTTGGCATATAGCACTTCTGAAATCCAACAACCCTATGCGGCCCTTTAAACCAGATTCCCCGTACCGCGAGTAGTTAAAAAAAATATTATAACGACACTTATATAAGTTATAATAATAGCTCAAATATTTATTATAAGTTCATAATAACAATACTAATTTTAAATATAAGCTATATTAAAATAAGGTAAGCATAACTTACTTACAAGGGGGTTTTAGCTAGGAGTCGGGCTCTGCAGGGGCAGAACTTCGTCGCTGAATCTTTCTAAGAAAGATTCGTGCAGCGCTTCAGCGCTCACCTTACTATACTAAGCTACAGAAAGAGAAGTCGAATCACGAGGGACCGAAATGCTCGGGGGATAAGGAGAGAAAGACTCTTGAATCAAGAGAATGGTGCAAGAAATATGAGAGCCCAAGGCTCTTATTTATACTAATTGAATTTTCAAAAACTACCCTCCATAATTACTTAATGACCTTTTAGTTATATAAACAACTAAACACCCATCTATAATACTATTATAAATGGATTTAATGATATTTGTACTAAACTAATGTCGAAAGAACTCAACATTAGTCTTATAATGACCGCATCGTCGATACCTCTCTAATGATATATACATATGTATATATATGTGTACGTATACATGATTTATACTTTATTTTAATACGTAAATATGTTATTATAATTTGTAACTCGTTCATACGAACTCCGTTTTTGACGTTCTTTATATCCACGCGTAGGTGAAGACGTACTCTACAACTTTCGTTTAGACTCCGTCAGCTAATTCTTGACCGATCTCAAATTTAACAGTAGGAGGCCTTTAGACTGTTAAATGACCGCGAAGAATTCGTAACTCCTTCATACAAACTCCTTTTTCGTCCATCTTTTTACCGTTGAGTTCCTATTAATGAGATCTTCAACTCTCATTTAGGTTGCGTAGGCCAAAAACCGCTCGAACTAAAATTCGAGTTTCGGGTCGTGCACTGCTAAGCCGAATCTTAGAAAAATCATAACTTCCTCATACGAAGTCAGATTTGGGCGTTCTTTTTATCGACGCTCTTAGTTTAACATATTATACAACTTTTGTTTAGATTGCTAAGGCTAAATCTCGCTCTATCGTAAATTCACTATTTACGCTTCCCGGTGCCGTGCCGGTTTTGCCGTAAAACTTCGACGGGTCATAACTTCTTTGTTATAACTCGGATTTCGGCATTCTTTATATGTACGGAAACCTTGAGACATATTCTACAACTTTATGTAGAGATATCGGGATTATCTTATACTTTAATTTTGACGCTTATTTTTATTATTTATTAATTATACATTTATAATTAAATTATAAGCACATAAATA
The DNA here is from genome assembly GCF_051521515.1 of Lactuca serriola. Classification (NCBI taxonomy): domain Eukaryota; kingdom Viridiplantae; phylum Streptophyta; class Magnoliopsida; order Asterales; family Asteraceae; genus Lactuca; species Lactuca serriola. Next base: position 220,561,377 of record NC_136412.1, on the reverse strand, counting down.
CACATAATTCACATAATACTCAAATATTTCATTTTTATTACTTCAAAAAAAAGAGTTACAAGAGTTGACCTAGACTATTACATTGACAAAAATGCTTAGCCCTGAAACCCGGGCGTTACAGCTGTTAGACAAGGGATTCATTAGACCTAGCAGTTCGCCCTAGGGAGCCCCGATTTTGTTTGTGAAGAAGAATGACGGGTCGCATCGGATGTGTATAGATTATCGGGAGCTGAATAAGGCAACGGTGAAGAACCGTTACCCACTCCCGAGGATCGATGACCTATTTGAACAATTACAGGGAGTATCTTGGTTCTCCAAGATTGATTTGCGTTTAGGTTATCATCAGATGAGGGTCAAATAGGAGGATGTACAAAAGACTACCTTTTGGACGCGTTATGGTCATTATGAGTTTGTGGTGATGCTATCCAGGCTCACCAATGCGCCTGCCGCATTCATGGATCTCATGAACCTCGTGTGTAGACCGATGTTGGATTGGTCGGTGATAGTTTTCATTGATGACATCTTGGTTTATTCCAAGACTTTGAGGAAGGAGAACTTGTATGATAAGTTCTCCAAGTGTGAGTTCTGGTTGCGCGAGGTGTAGTTTCTTGGGTACCTTATCAACCAGAACGGGATATCGGTCGATCGGCCAAAGTGGAGGTCGTGATGAGATGGGAGGTTCCGAGGTCTCCATCTGATATTTGGAGTTTCCTAGGATTAGTCAGCTATTATCGAAGATTCATCCAAGATTTCTCCAAGATAGTCGTATCCCTGACCAGGATGACGAGGAAAGTCGTAGTCTTTCGTTGGGGCCTGAGCAGTAGGCTACATTCGAGACATTGAGATAGAGATTGTGCGAGGCGCCAATCTTAGTCCTGCCAGAGGGCATGGAGGATTTTTTTGGTATACTGTGATGCGTCCATCTCGGGTTTGGGCGCAGTTTTGATGCAGAGAGGACATGTTGTTGTTTACGCTTTGAGGCAGTTGAAGCCTCACGAGGCAAATCACCCTCAATATTTGGCGTCATTACCTCTATGGGGTTCATTGTACCATCTATACGGATAACAAGAGCCTGAGGTATCTCATGGATCAGTTGAATCTGAATATGAGGCAGCGTCGGTGGCTTGATGTGGTGAAGGACTATGATTGCGAGATCCTCTACCATCCGGGGAAGGCCAATGTTGTGGCCGACGCACTTAGCCGCAAGGCAGCACCGATCAGGGGTATCTGTATGAGGATGACAGTAGTGACTCCACTGTTGGAGCAGATCCGAGAGGCCCAACAGGAGGCTATGAAGGAGGAACACCGGAAGAGTGAGCGTATTGTAGGACATGTTTCCTCCTTCGACTATGATAGTCGAGGGTTGTTGACCCCTCACCGCAGGGTGTGGGTGTTGGGTTTTGAGCATTCTAACACTCCTAAGTGTACATGCAACCCTAAATACCTTGGATCTATGTTTTCTCTATTATACATGCAAATATGAACATCCAAGTTATTATCCTAATCTAGCATACAAAACAATGAATATAACAAGATAGAATACATACCAAGTGTGACACCTCAAATGGTTCACACAACATCATATGCACTAGGAAGACTTAGAGAGAAACACCACACTTCTAAAATCGGCTAGCCCTTTCTTATTATTCATAGTGGCCGATTTTTCCCAAAGAATATGATCTTATATAGTTGTTACAATTAGGCTAAACCCTAATTGTCATGGCCTTCCATTTCCTTGGATCCATGGGTTCAAATATACCATGGAGCATCCATGGACCATCCTATGGGTTTTAGCACAACTTGATTATCCATGGAGCATTAGCCCACTATACAAGTATGGATGATTTTCACAATCAACCCATATATTTAATTAGTCTTCTTATGATCACTTAATTAATTCTAGATTAATTCTTGATCAATAATAATTAAATAATCATATTAATATATTAGAACTTATAATATAATAATCAACCTTAAGTGTTATTTCTCTCATTATAGTCTATCCAAGTGCATGATGCCATGCAACCAAAATGGACCATGCCGGGTCGGGTCAAGTCTTACCAATTATAGTTATAGACTTAGACATTAATCCAACAGTCTCCCACTTGGATAAGTCTAAAACTATTATTGCGAATGACAATCATAGCTCTCAAAAGCTTCTGTCGAACTCTGACCTTGCTGATGTACTCTAACCTTTGTCAATGAGTTGTCCGTTAGATAAGTGATCATATATTCCTCCATTCTAGATATTGTATGTATTGAGACATGGATTTCAATCATTCTCTCTGTCCATTTGTTGTTTCCCGATTTCCAATTCATGATGACTGGCTGATTGAACAAATCAAATCAGTCTTGGCTTGGCCAAGCACTCACATGTATCATCATTAAATCATCGAGGGCCCATAGATATTGCTTTTATTCAGAAGATAAAAGGAATGGATAAACATTGACTCATATGGCTTGTTCTACTACTTGTTGAATCATATACAAAGGCACGTTTTATAACATCGAGTTACCAATGCGGTTTCGTGCAATCAATGTATAACCAACTCATAGTAACAACTCATATCTCTAGGTTTGAAGAATATAAGATATTATCGTCTCATGATCACTCGTGATAAAATCCATGAAGTGATTCAAATGAGCACGGGCTAAATCCAATACTCAGAACTTATGAGCACTCATGAGCATTGTAGCACAACTTTGTCTACCAACTTGGACCTCTACAAGCCAACCCATGACAGTCTTGATTCATATCTACTTCCAACATATGACCGATTGTGGATGGTTTGAATAACTTAATAAATCAGGAAGAACGACCTAGTTATTTTGGAAGTCAAAACATGCAAAATGAAACACAAGAATAATTGAATCTAATATGGTATCAAATCTATGAATATAAATAAAACACCTTTTATTTATCACCATATGATTACTCATTATTCATTGTTTCGGTTTTATCAACTTTATACTTGAATTAAAAACACTAGTTGTCCCATGCTCCAAGCATGTACACTATGTTTTTCTAAACAATAGCTTTGCCATACACCAAGTATGCACTCTATGTTTATCTATGATCCTTACTTTGTGAAACAAACCAATTGACCAAACTTTCAATGATTCTAATTTCACACTCCCAAATCGAAATCTTTGTTAGGCTTTAAACTTAAATGCACTACCCTCTTGCAATGAATGTGTACAAAGTCACAAAGACTTGTCAATAACCATTACAGGGTATTCAAATGAAGACCTACTCCATGGACACAAAGCCTTATGTTCAAGTATGCATTGCTTTGAACATGCTTCTTGCACTAAGTTCTTTCTAATCTTACACAGATTTCTTCTATCTATAGAGACAACTCTATATTCCCATTTTGACTACTACTTCTGAACAAGAGTTGCCTCTTTTCAAACTATGTCAATATGGCCCTTCCAAAATTCACACTATACTTCCAACTGTCCTTGAGCAACCAATCTTTGGTAAACCTTAGATTGTCCTCGACAAATGCTTAATCACTTTAGTCATATCTAATTCTAGACATTTTCCTCCTTAATGCCCAAAGGCATTTGGAAATTCAGAAATAATAAATATTATAGCACACGTAATCGATCTTGTACCCAAAGTAAATGGGACACGATTCATGATGTTTCACATAAAGACATGGTTCTAGACCATTTTTTTCATAATAATTTTTGTTTTCCATATTCTCAAAATTTTACTATGCAAAGGGATGTTGTAATCATAATCGAATTTTGAGAACGTGATATATAGAATTTTCTTAAGTTGAACCAATCCAACATGAAATTCATATATATATATATATATATATATATATATATATATATATATATATATATATATATATATGTATGTATATTCTTGACTAAAGGTGATTAAAATCTCAATATAAGCTCTTTAGAATGATTATAAACTCAATCTAAGCTTTTCATAATTGAAATGAAGTATAATTTCCTCTCCCTTATTCTTGACTAAAGGTAATTAAAATCTCAATATAAGCTCTTTGGAATGATTATAAACTCAATCTAAGCTTTTCATAATTGAAATCAAGTATAATTTCCTCTCCCTTAATTATAGCAAAACAACTTTTTCAACCCCTGCAACCTCACGAATTGAAATCTTTTGTTTTCTATAATTAACATTGCTAACTTGCAATACTTATCATAATTATCATGCTCCCACTGACATGATGATTATTAGCATAACATATATGCTCCCACTAGCTTTGACATGTACTCAGAAATCAGCTATTGACTTTCTGGCCAAAGTTCAGATTTCTGATACTAGATTGCTTTGATAAGACTTTATCAAAATTATACACCTTATCTTAGATAGCTCACAGGTGTGTCTAAACAATTTCAGAACTATGAAAAGGGATTCTGTAATCATAGTCTTAATTGCTTAGACCTTTGCTATTTCTCATAAGTCCATGTTAGTTTGCCTACTAATAACTTTGAGAATGCAAATACTACTATCTTCTTACAAATCTACTTAGTGGAAGTGTTTCCTCACCATCATTTTCATGAATCGGAGAGAAACCTTATGACACTTAGATTTTTACGGTGTATGAGTTCCTACCCATATGAATTTGTCAAAACCTTAGTCACAAGACACGGATAATGACAAATCCAAACACATATGGACTGAACTTGTGCAATCTTAAGTTCTTGCCATTTGGCAGCACAAGGGCCTGCCATAGCTTCCAAGTAGTTGTGCAACCAATTGAGGACTCTAAGAACTCATATGCAAAGCCAACTTTCACTGGAATGGGCACAAAATATGTCAACACAATAGGTTATCAACCTCAAGTCGTGTGCTAGTGAGGAACTTTAGGTTTTATTCTTGATTAGTTCTTGAGACATTCAAGACCTTTAATACTCTCACTGTCCTCTTGACATATAAGACTCCTTGTCACATATTCAAGGGATAGTGCGGATTCTTTATCAAGACAAACACTTCAAACAATTGGTCTAAGTTGGTCTCTATTTTATCCAAAACATCACAACTTACCAACTTCAAATGTACAAGAGTAGGAAACTTTTACTCTTTACATTTAAAACGTGTTTTTAATCCTTTCTTTAAGATATGTCACTCAAGTTACAGTCTTGGAGTATGACTCTAAGACTTGTTTTGAAACGAAGTATGACTCATCTTCTTGATTTGACCACTTCAACAATTCATAGCTACTCTTCTTAGCTATCAGAATGCACTTAGAGGATGAATTGTGATAAGGTCTCTTAATCATTAAGATGATCATATAACATGATACTAAAGTACTCTCCCATCTTTTCAGATTTGAGAAACTTTTATCCTTCTTCCTAATTTGATTCTTCTCATTCGTTCTACCATACATCGAATTTTTTCCAATGTATCAAAATTACACTTAAGCTTGTAAGTATAACCATATTTACTAAACTTTAGTAAATCATGACGAATAATCTTAACGATTATTTGTGGTGGGCTTGATCAGTGCACAAGACTGTGTACTCGATTCCTTAGTCCTTTACTTGACTCACATATCCATGTGAACAAGTAATTAGTCTTAATTTTCCAATGCTTGAAAGTTCTCATTCATCATACTATACAATTTGCATGATTCCAAGTTTTGGTCCAATTGAAACTTGGGTGATGAGAAACTTTCTTTATTTGGTAAATTTAGACATTACCACAAATGAAAGAATCAATTTCATATTTCCAGTCTTGCTATTAATGGAATCTTATAAGCAACAAAAATTTTCACGGATGCCATTGTAAGGATATTTTAAAATAAATAAAATCAGAAATTTTTCCTTTTATTTTAAAAACTTTGCGGAAGAACTTATCCTTACAATCCATATGAAAACTTTTTGTTATCTATTCCTAAGCAATACCTCATAACTCCTAAGAAGTAGCTCAAGAAGTTGATCTTCAAACTATGCGATAGAAATCCATCTACGCGATCAGATTCAGCATATTCTTTCATTAAGCTTTCTATCTTTTCTTTGATTCTTATAACATCACCATGTGACTTAGTCACATTATGTAATAAGAATCTCCAAATAGCAGCTTAACAGGGTTAGGCAATGGACTTTACTTGAAGTAGAGTCAAACTTATTGACTTTAACATTCTTAGGTAGGTTTGTCAGCTTCGTAACCAAAGCCCCTTCCTTTGGCAATAGAAACATATGGACCCTTAGGTAATAGTACATGGGACTATTTCAGACTTAGCCTTTCTCTTTACCATTTTTTCAACCAAGTTGACTATGGCCAATCCCTTTCCATTGGGAAGAGAATGATTTTTCTGGATTTCCAGTGTCACTATTGTTCCTTTCCATAAAGTTTTGGGAAGTTGATCTTTTAATCAAATTTGCTTTACTAGCCTTCCAAATCATTGTTGATTCAGCAGTACCAAGCAAATAGATAAGATTATTAAGGGTCATGTCATAGTCTGTTTCATAGGAGTCCCAAAGGAACTCACTATGTGACTTAGAAAGTGATTGAACCACCAAATTTCTCAAGACTTTGTCACCCAACTCTACCAGCTTGTCAATATGTGACTTCATCTCCAAGATGTGATCACACCTAGACCGTGCCTTGCCAATAGGGCTTGAGTGACCTTGAACTTGTGGGTTAGGGAGAATAATTGGAGGAGGCGGAGGAAGTGAAGTTCCAAGAGATTTGGGAAGATCATAGATGTCTGAACTAGACATCTTTTGGGAGATATTCAAGTTTAGTTGATTAAAAGTCCTTAATATAACACCCAATATGAAATATTAAGGCTAGGACCCTACAAACTATTTTATAACTCGGAAGAGGGATGCCGTAATCCAAGCTATAAAATATTTGAAGGTAGGTGAATGATGATTCACCAATTTCCACCATGGAAAAACGAAATAATTTATTAAGTTTTAATTGGATTTGAAACTCCTAGATCTGTAGAGATTCATTGAACTTTTCAATGGAATGTTTCAGTCTTGAGTGTGCCCTTCAGGTTTTGTGACTGGGATGCCAAGGATCACAAAACAAGGTGTGAAATAACCATGCAAATTACTTGGTACTCTTAAATGTTTATCACCCAACCGATGTGCCGGTAAACCACACAGGCTCCACCGGCCTATGATTAAACTTTAAGAAACCCTTTTCCTACCTTGTTAAATCAAGCTAGTGTGCCGGTAAACCACACACGCTCCACCAACCGACTTAAGCAAAGTGCCAAGTGTAATTTCATGGGTTAGCACCTTATTCACACTTTCCTAAGTAACTAAGATTGGGAATTATAAGTGTTTAGTTACTTAGTATTTATCATTAATACTTTTAATGAAGGGAGAACTTATAGACTTGTCCTACCCGTTCGACTAACGACCCTCCACCAGTCAAGGAAGCGGTGGGTGAGAGTGGACACCCATTAAACTGCCATTTTATAGGCAGTAACCTTATACCTCCCTTATAGACCAGCTTCGTGAATGAGGCCTACTAACGGTAAGACTGACTTTATTCTTATATATATATATATATATATATATATATATATATATATATATATATATATATATATATATTATATTATTAACTTATAATATTATAAAGTATAAGGGTTGAATTTTAACTCTTTAAAATTCTAAGGGCTTAACTTGGAATTAAAGTATTCATAGGAGAAAACTTTTCCAAATTCCAAAACTTGAGGGCAAGTTTTGAAACTATTCTAAACTAATTAATTCCATAACTTATGAGTTTAAAATAGTTTTAATTAAAAACTCTTCAAGTTCCATAACTTGAAGACAAGTTATGGAAGACTTTAAACTAATTAATAAAAAAAAATAACTTTTTTTTATTGTAACTTATGGAACTAATTAAGGTTATATTTTTTTTTCCTTTTTTTTATTGATTTAATGAAGAGACTCTTGAACCCCCGTAACTTGAGGACAAATTATGGAGTCATAAAACCATTTAATTATAACTAGACTCTTCATTTTGTAACCTTTGCCAACTTTTATGAGTTTTATGATTCTTAAATGTGACTTTTCATATAACTTGAGGACAAGTTACAAAAACACACTTTGGAATCAACTCTTAGATTAAAATGGATTGAAATCAACTATTTCACACAACTTTTCTATTAATCTAAGAACAAGATAATTCAAATCATCAATCTTCAAGAAATTAGAATGAACATACAAACTAATACATATCTTGAAATTATGACAATTATCTTAGAAATTGGATTAGCAAGAACATTACCACATCAAAAACAAGTTTATAAATCCAAAAACATCTTAGGGTAATGTTCCTAGTCCAATTCTAGCCAAAACAATCGAATATATGCTGTCAGGGGGTCCAACTCGTCGATTGCATGAACCAACTCGGCGAGTTGGTTGCATTTTGCCTTTGAATCGGCGAGTCTATTCATGGACTCGGCGAGTCTGCTGGGCAGACAACATCAAAACTCGATTTTTTAGCTACTTTTGCAAGTATAACAAGAAGACAAGCCTAGGCTCTAATACCACTGTTGGGTTTTGAGCATTCTAACACTCCTAAGCATACATGCAACCCTAAATACCTTGAATCTATGTTTTCTCTATTATACATGCAAATATGAACATCCAAGTTATTATCCTAATCTAGCATACAAAACAATGAATATAACAAGATAGAATACATACCTCTTTGGTGTAGAATGTTCTCAAGAAGCTTGAGTGCCTAGTGCCCCAAGTGTGACACCTCAAATGGTTCACACAACATCATATGCACTTGGAAGACTTAGAGAGAAACACCACACTTCTAAAATCGGCTAGCCCTTTCTTATTATTCATAGTGGCCGATTTTTCCCAAAGAATATGATCTTATATAGTTGTTACAATTAGGGTAAACCCTAATTGTCATGGCCTTCCATTTCCTTTGATCCATGGGTTCAAATACACCATGGAGCATCCATGGACCATCCTATGGGTTTTAGCCCAACTTGATTATCCATGGAGCATTAGCCCACTATACAAGTATGGATGATTTTCACAATCAACCCATATATTTAATTAGTGTTCTTATGATCACTTAATTAATTCAGATTAATTCTTGATCAATACTAATTAAATAATCATATTAATATATTAGAACTTATAATATATTAATCAACCTTAAGTGTTATTTCTCTCATTATAGTCTATCCAAGTGCATGATGCCATGCAACCAAAATGGACCATGCCGGGTCGGGTCAAGTCTTACCAATTATAGTTATGGACTTAGACATTAATACAATAGTGGGTCCCCTACCATGGAGGCGTGCGTCAGATATTGATGGAGGAGGCGCACAAATCCAGGTTTTCTATCCATCCCGGGGCGACGAAGATGTATAGGGATCTTCGTCTTGACTATTGGTGGCCTTGCATGAAGCGGAACGTAGCATGGTATGTGGAGCGGTGCTTGACCTGCAGGAAGGTCAAGGCCAAGCACCAAAGGCCACATGGCAAGATGCAGCCGTTGGATATTCCCATGTGGAAATGGGAAGATATTACGATGGACTTCCTCACCAAACTTCCCAGGACCGCGCAGAAAGTGGATTCCATATGGGTTATTGTGGATCGGTTGACCAAGAGCGCCCATTTTATACCGATCCAGGAGATTATGTCGGCTGAGAAGCTGGATGACATTTACATTCGAAAGGTGGTGGCTCAGCATGGAGTGCCATTCATCGTGATTTCCGATAGAGATGTGCGGTTTGCTTCCAGGTTATGGAAGAAATTCCACGATGAGTTGGGTACTCGTCTGCACTTTAGCACTGCATTTCACCCATAGACGGATGGTCAAAGCGAGCAGACCATCCAGAATTTGGAGGATATGCTATGGGAGTGTGTGCTAGATTTCGGTGGTAGCTGGGATGCTTACCTCCCATTGGCTGAATTCTCCTACAATAACATCTGCCATGCCAGTATCGATCGTCCTCCCTTTGAGATGTTGTACGGGAGGAAGTACAGGACCCCGATATGTTAGGGGTGAGGTTGGCCAGAGGGTCATGGGGAGCACCGAAGTGGTGCTCAAGACGACATAAAGAATTTAGCAGGTCAGGAGCAGGCTTCAGACTACTCAGAGTAGGTAGAAAAGTTATGCCTTCAAGCGGCGTTCAGACCTGGAGTTTCAGGTTCCGGATATGGTTCTCCTTAAGGTGTTGCCTTGGAAAGGCGTCATCCGATTCAAGAAGTGGGGCAAGTTGGGCCCTAGGTACATCGGACCGTTTAGGTTTTTGGCCTGGGTGGGCAAGGTGGCATATCGGTTGGATCTGCCAGCAGAACTCAGTCAGATCCACGACACTTTCCACGTCTCCCAACTGCGAAAGTGTCTGGTGGACGACTCGTCAGTGGTGCCTCTAGAGGGTATACAAGTTGATGGCAGCCTGAACTACATTAAGTGGCCTGTAGCAATCCTCGACCGGAAGTTGAGGGTCTGATGAACAAGAAGGTCGAGCTGGTGAAGGTGCAATGGTAGCACCGGAAGGGCTTGGAGTGGATGTGGGAGCCGATGGACGAGATGATGGAGCATTATCCATTAGGAGCCATTCTTGGTGACCAATCATGAGTGCAAGCATGGTTGGGGGCTAAGAATTCTTATCCAAGGTCTTAAAGGGGTTACAAGGCAGAAAGGGACTGATTTTGGAGCTTTAAAGAGCCCCATGCATCTTAAAAGTCTCATTTAGGGCCATTCGAGCTCATAGTCCCATGCATGCACGTAATGTTTGTAACTTTACGTGCTAGATCGATCTTAGAAGCCTAGATCTATCTTTTGGTCAAGTTTTGTACATCATAAATCGATAAATGAGACTTGATCATTCTCGACTCGACGAGTCGTTTTTAGGACTCGGCGAGTCCATGGCTTGACTCCCTTTTTCTGTTATGGTTCGAAGAAACCTAGTGAGTGTTAGAGTGGTCTTAGAGGGGTCCGGGGGATTGACCCAACACATTGGAATTGGCCATAGACCTAGTAATAATGGGACTCGATGAGTGTATGAGCAGACTCAGCGAGTCCAAGGCAATCTCCCAACTTTCGAAGATCAACTCGACGAGTTGTTCATACAACTCGACGAGTCAAGGACATGACTTGTTCATAGGATGGGGATGAACTCGACGAGTTGTTCATACAACTCGGCGATTCGGATGAAGGTTCATTCGAGGTTGTTTTAGAAGGAGAACTCGTCGAGTCGTTGCTAAACTCGACAAGTAGAATCGTGAAGAAGGACAGATGAAAGGATAGGTAGTTGGCGAGTTGGCGGCCCAACTCGGCGAGTCAGAGCAACTAGAAGTTGACTTTGACTTTGACTTAGTCAGGGGTAAATTAGTCATTTTACCCTAAGAGTAGTTATCAGTGTCTGATTAAAGTGTTTTATAGATTTATAGCCAGAGGATCACCGGAGCAGCAGTCAGACATTTGCCGATCAGCGTTTCTGCAGTTAGCCTTACGGGGTGAGTTACCATCCAGTAGAAGTGGGTCTAAGGCACCAATGTCGGCCCACCGGCAGGAGTCGTATGTTAGATGATTGTCTTTGTGATATTCATCTAGGTTTGCTACTACCTAATATGTTATGTGCTAGTATGATATGATAATATAGGCTAGTAGTAGTAGGGGAGATAGTCCCCAAGACTTCCGGTCGATATGGCCAAAGGGGGTAGTTATACACAGTCATGCTAGATAGAATATGATTATGTGTTACATGTTATGTGGTAGTAGTAGAGGGGTGAAATAGTCCCTAGTGTCTGATAAAGAGGACCGAAGGGGAGGCCAGCACACATATATGATAGGCAATATCCGGTCGAGAGGACCGAAGGGGAGGCCAACACCCAGATATGCTAGGCAGTATCCGGTCGAGAGGACCGAAGGGGTAGGTCGGGCACCCAGATATGCCTAACAATATATGCATGTTTTGTGATTGTATGGTATGTGGTACGATGGGGGAACTCACTAAGCTTCGTGCTTACAGTTTTCAGTTTTGTTTCAGGTACCTCTTAAGCGAAGGGGGAGGAGCTGGAGCGGTAGCTGCACATCATACACACACACATTGAATTTCCGCATTACGAGATTCTTGGGATTGTACTCTGACATTATTACATTATGATTTGGTTTTCAGACATGAGATATTAGTTTTATGGAATGATATGTCTTCGCTATATTTTCTTATGGAAGTTTTATATATCAATTAATTAAAAATGAAATTTTTGGACTCGAAAATTGGGATGTTACATTTTCACTGCCACAAGACCAAACAACTGTTTTATTTTCTTTATCCGAGAAGGGGGCCTCTAACAAACTACCCTTAGTGGACGATATGGATTTAAGGTTTTCATTCGTAGGTTTAGGTCTTAGATACCATCATTCACCGAACTTGTTTTTGATGAATCAGAAGACCTCGCCTTTTATTGCATTTGGTTCTATTTTCCATTCACCATTTATTAGCAGCCCATTTCTTATTTTTTCCTTTTTTTTTTATTATTGATGAAGGCGTGAAAGAATTTAGAATTTTCATCCCCATCCACAATCCATTTTATTCTAGATTTTTGCTTTAAGTCCTGGGCATTATATTTTTTCCGTCTCAACAATTTTTTGGAATAGGTTTCTCCTCTTCGGGATTTCATCATTACTAAGAACTCTAGACTAAGCACTTAAGTCTAGCTCCTGTAAACGATCTTTAATCTTTTTAAGATCAACTAGTTCCTTAGGGTAATCCAGTCTCCTCCATGCCTTAATCTCATTTTTCCTTAGGGTAATCCAGTCTCCTCCATGCCTTAATCTCATTTTTCAGATGTTTTAACTTAGCCGCCAAATAGGAGTCAGGAGTACCATAACCTCTAAATTCCAACCATGCTTGTGTGACTGTCTTATTAAAACCATCTTTCTGAAACCAAGAGTTGAATAGTTTGAACGGAGGAGGAACAAATTCCACCACTTCAGTAGTTAACAAAATAGGACAATGATCTGGATTTTCTCTAGGTAGAGCAGTGACTATTGAGGAGGGGAAAGCATCGGTGAAGTTTGAACATAAAAGTATATGGTCTAACTTGCTAAGGTTGAGTTCACCACTACAAAAATAAGTGAATTTGTTCCCACCCATTCCATGATCCGTAAGACGAGCTTCAAATATAATCTATTGAACTTAAAGGTAGATTTAGCTCAAAATTAAGAGTAAACTATTTCCTCTGGTCTTCGGACAAGGTTAAAGTCTCCCATGAAGATCCATATGCCTTGTTTATCATGCTTGATTTGAACAAGCTTACTCCACAGTTTCTCTTTGTCTACGACCGAATGTGGACTATATATATTTGTTTTTGCTATTTTGTCTCTCACTCCTCTCCAGTTCCCAATTGTAATAAGAAAATAATGGGATTATATGGTTTCAAAGCAATGGAATAGAGAATTATCCCAAATACTTACCAACCCACCAGATCTACCACGAGATCCAACACCATCGAAGTCGAAGCTACCTTTACCCCAACATCCTTCCACATTAACATCCTCCAAGTTAACTAATTAGGTCTCTTGGATGCAGATAAATGATAAACTATGTTGATTTTTAACCAATACCTCAGTGTCAAGCAATTCATTGGACACCAGCATGCTCACATGAATCACCCATAATTTCAGCAAGAACTAGGTTATCTACCTCAACATCAAACCCTAATTCACACCCTATGGCTACTGTTTGGATATTCTCTTTGGTAGGTGTATACTCTTCTTTGATTTCCTGAGTTTGTCCTAACATATGATGACTACCTAAGCTATGATTGAGGTCTGGAAGAGGAGGGTTACCTAATATGCATTCACCACCAAACAACGGGGGGATAAAGCAGAAATAGTCTTGTTTTTTTTCGAAGGATCTATTATTGAAGGAGATTTGTTGTTTCTCCTTCTTTTAAATTTAAATTCATTCCTTGATTTCATATTAGATTCTAGTTGACTCGCAAAACGGATTGTATTATGTTTAATCGTTGAGTCCAAAGGTCTAATCCTAACCTAAGCAGTTATCGCGGTCCAAATTTCAATAGCGGTCACATGCCGCTATTTGAAATTGCAGTTATCGCGGTGGTATAGCATTGGTATAGCGGTTTTTTAATATTATGTATAATTTATATTATATATTTATACAAAATTTATATATTAGATTACTAGTACTATATGGAATTAATATCATAAAAAATCATATAAAAACATAACATAATCTATATATATATATATATATATATATATATATATATATATATATATATATATATATATATATATATATAATATTCTAATATAGTTATATGGAAACTAAAATGTGTCAAAATGTCATTACAGCTCAAGTCGTTCGTGGTTTCTAAGTACTGAAACAGACGAGAAAAGTAAGTTGTCATTTGTTGATTTGTAGTTTATAATTAATCATGATTATTATTTGGACTTACTAAGACAAAAAGTGTAGTGGACTAGTTAAAAAAATAAAGATTTAATATTGAAATAACACACAATCATTTTATTCTTTGTGAAAATAGTCCAATATGTACGAAATTGTAAAAACGGGTGTAGCGTCGCTATAGCGCTGATGAGTTTCATGGTAAATAGCGGTCGATAGCGCCGCTAATAGCGTCATCGCTATTTGTAAACGCTATTTCAAAATAGCGGTTCAGTAACACCACAAAACGCTATAGCACCGCTATAGCGCGCTATTGATAGCATAGATCCTAACAGAGAATGAGAAGGGCCCAAAACAGCCTTCCTGGACTAGGGATTTTAATGGCCCAATTGGCATTGACGCTGATCTTTAAATGGTACTCAGTGAGTATACCAATTTTAATATAAGAGTAGTCCACCCTAGAATAAATATCATTGAAGTTTGAGATAATGCGACCAAAATTTTTTAATATTTTACTGAAATTGTCTTCACTCGACAGATTTATTGGCAGTCTATTGATCCTGATCCAAGCTACTCTATTAGTGTTTCGTTCGTCCGTATACCTTTATCTCAACCAGTTAAAGCAATACACCCATTTGTTATTGTGTTTAAGAAAGGCATCAGCTTCGACTGACATGGGAAAATGATGCACAACCTTTAGACCACCCATGTACTTGATTTCAAAGTCTTCATCATTTCACATCTTCAGCAAGGATTGGAGATGTCCCAGATGATCGAATGATTTTGCTTCGCCAATGAGAGTTCCTTTCTTCAACCAATTCGGCATATGATGTACCGACTGTAGTTTAATTGGATTCTGTACCCAAGGATTTTGACACCGGTTACGGTTGGCATCACCACTTACTAGTAACACTTATAACACTACGAATTTTTCAAAGTGCAGTTTGCACCATTTTCACCATTTTCTAGTGTGGTGGGGAACCTAACCAACAAATAATGATATTTTTGATGTGGTATTTGATGGTGCAGTTAGTTACCGGCACCAATTAATAATATTGGTGCGTCTTATTAACTCACTTGTGTACTAGTGACACTTATAACACTAATATCTCGAGGAAAACAACCCCACTGGCCCACAATTTGCAGATAGCTATTAGCGAGCCAGACTTTTATTGTTAAAATCTATGAATTAATTAATAATTATGACCCGATGGTTACATTACAACATGCTTGAATATATTCGGATCTGCTGGACCGCTACTGTTTTTGTGCGTCTGTATAAAGATATTTTAGAAAAGATGTTTCTTTACGTGGTAACATGTAATGGATCCATGATGTGTAAAGTGTACTTTTCTTAAGATAAGGGTTAGTGGATGCTTTAGGCAAAAGTAGAATTTGAATATTACGTGTTCTGTGCATGGAAATGGCATACCCCTATAAATCTTGACCTCATCATTGGTGTCTTCATGAAGAAACAGCAATCATGAGTAAACTATGGATGGGTGGGTTCTTTCTCCTCTTCACTTTTGCAACCACAAACCTCACTTCTGGTTGCTTCCAACACGAGAGGGCAGCTCTTCTTCGATTCAAACACAGCCTGTCGGACCCTTCTGGTCGACTATCATCTTGGAATGGAAACAATTGTTGCAACTGGCAAGGCGTCGACTGCAATAATGCAACAGGATATGTTACAAGGCTTGACCTCGGAACCGATTCTTCTGATGAGAAGTTAGAGGGAAATGAGTTGAATTCGTCTTTGGCCGAGTTGAGTCAACTGAGTTACATGGATTTGAGTGGGAGTTATTTTGGCGGCAGCCCCATTCCTGAGTTCGTCGGATCAATGACAAAACTCAGGTATCTGAATCTTTCTTCCATGGGCTTTTCTGGCATCGTTCCTCACTCTATTGGAAATCTATCGAATTTGTGGGTACTTGATCTGAGTAATATGGAACTAGTTGTTGATGATTTCACATGGTTCTGGAGCCTTTTGTCACTCAAATCTCTTGATCTGAGTGAATTGAGCATTGTTAATGCTCCAAATTTACACAAAGTGCTGTTGTGTATGATTTCTTCTTTACGAGAGTTGAGCTTGTCAGGTTGCAAGCTTTCTAATTCTCATTTCGATCGCATGCATCCTGAATTGAATCTTACACATTCCATCATTCAAAAACTTGATCTTCATTCCAACTTGCTCCACGGCAAGTTCCCTCTGTTTTTACGAAACTTCAGCTCCTTACAAGTTCTTGATCTTTCATTCAACGAACTGAATTCTTCGATTCCGTTCGTGAACTACATTCAAGATACTGGGATCTGTCAGTTGAAGCAGTTGGATCTTTTGCACAATTCTATGGAAGGGAGATTCACAGGGCCATCAACCAATGTATCCGAATGCGCCCTATTTGCTCTGGAGACACTGAATCTAAATGACAACCAGTTAGTAGGTGAGATCCCAACATCACTGGGAAGATTTACGGCCTTGAGAGAGTTGAATCTTGCAGAGAACAAATTAACAGGAAACATCCCGGAATTTGTAGGAAATTTAACAAGTTTGCGGGAATTAAATCTGTATGGAAACAGTTTAAAGGGTTCGATTCCAACGTCTATCAGAAACCTGCAGTTGTTACAAAAATTAGATTTATCTGTAAACCTGTTAAATGGGACAATTCCATTTTGCCTTGGACGACTATCAAATCTAGAAATCTTGTCTCTCGCAGCCAACCTTTTCCATGGTATCCAAAATTCCGGGATCTGGAGACTCTGTCAATTAAAGCAGTTGGATCTTTCACTTAATTTTATAGAAGGGGAATTCACAGGGCCATCAACCAATGTATCTGAGTGTGCCCAATTTGATCTGGAGACACTGGATCTAAGTGATAACAACTTAGGTGGCAAAATCCCTACATCACTAGAAAGGCTTACGTCCTTGAGAGAGTTGAATCTTGGACGGAATGAGTTAACAGGAACCATCCCGGAAGCTCTAGGAAATTTAACAAGTTTGCAGGATTTATATCTTGCTTCGAACAAGTTAACAGGTTCGATTCCTACATCTATTGGAAACCTGCTGTTGTTACGAGAACTAGATTTATCTTGGAACCTGTTGAACTGGACAATGCCATTCTCACTAGGACGACTATTGAACCTAGAAAATTTGTTTCTATCCTACAATTGGTTGTCTGCACTTCCATTATCCCTAGGAAACCTCTCAAAACTTGGGTATCTTGATATATCCAATAACCATTTACAAGGGCCTCTTCCTACCATTGGACGACTTTCCAAACTTCATTCTCTTGATATATCGAACAATTCTTTGTCAGGTGTAGTCACTGAAGCCCATTTCACAAACACATCAATGTTAACATCCTTGGATGCAACCTCAAACTATAGGTTGAGCTTCAAGATTTCACCCAATTGGAAGCCTCCTTTCCAAATAAGAGACCTTCGACTTGGATCTTGCAAATTTGAATCAGAATTTCCACAATGGATTCGAACACAAACAAGCCTTCAAATTCTAATCCTTTCCAATACTAGCGTTTCTGGACCTCTTCCAGATTGGCTTGGCGAGCTCCCAATCCGGTTCCTGTCACTCTCCCATAACTTTCTTAACGGCCCATTGACAAACCTTGTATCCAACCAAAGCACAAATTATTCTGTATTGTTACGAATGTTGCTTCTTAAGAACAACCTCTTCAGCGGATCAATTCCAGATTCATTGTGCAATTTTACAGATTTAGCTATTCTAGATCTTTCTGGAAATATGCTATCTGGGACTTTTCCAGATTGCCTAGGAAATCTCAGCAATCTGAAAGTTGTGATATTAAGTTCCAACCGGCTCTCGGGTGTCATTCCAAGCTCTCTCGGCAATCTTGGTTCATCACTACGATGGTTAGCTCTGAACAACAATAGTTTCCATGGCGAATTTCCAAAAACTCTAGCAAATTGCACAAAGTTAGCTTTGTTGGATTTGGGTGAAAACCGATTCTTTGGAAACATACCAAAATGGATTGGTGAAAATATTACGTTTCTAGTCGTCCTTAGGCTACATAAAAACAGCTTCACAGATCCAATTCCAATAGAGTTGTGTGAATGTTCTGCACTCCAAATTATGGATCTTGGAGAAAACAAATTAACAGGATCCATCCCTCGCTGTTTCCAAAACTTCAGTGCAATGACCAGAGTTCCAAAACTATAATCTTTTTACTGCAGGCACATTTGAGCAGAGTTTGAGCCTGGTAATGAAAGGAGCTGTGCTCGAGTATACAAAGACGTTGAGATATGTTGTCAACATAGACCTTTCGAGCAATAAACTAGTGGGAGAAATACCTAAGGAGTTGGCACTTCTTTTGCGATTGCTTGGTCTTAACTTGTCTAACAATCACCTCAAAGGTCGTATTCCAGATAGAATTGGTGATATGAATTCGTTAATGTCTCTTGATCTTTCAAAAAACCATCTTTCAGGGATGATCCCGCAAAGTCTGTCCTCATTGACGTTTCTTAGCCATCTGAATTTGTCACACAATAACTTATCTGGAAGAATTCCAACAGGAAGTCAGCTCCAGACACTCACTGATCCATCCATATATGCTGGCAATAATGAGCTTTGTGGTAGTCCGTTGCCAATCAATTGCAACCATGATGAAATCCCAGAAACTGGAAAAAATGCTGAGGAAGATGAAGACGATGATGGCGATGAGAAGATATGGATTTATGGTGCAACAGGGGGTTTCACAACTGGGTTTATGGGAATTGTGGGAATTTTGGCGCTTAACAACAGATGGAGACTTGCTTTCTTCAATTTTGTGGGATATTACATCGGCAAGAAACTTTGAGACTTGATCAAAATTTCCGATTTCGATTCATGTTTTAAACAACAGTTTGAACAAAAAATAAAGTGTAGATCGAGCAACACGTCTAACAGCTCACGGGACCGATGGACCTCACAAAGCATGTAAGTTTTTTTGTTTTTATTTTGTGGAAATGTTAAATCCTTTTTATGTGGTGTCAAGTTTGCCTAAGTTTATTTTTTTTTTTTTTGTGAAAATGTTAAATGCTTTTTATGTGGTGTCAAGTTTGCCTAATAAAATGGTTATGATTGAGTTTAGTTCCGATAAAAAAGAAATTTGTACAATTTTCTTGACTTTTTTTTTTTACTTTTCCCATAGATTTCCGACTGACATGTTTGTAACCAGGGGGTTGATGCATGATTTTCTATTAGGTGTTGCCGGTACGAAATAGTAGAAAAAAAAAATTAAAACTTTTGCACTGCATTTTCAGAAGAAGTTAGGTGCCAGAGTGGGACACCATGCATATTGAACCTCCCCTGTTTGTAACGATATTCCAACAAACATCATTTAGTGATAGATTTTCAAACAATCTTTTTGAGTAACCAGGCATTAAATAATGCCAGATTTAAAAGAAAACGTTTAAAATCCATTTTTTTTAAAACATGCCGAAAAATATAGGAAAATGACACAAAATGCCCTACAAAGTTTCAAGGGTTAGTCCATTCAATACCTACAGTATTTTTGTTGCTTTATGAGGGCATAAAGTCGGTTTTGTCAGGTCTATTAGATCCTTCTGGAAGAATGGAACGGGTAAACCAGTAACCCTTTTGCCATGTAATCAATGCAAGTGCCATCTGTATTCACTTAGTAACTTAGATCCACGTGTATAAAGAAGTTAGCCTAAATCAAACCAGTTTCATTTTCTTCTTCTTTTTCGTTCCTCGGAAAACCTTCCCTCCAAACTTACTTTTTCGTTCCGTTTTGCTGAAAATGGCTCAGTATATCCAAGTCAATCTACACTAACAAGACAACTTCAGTAGGTATCCTTTTGCCTATACTGATTATATCCGGAAAAGACTCGATGACATCGATTTTTCTAGAATGGACAAGTTGAATAGCTTATTCCTCATACTAGTGAACTCCGATTTCACCTCGAAAAAAACCAGCTTTCATGTTCCAAATGAATCACGATAAACACAAGAGTCATAAGGCCTTCGACTCCAATCACATAAGAAACGCAAATTGAACTATTTGGATCTTCTAGTGGAGTATTTTATGAGGGATTTGCAAGTTTTTGATTGGGATAAATTGGGGATAACAGCAATTTGATTGTTGCATATTTTGACAAATGAAACAGAGTTCATGGAAAACCCAGATTGATAAATAGCGTATAATGAAGTATGATCCAGCTTAATCATGGAAGAACTCGATTTGCAGGTTTGTTGATATGGAAGCAAACATTTGGAAGAAGAAATAGAGGATAGTGAATATGTGCATTTGCAGGTCAGGGAAGAAACTTTGGTCGGAGCCCATTTTGTGATTTGAGGGAACAAGTTTTTGTCAATTTTTGGTAAGGATTTTTAGGGGTTTCTTCATTTTAGAGAACGGATATCCGTTTTATAAGGGGTGGTAGACCAATTCAACAGTCAACTTTGGGGACCAAGGTTCGCTCCATCATTAGCCATGCACCTAGGCAGCCACACATACAAGTCTGACCACATCAACCATGACGTGGGTGACACATGTGCTTCAAATGTAGAGTTAGCATAAGAAACCGGTTTTCATAAGTTAAGGGGACCGTTTAAACTGGTCAGCATCCACATTGTGCCCACATAAAGCAACAAAATAACTGTAGGGACAGAATCGACCAACTCCGGAAATATTGTAGGGCTTTTGTGTCATTTCCCGAAAAATCTAATACAAATATATATATATATATATATATATATATATATATATATATATATATATATATATGTTGATCTAGTAATTTTTAAAACTGAAATATATATTTGACCAGAAAAAGTTGACTTGTCATCACAATTGTGCATCTGAGTTTCCAAAACAATACCCAACGAATTTGCAGCTAAAGCCTAAGTCTGTCCACATATCTCTCTGCATAAGCCACTATTGAACATTTATAGCTATTTTACCCTATCAAAAATATGTTGGGTAATGCTTCTGAGTGAACTCAAGAAAAGTAGACCATGTAAAATCTAGGAGTTTTGTTGTTTACCACAGGTCTATGCAATAGCAACTCCTGTATTAAAGGTGTTCAATCCATCCAAACTTGTATTCACCGCAGTTTCTCTTGTACACTACCATTTGTAGACCTAGTGGGGGTACCTTAATTTCCATTTGTCGAACGCTCCACCTCAGAGAATTGAATCAATATCTGCATGAAGATATAAGATTAAACCACTGCAAGAATTTGAATGTCCCAAAAAACAAGCCGGCATGCCTAAGAAACCAGTTACTAAATTCACACAAAAAAAATCTGTGGCTAAACTAATAAAATGGTGAAAGTACATTTGTTTTTCTATGTTCTTACCAAGAAGACTTCAATGGCCGGCCAATGTTAAATTCCGAATCAGGAAAGCTGTTTGCTTGTATAAATGCAAGAAATATATAGCAACTTACTTTTATTTTTACGTATATTACAACATTCTACTTGATAAAGAAGTTAGCTAATCTGCCAAAATTAGAGTTTTAGTTGGTTTAGGATGCTTTGAGTAGTCGATTCCTTTTATATGCCGAAAGATAGGTATTAGAAGTAGAATAGGTTTCTCTCTACTTTAGTTAAAAATACCATGTGTCAAGCACTGTAACGCACAAAGAAATCACGAAATATGTTTAATACTGAATATTTTTCTGTATGGTATTAGAGACTTCATTGCTCAATGGCAAAACAACCAACTCCTATCTATCTTTCCTTCTCAAACTTTCTACTCTTCAACAGTTTCTCCTTTTTTCGAATTACTAACAGCCTTCAGACAGCATCAATTTTCTTTTCCTCTTCAAGAATCAAGAAACAAATTACAGTCAGAACCAAATTCAGCATCAAGAAGAAATTACAATCAAAGGCTTCTTCTCATTATCCAAAATAAAGAAGCAAATTCAGCAGTCAATCATCAGTCATCAAATCATGCACCGAGACCTTTTTTCTTTTTTACAGAATCAAAAGACTCCAAGAAACCAATATTAACTTCTATTAGAGATCAGAAGTACAATTCCTACAAATCAAAGATCAGTGAAGTTTAGTATAATTTCTTAATAGCTTCAGAATCAAGAAGAATCAGAATTTTAGAAGCATTATCAAAATCATCAACAGATTCCGTTCACTTCCTTTCTTCCTTCATCCTCATATCACAATCATCATCGTTGCTTACAGTCCTACAGTTCTGCTATAGCTCCTTCTTTAAAATCATAGACCAATCAAGATCATCAAGCTGCAGCTACAACGACATTCCTCTAACAAATCTGCCGCCACCAAAACTGTCATCAACAGGCGGCTACAAAGACGCTCCTCTAACAACGTCGCCACCAGAAAAAAAAAACAATAAAACTTTGGCTGATCAAAATCAGTGGAACACAAATCAACCACTGCCTTGCTCAGCTATTCCAATGCCGACCGCCTCCCCATCATATCTTCCTATACAACCAGCTTCTTCAACGATATCCAGTTGAAACTAGACGTGTCAAAACAGGCAAACATACCGTGTTTGTCTTTGTCTTTGTCTGACACGACACGACAAGGTTATATGTAACAAGATGCTGTGTTTTTATTTACTAACACGAAAATTACTTAATTAAAACATGACAAACACAACAAAGATAGCATAAAATAATCATTAGTCTATTTAATTCATACTTATCATATAAAACACAACAAACACGACAAGTACATGCTAACATCGTGTCAATTTTATGTCGAGATTTGAACACAAACATTACACGATGTCATTTTTTTACATTGGACACAAACAAGAATTCAAATTTAAATTTTGTCCCAAATTTGTTTTGTGGTGTGTCGTGTATTCGTGTCATGTTGTGTCATCAATTAACACCCCTGATTGGAACCCTAATAACTCGGTTGGGGATGTTTACCTGATAGTGAATGTACTTATTTCTCAGTTATGGGCTTCACAATCAAAATTCACATCAAATATATATCTACGGAATAGGAAACATATTTCCCACTTATGGGACTCAAGGTCCTAACCCACAAGTCCGCAACCAACAACCTCATACAAGTCCACCTCACCTTGGGTTAACTCTTACAGACTTAATCCAGTATTGAGGTAGAATAAACATTTCTCATGTAGGACAAGCAACCCTTAAACTACCTAAGTGTTCCCTCAAACTTCAACATGTCCTTCTAGTCCCTACGCTTACAAAAAAAACTCTTATCCATTGTCCAACTTGTACTGAGCCAAACCCATACAATTTTCAATCAAGCTAAAGATCTGAAACAACTAAAATGCAGAGTTGAACTACAACTTTTTGAAGAAAACTACCATCCAGAAATATTCAATTAGACTCGAATACATAGCATAAGTAACATCTAGGTTGGAGTGCAATTCTGGAATTAACACAAATTAAAAGAAAACCTTTATCATTTTAAATCCGTAGAGACATAGAGATCATGAAGACAATACGGAAACAAATAATTGAGTGGCGACAGCATATGATTTGAGAAAGAAAATGTTTTATGTTTTCTTTGGAAGGGGAACGTAGAGATATATTCAAGGCTGTAGTCAGGCAACGCCGACAACTGGAATTTAGTTCACCGCCAACTGGAATTGCTAACTTTTTACTGTGACTCCGTTTGGGGTCAACTGGCTACCAGGAATTAGGTTGCCATAAGGAAAATCCATGAGCGGCGATGAGTGAGGAGAAAGGAGGACCAGTGAAGAGAGGTTGGTATTCTGAAATTCTTTTGTTGTGCAATGATGAAGCAAATTTAGGTAATAGGAGCACACAATTTTCAGACTTAAGTTTCCTACTTGAAAGAAAAAGTAACTCTTTTTTTTTTTTGGAAATAGTCAAATTTTACAACTTGCCTATCTCATTTTTTAAAATTAACAAAAAAAAAAAAAGTTTTCCTAAATTAACCACCGAGTCCGCATCCTGTCCTTCTGCGAGCTTGATAATCCAAGTATATATAACACCTAAAAAAATCTTTTGCACATTTTCCTCTTTGCCTGTTTCGAAAGCTTACGAAAACGCTCTTAAGAAGGTTGAATGAAATCTACAAAAAGGTCGAAGATAAGAACAACCACCCAACGTACATAATTTTTTATGGTGTATGGGTTCATGTAGTAGTTTTTTGTTGAACACGTGAAGATGGAGTCTGCATAGGTTACTCACGGTGGCTTGAAAGGACAATGACTTGTACAGACTCGATCTTGACCTTTGGGCTCGTTAATTGATCTAGATCTTGACCACTCTGGAAACGTCTTTATCTCTACGAACTGTACCACCCTTTTTCCAGATTAGATCAGTTGAAGAATCAAAGGGATCAAAGAGAAGGCTCTTGGGAAAATCCTTGTGTCACAACATGGCAAACCAATTTCAGGAACGCGCATTTGGATGGCCGCCACGACATGGCAGATGCTGCAACCCAAGCCCATGCTTTCTAGGGTTTTCTCCATATTTAAAGGCCTTAAATCTGGTGTTCGGTCATTTCCCTTAGTCTCTACCATCCTATCTCGAAACTCTAGCCTCTTATTTTGTATCATGAGCTCCTTGTCGGTGTTTTGGTTGTTTGAAGGTTGAAGGAAGACTTTGTTGAGAAAAAGATCAACTAGCATCTTGCCTCCATCTCTTGGTGTATCTTCTAGACTTGGGTAAGTCTCCAAGTGTCCACCTTTATGGTTCGTCCTTGTAGAACTAGACTTTCACTACTACAAAAAGGCATATAGGACCCGGTTTTTGAAAAAATCGGGTTATATTATTCAAAAACCAGGTTTTATAAAGGAGGATGTAATATGACCCGGTTTAAATTGGGGAAGCGGGTTTTATAATAGAACTAAAGAACCCAGATTCTATTGACATAATCGGGTCCTTTAGTCGTGTAGTTATGTGATCCGGTTTTTCTAGTACAAACGGGTTCTATGAATAGAAGAAGAGATTTATGAGATGGTTAAAGGACCTATTTTTCCAAAAATCGCTTTATGGCTACCAGTATTCTCAATTGCCGAAGGTTTGTAATACATTAACACCCAATTTTTAACATTTTCATTTCTAAATCATAGCATTGGACACAAACTTAGATTCACATGCTTCCATATTTAATAATATCTATGTAATAATCAATTGAATTATGCATCCTTACTTTTTCAACGAATTCTTTATTTTTTATTTTTTTTATGGAAATAGTATTTAGGATATCTAAAATTTCCGTCATATATTATTTACAATACAACAACTAAATATAAACTCACTTAACACTTACGATAGCCCATAAGGGGAATTCGTGTACTTATAATCAACGATGATGGAATTGAGAAATAGAGACTGTGGTGGTAGAAGATGAAGACTGCAAGTCAACTGTTACGGCGAAGCATGAAAAAAAATGTTTATATACATTTTGAAAAAAAAGAGAGAATGATTATATACATTTAGAGGGGGAATGAAAATGCAATTTTAGGGAGATTTGAAAGAAAACCAATAGGCTAAGAAATTGGACGGAGATTTGAGAGGGAAAAGAAATGGTAAAAAAAGTTTGAAGGAAAATAAAGAGGGAAAGAAAATAAATTATTATGGTTATCTCTACTTTCATTTTTTTTTTTTTTTTGATTTTTGCCTTTATTTTATTAAAAGATGTTATATTTATTCAATTTAATCTTTAAATATTATATTTATTATTTATAAATTTTCAAAATATTTATTTTTAATATTTCAAAAATATTATAGTTATAATAAAAACTAAAATGAAAATTTTGTCCACGATCGTATCTTCTTGGAACCATCTTTTTAAATCATTATCACAAATGACGTTTCATAATTAAGGGTTCTCCAATCATGGAATTTGTGATGACAATGTCTTTGCAATCTCATCCCCATGTCGACAAGATTAAGTTGAATACTAGGTACGTAGGGGTGTGCAAAAAAACCGAAAAACCGAACCGAACCAGCCAATCCGAAATTGAAAAAAACGGATATCAACGGATCGGTTTTGGTTTGGATACTTAGATATCCGCAAATAACCGAACCGAACCACTTGATATACATAAACACACACACACACACACATATATATATATATATATATATATATATATATATATATATATATATACGTGGTTCGGTCAAGGTGACCTACATCCCCGGGGCAGGAGGGGAGTATTCTTTATTTCAGAGCTCTCAACATAAAGGTTACAAGTAAAATTACACAAAGATTCGCCTATCATTATAGAATTCAAGATACAAAATGACCTAGCATGCATCCTTACTTATACTTGAGGAATCAGACCTAAAACCTTAATGGGCCAAGCCTATTGGCTTATAGGCTCATGAAAGGTGTCAACCAATCATAATCCGCCATGCAACATCTTCTGGAACATTCTTGAGCATTATCATCTTCTAGGCATACTTCGATTAACATGGAACAACAAAGGAATCAATATGGCGCATCATGTACCAAGATGGTCCATGATGGCGCAAGAACTTATTCATGGGGCAACAGCAACCATAGATGGCCCAACAAGGATACAAATAGCGCAAGAGCCTCAAGTGTAACGCCCAGTCCATATATTATTTATATTTGGTCCCTTATATATTGAATTATTGATTATGGACCTTGCGATTATTAAGTATGGAGAATGGAGGGACCATTTCTGCCAAAACAGGAAAATAGAGGCGGGGCCCAAATGCGGGCCGTTCGCCTGAGGAACACGCTGTGTTCCCGCGCTGAATGCAAACCCCAACTTTTAGGGTTTAGGACCTATATAAAGAACATTATCTCCAATTCTCCAGCCTCCTTACCAGCCTCTCAACTTCATAAACCCTATATAGCCTCTCATCGTTCATCCTTGTGTGTTTTTGGCTTTGTGAAGTTCTTGGTGGTGTTTAGAAGCTTGAAATAAGAAAGGAGAAGCTAGTTAAGAGGAACTTGAGCTCTGATAACTTCATCTTATTTACTTCTTTTTATAGTTTATTTTAGTACATTTCATTCGCATTTTAGTTAACTTCCATGCATATTTTCCCTTTTGTTATTTTTATGACCAATTCAGGGTACTTTCTAGTATCTTGAGCATTATTACAGATTTTATTGGAAACTAGCAGGGCGGCACTCTTGGGAGGCGATTGGGCTTGAAGGGAATTGGGGATTTCGTGCTTGATGGCTATGAAGGTGACTCATGGGGTGGACTTGTCGATTGCTTGAAGGCTTGGAAGAATTGAGCTTTAAATTTGAAAGACGCGGGAGAATTCTTGAGTGTGCAGGATCAATATTTGGGAGTTTGCGGAAGTTTAGAGTGATGTGGACAGACAAATTGGGCTTTAATTGAAGAAATATTGAAGAAAAATGGGCTAGGAGTTGATTGGATTCGAACTGGGCCAATGGATTAGCTGTGGGGGCCCAAAACTTGAAGAAACCCAAAAATACACGTCAGAGGCCGCGGCCCGCGTGGATTCCTGACAAGGGCAATTTCGGGATTTTGCTAAGAGCTCTATATTGGGAAGGTTGGTGTGCCTCTTTAGCCTTATCTTGAAGGTCCGAGTTTGATTCATTCTCTCTGGAGTTTGGAGTTCTTTTGAAGGCCAAGAACACCTCAAGAACATCTTGATTTCACCTCTTGATTATTGTAAAATGTTTGGTACAATTTCATCTAACTTTGTTTCTTTGAGTTTAGTCATGCTTGGCTAAACTAATCTTGGTTGACTTTTTGTTGAATCCTTTGAACTTTTGTTGAATGTTGAAGAATCCATGAACTTGTTCTTAAATCTTTATGGAAATGTTTTGTGGTTTATCATGTTATCACTACTAGTATGTTTTTATTCATGAGTTTAAATGTGTTTGTGGTGATTAGTTGGCTAATTTCTTGATTAAGTAAATGATCCTCAAATTAGCAAGCAACAAATGATTTTTGTGTTGTTTTTGCTTCACACAATCATAAAAACATTTTCCTCCAACATGGTGGTGAAAGCATTTGACCCCTCTTGGATTTGGTGACTTTTTGGTTCTTAATGCTAGTTGACTTTCACTAATTACATGCTATTTGGAATTAGTGAATTTGATTAAGGAAATTGTTATGAGCTTCTCTAGCCATTTCAACAATTAAGAAAAGTCTAGGTAATCTCAAGCTCCTTGGATTACTATAGCCAAATTAAGGATTTAAATCAAAGTATTGCACAATTGGATTCTAATGATATGTTCATCAAAAATCAAAGTGAGGAAACTTTAAGTCAACCATCTCCCCCTTATTGATTTTACATCAAACTCTTATTTTTGTTGCACTTGTCTATTTAAATCATAGTTAATTCTAGTTTGTTTCAAGTATTTCAAAACACCACCCCCCCCCCCCAATTTATTTTTATTGTCATTTTTCAAGTATTTTTACAAAGAGATTTTTCATAGAGTTATAAATTGAACCAATCTCCGTGGATTCGATCCCTTTACCACTATACACTATTTTAGTGTGTAATATTTAGGGTTATTATTTGTGTTGGCCTCAACAACCACCAAGCTCAACGATCCGGGGTAGCATCATCATTTGAGACTCTTCAGAGGTATAAAGTTCACAACTTTCCTCAAGTATGATTAGATCTATAATAGTGATGTTTTGGACCTTCTTGGTCCCAAGAATGGATCTTTATGATTCAAACTCATTTCTAGGCCTAGGGTTGCCACTCTTAGTGCCATAATTGTAATATCCGAAATTCCAGGTATAATATTTTTATCTTATTATCTAGGAGATAGTTGAGCAACTCGACGAGTTGATGTCCAACTCGTCAAGTAGGAACGGATTTGGACACGCGGGTTTAATGACCAACTAGACGAGCCAGAGGGGAAACTCGTCGAGTTGGCATTGTAAGATGAAACCCAAAATCCCCGGGGTTTGGGCCTATTTAAGGGAACTTATGTCCTCATTTCCGCCTCACCAGCTGCCCAACCTTCCTGTGTGAAACCCTAAACGTGTGTAATGAGCTAAAAGAGTGACAAAGCTAATCTTTTAGTATTCTAGTCCTACTAAGACACATAGACCGGAGGGTCTTATTCAAGTATAGCCATGAGAGGCTAATGAGATATGTGTGATATTTTGGGGAACTTACTAAGCTTCATGCTTACCGTGTTATGTGATATGTGTTTCAGGTATTTTCGAGGATCACGAGAAGGCGCCGGCTTGATTGTACACACCCGTTCGAGATTATGATAGAGGATTTTGGGATAATAACAGTTATTTTATGGAGATGTGTTTTTGGCATTTGATACATTGTGGTTTTGAGAAATTGTGTTATTGAGCTTTATGTGATTTAAAAATGAAAAAAATTGTTTTGGAAATTTTTGGTGTTACAAGTTGGTATCAAAGCCTTGGTTTGAGGGATTCGGATGTACCTTCGGGTGTGTCTGGACTCAAACTAGGGGTTTGAAAAAGATTTTCAAAAAGAAATGACTTTTCTAAACATAAGAAAGAGTTTCAAGAGAAAAATGAGTGGAGCAGTGTCTACAATCAGTCAGAGCCCGAACGGTGATTTCCCAAAATACCCTCATTTATTTGTGTGATGAGATATTTATGATATGTTAGGGATGCATGCTAGAGAATAGGCTAGGTAATTCATATTTTAGGGCTAGAGCTATCTGATTTGTGATGCCTTAGCCTAGCAGTTGTTGCTATTTATTATTTGCTTTGAGTATGTGTTGAGTAAAGAGTATCTAGCAGGAATCACTTAGAAAAAGTTATGAGTCGAGGGATAATCTAAGAGAGATATCTAGATGAGTATATGAGGAATTTACCAAGAGAGTAGTCTGATATTCGTGAGGAATAGAGTACCTGTGAATTGGGATCCTAGGAGGAGGACTTGCGGTTACAACAAATTGGTGTGGAAGGTGTTGGATAAAGTGTCTAAGTCCATAACTATATTTGGTATGTATTTGACCTAACTTGGCATGGTCCATTTGGGTTGCATGGCATCACAACAATTGGATAGACTAAATGAGAAAAATGACACTTATGATTTGTTAATATATTATAAGTTATAATATATTAATATGAAATCATATTATTTAATAGTATTGATCAAGAATTAATTTGGAATTAATTTTGTGGTAAAAAAGAGACTAATTAAAAGTATGGGGATTGATTGTGTAAATCATTCATTCTTATATATTGGGCTTATGATCCATGGTTCATAAAATTGGTCTAAAACCCATAGGGTGCTCCATGGATGCTCCATGGAGGTTAAAACCCATGGATCATGGAGTAAGTGAAAAGTCATGCACACTAGGGTTTGCAGGGTGTAACCCTAATTGCATGACACTATATAAGGAGCCCCATATGGAGCAAAATCGTACACTAAGACTAAGAGAGAGGGCTAGCCGAAATTTGCATGCAAGTGTTCCATTCTCAAGTTATTCCAAGAAGTTTTGGTGTTGTGTGAAACATTTGAAACATCACATTTGGGGTGCTAGGCTCACAAGGTCTTAAGGAATCAATCAACAAGAAAAGTATGTCATTCTATCTAAATTTTATATTACATGTACCTCATAATATGCTAGATAGGATGAATCCTTAGAAAATCAATATTTGCATGTATAATAGAGAAAACATAGATCCAAGGTTTCTAGGGTTGCATGTACTGATGGGTTTGTGGGCACTACATCAATCCTATGGTGTACATGTAAACCCTAAAGCTTTGGATCTAGTTCGTCTAATTAATATGCAATACTCATTCAAAGCTCATAAACCCTAGATCTAGCATATAGAAATCGATATTATCATAATAAAACGGTTTAGATATAACCTTGATTGTTATGTAGCAATAACAATCTCAATTCCTCTTGATATTGACCTTTGAAAGCTTAGTGCCTTAAATGTTGCACCTCTAATGGAGTCACACACACCATGAGCAACAAGATGAACTTAGAAGAAGAAAGAAGAGCCACAAAAACATTCTAGGGTTCTCTCAAAGAGTTGGTCACGTTTTTTTTTGTGGGGGGGGGGGGGTTAGGGGTTCCTTATATAGGTTGCCTATTTGGGTTTTCAACTAGGAAACTCTAATTTGACTGCTTAGGCCCTAAGAAACCCATGGACTCCCTCCTTAGAAGCTTTGGATGAATTCTTATGAGTTTCCTGTAGATTTCGTCCACTCCAACTTCTATGGAGTCCATTAGCCCAATATTCAACTATCACACAATTGACAGTTCTAGTCCCCTTTATTTAATTAATGTCTTTTAGCCACAAAATTAATTCTTATTAATTCTTGACTAATATTAATTAAACAATATGATTTCTCTTTTAATATATTATTCATATAATATATTAATAAATCATAATTAATCCTTTTTCTCCTTAGCTTATCCTATCAGTTGTTATGGTGAAGGCAACCCAAAAGGACCATGCTCACAATCGGGTCAAGTACATACCAAAATAGTTATGGTCTTAGACACCTAATCCAACATGTACACCATAGGAGTGTTAGAATGCTCAAAACACATCAGAAGGTAGTATTGGGCCCGTACTACTGGAAGCACATGATCTGTAAGTAATCCAAGTAAGAATCCTTAGGGTACCAAGAAGTATGTAGGGATGGGAATCGAGTGTGTTTATGATTGAACGAGTCTCTGATGATTTTGTGTTGTGTTTCAGAGACATCATGGTGGGCACACGCCATAACCTTGAGAGTAGTGTGACTGGGGACGAGGATATCTACATGATGATTCATGATGAGGTGACCGCAACCATTCGAGAGGCGATACCGAAAATGTTTGGGTCTATTAAGACCACCCTGATTGAAACATTTGATGAGTGTTATGCTATTGTTACTGAGGTTGTTGCTACTGCACCCACTACAGCTGTTGTCGCTGCCAGGCCACAGGGAGGTGACACGATTAAAAAAGGTGTAAATAAGGAAGAGAAAGAGCAATGTACCTTGTGACTGTAAGGTTCATAAAGAGAACATCACCATCTTTTCTTAACAACCTTAATTTGTTCGACTTCAACATCAGGTTGACTCATCTCCACCGATCATAATGAGACACTAATCGCAAGAAAAATCTGCATGTGATTCTTAAGTAACACTAGAGTCGTTTGTTGGTTCAATTGGAATAGAGGAAGTACCTCTAGGGCAGGGGAATCGATCAATGGATATTTATTCAAATTCGAAATGCACTTTGAATTGGTAGTTTGTTAGATGACAATAACAGTGGAGATGCCTCCGATCAGTAGTGGAAGATTGGGGCTTGGAGAGAGTAATTAATGGCAGTTGTCGGTTACGGTGGTAGTGGTTTGTAGTAGAGGATGATATTAGTGACATGGTATGGTAGCTATCGAGAAGGACTCGAAGAAGCTGGAACATTAATCACCAATTTCTTCAAAACATGAGTCCAATTTCTCCGAATTTCCTTTCAATTCCCCTTTGATTGACTCTAGTTTGGAGTCAAATCGATTTTGATTTAGTTTCCAGAATCCATAACTCAAAAAAGGAATTGTGGCATTTAGCTTTTCATTTGAATTTGTGAAGCAATTGATGTGTTCCAACGGTATGAGCATAGGTGGCCACGATGGTGAAGGTTATGATGAAGGCGATCTAAGGTTAAGAACATGTGTCGTGGTAGTGAATACTATGCACCCTCTTGAACTTATCCATTGATATAATGATCCTAAAGGTATAAATTTGCTATGTGGTTAGACAATGTTATTATGTTATATTTTGAACCTCTATCTCTCTTTTTTTATCTCTCTCTCTCTCTCTCTCTATATATATATATATATATATATATATATATATATATATATATATATATATATATAACATTAACAAAATCAAACATTGATTATTTTATCATATAAAACAATAGGATATATGTGTGTGATGTAAAAAATAAAAATATAGCCTATCATGTTTTGGATATGCCGCTATCACTTTTAGGTACCCCTCCTATCAAATTTTGATATCCTGCCATCAATTTTGGTGTCCAGCCCTATGAAATTTTGATATCCCGCCATTTGACCTGTTATACGATTTCAAAGCTACCCTCTACGACCAGGAAAAGATTTGAAAATCGCCGATTGAAGACCCTAATACTCCGAAACAACATAATGGAAACTTCACCAATCAAAGACCCTAATACTCTGAAACAACGTAATCGAAACTTTACTGCCTCTATATTCACCAGAGCCACACTACTGAGGTACAATTTCGACTGATAAATGAATATCATTCATTATGTATGTAAAAAATTGGAATTCATCTAGATGGCTTGATTAATTGATCCCTTTTGGTTTGTTTTATGCATATTCTGATTAGGGATTCATTATTGGTTTTTTTCCTATCTCTTCGTCTATAAATCTAAAAAGTATTCAGTGATGATTATGGATCTGAGTTTGTTGTTCTAACACCTGCGGTTATTTTGGGGCTTTTGACAGTTGTACCCATGTAATCGCCCCATTGAGGATGCTACTTTTGGGGTTGTTGACGATTTTTCCCCCGGGTTTGGTGTATGGCTTCTGCTGTGTTTGCTTTGCATTGTTGGCGTGTTGCTGCATTGGGGCTTTGAGTGTTTTGCACCTGAATGCCCTGCTTATTGACTGAAATGGTTCGTTCCTCTGTTTACCTGTATGAGCCTTGTTTGCTTATGTTGTAGTATTGATTTCTGGTTGTTGATTTTTTGTTATTTTGTATTTTTCATGCTTTCGTGGTGTGTTGTTGTCAAGGTTTAAGGCTTAGTTTTTCCTGTTGTTGAAGCTACTCAAATTAGTTGAGAGAGGGGTTGCTAAAGAGTTTGCTGGAGATTAATATTGAGAATACAGATGTCCAGGTAATGTTCACCACCATTTCTTTCAGTTACTTGTTTATTATTGCATTGTAGTTTGATTTCCTTTTAACTTAACATTCAAGTTTTTGTGAACAAACAGTGGTTGGGTCTACTTTATTGGCATTTAACCTTTTATGCATGTTTGGAGCTTCTATAATTTTTTCAATCTAAAGGTACACCTATAAATCTCTTCAGATAATGTTATAACAAAATATTGTTAGTATAAATTATGAAATAATTATGTCTATTTACAGGAGAGCCTGGCATTCATGTTTGAAGTGCCTCATCTTAATGAGGAATCACTGCAAGAATATGATGAACTAGAGCTTTGTTATATGGAAACAGGTGTTGTATATAGATGCCATGTATTTAATGACTTTTTGCCACATGTAATTTTTTTTCTCTTATACCCAATACAGTCAACAACGCAGGAATACAAAAGGAGTTTAGAGGAATAGACCATGGAGATGATCAAGCTGTAATCCGAAACCTTAACAATAAACTGTCGCAATTTCTTGATGATGATTCCTCATGGAGTTTGAATTTGGACAATACCTTTTTTCATGTCAAGCTAAGGTTATTCAGATAGTCTTTGTTGTGTTACATTGTTAGTAACTTAATATGGATTTATTAAATTTTTATTTTCTTTTTACATCTATTATGCAAGCTAAAACGTCCATTTAAGGTTGCATAAAAGGGCTTTTCGTTTGTTGTTAGCTTCTTGAAAAGCATTGACCCTACATGAGGTAGGCATTCAATTCATTTCTTAAATTTTTAGCTAATTTGTTATTTCTTAATAGTTGCTTACGGTTATTCTCCAGAGTGTTTTGCTCTTTTGTAAGATGGAAGTTCATCCCTGGAATCAATTGGCAATGAGATTGAGAAGGCAACATCAAGCATTTCTGATCTTGGGCAATTGATGGAGGTCAGCTAGTTTGTTGGTTTTCTAGTGATAATATATGTGTTGCAAATTTTGTTTAGTAAGATAAGGCTGTATATAAATAAGGTAGGAGACATTATTTTTCATAGGTAAAAGTATTAGATTTTTGTTTTGGAATATATAAATGTATTGGATTTGAATTATTGTAGATTTATTTTTCAGATTCATATTATTATAGATGTATTGGATTTTTTTAATTTTTTCTTTTGCATTTTGTGCAGAAAAAAGATTAAATTTTTTAAATTATTTGTTGTTGTTTTTGAAATAAAAGATCCATTTTACAAGTTTTTAAAAAGAATAAATTCACATTATGGATGGATTTGCAGCAAACATTCCGTGGGTGAAAGGAATTGAGTCTATAGATTTAGAAAAATAAAAAATAAAAAAAGTTAAAAGGCCTGTTTGCACATATTAAAAACAACTATGTAAAAAAGCAAGATTTAGCATAATAGAACCCGGTTGTGTAGAGGAGAACTGGGCTATATAGTCTAACGTGAGTATACTACATTGGAAGGAAAACCCATGAAAGGACCTGATTTTTTATCATAGGAACTGGGATATATTATATTAATAAGTCCCGGTTGTTAAACTGGGTTTTATTCATTTTTTTACATAGGACTCGCCCCACTAAAAACCTGGTTGAAAACTAGGTTCTTTTAGGCTTTTAACCGGGTTCTTTAACCTATTTTGTATTTGAGCTCATTTCCTTCATGATTTGTGGATATGAATGATTGGTTTTGATAAAGTTGGCAACTTTATCACTCTTTGAGGTCCCTAGGCCATCATATGTTTCAAATCTACACCTTCATGTTGTTTGGTGCAATGCATGAAGTTTTAACTCCATTTTTACCCTTGTGGACCTAGTTTTGGGAGTGACATGAGTTGGACATTCATATCCATAAAGTAAGGATTTTTATGGTTTAGTTTAGGAAAAGGAAACCCTATGGAAAATTGGAGCAAATGACTTAATGGATTAAGTCCTTAATGAGAGAAAAATGATTTATGGTAGTGGCCACGATGTAGCCAAAAAGTGACCAAGATGTGGTCGAGTGTCGTTTTGTGATTGTTTTGGTCCTAACATTCCCACGACGTGGTCAAGGAAGGCCCAAGGTGTGACAATGTCCTACATGTCAACTATTTTGGACACTTTGTGTCTTGGTATGCTAGACCGATAGGGTCTTTCATGTTGATTGTATGATATTTCTAGTTGTCATGATTAGGTGTCTTGGTATGCTAGACCGATAGTATTGACTGTTGTTGGATGTTTACCCTAAGGGATTGTATGACATCAAGGTGAATAGTTTGAGAACTCTTGGTCAAATACTCGACTGCATGGTTCTTATTTCATTTTGTTGCTTTTGGGTGGATCATCTGTTTGGATTAGGGGTAGCAATTTATGACACGACATGATAAAAATACATGACACGGAATGAAATTGAGATGAAACTAAAATTTCAATTTATGTTCGTGTCGTGTTCATGTTATGTGCAAAAAACATGATGTCATGTTCGTGTTCAAAATTCGACACAAATTGACACGATTTAGCACTTCTTTGTCGTGTTTTGCGTGTTTTTCATGTTATATATGATAAAATATTAATTAAATAAACTAATTATTATGTTATGATAACTTTTTCGTGTCGTGTCATGTTTTATTTGTTTTTTAATTAGTTCATTTTCATGTTAGTTAAAAATAAACATGACATCGTGTCGTGTCATGTTAATGTTATAGAAAACCTTGTCATGTCGTGTCAGACAAAAATACGACATGATTACCCGATTTGCCACCCCTAACCTTGTCATGTCGTGTCAGACAAAAATACGACATGTCTATCTGATTCCAACTAGGATTTGGCCTTTGGCAACAGTACGGAAGACTAGGATCTAATTCCTGGTAATTGAGTTTGGGTTGGGCCCATTCACTCCTTGGGCAGGGCTCATTATGTGAGTTGAGATTGGCCCGTGAACTCTTGGGTTGGGCCCATTATATATATATATATATATATATATATATATATATATATATATATAGGAGTTTTGATTGCTCAACGCTAGAGTTGATGATTGTATGCAAATGCATTGTATGTATGGTTGAATATGTGGTATATTGGGGAACTCACTAACCTTTATATTTACATTTGTGGATTCAACATTTTGTAGGTCGTTCGTGAGAAGATATCGGCATGATTGTGCACACGCATCAAGGATATTCGTTTCAGCGGTTTGTAAACTTAACTCTGATAATGGACGGTTTCATTCAATCAAATGTTATTCAATGGGTTTTTTGGAAACAAAGGTTTAATTGGTTAATCTATTTTAAAAATGAAAAATCATGTTATAAGTTGATATCAGAACCTTGGTTTGAGGGATTCAGGTGCACCTTGCAGTGTGTCTGGACTCAAATTAAGGAATGAGAGATTTTCTAACCAAGGTTTTTAAAGAAAATTCTTTTATTCAAGGAAAATGATTTTACATTGATTGGAGGATGTGACGCATACATGCAGTCAGAGCTCGGGAAGTAAGTTATTCCTAATATACCAATATGATCTTGCATTTGTGTTATGAATTGTTATGCAAGCTATAATGCATGTCGGAGATCTGTGAAGGAATTAAATTATATAATTTCCTGACATATGCGATGCCTTATTGCCTAGAGAATTGTTTGTTATGTGCTGCCTGAAGTGTAGATTAATAATGTTAATTTTAGGTTTATGTTTTATAGTTATACACGATTAGGATTATATAGTCTTAAAATGATTGATTTAGCCTTATTTCATGTTCCTTGTTTGGTTGTCGGACTAGGGAAGAATCACTTATTCGACAATCTATTTGATCATGTGTTGTGTATAACTTGCATGCATAGGGAAACCAGCAGTGTTGGTAGTGATTTATGGCAAGACGAGAGAGAGTGGGAAGGGAAGAATCCTAGCGGGAGAGTCTAGAAAGTTTAGTTTTATGCATATGGTTAGACATATGCATATGTGTTAGGAGTTTAGTAGAGTGTTGCTAAGTGACTTGGGAGTCTTGGAATAGTCCTTGGAACAAGTACGGATAGTCGTAGAAGGTAGTATTGGCCCATACTATTGAAAACCCAAGATCCATACTTCGGTTGGGGTCTGTTTTAGGAATACCGAGGAGCTTGTAGGTGGGTTTGCATAGTGTGGGTTTGCGCTCTGTATTAATCCTGATGTGTTCCTGTTATTTTTAAGATTCAATACGCAATCTTCCGTGTTGAGGATGCAAGTTTGAGTGAGAGGGATGTCCACGACATCACAACTGGAGAGATTTCTAGGTTCATAAGAGAGGATTTTCCTAGTTTGATCAGCTTTGTAAGAGTTGAGTTGATTTAATAGATGGATGAGCGCTTTAGGATTCTCCAGGCTGATTTGGAGGCCGATTGAATCAGTACTAGGGACGTTTCCTTTAGGGAGTTTAATGCTTGTGGAGCTCTTCTTTTCTTTGGGAAATGGGGGCCTATCACCAATATGCATTGGATTGCTAATGTGAAGAGTGCCTTTCATGCCATCTTTTTCCTGGCAGAGTCTAAGTTCAGACTTACAGAGTGTCTCCTATGAGATTGAGCTCGGGATTGGTGGTATGAGGTTGTCTAGGGGCTCGAGCCCTATGCGGTTGAGTCTATGTCATGGGAGGATTTTCTTACCAGATTCAAGAGATAGTTTGTGCCGGCGATTCAGATCCAACAGTTGGCTCGAGTGTATTTGGAACTTGAACAGACTTCAGATTCGATGGCTGAGAACACAACCCAGTTTAGATATAGAGCACTATTTTCCCCTTAGTATGTAGTGACAAAGGCAGCCAGGGAGAGAGAGAGAGATATAGAGTTGGAGACCCAACAATGGAAGAGGAAGGATCAAATTCATACATTAGTAGTCCTAGTTAGAAAGACCATGGTGACTAACGTTCAGCCTAGAGATTGAGAGACTCACAGATTTTGCATCAGGTGTATTCTGGCTTAATAGGCTACTTATGTTGTGCTAGTTTGTAGATGTTTCATTTGAGGTCAAGGAAGCCCTCTGAAAAGTTGGAGCAAAGGCCTTAATGAATTAAGTCTTTAATGAGAGAAAAATGATTTTTAGAAATGGCCACAATGTGGCTAAAGATTTAACAGGACGTGGTGGATTCTTGTTTCGCATTTTTTGGTCTTCACATTCCCACGATGTGGCCAAGGAAGGCCCATGAAGTGGCAATGTCCTACATGTCAACTGTTTTTGTATGGACATACCCACGTTGTGGCCAAGAGGTCACCACTTTGTGGTGGTTGATGACCTAGTTGGCCATTCAATTTTGTTGATTATTGACCTTTGACCATTTTGACATGGGTTCAAACTTGGAGGATTTGAATTTTTGATTGAGGAATTTATCTTTTTTGGTGCTAGTCGGTTCACGGGATTAAGCAATGTAAGGTGTGAGAGTGTTACGGTGCTTCTCTGGTTCTACAGTTCTAGGGAGTTTTTCACTATCCCACATATCCCATTTTATATCCTTTGCCTGGTAGCATAATGGTACTGTTAGAGTACAAGTACGTTGGTTCAGTAGGTTAGCTTCTTATTATGCTTCTGTAACATCCCAAAATATGAAGGTAAAAATTTCATTTTTAATACAACAAAAGACTCATTTATTATTTCTTCAAACTCTTAAAGGTATTTTATAACAAAAGTAGTTATCAGAGTATAATCCCGAAATCTCAAGGTTGCAGAAAATATGGGTGTATGGGCTGCGATCAAGTCGGGCCATTCCCTTTCGAACCAGAATTACCTAAAAACCATAAACCACAAATGTAAACACAAAGCTTAGTGAGTTCCCTTAATACCACATACCATACATAACATATAAGTCATAGATTGAACATGCAATAGAAGGTGCTATGTGCCAACCACAGTCTTGCCATTATGTCACGAGCCGTATCATGGTCTTTCCTTGCCAAGCTAGGGGCTAAAATCATGGGTCATACAAACAAGTCCCAGGAGCCACCTCCTAGTCTTCCATGCAAGAATCACAAAGACAACTAGCATACAATCTACAACCACTTATTTAAATAACTGCCAGAGTCCAGATTATGGTCTAGCATACAGATCTGTCAAGAGCCACCTCCTAGTATTTCATAATAATGCCAAGGGTCACCCCTAGTCTTCGTATAACACATAAGCCAAATGGGCCGGAATTGGTGCCTTCGACCCATAATAAAGTGAGGAGACTGACCTCAATCCAAGTTAACCGAATACTCGAACTGCTGCTACCGGAAACCTCGCACTAACATTAAAAATTAATATTTGATCAATAATTGATTTTGATTCAACCAATAATTCTAGTCTAACAACCTAACCTTTAGGGTAAATTCCATTTTACCCTTTTCCTAACTTTGCTAAAATCCAAAGATCAATCCACTACCATCATAATCCTAAATCCTTCGTTTGACATCACAAGGCCCAATAAGGCCCAACTACCCAAATTGGGCCCAACCCATCATGGACCTAACCCGACAACGCCTAATATCCTAAAAGGCTCAAAATAATCAATGGTCAACCCTGGTCAAACTTCTATTCAACGATCCATGCACAACAAGTTAACGAAACATGAAAAGTCAAACAAGCCAAGTATGCCCAACGTACTCACCTAGTACGCCCAACGTACACCCTTTGGGGCCAATACGCGCAACGTACCAGATGGGTATGCCCAATGTACTCCCTTGAACCCCATTCTTCTCCACTAAGCAC
This sequence comes from Lactuca serriola, assembly GCF_051521515.1. Classification (NCBI taxonomy): domain Eukaryota; kingdom Viridiplantae; phylum Streptophyta; class Magnoliopsida; order Asterales; family Asteraceae; genus Lactuca; species Lactuca serriola. The sequence continues at coordinate 220,520,576 of NC_136412.1, read as the reverse complement.
TTAACTACTTAAGTCCTTTCTCGAAACTCTCAGATCTGATTCATGTGGATGACTTAACACATAAAGTTGGCAACTTTACTTGCATGGATGGCTTAATGGGGCTCTAGAGCTCAAAAGAGCTTAATGAAATGTCTTAACACATGCATGAGTCCAAATAAACCATAAAGATCACATTTTTATGCCCTTGGGACAACTAAAACCTCCAAATCAACAAGATTAAGCTTCTGAAACAACCTTAGCTCATAAGGACCAACCAAAAGAGGTTAAAATGACCGTAAAGAAGCCCAAAAGAAGATCTATAAAATGAGTAGACAATATAAGATCTTTATACCTCCAAATCATGAAATGAAGATGCTAACACTGGATGTCTAAGCTCCTCTCCAAGAAATGAGTCTTCAACTTTCCTCTTCTCTTACACAAACCACCGTAAACACTTTTCCACGCTCCAAAACTCACTCAAGGCACTCTAGGGCTTCAATTTATGCTAAAGGGAATGGAGGCTGACTTAAAAGACCCAAAGTAAGGATATAATGATGCTTATATAAGGGTAAAACCCTGAAATTAGGATTTTGTGTTGAAGAGAGTAAGCCCCACATACCCCTTAGTATGCTCAACGTACTCAAGGACCATCCGCAACCAACTAAATCATTACGCCCCGTCTACACATCTAGTACGTCCCACGTACTAGATGGCCCTCCAAAACCCTAAAAGTTCATTCGACCCTAACTCCTTCGTCCTAAGTTCGTTTCCAACAAACTTTATATCTATGAAAAGATGACGAGAAACCCTAGACTTCTATCAATTCACCCTCACCTTAAAACTTCCCAAACAAGAACCCAAAATTCATAAAGGACCAAATTATCAAATGATGATTATACCCTTGGGCTCTGAAACACCATCGAACTCTTGGATCAGCTCATCTGTAATACCTTCATCCAAAAAGGGCCATATCCTTTCTTCCCCAATGCCCTAAGCCTTATGATAACTAATGATCGAGCCACATCCTCAAATAATGAAGCGATTCGAAATGATTGTTACAACTCTCCCCCACTTAAATTTTATTTCGTCCTCAAAATCACTCCTTACCATCCTAGGCACGCCAAATAACCTAAGGAACATATCCTCAATCCCTGAGTATACAACGACCTTCCCAAGGCAACCGAACCCAACCCCATCAGAACTCTCTAATCTGATGAAGACGAATCCATAATCCCATGCAGAAAACAAACCCTACTTTACATGAAACCTAAAATCTCAAATTGGTCTGACTCCCTGATAGACCGCCCATACTGCACCATTATCAGGCCAAAACCTCGTTGAATTCCAGACTTAAACAGACTACACATTTGATTGACTTGATGCTTCTAATAGAAACAAAATCACTGACCATTATTGCTGCAAAACGATTATACTTGAAAGAAGGCTTAGATAATCCTTCGAGTGGAGGACTCATCCCCGCAACGGTTCGACTCAGACGAGAGTTGCGGAACAGGGTCAAATAATTAATCTGAGATTATCCAATCCAAGTTCCAAGTGACTTAGCATATTCTCTGAGTTATAAGAGACTTCACACACGAGTCCCCAATCACAATACCACCTTTTGTTATCTTAATGCTCCCTAGCTGCTTTCCAAAAGAAGCTGATACCTTCCTGGTCCCAAATTGCCTCCCAACTAACTGAAACACCGGGTTCCCGCCCGGTTGCTGAGTCAAAAGACACACATAGTCGCCAAATGCGACTTCCAAAAGAAAGCAGCATCAGGAAATAATTGCCCAAGCTATCTCACCACTTATGGCTCTAATCGATCATAGTAGCCCGACAAACTTGATGCCACCAACTCCAATGCTAAAAGTGAATGCTACATGACCAAATATAATCTTATATCACAACCAGCCTCCAACGACCTACCACTTCCTGATTCCATGTATGTTGTGGCCTTCCCACAGTCTTTAGAACTGACCCACCCGAGTCTAATCCATTTGAAAAAATCGATGACCAATCATGGATTTGCCATACCCTTACGGCTGCATAGGGACTCATGAATGCTACGGGCCACCCCGTAGTCTTATAACACTCCCATACTATCTGGCAACTAGTGAATGCTACGGGCCACCGCTGTAGTCTTACAACACTCCTATCTTTCCATGGCCACTGTCCATGGTCTTACCGCTCATTTATCAATCCATCTAAACCCATCCTGGGTCGAACATACACCAGGATATGTACCCCAAATAGGGCTCGGGTCATGCTTGGAACCCCAACCTGGGTCCATCAAAACCTGTTATCCACCACCAAGAAGGCGCAAGCCAACTAATGGAAATTTGTCAAACTCCCAACGAAAATGTGAAACTCATCAAAGTGTCACACATGATTTAGCTTCCGGAAATCGAAACAATTCTCCCCCACTTGAATTCGTTGAAGCTCTCCCAACACACAAAGTTGAAGGATTCTCAATCCATATTACCCCTTATGATTGAACCACTGACAACTTGTGCTTAACAATGATAGTGTTCCATTACTAGCCAGACCGAAAGACCGCACAACACTTGAAGACCAAATGATCACTCCCTGAAATCTCAGCAAATCTGACAACCGCAAATGCTCTTCCACAGATGACTTCCAACCCCACAAAATCAAATGCGAAAACCACTAAACCCTGAATTTGCTGAAAAACTAACCTGTTGACCTTGACCATAGACCTACCAATTGATACCCCTGAACTAATCCCAACAGAAAACCGGAACAACCACCAAACATGCTGAAATCTGCTCAACAAGATACAACCCCATTACTGACCCACTAATGATTCATGGAATGCAAATGGGATATAACAATTCTTTAAGATATAACCCAAACAATAACAGAGAATTATACCAAAGATAAAGCTTACCCAAACTTATACAAAATCCAAGTGACATAAATACTGAAAAAAACCAAGGAGAAAGCAAAAGATAACATACTCACAATATCGCTTGTTGGAGGCCGATCTCCCCTGTCTAACACTACAATGCATGGCTCCTAACTGTTGGGGCTCCTTCCCTAACCTCACGACCACCAGTGATCCTCAAAGTAACTGGAGCAAGTGCACTCACTGCTCCTCCCCTCATCATCGGACAGTCGACCTTCTTGTGGCCCACTTGGTTGTAGTGAAAACATAATGGACTTGCCCTCTGAGGAAAATCCATGTTGACATGACCAACCCTGCCACACTTTTAGCAACCCAAACCCCTAGAATGACAACCCCATTCTCCAGTTTCCCGCACGTGATGCATTGATCCCAACCATGCTGCCCCTTTATCGTTGATCTGAAGTCTTGGGTTTCTTCCCAGGAACCTCCAATACATGCACCTGATCTGGCCCCCTCTTACCCAAGTGCTCCAAATCGATATCCTACTCTTAGGCTATAGAAATCATATCATTCAGGTTCTTACATCCGAATATACTCACAAGCTCCCTGATGTCATCCCTCGGTATATCATGATACCTTACCTTCTCCATTTTCTCATCTGCTACATATTGCGGAAACAATAAATCCCTCTCCCGAAACTTGGCAGTGATCTCTGTCACGGTCTCAGTAGTCTGGCGGAGATCGTGAAATCTCACGCCAACTGATGTACCTCAATCACCGATACAAACTCAGCTTGGAACTGATGGGTTTTGAGTAAAAGAACATCCTATGTGCATATGCAAAACCCTAAAGCTTTGGATCTAGGTTTCTCTAGTGTAAATGCAAAATTGTCCAAAGCTTGCAAACCCTAATCTAGCATACTATGAAAACGAGATCTATAATAAAACAAGTTTAGATGATACCTTGCAAGAATCTTATATCTTCAAGAGCTTAGTATCACAAGTGTAATACCTCTAATTGCTTACAAACACCAAGGCAAGAAAATGATTTAGAAGAGAGAATGAGAAAGGCACAATTTCAGCACTTAGCAACTCTAGGGTTTCTTGGGGTAGCCGAAATTTGTAGCCTTGGGGTCCCTTAAATAGCTGAGCTACTAGGGTTTCAGTCAAAACCCAAATTGGATGACTTAGGCCCTAAGCAGCTTCAAGAACCTTCTACAATAAGGCCCCTTGGACGAAATTAGGATGGGCTCCCACTCTAAATTTCGTCCCCCCTTATATCCATGAGGATTCACATCCCAAAATCAATTATCTTATAATTGACAGTTCCAGTCCCCTTTATTTAATTAATCTCTTTTAGCCACAAAATTAATTCTTAATCAATTCTTGACCAATATTAATTAAACTATATGATTTCTCTTTTAATATATTATTCATATAATATATTAATAAAACATAATAACCTCCCTCTCTCCATAAATCATCCTGTACAGTTGCTTTGGTGAAGGCAGCCCAAAAGGACCATGCACAATCGGGTCAAGTACATATCAAATATAGTTACGGGCTTAGACACTAATCTAACAGGAACCTGGTCAAAAAATCATCCCACATCATCGCATCAACATCACCACCTACTTCACGCCCTAGTTCATCCCACTAATCCTATGGCATGTCCTTCAAAAGATAGGAAGCAAATTTGACCTTCGACTCCTATGGTAGAAACTTGTCCTGAATGCGTTATCCATATTCGCTGACCACCTCCTATTGACAATGGGGCCCTTCTCCCCATCGAACGTGGGAGATCCACACGCACGGAACTCACAGAAAGAAAGAGTGTGAGCTCTAACGATAGCCATAACCTCAGCACGGAACGTGCCCAAGGGCTCATCCAAAATCTTCATAATCCCCTCCTTGACCGTACCAAAGATCACAGGAGTTTGTTCCAAAATACCACGGGTAATCTCCAACGAGATGAACTCCCGCATTTGCTCGCTAATCGGCTTAGTTCCTGCACTTGAACCAGAACCAGAGCCTAGACCTCTTCCCTGGGTGCTCATCACCTAACTAAAGTACGACATGAAAATGATCAGAACATACCCAAGAATCCTCATCCCGCAAGCTTCCAAGATTCTCCAAGACTCTCCCTGATTCGAGTATGGATCCTATGATTTCAGTAGTACGAGTCCAATACTACCTTCCACACCTATACATAATTTCCTTAAGAATCATCATGAATCCTCTAAGTCACCCTCTCAAACTGATGCACCCTTTGATCACTAAACAACACAACTAAACCAACTGAAGCATTCCTTAGGCTCTCCTAGGTTCCTGACCTCACCCTGCCCTTAGCTACTATAAGGCCCTCACTAATGTCAACTAACCACCTCATAAGCATAATCACATGCAACAAAGATCAAATAATCCTTCGAGTAAAAGACTTAACCCCGGAAGGGTTGGACTCAAACGAGAGCTGCACAATAGGGCCAAATCCATCACTCTTAGATTATTTAACCTATGCCACATTTGACTTAGCATGTTTACATAGTAGTTGAACAACAATGCCAAGAGTCCCACAAAGCACAAAGAAAGCAACATTCAGGCAACGGAAAATCTAACCAGTATACACTAATCTAGCCATTCTATCCACTTATCTAAAGACCATATTAACATGCAATTCTAAAAGCTCATACAATCAGGCATATAAAGGCATCTCTCCTATCATAAAATCTTGAGCAAATCCTTAGCCCTATCTAGCATGAATTCTCATAATCATATTATATATCATAATAAACATGTATTGGTATTCTAGGAACCACTTACTTGAGCTCGGCCGATTTCACACATCACACCCCTTTCTTTTATTAGAAACCTTTTTTTAAAAATTTATTTTATGAAAAATCTACCAAACCCTCAATTTGAGTTCAGTCACACCCGAGAGTATGCTCGAATCCTTCAAACCAAGGCACTGATACCAACTTGTAACATCCCGAAATACGAAGATAAAAATTTCATTTTTCAAACAAACAAAACACTCATTTATCATTTATTCAAATGCTTAAAGGTATTTTATAACAAAAGAAATTATTAGGGTACAATCCCAAAATTTCAAGGTTCTGGAAAATTTGGGTATATGTACTACGATAAAGTTGGACCCTTCCCTTTCGAACCAGAAGTATCTAAAAACCATAAACCATAACTGTAAGCAAAAATCTTAGTGAGTTCCCCCAAATACCACATACCATAAATAACATACAAGTCATACATATCGAACATGCAATAGAAGGTGTTATGTGCTAACCCTAGTCTTGCCATTATTCCACAATCTGTATCATGGTCTTTCCCTGCCAGGCTGTGACAACCTGAAAACTTTTGCCTTGTAAGTCGAGCCATTCAATTCAACTGAGTGTCAGACCTGTTTTTATGCTATCTTTTTGCATCATGTTGAGGCTGTTTAAGGGTTCTAAACTCAGTACAATCAAGCTATGGGTTTAGGGATGTGTCGGCAAAAGTTCTTCATGTTGCAATCAAGCCGAACACTCCATCAAAGGGAGTGTATGGCCGTACACCCATGTTGACCGTACACCCTCCCCCATATATAGAGGATCCCTTCATTTCTAGCCATTTCTATAATTTCCAAGTCTAGAAACCAGATTTCTCTCTCAACTATAATCAATTTCTTCATCCTAAATCATCAAAAACGTAAGTGATTCTTCTACCCTTCTTGATATCTTCACTAGCTGTAACACCCCGAGTTCAGAAGTGAATGTTCAACATTCTTAGTGTAAATAAGGAAGGCCGACTCGGCGAGTCAATGGATAGACTCGGCGAGTCGAGACGCGATTCTGGTCACACGTTAAGAGACCAACTCAGCGAGTCGGAGGCTGGACTCGGCGAGTTGGTGTTGAAGAGAGAAAAACCCTAATCTTCAGGGTAGCACCCTATTTAAAGGACTTAATGCCCTCCCCTCAGTCCCCTTAGCCCCTTTTGAAGTCCAGAAAACCTAAATCCGTTTATGAGAGCATTGGAGAGTATTTGGAACCTTGATAAGTGCTTGGTGAAGAGATCCTTGAAGATTAAGAAGGTTGGAGCAAGGGGCTTTGCAGACTTTGGTGTAAGATCTGAGGTTGCTACCTCAGATCTAGGCTTGTAATGATGCAAGGAGCCATAAAGTCTATGTCCAAGAGATGTACGTGAAGTTCTTTTGTCCCAAACGTTAGCCCAAGAGTGTATTATGCTTAAATCTCTTTGGATTCACGTAAATTTTGCCACTTTATGTAATGGATGGGTTGTAGGAGAGTAGATCTATGGTTGGGAGTCCCTGCATGGCTTAGAAAGCCACTGTATGGATTAAGAACTAGAGGTACTCGGCGAGTCACATGGGTGTACTCAACGAGTTGGATGAAGATAGGCAGGAACTCGATGAGTTGGAAGAACAACTCGGCGAGTCTGTTGAAGATTGCCTTGGACTCGGCGAGTATGTTCTTGGACTCGGCGAGTCTGGTCGCGAAGTCCTAACCATTTTGGTTGAGCTATGAATCGGTGAGTCGAGGGACGACTCGGTGAGTTGAGCAGGAAGTGACTCAGAGTTTGTTGGACTCGGCGAGTCTTGGGGCGACTCGGCGAGGTGGGTCGTGATATGGGAGTTTTCAGAGCATAGGGACTCGACGAGTTAGCGGGCTGACTCGGCGAGTAGAGTCAGTCAGGCAGGTTGACTTTGACTGAGGACTTTGACTTTGACCACGAGTTGAACAGTTAACTTCCAAGGGTATTTTGGTAATTATTGGTATTTTTTGAGTTCAGTCTTTTGGTGTCAACTAGTGGTGGAGTTCGCGTCAGAGGTTGGAGCAGCGTGATCCCATCTTTTCAATCAGCAGTTACGAGGTGAGTTATCCTCACTATATCGACAGGGTCTAAGGCACCAAGGCCGGCCCTTTATCGAATGGAAATCTGGGTAGTTGTTATTTGCTATGTTATTGCTTTGCTATATGCTTGCATCCTGGTAGTTAGGATGGTATATGTTAGTGACCTGGTTAAGGTCAGAATCCTGGTACATAGGATGATGTTATATTAGTGACCAGTTAGGTCGGTATCCTGTTTAGAGTATGCTATGTATGTGATCTGCTAGATCGGTTGATTGGTGATTAATGGTTATATGGTTATATGTTTATGTGCACATGGTTGGTTGAATGGGGTTGGGTTGAGGCTGGTCCTGAACATATCCATGGCGGACCGGATATTCCAAAGGCCTAGCGAGCGGTCCGGATAGGCTGTAGGCCCCACGAGTGCGGACCAGACATGCCGAGGCTCGGAGAGTGGACTAGACCGACTGAAGGCCCGGTGTGGGCGGACCAATCATACTGTAGACTCAGAGAGTGGACCAGGTGGGTTGAAGGCCCGGTGCGGGCGGACCAACCACACTTCAGACTCGATGGATATGGCTTGACTCGGAGGGTGGACCAGGTGGACTGAAGGTTCGGTGTGGCGGACCAGTCACACATAAGAAACGAAGCGTACGACTCTTTTGTTTTGTTATGATATGTTATGTGTATGGTATATGTGGTTGGTATTTTAGGGGTATCTCATTAAGCTTTTGGGCTTACAGTTGTGGTTTAATGTTTCAGGTACTTCAGGAGACCGTGGCAAGGCGAAGGCATGATCGTACCACTCCTCATGTTCTTGTTTTATGATATGGTTCTGGGAATACTTTGATAATAAATGTATTGAAAACCTTTTTGTAATGATTTAATGAAATTGGGTTGTTTTTGAAAAGTCTAAATTGGTTGAAATTTTTAGAGCGTTATAAGTTGGTATCAGAGCCTTGGTTTGAGTAAATTGGAGGAACATTCGTGTGAATCCAGTCTCAAATCAAGGAGAGTTTTCAAAGAAAAATAAAAAAATGGTTTTCAGAAATAAGTAAAAGAGGACGCAGAGGGTACGATCAGCCGGAGCCAGTAAGTTACCCCAAAATTACCATACAAGTTATTTGTTTATGTGATATGTTAGAACAACATGCTAGAGTTAGGCTAAGGATCTTCTGGAAGTGCATGATAGAGTTGCCTGATTGTAATGCCTGCTAGCCTAGGGTATCCTTTTGTGAGAGTTTTAGTGTTCCTCTAGGAGTGAGGATAGAGTGCTTGCTATGTTCGTTAGTGCTTGGGGCGTTGTGATGATACTTGAGACAAATATGGGTAGGTGTGGAAGGTAGTATAGGCCCATACTACTGAAAGCACAGGACCCATAAGCGTATCAAGGAAGTCACAACCTCTGAGTGGTTGATTAGAGAGTCATTCTGGGTGGTTATGCGAGGTTCTGAGGATCTCTTGGTGTATTGCAGAATGGCGATTACAAGACGTTTCGAGGCAAGATCTGGTTCGAGATCAGGAGCGGGAGAGAGTGTTCAGGAGGGGTCAGTACCACCCGAGATCGTTGGCCAGATGAGTACGAACGAGTTGGATGCCAGGATTCGTGAGATCATGCATGATGAGGTTGCTGCTATGTTTCGGGCTGAGTTGCCGGAACTGTTTAGGTCGATCAAGACCGCTATGGTTGAGTACTTTGATGAGCGCTATGCATCTCTTACAGAGATGGCTGCCGCAGCGGCGGTAGCAGCGGCTGGAGGAGGAGCTGGTAGAGGTTTTCAGTATCGGGACTTCGATAATACAAAGCCCTCTACTTTTGATGGGGTTCAGGATCCGATTGTTGCAATGCGATGGTTGTCAGATGTGGAGGGATGTTTCTACACATGTTTATGCCCTGCTGATCAGAGGGTGAGGTGTGCTCTGAACTTATTGAGGCTCGGGGCGAAGGATTGGTGGAGGTTGACTATGGGGTCTTATTCTGATACGCAGTGGGCTGCGGTTACCTGGGATCAGTTCCGGGAGATGTTCAGTACTCGTTATGTTCCACGAGTTGAGAGAGAGAGAGAGGTTGGCTCAGGAGTTCCTGGAGCTGAAGCAGGATACAGAGTCGGTGACGGAGATCACCAGGATGTTTACTGAGAGGGCGATGTTTTGCCCTAAGTTTGCTTCGGAGCAGGCTCAGATGTCCAGATACCTGAGTATGCTCAAGAGGGACATCAGGCAGTTTCTGTCCACGCAGAGATGTGATACCTTGTTAGAGTTACAGGAGGCCGCTCGGCGGCGTGAGTTGGAGATTGAGTTAAAGTTGAGAGAGCAGAGGCAGGCCCCAGCGCAGTCGCAGCCTGTGCCGAAACGGTCCAAGACCGTTGATTCTAGGATGGGAGATCAGGGCAGCCGCACTTGTGGAAAGTGCGGGAAAGGTCACACCGGAGTTTGTAGGTCTGGTGGTGCATGCCGCAAGTGCGGAAGAGAGGGGCACTATGCATGGGATTGTCATTAGCCAGCCTCAGTTCAGGATATGAGGATTTGTTCTCAGTGTCATCAAATTGGTCACATGAGGGCCAACTGTCCACAACTTAGTGCTGGATCGGTGCAGGCTCCAGCACCAGCCACTTTGAGGATTATGGGTGGAGGTCAGGGTGGAGCAGAGCCCCCGAGGGCTCACGGACGTGCTTTTCAGCTTATAGCAGAGGAGGTCAGGGTAGAGCCGAATACAGTTGCGGGTATGTTTCCTTCTTGATATCTTGTTATCTTATGGTTGTTATGGAGTATTTTATACCTACTAGTCTCGTTCGCATGATTCATTGTATAGTATTCGTTGATCTTTTCTTCGGGTTTATCGTATGATCGATGGTTTTGGTATTGGGAGTCCTAGTTGGTTATCATCCATGGAATTGTTGGTGGGGAATTAGGCTTTGTGGTCTACGTGTCGCTAATAGCATCTACAATTTGAGGAGTACTCAGCTGAGGGTTGAACTCCCTTAGAGTACAAGGTGTGCGCGGTCAGAACGTGACTTTGTGGAAGTACTTGTTTCAGGATCAGTTCATGGGTAAGAGGAGTATGTTGAGTAGGAATGATTGATTATGACGTTTCAGACACCGGTGGTTTGTAGTCAGTGCTCTAAATGGGGAGAAATGGAAAATTCTCAGGAGGATCGACAGCATGAGAGGTAAATTAGTTGTGTGGGTTTTAGCAGTGTTTCAGTCAGCCAAGAGCATGGGCTGGTATGAGTAGGTGGCAGACGGTTGGGGCGGGATACAGACCAAGGTTGGGCCCGAGGTTAGGCCGGGATTTGAGGATATGGAATGGAGTAAGAGTTCGGAACCCCAAGAGGGCTAGAACAGTATGTACGGGAAAGATTCCCGGAAAGAATGGTTCAAGGTGACGTAAGACAGTTTTGAGCGGTCCAGACAGACTGAAGGTCGGAAGGTGTACCAGTCAGACCGAAGGCTCGGGGAACGATCCAGAAAAGCTGAAGGATCAGGAGGGCGGTCCAGATATGCTGAAGGTTCCGAGAGTGGTCCAGATAGGCTGAAGGCCTGGTAAGGTGGTCCAGTCATGCTGATGACACTATATGTGTTAGTGGATCGGTATGAGGAGAATAAGAAAAAGCATCACCAGGGGATGATAATTGATATGGTCTGGCCCCAAGTATTGGTCATGTTAGTGGAAAACAATGCATGAACCCGAGAGTCCTGGTGAGCAGATTCAGAGTATATGGAAGTTCGGGAATAGCAGTTGCTCTACATGGATAATGTAGAGTGAAGAGTAGCTCAGTGACACGTGCAGGTGCAGTAAGGGTTGTTGAGTGGATTTCCTGGAAAGGAAAGGCATGTAGCTCCAAAAGGAGCATGGGTACTCCAAAAGAGGAGGAAGTGGAGTAAGTGGATTATCGACAGTGCTTCAACTATTGGTAGTAAGTACTGGGATTGTACGAGTGGTATTGAAACACATCCGGGTTGAGTGTTTGTTGAGGTTGCGGAAGGACTTCCGGTAGTGTAGAACCAGAAGAGTTCGGAGGGAATGCAAGGAGGGAGCCTTGAATTTTCCAGTATGGTTGTGATCAGGAAGTTGTATGTAGCGGTAATTCATCCTGGGGGATGGTTGAAAGCATCGTCAGTGTGTCGGGTTTTCCATCCTGATGATGTTAGAGCAAATTCAGCATGCATATGTGACTGCAAGGGGGAGCTCATGAGAGTTGCTCAGGAGTTGAAGGATGTGCCATGCTGTCAGTTCGGAAGGAAATAAGTTAGTTTCGAAAAGGAAAGCGGGATGAGTCCCAGAAGTGAATTCGATAACAGATATGACAGTCGAGAAGAGGGGTAGCAGCTTGGTACTGGATCAGGACCCACTGGATCAGGGTGATACCTAGCTTGGTAAGGGTCAAGTGATTGTGGTGATTTGGAGTGATGAAAGTATCATCAGGTGATCATTAGTTATTAAGGGTGTTATCAGAAAAAGAAGCCGATGGCCGGCTTGAATCAGTTGGATAGCACCGATTGGAGGAACCTGGGTCGGTCGACACCAGGAGGTGCATTGTGGGAGTATCATTGGAAATAGTGTGCTGTAGCAGGCTTCGAGGACGAAGTCTAATTTAAGTGGGGGAGAATTGTAACACCCCGAGTTCAGAAGTGCAAGTTCATGGTTCTTAGTGTAAATAAGGAAGGACGACTTGGCGAGTCAATGGATAGACTCGGCAAGTCGAGTCGCGATTTTGGTCACACGTTAAGTGACCAACTCGGCGAGTCGGAGGCTGGATTCAGACTATTGGTGCTGAAGAGAGAAAAACCCTAATCTTTGGGGTAGCACCCCATTTAAAGGACTTAATGCCCTCCCCTCAGTCCCCTTAGCCCCTTTTGAAGTCCAGAAACCCTAAATCTGTTTGTGAGAGCATTCGAGAGTATTTGGAACCTTGATAAGTGCTTGGTGAAGAGATCTTTGAAGATTAAGAAGGTTGGAGTAAGGGGCTTTGCAGATATTTTGTTCATTCTTCAGTTGGAGCTTCCTTTTGAGGTAATAATTCGTTGCTGAAGCTTTTGTGCATCTAGATCTATCAATTGTGGGGTTTTTGGGGCATAAATGAGGTCCATCTCGAGTCTGGTGTAAGATCTGAGGTTGCTACCTCAGATCTAGGCTTGTAATGATCCAAGGAGCCATAAAGTCTATGTCCAAGAGATGTAGGTGAAGTTCTTTTGTCCCAAACCTTAGCCCAAGAGTGTATTATGCTTAAATCTCTTTGTATTCACATAAAGTTTGCCACTTTATGTGATGGATGGGTTGTAGGAGAGTAGATCTATGGTTGGGAGTCCCTGCATGGCTTAGAAAGCCACTGTATGGATTAAGAACTAGAGGTACTCGGCGAGTCACATGGGTGTACTCGGCGAGTTGGATGAAGATAGGTAGGAACTCGACGAGTTGGAAGAACAACTCGGCGAGTCTGTTGAAGATTGCCTTGGACTTGGCGAGTATGTTCTTGGACTCGGCGAGTCTGGTCGCGAAGTCCTAACCTTTTTGGTTGAGTTGTGAATCGGTGAGTCGAGGGACGACTCGGTGAGTTGAGCGGGAAGTGACTCAGAGTTCGTGGGACTCGGCGAGTTTGGTCGCGATATGGGAGTTTTCAGAGCATAGGGACTCAACGAGTCAGCGGGCTGACTCAGCGAGTAGAGTCAGTCAGGCAGGTTGACTTTGACTTTGACCACGAGTTAACCAGTTAACTTCCAAGGGTATTTTGGTAATTATTGGTATTTTTTGAGTCCAGTCTTTTGGTTTCGATCAGTGGTGCAGTTTATGTCAGAGGTTGGAGCAGTGTGATCCCATCTTTTCAGTCAGTAGTTGCGAGGTGAGTTATCCTCACTATATCGACAGGGTCTAAGGCACCAAGGCCGGCCCTTTATCGGATGGAAATCCGGGTGGTTGTTATTTGCTATGTTATTGCTTTGCTATATGATTGCATCCTGGTAGTTAGGATTATATATGTCAGAGACCTGGTTAAGGTTAGAATCTTGGTACATAGGATGATGCTATATTAGTGATCGGTTAGGTCGGTATCCTATTTAGAGTATGCTATGTATGTGATCTGCTAGATCGGTTGATTGGTGATTAATGGTTATATGGTTATATGTTTATGTGCACATGGTTGGTTGACTGGGGTTGGGTTAAGGCGGGTCCTGCATTATGCTGTAGGCCAACATACCCAGGGTGCACCGGATATTCCGAAGGCCCAGCGAGCGGTCCGGATAGGCTGTAGGCCCCACGAGGGTGGACTAGATGTGCCGAGGCTCGGAGAGTGGACCAGGCCGACTGAAGGCCCGGTGCGGGCGGACCAGTCATACTATAGACTCAGAGAGTGGACCAAGTGGGTTGAAGGCCTGGTGTGGGCGAACCAAACATATTGCAGACTCAATGGATATGGCTAGACTCGAAAGGTGGACCAGGTGGACTGAAGGCCCGGTGCGGCGGACCAGTCACACAGTAGACCCAAAGCACACGGCTGTTCTGTTCTTTTATGATATGTTATGTGTATGGTATATGTGGTTGGTATTTTGGGGGTATCTCACTAAGCTTTCGGGCTTACACTTGTGGTTTAATGTTTCAGGTACTTTAGGAGACCGTGGCAAGGCGAAGGTGTGATCGTACCGCTCCTCATGTTCTTGTTTTATGATATGGTTCTGGGAATACTCTGATAATAAATGTATTGAAAACCTTTTTGTAATGAATTAATGAAATTGGGTTGTTTTTGAAAAGTTTAAATTGGTTGAAATTTTTAGAGCGTTATACTAGTGTTGTAAACATATCTTGATCCATCCATGAAAACATCTTTTTATGTTAGATTCTCAAACATTCATCCATTTCACCAAGAACACACACTTGTTCTTGTAACAAAAGGAGTGTACATCCATACACCCTTGCATGGCCATACACACCTCAAAACACCCCTTAAGGGCCTCCAAAATGAGAACCTAGTTCGTAATCTTGTTGAACATTCGACCCACTAGCTTCCCCATGGACCAAATCACCCTTTTCCCATGTTTCTTTCATGGGTGTATGGCCGTACACTCCATGGCCGTACACTCATGGCCGCACACACACATTAGCCGTGAACCCTTGGTCGTACACTCCCTTGTATGGTTGTAGATTCCTTTTAGTCAACCAAAGGTGATTGTAACACTTAGTTTCAAGTGTTTCCTAGTCCCTAAGGGTGTTTCGTTGCATCTTAGTTGTCCAAAACACTAATTGCATGCCTATATATGTCATTATATGTCATTTAGCACTCGTTTGTGTCTCGGGAATTCTTTCGCGGAACTTGTCATCCCTACGCGAACCTTCAATCGAATCAAACACATAAAGTGAATTCATACCCCTATATTTTCCGAGTTTTTAATGTTTTCAGGGGGGGTACAAGTAAAAGCACAAGTAATCTTGTGTTTAAAAATATAATTGGTTTATTACATTTTCCTATCATTGGTATACAACGAACATAGAACTTACTAAACATGTTGAACATAGTTTTTTCGACAGTTTTATAAACATGTTAAGATACAAACTTTGCAAACACGGTTTACAGAACAAAGGAACAAACTTATGAATTATAAAATAAAAGATATTATTTTGTAAGGATTCATGTAAATAAGAAAAAAGGTTTTCATAGTATTACTCGTGGATTCGTTGAGAGAACTACAGTGTGAGACGCGTTGTAACCAGAGTCTCTTGGAGGGAGAGCGTGAGTTTCTGTATAGATCTATACGGAAGTGACAATCCCGCACCCTGACTATTAGCTATAGTAAACCGAGGGTGACAAACGTGATTTTTAGCAACATCCGAGTACGTCGTAATGTTGATCGTCAATAATATGGTTCTAATAATCCACAGGTGAAACAACGACTCGTTCACGTAATAATATACCTAACAAACAGTCAACATGGTTAGTAACTATGTGATTACTTAGTATGTACATTAGGGTAATATGAAATTCACATCCGACTTGCAGTGGGATGTGTGATCTCCGCCTCATTTCCTGTTCCATGTTTGGTTGTGGGCTTAGGGCGGAATCACCCAATTGACTGTTTGTTCGATCTAGATTTCAATGACTCGTATGTACTAAGTGATCACATGAAGGTATTAACAACACTTTCAGGATACAGAACAACATGTTATCATCTAGTTTTATTTATGTAATAAGACTACTGTACAATGGTTTTCATACAATGGTTTCTATACAAAGGTTTTCAAACAGAACAATGTTTAAACAACATAAATATAGTAGATACTTGTACACCACGATTTGGAACAGATAATTGAATAACATACACTTAGGGAAAATATAGGATTTTCCACGGTAAACATTGGTCTTTTACAAATAGTTGGTTTATTATTCAGCTAACGAATATTCATTATTAATTCCATGACACCTTAGTTTATGCATCCAGGTTACGTATGAAGAATACACAATAGACTGTGGAAAGTGTGGTTTCCTCCTCATTCCCTGTTCCTTGTTTGGTTTTGTTTGGTTGTGGGCTTAGGGCAGATCCACACAATTAACCGTGTATCCAATATTAGTTTATGCATAACTAGTATGAATTAAGAAGTCATAGAAGGAATGGGTTAATCATATTTACATAAGAAAATATTGGATTTTCTTGAGGAACACTTTCAACATATATCAAAGAATCATTTTTTTACTTAACATTCACCATATCAGAAAATGTAAGGTTTTTCTGGAGAAACATAACGTATCTTTTGAAAGAACAAAGAACAGTTTTCCAAAACAAAACACTTATGAACTTACCAGCTTTATGCTGATACTCTTTCAAAATCTACTTGTATTAAGGAAAAAAGAAAACCCAGCCTCACATATCAAGGTAGGGATACAGCAAAACAGTTGTCACCACAATATAGAATATCAAGTTCCCCTATACTTCTTTACATAAGTGGATTAATACACCAATCTATCCATTTATAAACTTTCTAATTGCTTCTATGCTTAAACCACATGAACACCGATGACTGGACCATGTCCACAACCTTTGTAGATGCAATCCTTGGTTGATTGAAGGTTCTATCATTTCTCGCTTTCCACAGACACCACATCGTACAATAACATATACCCACCAAGACCTTTTTCTTTTTTGGACAGTTCCCCCATGTCGCCGCAAATTCTAGAAGTTCATATACCTTATAAAATGAGGGCATTGAAATACCACACCATCTAAATATCTATTCCCAAGTAGTTTTGGCAAAGTGACGTACACACAGTAGGTGGTCAGTTGACTCCTCTGCTAAATTACATTCACCGCACATAACCTATGCAATACTGATTCCCTGATTCTTGAGAGCCAATGCAGAGGGGATACGATCTCGAACTGCCTTCCAAACAAAACATGAAACTTTTTTAGGAACTTCTTTCAGCCACAGAAAAGGATTACCATCCGATCCAATGTTAGCCTTTGTGAGCCTCCTTCTACATGCTGTAACATAGAATTGCCCTTTTGAATCTAATTCACATGACCATGAATCACTACTTGAGTTTAGGCAGGCTGATTGAAGTATTTGCCTTAGTTGGTTCACATGATGTAAATCGGGTTGGCTAGACAAGGACCATGGAAGCCCGCTATCATATATTAGATCCGAGATCTTGCATTTCTTATGCGACTCTATACAATATAAATCGGGAAAAACAAGTTGTAGTGGTTTGTCGCCAATCCATTCATCCTTTTAAAATAGCGTATCCTCTCAAAAATTAACCTTTCTTTTGATAATAGTACTTATTGGAATGCCCCATTTAGCAAACACAACCTTCATTCTAGCAATATTGTTCCATACTCCTGTTGTAAATTTATTAAATAACTTATATGCTGATCTCATTCCCAAGTTTTGGATCCTTGAGATAACTTTGTTCCATAGCGACTCTTTCTCCATCTTCAGTCTCCGCCACCATTTTCAAATTAGAGATATATTGAGATCTTTTATCGCACCTACACCAAGGCCTCCGTCTTCCTTAGCCTTAGTGATCTTACTCCACGACACCCAACTAATTTCCTTGTTATCTTTCGAGCCTCCCCATAAGAATCTATGTCTAAGCTTCTCAAATTGTGAAATCACACCTGAAGGGGCAACAAAAACAGAAATATAATAAGTGGGTAGATTGCCCAACACCAATTGAATCAGTGTTAGGCGCCCTCCATGAGAAATTTTTTGGCTTTCCAGTCTGAGAGCTTTGCTTGAAATCTCTCAGTTATAGGTTTCAAGTTTGACTTTATATTCATATTCCCTCCAACAAGAATGCCCAAATAATTGAAAAGTAGGGAATAAGTCTCACATCCAAGTAGATGTGCCCATGTAGAAGTTTCTTGTGATGAAACTCCAATCCCAAAGACTTTAGACTTATGAAAAATTACCTTTAGACCAGAGGTAGCATGAAAGCATCTAAGAATCTGAGCTAAATTTCTGATGTTTCTTTTAGACCATTCATCAATGAATACCGCATCATCCGCAGAGAAATAATGTCAAATCATTGGTCCATTGTTAGGAAGTTGTACTCCATCAAAAATACCTTTTGCACACTCAGTTTTCGTTACCGCATTCAATCCTTCCATGGCCAAAATAAACAAAAAATGAGAGAGCGGATTCCCTTGTCGCACGCCTTTAGTAATATTGAATTCGTCAGTTGGGGACCCGTTCACGATTACAGAAGATCTCGAAGCCCGCAAGCAACCTTTAATCAAGTTCTCCACTTCTGACCAAAATTAATTTGTGCTAGAGTCGAATCAATATATTCCCAACTCACCAAATCGAAGGCTTTATCAAAATTGACTTTAAATCGTAATGTTTTTCTCTTTAACTTCTTAGACCATGAGCATGTTTCATTCACTATAAGAGGACAATCAAAAATGTTTCTTTAGACTTATGAAAAATTACCTTTAGACCAAAGGTAGCATGAAAGCATCTAAGTATCTGAGCTAAATTTATGATGTTTCTTGTAGATCATTCATCAATGAATACCGCATCATCCGCATAGAAAAAATTGTCAAATCATTGGTCCATTTTAGGAAGTTGTACTCCATCAAAAATACCTTTTGCACGTGTAGTTTTCGTTACCGCATTCAATCCTTCCATGGCCAAAATAAACAAAAAATGAGAGAGCGGATTCCCTTGTCGCACGCCTTTAGTAATATCGAATTCGTCAGTCGGGGACCCGTTCACGATTATAGAAAATCTTGAAGCCCGCAAGCAACCTTTAATCGAACTTCTCCACTTCTGACCAAAATTAATTTGGGCTAGAGTCGAATCAATATATTCCCAACTCACCGAATCGAAGTCTTTATCAAAATTGACTTTAAATCATAATGTTTTTCTCTTTGACTTCTTAGACGATGAGCATGTTTCATTCACTATAAGAGGACAATCAAAAATGTTTCTTCCTTCCACATATGTTGTTTGTTCTTCTCCAATGATACCACCTATAACCACTTTGAGTCGCATTGAAGAACTTTAGAGATTATTTTTTATAGACGACCAACCAAGCTTATGAGTCCATCATTCAATTTCAAAGGATCTTTGATCTTCGGAGCCAACGTGATGAGACAGGAGAAACAACTTTTAGCTAGAAATCCATGCCGCTCGAAATGTTTAATGAATTCAATTATATCCTTCTTTAGCAAATCCCAATAAGTTTTAGTGAATTTGAACAAGAACCCATCGAGACTATGGGACTTTTCACTGCCACAAGACCAAACAACTATTTTAATTTCTTCATCTGAGAAGGGGGCCTCTAACAAACTAACCTCAGTGGATGATATCGATTTGAGGTTTTCATTCGTAGGTTTAGGTCTTAGATACCATCGTTCACAAAACTTGTTTTTGAAGAATAGGAAGACCTCGCCCGTTTCTCGCATTTGGTTCTATTTTCCATTCACCATTTATTAGCAGCCCATTTATTATGTTTTTCCTTTTTTTATTATCGACAAAGGCGTGAAAGAATTTAGAACTTTCATCCTCATCCACAATCCATTTTATTCTAGATTTTTTCTTTAAGTCCAAGGAATTATTTTTTTTCGTCTCAAAATTTTTTTGGAATAGGTTTCTCCTCTCCGAGATTTCATCATCACTAAGAACTCTAGACACAGCACTTAAGTCTAGCTCCTGTAAACAATCTTTAATCTTTTTAAGATTACATAGTTCCTTAGGGTAATCCAATCTCATCCATGCCTTAATCTCTATTTCAGATGTTTTAACTTAGTCGCCAAATAGGAGTCAGGAGTATCGTAACCTCTAAATTCCAACCATGCTTGTGTGACTGTCTCATTAAAACCATCTTTCTGAAACCAAGAGTTAAATAGTTTGAACAGAGGAGGACCAAATTCCACCATTTCAGTAGTCAACAAAACAGGACAATGATCTGAAGTTTCTCTAGGTAGAGCAGTGACTATTGAGGAAGGGAAAGCATCGGTGAAGTTTGAACAGAAAAGTATACGGTCTAACTTTCAAAGTTTGAGTTCACCACTACAAAAATAAGTGAATTTATTCCCACCCATTCTATGATCCGTAAGACCAGCTTCAAATATAAATCTATTGAACTTAAAGGTAGATTTAGCACAAAATTGAGAGTAAACTCTTTCCTCTAGTCTTCTAACGATGTTAAAGTCTCCCATGAAGATCCATATGCCTTTTTTATCATGATTGATTTGAACAAGGTTACTCCATAGTTTCTCTTTGTCTACGACCGACTGTGGACCATATATATTTGCTTTTGCACTTTTGTCTCTCAATCCTCTCCGGTTCCTAATTGTAATAAGAAAATAATGGGATTTTATGGTTTCAAAGCAATGGAATAGAGAATTATCCCAAATACTTACCAACCCACCAGATCTACCATGAGATCCAACACCATCGAAGTCGAGGTTACCATTACCCCAACATCCTTCCACATTAACATCCTCCAAGTTAACCAATTGGGTCTCTTGGATGCAGATAAATGATAAACTATGTTGATTTTTAAGACGTCTTACCCAACTTACTTTATAGTCCTAACCAATACCTCTGATGTTTAGTGTCAAGCAATTCATTGGACACAAGCATGCTCACATGTTTCACCCATAATTTCAGCAAGAACTAGGCTATCTACCTCAACATCAAACCCTAATTCACACCTTACGGCTACTGTTTGGATCTTCTCTTTGGTAGCTGTAGACTCTTTTCTGATTTCCTGAGTTTGTCCTAGCATATGATGACTACCTAAGCTATGATTGAGGGCTGGAAGAGGAGGGGCACCTAATATGGATTCACCACCAAACAACGGGGGGATAGAGCAAAAATAGGCTTGGTTTTTTTTGAAGGATCTATTATTGAAGTAGATTTGTTGTTTCTCCTTATTTTAAATTTAAACTTATTCATTGATTTCATATTAGATTCTAGTTGACTCGCAAAACGGATTGTATTAGGTTTAATCGTTGAGTCCAAAGGTCTAATCCTAACAGAGAATGAGAAGGGCCCAACAAAGCCTTCCTGGACTAGGGATTTTAATGGACCAATTGGCACTGGCGCTGGCCCAACATTTAGCACACCAGATTCAAGGATTGGATCAACACATATATCAAAATTGTGCTCAATACAGATGTCGTCGTTTCCTTGATTCTGACGACGACGATTCCCTAGGCAATGATTCGCCTACTACCTCCAAGTTGTTAGCCGTTGAGTCCATGTTTTCACAAGCTGACGGCGGCGACGGAGGAGATGGAGGTGGGGACGACACCACTGAATAATGAAAGAGTTTTTACTCTCAAATAGAACTCAAAAAATTGATAATTATTCATGAATGCCAATAGGCTTTAAATACAATACTAAGCAACGGAAATAAACGAAATTGACCTAAAAAATTGGAAGACTACTAAAATAAAGGAGCTGTCTTTGGACTCAGTATCCTCACGTGCACAACGTTCACTTGACTTGACTTTGCCCACCTTATTTCAAACTTAATTAAAACGTTAACTCCAGCAAACCCTCCCTCAAACTAGACTAGGTCTCTAAGTCTTGTTTGCCTTTGAGGAACATACTCCAAGTCTTTCTCTTAGCCTTTGAAAGTCAACACGATGCATAGGCTTAGTGAGTATGTCTGCCACCTGATTAATTTTGGGTCTCAACATACTCCAATGCTATTGTTCCTTTGCTCACCAGATCTCTAATAAAATGGTACCTCACCCCAATGTGTTTGCATCTTCCATGAAATATTGGGTTTCTTGACATTTGGATGGATGAGGTATTATCACATTTCATTACACTTTCTCCTCTTTGTAGCATTCCAAACTCCTCCAAAATTTCTCGTACCCACAACACTTGGCAAGCACATGCTGCAGTTGCCACATACTCTGCCTTAGTTGAAGACAAAGCCACAATTCCTTGTTTCTTAGATGACCATGTGACAGCAGCACCATCCCACAAGATGACATTCCCTGAAGTACTTTTTCGATCTGTTAAGTCTCCAGCGAAGTCACTGTCAGTGTAGATTTCAAGTTTACCATTTCCACCTCTCTTGTACCAAACTCCATAGTCCAAGGTACCTTGTAGATATCTCATCACACGTTTTGCTGCTGCAAGATGTATGTCAGTGGGTTTGGCAATGAATCGACTTATGAAGCTCACCACAAAACTGTATATCTGGCCTAGTGGTTGTAATGTACATCAGACTTCCCACCAGTTGCTTAAACACTGTTTCATCAACTGGTTCTGCTTCTTCACTCTTCAGTCTGGTTCCTGGAACCATTGGATTAACTACTGAATTGCACTCTAGCATCTTGAAACGTGTCAGTATCTCAACAGCATACTTTTTCTAAGAAATGTGTATGGCTGTTGAATTTTGAATTACTTCAATACCCAAGAAGTACCTCATTTTTCCAAGGTCAGCAATTTCAAATTCTGCTTTCATGGAGTTCTTGAACCTTTCTAGCATTCTTTCATCATTACCTGTAAAGATTAGATCATCAACATAAATACTTACAAACATCTGCCTTTCTCCTGCTTCTTCTTTGATAAACAGTGTATGTTCAGTTTTTCCCTTTGTGAAACCATTCCTGGTGAAGTATGACTCAATACGACTGTACCAAGCTCTGGAGCTTTCTTAAGCCCGTACAGAGCCTTTTCAAGCTTGTAAACCTTGTGTTCTTGATCTTTCATCACATACCCTTGAGGTTGTTGAACATACACATCTTCTTGCAAAGTTCCATGAAGGAATGTCGACTTAACATCCATTTGATATATGCTCCATCCCCTTTGTGCAGCAAAGGCAAGCATTAAGCGTATTGTATCCATTCTTGCTACTGGAGCATACACCTCAGTGTAGTAAACTCCATACTCTTGACCATAACCTCTAGCCACCAGTCTTGCCTTATGTTTTTCGATTTCGCCCTTTTCATTTAACTTGGTCTTAAACACCCATTTAACACCAATGCATTTGGCATCCTTTGGTAGCTCAACTAATCTCCAAGTTTGATTCTTCTCTATCATCTCTATTTCTTGATCCATAGCCTCCTTCCATCTTACATCCTTAACAACATCTTCAAAACGAGTAGGATCCTGATCTGGTTGGACAATTTCAACTGCATTTAGTTCATCATCTTCAGTGTCCAATTCTTCTCCTGACACATAATCTTGTAGGTAACTTGGTGTTCTTCTTCGTCTTCCCTCCCCAGCTAAATTAATGCTAGGACTAGCATCACCATCTTGTTGGTGCTGTTCAGGTGTTCATGTTGTTCTTCTCCATGATCATCAATGAAGATGTGGTCTTCATCAAAAAAGTCATAATTTCCCCATGAAATTTCTTCTTCTACTCTGTCCTCCTCCTGACTTTGGTTCCAATTCCAGCCTTTATGCTCTTCAAAAATTACATCTTTGCATATGATGACCTTCATAGTATCAGGATTGATAAGTCGGTATGCTTTTGACTCTTCACTCACACCTGTTAGTACACAGGCTATGCTTTAGTTCTCCAACTTTGTTCGTTTTCTTTGGGTACGTGTACATATGCCAAACATCCCCATATTCGAAAGTGACTGACTGTGGGTTTTGAACCACTCCAAGATTCCTGTGGTGTCGTGTATGACAAAGCCTTTGTAGTGCTCCTGTTTAAGACATAGAAGCTCCAACATATGGCTTCAGCCCAAAACATCTTTGGCATGTTTTTGGCTGACAGAAGCATTACCACCATGTTGATCACAATTCTGTTCTTCCGCTCTGCAACTCTATTCTGTTGCGGTGTGAAACTTGTGATCAATTGCCTTTTGATTCCATGTTCTCTATAGAATGAGTCAAACTCCTTGGAGAGATATTCCCCTCCTCTATCTATTTGGAGTGCCTTTACCAATTTTACAGTTTCAGTCTCCACCTTCCTTTTAAAGTCTTTGAAGCTTTCAAAAGCTTGAGACTTTTCTGTCAACAGGTACACCCAACCTTTCCTACTAATGTCATCAATAAATCTTAAGAAGTACTTCTTGCCTGTATGTGAAATTGGTGTAATTGGCCCACAAATGTCAGAATGCACCAGCTCTAATATCTCCTTTGTCCGCCATGAGCTAGTCTTTGGCATTCCTTTTCTTGTCTGCTTTCCCATCACACAATTTTCACAAATTGACTCATCAATTGTGAGCTTGGGAAGGTCACGCACCATACACCATAGTTTGGTTGTATCATCATCACTTGAGTAAAGACAGTCAACTGTTCTCTGTTTAGTAGCAGTGTGAGTGTCCTCACTAAGAGGATACATACGATTCGTGCTCATTCCTGACTGGAACACCAAACCCTTTTTCGGATGAAACACCTTACATACATCGGATTGGAAGAGAAAGGATAGACCCTTTTGCTATACTTGGCCAATACTTAACAAATTGATCTTGAGATCAGGAGCATAGTATACCTCCTTTATGACATAAATCACTCCATTTAGCGTGAGTTTGACATTTCCTCGTCCTTCTACGGTCATTCGAGTATTGTTTCCGAGTTTAACTGTGTTCGAGAAGCTCAAATCCAGGTCTGCAAATCGCTCATAGTTCCCGCACATGTTATTAGAACAGCCGGAGTCCAAGAACCACAACATTCCTTTGGTTTCATCACTAGATTGTGCCATGAACAGCCTTTCTTCTTCCTCTTCTTCTACCAAGGGCATAATATCCTAATTTTCATCGAACCCTGGGTAATTTACCTCCTTTGCACTGGGACAACCTGTGACAATTGTAGCACTTAATTGTCTCCTTGTTCACAACATACCGGCCTCTGCCACGACCTCTTCCCCTGTATCAAGAACGACCTATTCCCCGACCTCTAGCAATTGGGCTACTGTCATTCGTATCAACCTTCAACGCGTGTTCTTCTTCCTTCTCATTTTTTTTGAATTTTTGTTCGTGAACCACCGGTGTGCTCTGCAGTTCCTCTATCGTCATCTGTTCAATTTCCTTCGATTCCTCAATTGACACCACCACAAACATGTATTTCTCTGTTAAGGTTCGAAGGATCTTTTCTACAATCTTGACATCGGTCATCGTCTCTCCGTTACTTATCATCTGATTGGAGATCGTTAATACCCTGCCAAAGTACTCATGTATAGTTTCGCTCGTCTTCATCTCCAAAATTTCGAAATCTCTGCGGAGCTTTTACAGCATGAACCTTTTCACCCTTTCGTTGCCTGCAAATCTCTTCTTCATGGAATCCCAGATTGCTTTGGAGGTCTTCCAATCAAGGATCTGTTCAAACGTAATTCGGTCAATTGCCTGGTACAGGTAATGTTTGACCTACATGTCTTTCATCCGCAATTCTTCAATTCTCTTCTTCTCAGCTTCACTCTGAGCAATTCCCACAGCAGGTTCTCTGATGCCTGGATCGATCAAGTCCCACACTTGTTTTGCTCGCAGCAAATTCTTCATCATCTAACTCCAATGTTCATAGTGACCATCGAAGATAGGCACCTTCAACTTATCATCATTCATCCTGCTCTCTCTCTCTCTCTCTCTCTCTCTCTCTCTCTCTCTCTCTCTCTCTCTCTCTCTCTCTCTCTCTCTCTCTCTCTCTCTCTCTCTCTCTCTCTCTCTCTCTCTCTCTCTCTCTCTCTCTCTCTCTCTCTCTCTCTCTCTCTCTCTCTCTCTCTCTCTCTCTCTCTCTCTCTCTCTCTCTCTCTCTCTCTCTCTCTCTCTCTCTCTCTCTCTCTCTCTCTCTCTTAGTGATCTTTTTCGCTCTGATACCACAATGAAAGAGTTTTTACTCTCAAATAGAACTCGAAAAATTGACAATTATTCATGAATGCCAATAGGCTTTAAATATAATACTAAGCAACGGAAATAAACGAAATTGACCTAAAAAATTGGAAGACTACTAAAATAAAGGAGCTGGCTTTGGACTCAGTATCCTCACGTGCACAACGTTCACTTGAATTGACTTTGCCCACCTTATGTTAAACTTAATTAAAACGTTAACTCCAACAAAGAAGACGTATCTGAAATTCCTCCTTCATTCTCTTCTGATTATGTTTTGTGTTCTGAATGATTCGGAGGATCGAACTCGAACAAGTACCAGTACTGATCCTCAAATTCGACAATAGCCACATCGAAGCTTTTAC
Source organism: Lactuca serriola (assembly GCF_051521515.1). Classification (NCBI taxonomy): domain Eukaryota; kingdom Viridiplantae; phylum Streptophyta; class Magnoliopsida; order Asterales; family Asteraceae; genus Lactuca; species Lactuca serriola. The sequence goes on along the minus strand of NC_136412.1, from coordinate 220,494,277 downwards.
CATCTGCTGTAATCTTAACAACATCATTGATCTTCAAAGGGTACTCAGTGAGTATACCAATTTTAATATACGAGTAGTCCACCCTGGAATAAATATCATTGAGGTTTGAGATAATGCGACCAAATTTGTTTAATATTTTACTGAAATTGTCTTCACTCCATAGATTTATTGGCAGTCCGTTGATCCTGATCCAAGCTACTCTATTAGTGTTTCGTTCGTCCGCATAACTTTGTCTCGACCAGTTAAAGCAATACACCAATTTGTTTTTGTGCTTAAGAAAGGCATCAACCTCGACTGATATGGGAAAATGATGCGCAACCTTTAGACCACCCATGTACTTGATTTCAAAGTCTTCATCATTTCCCATCTTCAGCAAGGATTGGAGATGTCCCAGATGATCGAATGATGTTGCTTCCCCCAATGAGAGTTCGTTTCTTCAACCAATTCGGCATATGAGGTACCGACTGTAGCTGGAGTCACACGACCACTGGTTACGGTCGGCATCACCACTTTAGCAAACGATGTACTGTCTCTAAATCCATTATGAAATTGTACTTCTCCTATTTTTGATTATCTGCTTGTCTGTTCTACTATAACATTATGATTGAGAGTCTTCCTTTGGTATTTTGATATATTCACTACAAGAAAAGTCCTTTTTAGTGACCAATTTTTTAGTGAAAAGCAAAAATTTGGTCACTAACCACATCATTTAGTCACCATATTATAAGTGGTCACTGAATTTTGATGATGGTATAAATTTAGTGACGAAATCTATGATGGTTGTCACCAAGTGGTCACTAATCCGTAGAAAAAATTATTATTATTAAGTAATTTTATAACAAATATTATTGACTAAAATTAGTGGTTAGTGATTTGATATTTAATGACCAAAAATAGTTCTCACTGTATTGGAGACCTGGTGACCAGGAAATAGTCATCACTAGTTATTTATACAATATAAATGAATTAAGATATGGTATTTTCTTTGTTTATTTTTTCAACTAATACATTATATTTTAAATTAATGATTATAGACTCAAATAAAATATTAAATAGGTATCTGTAACATGCATTACAACTTCCTAATGCGTCGTGTCAATGTCCGCTTCATTTGTGTGTGTGTGTGTGAGAGAGAGATATTGATCCATGTTTCCAGTAAATATGTGGTACCAAATGGTACGCATATGTTTTTCCTCCCGTTCACCTCCTCTACACAACAACTAGTGTTCACCGAAGCCTTAAATCGACACACCTTCTCTCTCCGGAGCCCTAAATCGACACACATTATCTCTCCGGCAGTTCAACACGTCCTTCTTTGGTCCACCGACCTGCTTCACCCCTCGCTTGGACGCACCTCCTCACAGGTCTCACCCCTCTCTATCTATCTACTCTTGTTCTGATTATTTTTTATAAATGCAATCCTAATTTTTATTGCTTAACTGTTCATGTATTTTCAATCTAGCTTTGATTTTGAAAGCATCAATTGTTATTGTCGATTGATTTCTCACTGCATGATTAATTGGGAATGAATGCTTGGTCACAATCGACCTTGAAAATTCAATTGTGTAGCTGCAGTGCAACATCTAACATGTCCTTTGCGATTCTCACTCTTTCCCCCGAATCCCCCTGTAATTCGATTTCATTTTCAATTTGGTGGAAATCCTCTATATATTATAAACGCATTTTGATTTATTCTCGTTACAATAGTTGAATCTCGTTCTTCAGTATGATTTATGAACATTTGATGCGAGAAACATCATTTGCAATGACAAAAATTTGTCTGGCCATCTGTCTCTATTCTAGGTTTACATTTTGAAAAGCATCTTAAGAAATCTTTATACTTCAAGTAGGAAAAGGAAGATAGTCTGAATGCTAACTAGGATTGACATGAAAAACATCAAATTCAAGCTTTTTCTTTGAAATAGATGGAGTATTACCTCTTTTGTGTTTTTCTAGGGTAAAACATGAATTATATTTTCGTAAAAACGACCATGCTTACTAGGAAATTGAATGAATTAGTTGTTCTTGTTCATTCTGTAGATGTGGTAGGATCAATTATAAGCATTTGGATGCCACCCTTTCATCATTTGGGATTTTGTAAATTTAATCTTTGATACAAAAGGTACCATTTGTAATACAAAATCAATATATTATAGCCAAGAAACACTTCTCTTTCTTCTGTGTGTGTGTGTTTGTGTTTGTGTATGTGTTTTTTTTTATCTTTTGGGGTTTGGGTATTGTGATTTATATTATATGAGGTATTCTTTGGTCTACACAAGCAGAAGCAAGCTCCATTTTCATGGTGGCTTCATTATCCTTAGCATTAGAATTGGAGTTAGAACAAAATTTTATAGCATCAGCCAGCAGGTTTCGAGGCAAAATGGGGATAGAACTGAGGCAGATCATCACAGGGGTGCTTACAGTCACCATGTTTGTAACGCTTGGAAACATGATACTCCCATTTCTCATCATGTATGCTTCTTTCATCACTTTTGCTTGCTTATACACTATATATACATTCAAAATCAATTACAGAATCCATTCCTTATACATTATGATCTATTTATTTGCTAACTCACTTTAGTGAAGCAGATCGGATCGACTCAACATTTTGATGAAAATAATGATTCAGAGCAAAGCTTTGTACTATGACTCTTGGAAGTAGGAATCCGGTAAACTTAAGCATTGTTGGTATAAGCCAGACTTAGGTTAGTCTATTATAACTAATTCAAACTTATGTTGATTTTGTATCTTTTTATAGTTTTCCATTAAATTATGCAGAAGAGGCATAAGAATCCAAAGGATTTGTCATTTTCTTTCTAAATAATGGACCAAAATATCATGTCTCCATGGTTTGTTGACTTCATCTTGTTGCTTTTCCTTTTTCTGAATCTGTATTTAGTGTGATGTTTGACCATGACATGATGTTTAACCATGACAGATTGAGGTACTTAGATTGTTGATGCCTAAACAACTTCAAAGATTCATGTATGTAGCTCATAAGTCATAATATATGTTTTTGTATTACCACTAAAACGAATTTCATTGTTTACTTCATAATTTTTTCAGGTTCTTGGATGCAAATACCAAAATAAACTGCTTGAAATTATCGATTCCAGGTAATCATATATGTTTTCTAATCATTTTGTAACATAAATGCTTTAAAAATATTTCAATTAACATATTCTTTTTTACAGTGAATTGCCTGAATTTTTTCAGTCGCACGTGTACTTATGCAGATCAAGGAGGCCGTCTTTTATCTAATAAAGTTTTTAATTTTATTTATTTATTTTTTACTGTGTTTTATATATTCTTAGAGTTTTGTTTTAACAGTGAAGCAAGACGTGTATGACAGGTGGTTAAAGTTTTAAACAGTGAAGGAAAATTTGTTGTTTATGCTAAGCCTTAATTACCCATGGTTAGTTTTTTTTAATCTTGTTAATGCTATTTTCCTAGAAAATGTTGCATTTTTTTTAATTGTTTTGAGCAGATAAGAAGTGGTGATACATTGACAGCTGAGTCAATATAATGAATTATTCCTATCTTAGGTTGACTCCTATTTGTGAAGAAGTGGTGAAACCTTAAGTCACAAATTAGGTGGACAATTTGTAGCTTACATGTTAGATCACAAGGTTGTTAAAGATACAGGGCATAAGAGATTGCATTATTTTTAAGAAAATTTGGTTTTGATAAGGATATTGCTATTTATTTGACTCAATCAAGATGGGATAGTAGCATTGATGCTTTGAAAGAACTCTTCCCCAAATCTTTCACAAAGGTGAGACATAACAATAAAAGAACATTTGAATTTCATGATTTAATACAGATTATTGATTGATTGATTCCAAGAGGGAATAATGTCAATGGACAAGAAGTCAAAGTTTGTTGAATCTGAATATGAGAAGGTGATTGACTACTTTTACATATGTTTATAGATTGATGTAATCTTTTTAGATTTTCGTGGTAAAGAAGAGGCTGAATCCATCTTCTTTGAATATCATGTATAATCCTACCTTATACAAAGATGCATGTATGTGTTTTTACCTTTTAATCATTTATGTATTGTATATTATGGATTTTGTTTAAATTTGAGAATAGTTTATTCTTATCATTTTAGCTTTTAGTCATTTATGTATTGTATATATGTGAATATATGTGTTTTTACCTTTTAGTCATTTAAATATTTTTCATGCCAATTACTTAAATGCAATAAATAGCAACTAGAATCAGTGACAACTTTTTATTGTCACTAAGTTGGTAAATCAGTGACCACTTCTGATGGTCATTGATTTGGTAAATCAGTGACCACTTTTTATGGTCACCGAATAGACAAAATAGTGACAACTTTTATTGGTCACTGATTAGATAAAACAGTAATGACTTTCATTGATTAGTGACAACATTTTGTAACGAAACGGGTTGTCACATATTTAGTGACGGTATATTTTTGTCACTAATTAGTGACCACTTTTGTACTTTGGTCACTAATCAACTTTTGTGACAGACCTATAGTGACGAAAAGTGGCGACCAGAAGTTTGGTCACTAAATCACTTAGTGATGACTCTTTCCATTGTTAGTGACCATTTCATTTTCGTCACTAATTGACATTTTTTTGTAGTGATTTACTCTAAGCTTAACTTCTTTGTAGTCAATTCCATCGAGTTCTTTCTCTAAGGCACCCACATCTTTAATACCTATGAATCGAACAAAACCATAGTACTTTCAAAAATCTTTCGAAAACCATATTTCTTGGTCACCTCTGGCATGTTGTTCAGATACTATGTCGTTATCCTTTCAATCCTTGAGTTCCCGTTGTCTTTAGCCCCTCTCCGGTGAACTTCCGACCACAGGGTATCGTCGTGTCTCTTCATCTCCTTTTGTTGTAATGCATAATATTACCCTGTTTTGTTAAACGGATGTTTTTGTTTATCAGTGATAATTTGTTTAATGATTTGTATTTTTTATTTGTGTGTTTCAGTATTTATTGGTGCGTTTTCTCATTTTTTGTTGCGATATTTTAATTGCGCGCTTTTTCACTTTTTGGTGCGATATTTTAATAGTGCAGTTTTTCATTTTTTTTGGTGCAATATTTTAATAGTCTGGTTCCTCATTTTTTGGTGTGATATTTTGATAGTATGGTTGCTCATTTTTAGTGTGATTTCAAGTTTTTCCCCAGATATTTTAAAGTGCAGTTTGTACCATTTTCAAGTGTGGTGGGGAACCGAACCAACAAATAATGATATTTTTGATGTGGTGTTAACCTAATAATACTTTAGGCTTTATTTTGTATTTCATTTGTTAGTTTACAGTATTTGATGGTGCAGTTGGTTACCCGCACCAATTAATAATATTGTTGCGTCTTATTAACTCACTTGTGTACTAGTGACACTTATAACACTAATATCTCGAGGAAAACAACCCCACTGGCCCACAATTTGCAAATAGCAATTAGCGAGCCAGACTTTTATTGTTAAACTCTATGAATTAATTAATAATTCTGACCCGATGGTTACATTACAACATGCTTGAATATATTCGGATCTGCTGGATCGCTACTGTTTTTTTGCGTCTGTGTAAATATATTTTAGAAAAGATGTTTCTTTACGTCGTAACATGTAAAAGATCCATGATGTGTAAAGTGTACTTTTTTCAAGATAAGAGTTAGTGGGTGCTTTAGGCAAAAGCAGAATTTGAATACTACGTGTTCTGTGCATGGAAATGGCATATATCTATAAATCTTGACCTCATCATTGGTGTCTTCATGAAGAAACAGCAATCATGACTAAACTATGGATGGGTGGGTTCTTTCTCCTCTTCACTTTTGCAACCACAAACCTCACTTCTGGTTGCTTCCAACACGAGAGGGCAGCTCTTCTTCGATTCAAACACAATCTGTCGGACCCTTCTGGTCGACTATCATCTTGGAATGGAAACAACTGTTGCAACTGGCAAGGCGTTGACTGCAATAATGCAACCGGATATGTTACAAGGCTTGACCTCGGAACCGATTCTTCTGATCAGAAGTTAGAGGGAAATGAGTTGAATTCGTCTTTGGCCGAGTTGAGTCAACTGAGTTACATGGATTTGAGTGGGAATTATTTTGGCGGCAGCCCCATTCCTGAGTTCGTCGGATCGATGACAAAACTCAGGTATCTGAATCTTTCTTCCATGGGCTTTTCTGGCATCGTTCCTCACTCCATTGGAAATCTATCGAATTTGCGGGTACTTGATCTGAGTAATATGGAACTAGTTGTTGATGATTTCACATGGTTCTGGAGCCTTTTGTCACTCAAATCTCTTGATCTGAGTGAATTGAGCATTGTTAAAGCTCCAAATTTACACAAAGTGCTGTTGTGTATGATTTCTTCTTTACGAGAGTTGAGCTTGTCAGGTTGCAAGCTTTCTAATTCTCATTTCGATCGCATGCATCTTGAATTGAATCTTACACATTCCACCATTCGAAAACTTGATCTTCATTCCAACTTGTTCCACGGCAAGTTCCCTCTGTTTTTACGAAACTTGAGCTCCTTACAAGTTCTTGATCTTTCATTCAACGAACTGACTTCTTCGATTCCGTTCATGAACTACATTCAAGATACGGGGACCTGTCAGTTGAAGCAGTTGGATCTTTCGCACAATTCTATGGAAGGGAGATTCACGGGGCCATTGACCAATATATCCGAATGTCCCGAATTTGCTCTGGAGACACTGAATCTGAATGATAACAAGTTAGTTGGTGAAATCCCAAAATCACTGGGAAGACTTATAGCCTTGAGAGAATTGAATCTTGGACGGAATGAGTTAACTGGAAGCATCCCTGAAGCTGTGGGATGTTTAACAAGTTTGCAGGAATTATATCTGAATGGAAACAATTTAAAAGGTTCAATTCCGATGTTTATCAGAAATCTGCTCCTGTTACAAAAACTGGATTTATCTTCAAACCTGTTAAATGGGACCATCCCATTCTCCCTTGGAAGACTGTCAAATCTAGAAATCTTGTCTCTCGGATTCAATCGGTTTCGGGGAATCCAAGATTCTGGGGTTTGGAGACTGTGTCAATTAAAGCAATTGGATATTTCATTTAATTGTATAGAAGGGGAATTCACAGGGCCTTCAACCAATGCATCCGAATGTGCCCAATTTGGTCTAGAGACACTGAATCTAAAAGACAACAAGTTAGGTGGTGAAATCCCGACTTCACTGGGAAGACTTACGGCCTTGAGAGAGTTGAATCTTCATGGGAACGACTTAACAGGAAACATCCCGGAAGCTCTAGGAAATTTAACAAGTTTGCAGGAATTAGATCTAGCAATGAACAAGCTAACAGGTTCAATTCCTATGTCTATTGGAAACCTGCTGTTGTTACGAGAAGTACATTTAAGTTGGAATATGCTGAACGGGACAATACCATTTTCACTAGGACAATTATCGAATCTAAATTTCTTGTTTCTCTCCTTCAATTGGTTGTCTGCACTCCCATTATCGCTAGGAAACCTCTCAGAACTCGAGTATCTTGATATATCCAATAACCATTTACAAGGGCCTCTTCCTACCATTGGACAGCTTTCCAAACTTGATTATCTTGATATATCCAACAATTATTTATCAGGTATAGTCACTGAAGCCCATTTCATTAACACATCAATGTTAACATCCTTGGACGCAACCTCAAACTACAGGTTGAGCTTCAAGATTTCCCCGAATTGGAAGCCTCCTTTCCAAATAGGATACCTTCGACTTGGATCCTGCAAAATTAACTCAGTGTTTCCACCATGGATTCGAACACAAAAAAGACTTAATGTTCTAAACCTTTCAAATACTAGCATGTCTGGATCTCTTCCAGATTGGCTTGGCGATTGGCTTGTCCGGATTCCTCTCACATTCCTGGATCTCTCCAATAACTTTCTTAACAGTCCATTGACAAACCTTGTATCCAACCACAGCCCAAATTATTCTGCAATATTACGAGATTTGCTTCTTAAGAACAACCTCTTCAACGGATCAATTCCAGAATTGTTGTGTAATGTGACTCCACATATAATGGTTCTCGATCTTTCTAGGAATATGTTTTCTGGGACTCTTCCAGAGTGCTTCGGAATTCTCCAAAACCTGAAGGTTCTGATAGTAAGTTCCAACCAGCTCTCAGGTGTCATTCCAACCTCTCTCGGCAATCTTGGGTCATTATTACGATGGTTGGCTCTAAACAACAATAGTTTCCATGGCGAGCTTCCAAAAACTCTAGCAAATTGCACAAGGTTAGCTTTGTTGGATTTGGGTGAAAACCGATTCTTTGGAAACATACCAAAATGGATTGGTGAAAATATTAGGTTTCTGAATATCCTTAGGCTACATAAAAACAGCTTCACAGGTCCAGTTCCTGTAGAGTTGTGTGAATGCTCTGAACTCCAAATCATGGATCTTGGAGAGAACAAATTAACAGGAACCATCCCTCGGTGTTTCCAAAACTTCAGTGCAATGACCGGAGGGAACACGGGTTTAATGACCTCAGATAACTACAATCTTTTTACAACCTCATTTGAGCAGAGTTTGAGCCTGGTAATGAAAGGAGTTGTGCTCGAGTATACAGAGACCTTGAGATATGTTGTCAACTTAGACCTTTCGAGCAATAAACTGGTGGGGGAAATACCGAAGGAGTTGGTACTTCTTTCAGGATTGCATGGTCTTAACTTGTCTAACAATCACCTCACTGGTCGTATTCCGGATAGAATTGGTGATATGAATTCGTTAGAATCTCTTGACCTTTCTATCAACCATCTTTCAGAGATGATCCCACAAAGTCTGTCGGCATTGACATTTCTTAGCCATCTGAATTTGTCACACAATAACTTATCCGGAAGAATCCCAACAGGAAGTCAGCTCCAGACACTCACTGATCCATCCATATATGCTGCCAATAATGAGCTTTGTGGTAGTCCGTTGCCAATCAATTGCAACAAAGATGAAGTCCCAGAAACTGGAAGAGATATAGAGGAAGATGAAGACAATGATGGTGATGAGAAGATATCGATTTATGGTGCGACATGCGGTTTCACAACCGGGTTTATGGGAATTGTGGGAGTTCTGGTGCTTAAGAATAGATGGAGACTCGTTTTCTTCAAGTTTGTGGGATATTACATCGGCAAGAAACTGTGAAACAGAAAAGCAAATTACAATGCTTGATCAAACATTCCGATTTCGTTTCATGCCTTAAACGAAGGCTTGAATACAAAATAAATTGGAGTAGATCGAGCAACTCGTCTAAAAGTTCATGGACCGATGGGACCTTATGAAGCACGTAAGTTTTTTTGTTTTTATTTTGTGGAAATGTTAAATGCTTTTAATTTGGTGTCAAGTTTGCCTAAGTTTTTTTTTTTTTTTTTTTTAAATGTTTGTTTGAGTTTAGTTCCGATAAAAAAGACATTTGGACAGTTTTCTTGACAGTTTTTTACATTTCCCATAGATTTCCTACCGACATGTTTGTACAACTTTCCGACGAACAACATTTAGTGATAGATTCTTGAAACATATTTTTGTCAAATTCCGTCATTAATTGGACCGTAAATAATGCAGATTTAAAAGAAAACATTTAAAATCCAAATTTGATAAATAAATAAATAAACAAATAAAAATGCAGAAAAATCTAAATAAAGTCGACATGTTTGTAACAACTTTCCGAAAAATATCATTTAGTGATAGATTTCTGAAACAATTTTTTGACAAATTTCGTCATTAATCAGCTGTTAAATAATGCAGATTTAAAAGAAAACATTTAAAATCGTAATTTAAAAAAAAATGCCAAAAAATCTAATACAAAAGTTGGCTTGTCATCATTATTGTGCATGAGTTTCCACAACAATACCAAACAAACTTACAACTAAAGCCCAAGTCCGTCCACATAGATCTCTGCATAAGCCACTAATGAACATCATTTATCTGTTTTGAGCACTGTATTGTGTGTTTATCGCTCTTTTCACCTGACATTGAAGGCCCATATACCATATACATACTTAAAAAAGTACAAAAATATCACTACAAGAAGATTGGGCAACAGCGGCCACACGTGTCGCCGCTAAAGGGTAGACTTGTCGCCGCTAATACCTTTAGCGGCGACATGTCGCTGCAAATGCGTCGCCGGTATTGCTTCGTCGCTAATACGCTGAATGTCGCCGCTAATACTCATTGTCGCCGCTAATACAAGGCGTCGCCGCTAATAACATAGTATCGCCACAAAAGCTGTCGCCGTTAATACTCTTTTGATTTTTTTTTTAATTTATTTAACATTAAATTTATAATCAATCCAACTATTAATCCATATAGCATTTGAGAAATCTGATATGTTTTTATAGAAATATTAATATATATTATACAATCAATCCAAAGGTAAATTAAAAAAACCAATTTTATTTTATATTAACATTAATTTGATTCTAAAGGTAAATTAATTTTATTTTCTAATTAATTTAATATTTTATTTTTTGTTATTAGTTTATTTTTTTAAAGTAATTTTATTTTATTTTAATATTAACATTAATTTGATTTTACAATTAATTAAAAAAGTAATTTTATTTTATTTTAATATTAACATTAATTTGATTCTAAAGGTAAATTAATTTTATTTTCTAATTAATTTAATATTTTATTTTTTGTTATTAGTTTATTTTTTTAAAGTAATTTTATTTTATTTTAATAATAACATTAATTTGATTTTAAAACTACTTTAAGTTGATTTTACAATTAATTAAAAAAGTAATTTTATTTTATTTTAATATTAACATTAATTTGATTCTAAAGGTAAATTAATTTTATTTTCTAATTAATTTAATATTTTATTTTTTGTTATTAGTTTATTTTTTTAAAGTAATTTTATTTTATTTTAATATTAACATTATTTTGATTTTAAAACTACTTTAAGTTGATTTTACAATTAATTAAAAAAGTAATTTTATTTTATTTTAATATTAACATTAATTTGATTCTAAAGGTAAATTAATTTTATTTTCTAATTAATTTAATATTTTATTTTATGTTATTAGTTTATTTTTTTAAAGTAATTTTATTTTATTTTAATATTAACATTAACTAGAAAATGCATACAATCCAACAAAATTTATACATCTAAATTTATACATCTAAATTTCATACAAATTTATACATCTAAATTTCATTCAACAAATTTATACATCTAAATTTCATCTAAATTTCATTCAACAAATTTATACATCTAAATTTCATCCAACACACAATCCAACAAAATGCATACAATCCAACAAAATAATCCAACAAAATTTATACATCTTAATTTATACATCTAAATTTCACACAAATTTATACATCTAAATTTCATTCAACAAATTTATACATATAAATTTCATCCAACACACAATCCAACAAAATGCATACAATCCAACAAAATGCACAACAACTTCATATCTCAAAATAATAACATGTCACTCAACAAAATTGAAAATTATTCACAAGTTATCATCTAAATGAACACAAAAACAGAAAAATCATAAAAAAAGAGGAGGAATTTGACCTTTGATTGGGGGTAATTTCGGAATTTAGCTAAATATCGCCGGATTTTGGGGCTGTGGCGGCCTTGTGGTGGTCTTGGGGGAAGGATGGGCTAGCACCGGTCCAACAAGCAACTTCTACTCCACCAAATTGGAAATGACACGCGAAATTGAAGAATACCCGAGAGGAAAAGGAGAGCAAGAACAGAATGCCAAAAAAATGGTAGAAAGGGAGTCTAGAAAGGGATATCTGCGTAAAGCATTAGCGGCGACGTTAGGGTATTAGCGGCGATACTAGGGCAATAGCGGCGACAAGTGGAGGGAAAAGTCAGCGCGTCTTTTGACTTTCCTCTACATCCGTTGGATTGAAATGAAATCGGACGGTTGGGGTTAAATCGATGCGGATTGCTGTAACAAGGCATTAGCGGCGACGCCTTTAGCGGCGACACATAGCAATAGCGGTAACATGTAACGCGTCAACTACATGTCGCCGCTATTGCTAGGTGTCGCCGCTAAAGGCGTCGCTGGTAATGCCAATATTTCTTGTAGTGTATGTATTTAAGTTTTGTTAGTAGACGATGTTTGGAAAAAGCTAGAGGTTCACTGTCACTATGAAAGTAAAGCTATGTTTGGCGTACTAGCTGAAAAGCTAGCTGCTGGCTGAAAAGCTAGCTGTTCAATAAAAAGCTAGCTGATAGCTGAAAAGCTAGCTGATAAAAAATAACGTTTGGTAAAACTAGCTGAAAAGCTAGCTGAAATATATAAAATTACATAAAAAGACATGTAAGAGTATGTGTTTCTATAATTAATTAAGGGGTGTATTTGGAAAATTTTAAAAAAGCTCCTAAAAAGCTAGTCTAAGTAGCTTTTCAAAAAGCTAGCTTATAAGCTACTTTTTGGCTTACCAAACACGACAACATAAAAAAGATCGAAAAATAAGCTAGCTGTGACGCAGCAAACACAACCTAAGTATCTTATCGCTTTTAAAACGCATTATTTTTTTTTCAAAAAAGAAAAAAAAACATACCATATATATATATATATATATATATATATATATATATATATATATATATATATATATATATATATATATATATATATATCAAACACACATTCACATGTTAGAAACATTTTTTTATGAAATAGGGTTAAGAGGCTCACAAAACCAATTGCGGTAGGGAACATTATCTGAGCAATTTCTTGTAGTCTAACATTATGAGATGTTCACCTTGAAATCATAGATGAAATTAGCAGTAAATTAGAAGTAAATTAGGTTTATTGTTCTAAGAAAAAATTGTCGTAATATAACAAATTAGTAATAACTAATAATTAACAACCAACAATTCTTAATTAAAAAATCCTAATAAACATATGAGAAAATGACTAATCTAGTCAATTTTCTTAATGTCTTCTCATTTTTTAACCAAAAATTAAGAAATAGCCCATAATAGCCATCAAAACCATATGTTTTAAAAATCGTCTACTCTTTCACCGGAAACCAACTCTTTCACCACCTTCTTCTGCGATGGATGTTTGATATAAAGTATATGTTTTTAAAGAAAAGATGTTTATATTGCGATGAGGTTTAGTGGAAGTATGTATAGAGTCTAATCATAGATTGTTAATACTTAATAGCAATAAATTTATGTATCATGATTTGTTGGTCATTAATTATTAATTAATACTACTAGTGAGTACATAAACCTTTCTCTTATACGGTCAAAATAATTAAATGGTGTGAGTATATTAACTACACCAACAAATATCACATCAGAAAATACATTTATTTAATGGTGTGGTTATAAAACCGCACCAAAAAACAAATTGCTTTTTCCATAAGAAAGTAGGAGAACAGCACTATTAAATGCTAGAACCGCACTATTAAATTATAAAAAATGAACCGCACCTACAAGTTTTTTCCATAAACCATCTACAAGTTTCTTCCATTTCCATATGTCAAGAAGAAACCTTCAAATATCAAGTTAGTAAATAGTTGATGATCAATTTTAATGAACTTTGTTATCATACATGAGCTTATGTTATTCATTTCCACAGGAATACCTTGATCAACTACAAGAACAACACCACCAATACCCAAATAAACCACCTAAAATTACAATACAAAAACAAAACAACAAACCTAACTAATGAGTCTTAAAATATACGAAGGCATAATACATGCGGTGAGCAAGATTCAAATTATTTTATAAAAATACCCCTGTTTTGTAACCTTTTCATCCTTGTATCCATATTCATATGCATATAATTGTTATTTCTATGCTTTATTTCTGAATCGAATAATCTGCAAAATAGTTAGAAATAAACGCAATGGCTAAGGATCGAGTTGGACTCGATTCCCTTAAACAGATTCATCGTCTGTTCCTGCGGTACAACAACTAAAACAGTGGCCTGAAGAAATCGTCAATGCGGAGAAAGAAAGAATATGAGTAAGTTTTCCTATATTGAATAAGGCAGTGGTGGGTCTACTTTATACTAGTTTATGTAACAACAAGAAATTAAGTAGTCATTAAGGAATTAATTGTGCGAATAAATGTGTTGGCGAATTTAGCCTACAGAATCCAAGATCCCCCCCCCCCCCCGACCCCACGCACGTGAGTAAGCAGTTGGAGTAAAACAATTTATACAACCTTGTAAGCCTATAATTTATTCAAGCTAATAAACTCACTTGAGTATGTTTGTACCAATGTGGGACTCATTCCCACACCCACCTCACTTGCTAACTTTTATTCTCAATTACCACTCTTTGAGTATCGATATCTCATTCACATATACTCCATTTTGGACATACGATATATCATTTTGAAGGTCTCACAGAGGACAACACAAAGCAACTTAAAGTTAATATATATATATATATATATATATATATATATATATATATATATATATATATACACACACACACACAACATATGTATATATTTATATCTCTCCAAAGTTAGTAAGAATATAAATAGTTACACTAAAATTTCCAACAATAATAGATGTATGTAGGCTGTTTCGGAAGGAAATTAAAGGTTTAAAAACATACACACTTCTCAACTTTTGAAGATATTCATGAAAATTTCTGATATAGACATGTTCAGATTCGTCATCACCCTCTCCAGACACTCTTTAGGGTCTTGTAAACTTTTAGAGATGATTTCCACCTCTGAATATGTTGCCACTCTTGAGTAGGAACTTGAAAGCTAAATCACAAAATAATCTTATCAAAATGTATGCAATCTAAATTACACAAGTTTTATTAATGAGTACCAACACAAAAGGAAAAACTTTCATTGATACGATTGTCGTAGATACAAGACTCGAGGGCATTTCATTTTTCTTTAGTTTTCTTCACGTTTATATCTTCTTTTGCAAACGTATGTGCTCACCTTTGAGCTTCACATGCTTCTTCATTTCTCCACCCAGTCCCTTTTTACTTCCATACCATATCTTAATAATTCAGAGTATCAGACATTAAGAAATTTAATGAATCAAACTTGATAAAGTAGATGCAGATGCATACCTAGGAGTAGGGATGAGCATTTTGAGTGGATAACCGGCCGGAACCGGAACCCGATAGAACCAGTCGGGCCGAGACCGGGACAATATTCTTGTGGATTTGTGGAACCGGGAACCGGACCCGGTAGAACCGGCAAAAACCGGAACCGTATGTTGCTATTTTCGGATGATTGGTTTCAAGATTGAAGATACGAAAAGAACCGGTAGAACCGATGGTCCGGTTTGGTTCTTAATTTCGGCCGAATTCAATTCCCGGGTCGAGTCCGGTTCGGGCCAGTTCCAGTCGGGTCGGTTCCTTTGCTCATCCCTACCTGGGATTCTTGACGATGGCTTGATGGTGTTAGGGAAGATGATTATAGTCAAGGTCTGCGCCTCAAAGAGAGATCAAAAGTCATTATGTTGTTGATCTGAAGTCGAGTACCTAAAGTCATGAATCGGTAATGATAGAGGTGTGGTCGACCGAAATCGAAAATGATGACTTAGCGATAGTGGTGAGGACGGCAAGAGTCAACGATGTTAGGGTATTGTTCCCAAATGAAATTTGGATAAGAAAATATATAGTGGAAGAGAAATGCAGTGTGCGGTGAATGAAATTTTGGAAGGAGCATCGCGCGGGAAACAAAGATTCTAAACCCATATATAAATGTTATCAATGCATTTATATGGAAAACCACACCAACAAATTATTTAGATAGTGCAATTTCATGGTTTATTGATGCAAAAAAACTTTCTGAGTGTTTTCATAATGCAGTTTTGGACTATCACCGCAACAAAAAGAAAAACCCATCACACTACTAAATACGTTTTGTACTAGTATAATTAGTTATATTACGACATGTTGTTGGAATAGTGTCTAAGGCTGCAACTATATTAGGCAAGTATTTGACCCGATTGTGCATGGTCCTTTTGGGTTCCCTTCACTATAGCAACTTGATAGGATGATTTATTATGAGAGAATAATTATTATTAATATATTATGAGAATAATATAAGGAATAATAATATTGTTATTTGATTAATATAAGTCATAGATTAATTAGTATTAATTTGGTGACTTAAAGAGATTAATTAAATAAGAGGGTATAAACTGTCAATTGTTTGATAGTTACACTTTAGACTGTAAATACTCCATGGATAGAGGATGGACGAATTCTAGGGCTTGGGATAGCCTCAAATTCGTCCAAGGCTTATCTTTGGTAAGGATTTGGATTGCTTTGGGTAAGGATTATCCAACTAGGGTTTAAGGGTGAAACCCTAGGAGTTTACAAGTATAAATAGACCCTTAGGGCATGTGAAATCGGCATCTCTTCAAAAGAAAAGAACCCCTGGCCGATTTCTTCCCAACCTCTCTCTCAAATCATCATCTTTGCTAGTTGGTGTTTGTAAGCCATTAGAGGAGTGACAATTGTGACTCTAGAGCTCCAAGACAACAAGATCAAACAAGAGATTCAAAGGTAAACTTCTAGATCTGATTTTGTATTGTTCTTATACCTAATTAGTCATTAAAAGTCTTGGATTGAAAGCATGTCACTACAAGAAAAAGACCCTTTTATGACGCGCAAACCACGACATGCAATGATTTATGTTACGCAAATAAGAGTGACCTTAAAAGAGTGTCCTCTCTTCAAAAATTTTAAGGATTTAAGTCACGCACTATTGCGTGCCCTTAAATTAGTGTCCCAAGAAAAAATTAAAAAAACACGGAGGGTGCTTTATTTTAATCGCGCGTCTTCTGTGACTGTCGCTTTATAATTTTAATGAAACGCGCTTCTCCTATTAACGGGGGGAAATGAAATCTCCAAAATTTTGAAGACCCGCCTTCTTCTTTTCTACCTTCTTTCTATCTTTCATCTTCCCAATGATCGTGAGCATTCCATTCTTGATTTCCCTAACTCTTTCTCATTTTTTGATTGAAACTTGAAAGAATCGACAGAAATCTAAGGTTCCCATCACAATCACACTTATTTTCTTACTCTTAGAGAACCGGTGATTTAGAGCATTACTACATGAGTTCTCTCTACAAAGTCTGAGGAGTTCGGATTCAACCCACCTCATACGGATTAAGGTATGTTTTCTTTCTTCTCTCATCCCAATTTTTTTTAATCTTCTATCAATCTTGATTTTACTTATACAACAGAAACAAGCAGAAGAACGATACGGTGCCTTTTTCTCGTGTCTTCCCTTCTATGGGTTCTCCTTGTTAGCAGTGTCGTTTCTCCCGATGTTGCCATCCTGCTTACTTCTGCATGCCTCCATCATGTAGTATGATAGTTTACTGGTTGCTTCAGGTCATCTTGACCTCATGTCGATTTTGGAGACTTCAAAATTAAAGGAGTGTATTTTATTTGCATAGTAGGCATATTACAAAGGCAATTCTTCTTTTTTCAACCATAGTTACCTATTTCATGTACAACTGGTCCTTCTTTTTGGACGATTTTTGTGCCCTTCTACCCTTTCTCAAATCTTTTCATGGAATTATTAATATTTTATGATATAAGTACCTGATTTTTTTATGCACACCAGGTGTTTGACTAAATGTTTGAACCAAAATATATATTATTATAATCAGTAAGTTAGTTAAATCTTGGAATCCATTGCACACCCAATCTTTCTCTACATGTATCTAGTAACGTAGAGAGTAAACTAAAGCTAGGGTTCTTTTGTTGATATCAAATGATCACTTCTTCTTGAATTTCCCCAAAATTTGTTGTTTTAAAGTCGTGATTCAGCTAGAGACAGAGAGTTATGGAAGTGGAACAATCAAATTATTCATTGACCTTCCACGACCCTTCCATGGAATAGAGCATTAGCTTCATTACAAAACTTCAGGTTTTAATTTTCAATTCAGTTAAAATTTCCTTTTTTTTAACTTCACATCAGATCTGAGTTTCTGGTATAAAGTTATATATGTCAATGATGAAAATATGTGCGATATGTTTGAATTTTGTTGTGATACTTTCACTATTTGATCTCTCTTTTTTGTAATAGTATTTTTGTCTTATTTTTGTAGGGATTCTTCGTTATGCCTCTCCATATCCACAAATGTTGCAACCAGCATATCCTCAAAGGCCACTTGGAGCAGTGGGAGTCATTCCATCATTAACACGCCCACCAATGATGGCTATGTGGGGTCTAGTGGTCCCTACAATCATTAGGCGACCCATCAATACAATAACTCCAGCTGAAAAGCCAATGACCACAGTTTATGTTGGCAAGATAGCATCATCAGTGGACAATGAGTTCATGCTCTCCCTTTTTGTAGGTAAGTTCCTCTTTTTCTCACATCTTTACTGGAAATAGATCTTATTGCCCAATGTTCTTGGACTTATTACACTTTTATGTCTTCTGAAGCTCTGTGGGCCTGTTAAAAGTTGGAAACATGTACCAGATCCCACTACTGGGGCTTTGAAGGGCTTTGGTTTTTGTGAATTTAGGAATGTTGAAGGAGTTCTGCGTGCTTTAAGGCTTCTGAGTAAATTAAGTATTGGTGGTCAAGAGCTCATGGTATGGTTTCCGCATTCTCTATCTTACTTCTTCGTGTATATTCATGTAAATCATGCCCTATCTGATTTGAACATTTTTTTTTAATTTTGAGTTTACAATTGAATTTTGATAATGTAGATAATAGTAGCACTATTCTTTTATAAATGCCCGTTTCTTTTTTACTTGAATACATTTAGCATCATGTAGCTAATAGTAGCACTATTGTTTTATGAATGCAAGGGTAAAATGGTCATTTACTCACATTCAGACACTTCATTTACTTTCTTTAGCAATGTCGTAATAGGTGTCACTCACTCTATGAATTAAGATGTTGCATTTTCCCATTCTACCCATGTTTCTATTAGATTTAGTAGTTTTGCAAATACAAGGGTAAAATGGTCATTCACTTTCTTAAGTATGACAGTATACAGATTAAGTGTTTTCTGGAATGGATAAATAATAATAGTATTTAAAAAAACTTATCCTGTTTCTTTTCTTTTCCTAAATAATAACGATTCTTAACAATTCTCAACACTAAACTTTTATAAATGTGTACAAATTTACTACTAAACTATTATTTATGCTTCTTTATTGGTGCAAGGTGGGACAATGATAACTGTATCAGGGGTATGAATCAACCTAGCATCCCATCCCACATTTCATGTATTTTTCCCTGTGAAATAGAATTGTTAGCAATTCCTTGGTTATGGCTGCGATTCTGGAAGTTGGAGAGAACATGGAACACAATCATACTTTGATTTCTTTTCGAAAAACACTGATGAAAAACTTATGGTAAGTTCTAACATTACAATATTTTGTTTTATATAAAAAAAAATAATAAGAGGTATTGATTGATGTGTGGCAGGAAATTGAAGAGGCTGAAATTGAATTGGATCTAATACAGAAAGAGCAGTCTGTTGAGGAGTCATCTACTGATGTCACAGATTGGAGAAAGCTTCCTTTTCTAGCCAGTAACGCTCTTTTTTTGAATTTATGAATTTATAATTAATCTCCATGTGTCAATATTTCTAATGCCACTTTGTTTAAATCCAGATTGGAGAAAGCTTCCTTTTCTAGCCAGTAACATTCTTTTTTTTTTTAATTATCAGGTTTATTTTGAAAATCCATGGTTTTTGTTTGGCGTTTCTTATGCTAGAGCTCTTAGTGCATGGTTTTGTTTGTAGTTCCCTCATCTCACATGTCCCTGTTTCAGCTATCATCATCTCTGTAACTGTCTCTTCTCTTGCTAATCCAAAATCTACAAGTTTTAGTGTTCTTTGATCTTTTGTTAACACCAAGTTTTTTGTAGAACATTAGAAATTAAATTAATTATAGGATTTTATAGAGATCATTTGTCATTAAAAGTTTTATAATTCAAAACGGGTTAGGAATCATTGCCAATTTCTCACTATGATGAAAAACCGATTTTTCTTTATCATATTTATCTGCCTCCAATCTTGCATCTTCTATATTCATCACATAACCAACCAACTTTATCTTCTTCATCATCTTTTCAGTAGCTGCATATATTTTCTCAGACTCAAAATTCACATCATCTTCAGCAACAAACTCATGAATGACACCATTGACTTCAATTGAGCTACAACCTGGAGTCTTTTTAATAACACCCTTTTCTTTCATCTCTCTTCTTACCCTAAATGCATCTTCTAATCTACCAACTGATGCATATATACCAACTAGAAGTAAATAGTCTCCACTATGAATAGTTTCCAAATTCATTATCTTCTTCAACGACTCTTCTCCAATTGTCAGGTATTGCCTAACTTTTTATAAACATTTTCAAATTGAAAAGTTGCTAAAAACTAGCTTGCTATAGGTTTACCCAGAGGAATGTTCTGAGGGTGTATCCTAAAGGGATACGAGTTGACTCATCTAACTACAACCCACTGATTGGGTGGATGCATGGAGCTCATATGGTGGCATTTAATATGCAGGTTAGAAATATAATATATATTTAACAATTTGGAATCTATTCTGTCAAAATCTTCATATCCATCTCTTAAGCCAAACTGTGTTCCTTTGTTTGCTTATGTTTCTGGATTCATCTTCTTCTTTTATCTACTTATTCTGCAAGTACAGGCTTACAGCTACGTGGATGTTTATAGAATTAGTAGTAGATTCTTGTTTATTGAACTTTACATATAAACAAAGCTTAATATACCAAACAACAAAATATAATGTTTTCTTGTTTTCTTTAGCCATCACATATTCACATGTCATTTTTTTGTTTGTTGATATACGTTTTATGATCTATAAGAGTATAATACTACCCTTCTTTTGGTTGTGCCAACTTTATTTCTACATAAAGGGGTTAATGTCATAATATAGTAACCAAGTCTCAAGTTTGTTCCACCTAGGTACTTTAAACTTTTTTTTTAATAGGTTTTGCCACCCATGTTTCATTTATATGAAATAAGGTAAAATATAACTTATTTGACCTTTATTAACTTTTGACTATAGACTTAACAATGATGTGGCATCATATTTGATTTAATTCTACCTTGATGATTCCAGGCCTCTAATCCAAATCATAGCCGACCGATTCCCATGGCAAGTGAAAAATGCTATTTTGTCAACTTTGACCATCATATATATAAATTTTGTGTTACTATTCAGTTTGCACGCCTTGAAGATGCTAGAGCTGCATAGAGTTTAAATGAAAAATTGTAGATTGCAGGTCGAATGATGAAGGTACAAATTTCTCCTGTGATTGTGTTAAGATTAATCGTCTGGATGTTAGTGAATGACCATTTTACCCTTTCTGTAAAATCAGCCTTTTGACTTCACTTATTTCATATATCTATAAGAATGTACAAAACTGTTAATTTTTTTATATATAAAATTTGAATTGTAATTTGTAAATACTTATAGATTGAGTGGAATGTGAGATCAGGCCCTTTAAGAAACATCGATTCTGCTCGAATATCGATTCCCGGGACTATAAAGTATGATGACTCACAGCAGTGGTAAGTTTTTAGGTTTCTTATTTTTTGAAAACTAATTTCTTTTTTCTTTTGTCATTCCTAATTTTTATACAACATATCTTGATTCTTGTAAATTATTTGTTGGAATTTAGAAACAAAAGTTAATAGATTAGTAATTCAACTCCCTTGTAAATATTTTTACAAATATGTTGAATTCCTTTTGTGCAAATTGATTGATCTTGCTGTTGTATGTACAACTATCGACATAGAGCACGATTGGAGGAAACAAAACAATATTGGAGAGGATGGTAAAAATTAACTCTTTGATATTTGTAGTCATTGAAGGAATTTTTTTTATTATGTTTAACTTTCTATTTTTGTAAATAAAAAAAATTCAGGTATGAAGGCCTCTCGGAAATTTTTTTGTCATTTCCTGTCCCAAAGCTGTTGCTGTTGGCTGGAACAGATAGACTTGACAGGTATAATAGATGTTTATGGGCCTTCCATGTTAATAACAAAATACCACACTCTGGAAAACAATTAAGGATTGTTTAAGCATATCACTTGTTTATGGGCCTTCTTAGGATATGACCTAATATAAATACTCCCAAGTTTCTATCTGTTTCAATAGAATTTTGTATAAAATTGTCCATATACTTTGTAAGGCTTAATTTTTTTTCTTACATTTCCTTTATCTATAAGACAAGGAGGAATCTTCAAGGTCCCTTTTAGAAATGAGTAACCCCCTCTGTAAGAGAGCTTGCATGGCTGTCGGAATTCCAAATAGCTACATTTTATATAAAATTGTCCATATGCTTTGTGTATTTATTTAAATTTTCTTGAAGAATTAACATGGTTTATTAGTTGTTTCTGATACGAACATGTTTATTGGCTGTCTGAAAGGAGGTGGCGCCTGGATTTGGGAATGGATTTCAAGCTACTCCAAAGACTAGCACTACCATCCAGATTCACAAAGTTTATGGAAGCTCTTATCGTTTGCCTTCTGCTCATACATGGTAAGATAATCATGTTTCTCTGTCAAATTACCTTTTTGCCCCTAAGCTATGTCACATTTCAAAAGAAGCATGCTACATTTTTCTATGTCAAAATTTTGCCTCTAAGCTATCTGCAGGCACTGCCAAATCCTTCAAAAGAAGCATGCTACATTTTTCTATGTCAACTTTTTCCAATGTTTTGGCTTTTGTTTGGCAGCTTGGATAATCTTGTAGCACCTGATCGTCCATGCCACTCTTGGTAAAACAAATTTATAGTATACTTCTTCCATTCATGTTAGTAATTTCTCATTATGATGTCTTGTTTCTTGTGCAATTTTATTTTTAGGAGGTATTTTACTTTATTAAATGTTTAAAGTTACAAGACATGAGTATGGACACATCATGGAACATTTTAGGGCACTTGTTGGTCTTCCTCTTGGTGATCCATCAATGAAGTGGCCAACTTGCATCATGTAATAACATTTTAGGCGAAGATGTAGGTATATGTTTTTTTTAATGAATAATGTAATAATATTTATGAATATGAAATAAAGTTTCTTATTTAGTATGTGATAATCATGTATAGGGAGAAAACAATTTCTATTGATTTGTTTTATCTTTCCATGGATTGACTATTTGTATGACATTAAATTTTATGCAATGGATTGTATTTTTTTGTATAGTATTTTATTTTTTGTTATGAGACATTAAATGCAAATTTAATTTGAAAATTAGTAAATCTATAAATAATATTTTTTTTAAACAGTTAAAATTACGATACGCAAAAATGTGTGTCATCTTCATTTATGACATGGCCTTTCTTGACAGGGGCTTCTTTGATACGCATTGCGTGTCATAAACACGTGCGTCGTAAGGTTACGACACGCAAATGTGCGTCGTCTTCCTTTATGACAGGGCCTTACTTGATACGCATTGCGTGTCGTAAACGCGCGTCGTAAATGCGCATCGTAAATGAGCGTCGTAAATGCGCGTCGTCTATAGACGACGCGCAAAAGCACGTCATCTCTCTTTATGACAGGGCCTTCCTTGACGCGCATTTGCGCGTCGTCTGAGCCTTTTACGACGCACAATGAGCGTCGTAAAAGGCTTTTTTTCTAGTAGTGTGTTTAATTAGAAAACCTAGATCCAAGCATTAGGGTTTTGCATGCGCACATAGGAAAGTTCTTATGGCTAAAACCCATCAGTGGTATCAGAGCCTAGATTGGTTTCTATTAAATTGTTGCTTGTTTGTTTGAATCTTATTTGCAAAATTCGAATTTAGTGTTTCTGAGTCATGGACTCGGCGAGTCCCATAGTGGACTCGGCGAGTTGGCCTGACTCCGCGAGTCTAGAATGGGTATTCGGCGAGTCTTGGTATTTATCTTATGGAAACTTGCCTTTATCATATTAGATCAACCTTAATCCAATTTTTTGATATATATGACTATAATCTTGATCTAATTAAAGATATTTATCAACTAAAAAAATATTTAATTTCCTTATGTGATAATTAATTAATTATTTTGATTAAATTGGTAATTATCTTGCAAGAAATCTTGAATAAATCGAATATGGATAATTATGGAATTAATTGTTAATTAAAATTATTTGTTATTTGATTCTCCATGTTTTAAATGTTTAAAACTTATCCTCAAGTTTTGAAATTTATGTTTTGTGATTAAAAGTTTTAATTTAGACAATTTAAATTTCAAACCCTAGATTTTTACAAGTTTAAAATACAACCCCTATACTAATATAATATTACAAGATTAATATATATATATATATATATATATATATATATGTGTGTGTGTGTGTGTGTGTGTGTTTAACTAAAATGCTAGTCTTACCATTCGTAGGCCTCATTCACGAAGCCGATCTATAAGGTGGGTATAAGGTTGCGGCCTATAAAATGATGCTTAATGGGTGTACACTCACACCCACCGCTTGCTTGATCGGTGGAGGGTCGTTAGCCGAACGGGTAGGATAGGGCAACCTCATCCTCTCATTAAAAGTATAATATGAAATACAAAGTAACTACATGTTTTATAAAATTTCCCAATCTTAGTTACTTTAGGAAAAGTGAATTGATGTAATCCCATGAAATTACACTTTGCACCCTTGCTAAGAAGTTAGTGGAGCCTGTGTGGTTTATCGGCACACTAATTGGTTCTAAGCAAAGGTGGCAAAGGGTGATTCATTGTTTATCATAGTTCGATGGAGCGTGTGTCGTTTACCGGCACATCAAATAGGTGATCATTACAATGAAGGCACCATGTGAATTTGCATGGTAATTCACACTCGCTTTGTGATCCTCGGTATCCCAGTCACAAACAAGAGGGGCATATCGAGATTTAAACATGCCATTGAAAAGTTTCAATGAATCTCATCTAAACCTAGGAATTCTCAAATTCATTTAGAACTTAAAGTTAGGTTTTCATGGTGGAGAATTAGTGAATCGTCATTCACTTACCTTCATATTATTTGCATGTTGGATTACGGCATCCCTTTTCTAATATGTAAATATTGTTGTTGGATCCTAGCCCTAATTTTTCTTATTGGGTGAGAATTAGGGATTCGTATTCTAATCTATCTTTGTCCTTTCTATTTGTAGATGTCGAACGCAAACAACGCTGCTGCTAGTTCATTCACATTGATGAGCCTTTGTCAAAAGGTCACCTTCGATGGAACAAACTTTAGCGAATGGATAAGATACATTCGCACTATTGCTCGCTATGAGGATAAGGAGTATGTCCTCGATGAGAAGCTCGAGAAAATCAACCCTGAAATCGCTACTCCGGCTGAAATGACCGCTTTTGAAACTCATGAGCACGATGCAACGAAGGTACATTGCATCATGATAGCCACTATGAACTCCGAATTCCAAAAGTCCTATGAGGACATGTACCCATATGAGATGCATCAAGACTTATTGGAGAGATACCACCAAAACGCGAGACAAGAGCGTTATGAGATTTTCACTAACATGATTTCCGCTAAGATAGGTAATGGAGAGTCTCTTACCGTGCACCTGCAAAAGATGCAAATGTATGTCGACCGCCTTCGCAAGTTGAATGTTGACTTTGGGGAAGACTTGGCGATCGACATGGTGCTTCACTCTTTGCCTCCAAGCTATAATCAATTTAGGATGACCTACCACATGAACAAAGAAGAGGTCACCCTAAGCAAACTCCAAGGTCTCTTGAGAGTCGCTGAGAGCAACTTCAAGGACAAGTCTGTTGCACCAACTCCTAACACACCCGCTGCTCCTGTCTTGGCTATTGGACAAGGAAAGGGAAAGAAGAGGAAGGCTTCGTCTAAGAACTATCGCAAGGTTAAAGCCCGAGATGGTGCCTCTTTTAGTGGGACCAAAGTTGATCCTGCTAAGCCCTACCCTAACCCAAAGGAGGCAGAGTGCCACCACTGCCACAAGATAGGACATTGGAAGAGAAGCTGCCCAGAGTACCTGCAAGCCATCAAGGAAAGAAATATCAAGCCATCTTTCGCAGGTATATACACAATTAAATCTAACGATTCATCTCATGCTATTTCTTGGGTTCTTGATACCGGTTGTGGTTACCACATTTGTTCTAATGTGCAAGGACTAAGAAGAAATAGGGATGTGGAGGCTGGAAGAATAAATCTAAGAATGGGGAACAGAAGATCGTCGCCTGTGACCAAGATTGGAGTGTATTCTTTAGTGCTTAGGAATGGTTTAAGTTTAGATTTGAACAATTGTTGCTATTTGCCAGAAATGGCTAGAAACATCATTTTATTTCATGGTTTGTTTAGACAAGGCTTTAGATTTTCTTTTAATAATGAGAATGGTTCTATTTTAGCTTATCTAAATGGTGTCTTTTATTTTGAAGCAATACCGTGTAATGGAATTTATGAAACTGTTATGATTGTTGATAACTTAGGAAATGATGTTTTGAACATAGATTCTTCCAATAGTATGGATAGAGCATCCTTGTGGCATTGTCGTCTTGGACATGTCAACAAGAAGCACATAGCCCAACTCCAAAACGATGGAGTGTTGGATTCATTTGACCTTAGGGAAGATGACACATGCGAGTCTTGTTTACATGGAAAGATGACTAAGTCACCCTTCACAAGTACTTGCGAAAGGGGTGAGGGTCTATTGGACCTAATACATACCGATGTATGTGGACCGTTTAGATCAACCACGAAGGATGGGAACTGCTTCTATGTGACTTTTACCGATGACTATAGTAGATATGGGTATATCTTCTTAATCAAGCAAAAGTCAGAAACTTTTGAAAAGTTCAAAGAGTTCAAGAATGAAGTGGAAAATCAATTGGGCAGGAAAATCAAGATGCTTCGATCTGATCGAGGAGGAGAGTACCTAAGTCTTGAATTCCACGATTATCTCAACGAGTGTGGAATAGTTTCACAATTGATGCCTCCTAGGACACCGCAGTTGAATGGTGTGGCAGAAAGGCATAATCGAACCTTATTAGATATGGTTCTCTCTATGATGAGTCGTGCTTCACTACCTATCTCTTTTTGGGGGTATGCCTTAGAGACTGTCGCCCATATCCTTAACCGAGTCCCTACTAAGAAGGTTGCCAAAACACCTCACGAGATGTGGACAGGGAAAGCTCCCTCGTTAGCACATATCAAGGTTTGGGGTTGCGAGGCTTTCGTAAGACGAGACACTCACGACAAGCTCGAACCTCGTAGTGAGCAATGTATTTTCATCGGCTACCCGCAGAAATCCTTTGGATATCTCTTCTATAGACCGAAGGACAATTTTGTCTTTGTTGCGAGGAGTGGAGTTTTCCGAGAGCGAGAACTCATAGGCCAAGGAGACAGTGGGAGGCAAATCAAGCTTGAAGAGATTCAAGATTCGATAGATGAAGGAACCTCTACCGCTGGCACTCAACCCGAGGAGGAAACTCCTGTTGAACCGATTGACGAGTTCTTACCTCTTAGACGTTCCGAAAGAGTTAGAGTTCAACCCCAGTTTTATGGTTTTCATATTACTACCGAAGGGGACACGTATATTAGTGATGGTACACTAATAAACCTAGATGAACCTAATAGCTATAAGGAAGCCATGGCTGGCCCGGAGTCTACGAAATGGAAAGAGGCAATGGATAGCGAGATCCAATCCATGTATAATAACCAAGTTTGGAATTTGGTTGATAATGTGGCCGGACGTAAGACCGTTGGGTGCAAATGGATCTTCAAGAAGAAGACCGATGTGGATGGAAACGTACACACATATAAAGCGCGATTGGTCGCGAAGGGCTTTACTCAAACTCCCGGAGTTGACTATGACGAGACCTTCTCACCAGTTGCGAAGATAAAATCTATTAGAGTGATGCTAGCGACTGCCGCATTTCATGATTATGAGATTTGGCAAATGGATGTCAAGACCGCTTTCTTTAACGGGAAGTTGGCTGAGGATGTTTACATGGCTCAGTCAGAGGGGTTTGTGGATCCGATGCATCCGAATAGAGTATGTAAGCTTGAGAAGTCCATTTATGGACTTAAGCAAGCATCTCGCAGATGGAATCTTTGCTTCGATGAGAAAGTCAAAGAGTTTGGATTTGTACGAAGCGAAGATGAATCGTGTGTATATGTCAAAGCCAGTGGGAGTATAGTAAGCTTCCTCGTTCTATATGTAGATGACATATTACTCATAGGAAACAACATCCCGACTTTGCAGGAAGTTAAGTCCTGGCTCGGGAAGTGCTTCGCTATGAAGGACCTCAGAGAGGCTTCTTACATTTTGGGAATAAGGATAGTGAGAGAAAAAAGTAAGAGACTAATAGGACTTAGTCAGAACACTTAATTAGAGAAGGTACTAAAACGTTTTAGTATGGAAAACTCGAAGAAGGGAGAATTACCGATACAAAGTAATGCCAAGTTGAGTAAGACTCAAAGTCCGAGTACCGAAGCTGAAATAGCAGAAATGAGCCGAGTACCATACGCTTTCGCAGTTGGCTCAATCATGTATGCTATGACTTGTACTTGCCCTGATGTAGCCTTTGCTTTGAGCATGGTTAGCAGATATCAAGGGAACCCTGGCAGAGCCCATTGGATTGCGGTGAAGAATATCCTTAAGCACCTTCGGAGGACGAAGGAATGGTTTTTAGTCCTCGGAGGGAGTGATGACTTGAAGGTGCGAGGTTATAGTGATGCCAGCTTTCAGACCGACAGGGACAACTACCCTTCGCAGTCAGGCTAGGTCTTTACCCTGAATGGAGGAGCAGTGATTTGGAAAAGTTCCAAGCAGGAAACCGTAGCTGATTCAACGTGTGAATCAGAGTACATTGCAGCGAGGGAAGCGTCGAAGGAGGCAATATGGTTGAAGAACTTCATCGGTGATCTTGGAGTTGTACCTGCCATAAAGGAGCCCATAGAGATTTTCTGTGATGATGAAGGAGCGGTTGCCTTAACCAAGGAACCGAGGGATCATGGTAGTTCTAGACATATCGACAGAAAATATCACTTTATTAGACATCATGTAGAAGAAGGACAACTCGTAGTGAAGAGGATATCATCAGAGGATAACCCAGCAGATCCGCTTACGAAGGGACTGAGTAGGGTTAAGCACTTGTAGCATGCTAGGAGTATTGGGCTGAAGGATGATATTAGCATAGATTAGATAGTATTAGAAACGTGTAATAGATAAATGTAATTAACATTTGATGATTAAATAAAGGAGTTTTATTTATGAGTAATGTTACTATCTTGTGTTAATTGTTTAACTATTGTTTCACTTTGTATGTTTTGACTTCCAGAATAATTGAGTTTATTAAGAATAATCGAATTATTCAAATTGTCCGCAATCGTTCATATGTTGGAAGTAGATATGAATGAAGATTGTCGTGAATTGGTGTGTAGATTGTCTAAATGGTATTAGACATAGCAAAAGATTGTTGCGACGTTCATGAGTGCTTATGAACTAGTTTTGAGTATTGGAACAAACCCGTGCTTGCTGGAATCACTTTATGGAATATGATATAAAAGGGTGATCGCAAGACGATAATATCATATAGTCTTAAAACCTAGATATATGGTTTGTTATTTGTTAATTGATTGAACATTGATAATGCAAAAATGCATCAGTAACTCGGTGTTATAAAACGCATTGTTGTGTATAGTTGGTTAATGAATAAGTAAATGCATATAAGTCGAAGTTTATCTGTAACTTTATCCTAAGAGGGTAAAAGCGATATCTCAGCCGCTCGATGATTTGATTTGACTTATGTGCCGGGCCCGGTCAGAACTGAATTGATGTGTTCGATTAAGTTCTATGTCAAATAAATCGGAGATCGAGAAACCTAAGTGCTTGACTAATCATTCCATAGAATTGTCAGCATGATATCTAACAGAGGATTGTACGATCCCTTATCTAAAGGACAAGATTGATTAGATCAGAGTTTGACAACGTCTTTGAGAGCTACGATTGCGAATCAGATTGTACTTGTGCATATAGTTACTAGACTTATCCAAGTGGGAGACTATTGGAATATTGTCTAAGGTTGCAACTATATTAGGCAAGTATTTGACCCGATTGTGCATGGTCCTTTTGGGTTGCCTTCACCATAGCAACTTGATAGGATGATTTATCATGAAAGAATAATTATTATTAATATATTATGAGAATAATATAAGGAATAATAGTATTGTTATTTGATTAATATAAGTCATAGATTAATTAGTATTAATTTGGTGACTTAAAGAGATTAATTAAATAAGAGGGTATAAACTGTCAATTGTTTGATAGTTACACTTTAGACTGTAAATACTCCAAGGATAGAGGATGGACGAATTCTAGGGCTTGGGATAGCCTCAAATTCGTCCAAGGCTTATCTTTGGTAAGGATTTGGATTGCTTTGGGTAAGGATTATCCAACTAGGGTTTAAGGGTGAAACCCTAGGAGTCTACAAGTATAAATAGACCCTTAGGGCATGTGAAATCGGCATCTCTTCAAAAGAAAAGAACCCGTGGCCGATTTCTTCCCAACCTCTCTCTCAAATCATCATCTTTGCTAGTTGGTGTTTGTAAGCCATTAGAGGAGTGGCAATTGTGACTCTAGAGCTCCAAGACAACAAGATCAAACAAGAGATTCAAAGGTAAACTTCTAGATCTGATTTTGTATTGTTCTTATACCTAATTAGTCATTAGAAGTCTTGGATTGAAAGCATGTTTAATTAGAAAACCTAGATCCAAGCATTAGGGTTTTGCATGCGCACATAGGAAAGTTCTTATGGCTAAAACCCATCACATGCTTGAATATTGTTCCCATCCACTACTGTTTTATGAGTCAGTATTTCACAAAAAGAAAAATGTTTCTATTATGGATGCTTAATATAAATTATACTTTTTGTTTCTAATGCAATAAGGTTTAGTGGAAGCTTTAGGGAAAAAGCAAAATTTGAAAATTACATGTTCTGTGCATGGAAAAGACATATATTCACTACTAGAAAATAGGATAAGTACCTAAAACATTATTCCTAGGAATTGAGCGTTACGTACAAAATTCCTATAGAAACTGGTTTGTTGGAAAAAACATTGTGGCTAATTTTTTCCTACGATTTGCCTACAAAACTGCCTTCGGTTTTCCTATGGAAAATTCTGTAAGAAATGTACCTACAAAATATCGTGTTCTACAGAACATTTTTCCAACCGAATACCTACATAACTCTTTTCCTACAAATTACCTACATAGTTTTTTCCTACAAATTTCCTACATTTTTTTTCTAAACTTTGTGGCAGAAATTTTCAATACTAATCTGTAGCTAAATTAATGAATTTAAAATTTAAAAAAAAAAAACACATTTCTTTTTAAATTACCTAATTTTTCTGCTAAAAAACGAAACTACAAAACTAATTAAACATGATAATAATCAAATACCATTACATTCATTAACATTAGAATAGTCAACCACATAACATTTTAGTACATTAAATTAGTCAAAATACC
This sequence comes from Lactuca serriola, assembly GCF_051521515.1. Taxonomy (NCBI): domain Eukaryota; kingdom Viridiplantae; phylum Streptophyta; class Magnoliopsida; order Asterales; family Asteraceae; genus Lactuca; species Lactuca serriola. The sequence continues at coordinate 220,462,851 of NC_136412.1, read as the reverse complement.
ATTACAAGATTAGACTAGTCAAGTGTTTTGAAACAAAAATTGAAAACTACTAGGTAGATTAGTAGATTACCAGGTGGGTTGAATTATCTCATAAAGACCGCCAATTGCAGTTCCATTTCTTTTCATATTTATTGTATCTGCAAATCCATTTGATTTTGTCTTTCTTGCAATTGCAAATCAATTTGATTTTGCCGTTTATCCATGTTATGACAGAAATATACAATCAACAAGACTAATAGAAATAAAACAAACGAAATTGATATATATATATATATATATATATATATATATATATATATATATATACAAGAATCAGTTTACAGAAAACATACTTGAAGATTTATGTTTACAACAAAAACACAAAAACGAAATTATGTAGATTGAGGCCTGCAAATTGCAGTGTCCTAAGACAGAAATTTCCCTGGTAGGGATCTGTCTAGAGGATACAACAATCAATCCAAGAAGTAATCTTGAATCTGTCGAAATTTCTATGTCCCCTTCATCTTTAGGAAGAATGAAGTTTGAAGAGAATTTGTGGTGATTGTTTCTGTAACCCCTCACAAATGACAGGAAACATGTATTTATAGGTATTGATTATGACACTTAAAAACTATCAAAACCGAAAATAACTTCCAAATATCTGTCATTTAGTGATTACGAATTTAATAAAAATAAAAATTAATTTCATAATTAAATATGTATATATATATATATATATATATATATATATATATATATATATATATATATATATATATCCCATTTTTAGTCCAATTAGGCTAGTCCAGTACCACAAACCAAGCCCAATATGCTTCACCCATTGCTTGATCCATTTGTTTAAGTGAGTGGGATAAGACATATAAGGTGGAAAGTGGTTTTCTCTTCCACCAATGTGGGATAACTGATAAGTCCTACATTGTATATTTGTAAAGCAAATTTCCAACAATACCCCACATTTTCTATTCAAACTCTAAGAATACCCCACATTTGAATAGAAAATAAGAGAAATTTGATATTCAAATAAGGGAAGTCAGATATGACATGCATCTGAATAGGTGTTGTAAAACTTGAACCTTTCATAGTGACTGCTACTTGGATCTACTTTGTGGATAGTGCACTAGAGTCTTGAACTAACCACTTTTTATAGTAGAATAAAACAAGAAATATCACACATATCATATCTAAGCATAGATCATTTCTTACCATTGTGTTCATTTCGGTCGTGAACGATCCTTTCTTCATGAGACGTTTAGAGAGCTTAGCCATATCAGCTCCCAAAGATGCGACCTCACATAGGTAATGCTAATTTGGAACAATCCGTACTATTCCACTATAAAAGCTATCAGTATTATTAAGAATAAAGAATTCATCCCTATATCATCAATGGAAAACACAAAATAAATATCATAGGACTGAGCATACATTTGTGTTAGTGCTTCTTTGAGTCTTCCCCAAATAGTTTTCCTATTGAACTTAGACCCTGGGTCCCCAATGTTGCTAGGTTAGGTTTCCACCAGGTGGTGACTCATTGTGTTGGCTTTAAGCCCATTCCCCTCGATGTGAAGAGAACTTGCTCTCTACTAAGGCCTTTTGTCAAGGGATCAGCTATATTTTCCTTTGACTTTATATAACTAATGGAAATGATTCCATTCTTTAGCAAGTCTCTTATTGTAATATGTTTTTGCCTAATGTGTCTCGACTTGCCATTATATATATGAGTTTGCGCTCTAGTAAGAGCAGCCATACTATCACAATGTATGGCAATGGTAGTAACAGGTTAAGGCCACAGAGGAATACCTTCTCGGAAGCTTTTGAGCCAATTAGCTTCTTCAGCAGCTTTGTCTAAAGCAACAAAGTATGCTTCCATTGTAGAACGAGTATTCACAGTTTGCTTAGATGATTTCCAAGAGATAGCAGCTCCACCAAGAGTAAACACATATCCATTTGTGGATTTTGCCTATGAAGTATTGGAAATCCAATTTGCATCACAATACCCTTCAAGAACAGGAGGATATTTTATGTAATGCAATCCATAATTCATTGTATACTTTAAATATCTAAGCACTCTCACTAATGCATACCAATGATCTTTCCCAGAATTATGGGAGTAGCGGCCCAATCTACTTACACTATATGTCAAGTCCTGTCTTGTACAATTCATAATATACATTAAGCTACCTAGAACATGAGTATATTCTAACTGAGCTACACTATCACCTTTTTTCTTCTTTAGATGACTAGAAGCATCAAATGGGGTGACAACCAGCTTGTCATCATAGTGTTCAAACTTCTTCAGTACACTTTCAATATAATGGGATTGAGTAAGAGTGTAACCATCTGGTCTTCTTTGAACTCTTACACCAAGCATCATATCTACTACTCCGAAGTCCTTCATGGAAAAGGAGGAGTGTAGCATTTTCTTGGTTTGATTGATCACATCCAAATTAGTACCCATTATAAGCATATCATCAACATACAAGCATATTATGCCACAAGCATTTTTGTATTGTTTGACATAAACACATTTATCACATTCATTTATTCTAAATCCATTAGAGAGTAATGTGTTGTCAAACATCTCATGCCATTGCTTTGGAGCCTGTTTTAGTCCATAAAGTGATCTAACTAACTTACAGACTTTGTTTTCTTGACCTTTAACCACAAACACTTTAGGTTGATTCATATATATCTCTTCATCTAATTCACCATACAAGAAGACAGTTTTCACATCCATTTGGTGTATTTCCAAATTGTGAATGGCTGCAATTGCAACTAATATGCGAACTGATGTACTTCTTGTAACATGTGAATAGGTGTCAAAGAAGTCTTGACCTTCCTTTTGATGATACCCCTTAGCTACTAAACGAGCTTTGTATTTCTCAATGGTACCATCATGTCTAAACTTTTTCTTAAATATCCATTTATGGCCAATTGGTTTTTGCCCAGGTGGCAAATCTACCAATTTCCAAGTGTTATTCTGCACAATGGAGTCAATCTCACTTTTGATTGCCTCTTTCCAAAAGGGAGCTTCAGAAGAATCCATAGCATCCTTATAAGCTTATGGTTCTTTATTCACTACATAGGTCATGTAATCAGGTCCAAAATCTTTGGCAATTTTGCCTCGTTTGCTTCTTCTAGGTTCTAAGTTTTCTTCTTGAACCTTAGAAGAATTCTCTTCGTTTGATTGTAAACTTTTGTCTGGCATGGTATCATTTATTCCATCATGTAGAGGTCTTTTCCTAGAGCAGGTAACCTCTTTCCCTTTATCCTTAAAAGGAAAATATTTTCAAAGAATTCAGCCTCTGCTGATTCCATGATGGTTTGGTTATAAATGTAATCAACATGTGATTTATACACAAGAAACCTATAGGCTGCACTATTCATGGAAAGGCCAAGATAGATGCAATCTATGGTTTTTGGTCCAAGTTTAGTCCTCTTAGGAAGAGGTACTTGTACCTTTGCAAGGCAACCCCACACTTTCATCCTTTTATAAGAGGGTAACCTCCCTTTCCACGGATTATAGGGTGATTTATCACTCTTTTTATGAGGAATTCTATTAAGTATTGTATTTGCTGCAAGACATGCTTCTCCCCACAGATTATGTGGTGCTCCAGAAGTAATTAACATTGAATTAATCATGTTTTTCAATGTTCTATTCTTTCTTTCTGCCACTCCATTTTGTTGAGGAGTATATAGAGCAGTTATTCGATGTATAATACCATTTAAAGAACAAAATTCAGCAAAGTCTTTGGATTCATATTCTTCTCCTCGATCAGACCTTAGAATTTTGATCTTTTTATCAATTGATTTTCAACTTCAGCCTTGTAATTCTTAAAAGAATTCAAGGCTTCATCCTTGCTATTTAACAAATAAATATAACAATACTTGCTGCAATCATCAATAAAAGATATATAATAATTCTTTCCTCCTCTTGTAGGTGTTGCTCTAAAACCACATAAATCATAGTGGATTAAGCCAAGTATCTCATTAGATTTTTCAACCGATTTATGAGGATGTTGTGAAAATTTTGATTCTACACAAACCTCACATTTTATGTTTTATCTAATGAACATTTTGGTAACATGCCATGTTTTGCCATTCTTTGAATAAAACAAAAATTGACATGTCCCAAACGAGAATGCCACAAAAATGAAGGATCATGCATATACATAGAAGAGGGGATAGTAGTGCCCATTATTGCATTAGCATTAGCATTGGTTACATCATTGTTTGGTGTTTCAACACCATAGTACAAAGGTAAGACACTGACTTTGAAGAGACCCTCACTAAGGTATCCCTTTCCAACATACATCCCACAATTGGTGAGAACAAACTTAGCAGATTCAAGTACAAGTTTGAAACCTTTGTTACTAAGAATAGGACCAGAAATCAAATTCTTAGTAATTTCAGGAACATGTAAATCATCACTTAAAATAAGTTGTTTTTTAGAAGTCAGTTGCAGCTTCACTTTTCCCTTTCCTTCAACTTTTGCAGTAGAGGGTTCAGAATCCGAGACTTTCTGGTATGTAGAAAACATGGTTCGGGAGTTGCAAATGTGCCTTGTGGCTCCAGTATCAATCCACCAATCCACACAATTGCTAACCATGTTGGTTTGAATCACTGCAACAAACTCATTTGGTGATTCAACCATGTTGGTTTGACCAGAATTTCCTCCACCAGAATTACCACCATTGTTTCCATTGTTCCCTCCATTATTTCCTCCTTGACCCCTCCTGAATCTGCAATCTTTGGCCTTGTGTCCAATTTTGCCACAAACATAGCATGGACCAGAATTCTTCTTGATATTCTTCTTGTTAGGGCCATGATTTTGGCCATCTTTGGAAGAGTTTTTGGAGCCTTGCTTCCCTTTCTTGTTGTTGTGCTTTATCCTTGAAGTACTTGCTTCTCCAAAAAAGTTTGCACTTGGTTCCAAGGAATTTGCATCTGCCTTCTCATTCAATCTGTTATCTTCTTCCACACGAATTATCAACACAAATTTCTCAAAACTCATGTCATCAGTTAAGTGTTTAAGATATAATTGGAAATTCTTCCAAGAGGGTGGAAGTTTTTCAATGATTGAATCAACAAGAAACTTAGAGTTTATACCCATAGCTTCAACTTCAAGATCATGTGCAATGACTTGAATTTCCTCCACTTGTTTGAGGACAGATTTGGTATCCACCATCTTGAAATTCATGAACTTTCCAATCATGAATTTGTTGGAACATGCCACTTCTGTTTTATATTTCTTTTCCAGTGATTCCCATATCTCTCTGGCAGTAGTGATGGTAGAGTAGATATCATAGAGGGAATCATCTAGGGTATTTAGAATATAATTTCTGCAATTATATTCATTTGTGTTCCAAGTTTCCACAACCCTTTGGTATTCTGCCAATTGGGCTGCATTGGGTGGTGTTACTCCTTCTGCAGTAGTTGTCCCAGTGGGAGGAGAGGGAGAATCATCAGTGAGAACATTGGAAACATGAAGAGTTGTTAGATAAAACAACATCTTTGTTGCCATCTCCGAAAATCTGAGCCTTTGAATTTCTCAGGCTTTTCCACATGTGTTTTGATGATGGAATTTTGATCCATTCTTCACTCTTTGATTTTTGTCTTAGATTGTTATGACAGAAGTATACAATCAACAAGACTAATAGAAATAAAACAAACGAAATTGAAATATATATATATATATATATATATATATATATATATATATATATATATATATATATAATATACAAGAATCAGTTTACAGAAAACATACTTGAAGATTTATGTTTACAACAGAAACAAAAATAACGAAATTATGTAGATTGAGGCCTGCAAATTGCAGTGTTCTAAGACATAAATTTCCCTGGTAGGGATCTATCTAGAGGATACAACAATCAATCCAAGAAGTAATCTTGAATTTGTCGAAATTTCTATGTCCCCTTCATCTTCAGGTGGGAAATGGTTTTCTCTTCCACCAATGTGGGATAAGTCCCACATTGTATATTTGTAAAGAAAAGTTCCAACAATCCATAGCGGCTTGATGCATGCTTGACACTAGTTCTATCAACTCTTTTACGAAAAAAAATTGGCAAGACAAACACCATATGGTTAATATATGTGAATGTAACCATAAAGTATTCTCCAATTATATAACCATGGAACAATTAGATTTAAAAAATTAAAATTAGAACGTCAATATGTATTAACAATATTAATGCAAACATCAACATCAACTAATGAAGCCAACCATGGAAGCATTAACTTGTTAACTTTCAAAACACAAAAACCATTTAGGTACCAATAAGTTAATGAAATAATCTAGAACACCCAAGTTTGATTTACCGTTTTGTTGTATGAAAATAGGCATAAAACAGTATTTTCTTAATCCTGCATTTAATTCCATCATGTCAAACTTGTTAGAGCCACACATATGTTGATCCAACTCACAAATCAGTTGCCTCAATAAATTTTACATGGTGACTCGCATAAACAAAACAAAAAACAGAAATAAAATAATTGGCAACATTACTTTAATACATCTCACTAAGAAATTTGTTAATTTCAATAATTTTCATCTTCTTAACCCTAGAAAATTTTTGGACGATAGTTAACCCACATAAATGTTAATTAAACTCAAAGAAAAGACAATACTAAACAAAAACAAAAGAAAATAACAGTTTAAATAAGTGTTCAACATAAAATATTAAAAGATTTGTTTGATTTAATCTGGGAAGGAAGATTTTGTTAAGAATAACATTTATAATAGTTGTCCACTTTAGTGACGGGATATCTTCTGTCACACCCCCAAACCGGAACGGCGCAAACATTCGGGGTGGAGGAGGTCGTGTTTAAGTATCACAACAATTGTATAATAGTAATCAAAGCAACAACAATCATTGTACTGATAACATAGTATTTACATTGTATTCAACACATTACTTGTTTAACATTGATACTATAACAAAAGATAAGACGAGATGCTACTATGCTTCGTCTTCGAAACATCCGAGAGAGTACCTGCCTACAAACTTTCCTGAGAATACAAGTGGTTTGAAAAAGTGTCAACATTAAAGTTGGTGAATTCTTAAGTATTTTGTTAGAAAAGATATGTTCTTTGTTATCGAAAATGTTAATATGTTCTTCCAGAAAATTTAATATTTTCATATTAAATAAATGGTAGACTTTGTACCTTGAGACTAAAAAGTATCAGTTTCTTATGTTTAAAACTCTTGTGACTCAAGGTTCTCTACCATGTATTTGAAATGATCTGTACTGTTACCTTTTTTGATTGCTTGATGTATACTAATTATATATGACTAAAATCAAGCAGTCAGTCGACTGGATGATTATACCCTAAGCACACAACCAAACATGGAACAGGAAGCAAGGTGGAAGTCACACATTCCACTTCCTGTCGGATCTTTACTATATATAATCCTGACGTACACATTAAGTAATCATAGACTTAAATAAGTGGAAACTCGTTGTATGTTTACTAGATCTCTGTTCGTGTCATATTGGTGAATAATATGATATTTTGATTTCCGTGTCACTATATGCAAATCTGGAAATTTTGTAATAACAAATAACGGAATATTGTTTTATTATTTAAATAAAACCATTGAAAGTGTATTTGCCCTGAAATCCAAATGTAAAGTTTATAATCAAATAAGATTATTTAATATTATATTATTCGTAAATATATTTTTGTTTTCTCATTCTGAGTTTTATAACCATACTAACCTAGTCGGCCTAATCGCAACATTCTTCAGACATTGGAATGTTAACAATATTTGTCACCCCACGCCTGGCGGCCTGACTGCAGCTAACAACGTGACGTGGGATTGTCAGTCCCAAATAGATCTATATACAAATATCTTGCTCTCCCAACAAGAGATTATGCTTAAAATTAGGACTTTTACCCGTACTTAGATAAGTACACAAAGACGTCTCACAACTTGCTTCAACGTGCTTACAAGTAATAACAGAATACCCTTTTTGTTTATCTATTAAATATGTAATTTGTAAAATAGTACCCCTCTGTTCCATAAACTATACCCATCCATAGTTTATAAGTTTGTTGCTGTGTTGTAAACTGAACTTTGTACACTAGTATCTTTGTTCCATAAACTATACCTATTATAGTTTATAAGTTTGTTTCCGTGTCATTGTGAAAACTGTTGCGTTTTAACATGTTTTATAAATCATTTGTAAATCCAATAGTACGACAATTTCGTGTATTTAGAAAATTTCATGTTTAACAATATTTTATGGTAACAAATATAATAAACAAATTTTACTAATATGATATTAACGTAGGGGTATGAACTCACCTTTTGCGAATGTTCGGTTGAAGATACGGTGTAGTCGTGCTAATTTCCACAAGTTTCAACCCGTGATAAAAACTGAATCATAATTTATATTAATAAGATATTAAGTATAAATTAGATAATCTAATGAAATTTAAAGTGTTAAAAAACACTTATTTATTGTATGAACACTTACAAAAATCCTTAAAATAGTGTGTAGGTGTTCTTCGTGTTCTTCGTGAAAACTAGTGGTTTTGGGTGTTTTAGGTTGGAAATCAAGAGAATGGATGATGATTTTAAAAAAAGATATGATGAATACTTGAAGAAATCGGTATGAAATTATGAAGATTCAAGTGATCTTCGCAATATACTTGAGAGAAAAGAGTGTTTTCGGTTGAAGTGTTCTTGAGAGGAAGGTGATTTTCGCATATGTTTTCTTTAGAGGATGTGTGAGGTTTTTAGCCAAAAAGAAGAGAAGTGGTTGCTGTTTTCGGACCATCATATTTATATGCATATGGGTTTTCGGTCGAGAACACTCTTCAAGAAGATAAGGTTTGACCGAGGATAGGCTTGGACCGAAGTCGTTTGTAGTCTGGAACTCATCCCGAGTAAGTTGTTTTCGGCCAATAACTCTAGGTCGGCTTCGCTTGTTTTCGGCCGAGATCACATGTTTGTGGTGCAAGGTGAAGGCTAACCGAGAACTGGGTTTGCGATCCAGAAGTTTTCGGTCCGAAGGGATGCTGTAGCTGGATGAGAAAGCCCTCGGTTTTAAAGCTTTTTATTTCTAAATTTTTTCAACTTTTTGTTAAAGGTTTATTCTTATCAAAAATCATTAATTTAACTTCAATAATTTTAACAAAACAACAAATTCCACTTTTATTTCCCTTGTTTTACTTTTGTTGACCTTTGGTTGACTTTTATTGACTTCAAAGGCTAGAAAATAACGGGTTGTCAGATTATCCCCCCATTAAAGGGAAATTTGTCCCGAAATTTAGAATTCTAAGTGGTTATTCTTTGAACTAGGAAATGATACGGGTACTTTTGTTTCATTAGAATTTTCTATTCTTTAGTGAATTCAAGTTCTCGCTTAGTGTTCGAATGGACCTTTATTATTAGTATGCGACCTTGTTTTGTTTAATGTGACTCTTTTGTGTTGGGATGATAAGCTATACTTAAGACGGGAGAAAGTATAGGTTTGGTTTACTTGACTACTTTTACTTGAATTATAGCATGTCCACTCATAGACTCGGAAAGCTTTGATCTGAAGTTCATGGTAGGACTCATACCTGGTTCATCTATTACCATCTCATGTATACAAGTCGTATATAATTAAGATTGAAAAGACGTTCGGATGGGTGGCTCTGCCCCAAGTCCACAACTAGACAAGGAACAAGAGGTAGGGGGGAATCATACATCCTAGATCCGCAAAATCTTAATTATATATCAGCCTTGCGTATACCCTTAGTAGTGGTAGACTAACCGCATGGGTCCTTAGTCTCTATTCTCGAACTTGACTTACTGTATGAGTGGTATTCTTGGGATATTTGCTGAGGATATTTCGGGAAAGTTACGGACTTCTGAAACATTCTCACTGTTGCTCGCTTCAAGTATCTTGCCTATGGAGTAAGCTAGGAAAGCATGGTACTCGTCGCATGAGTACTTCTGAGTTTTAAAGTGAGAGACGATATGAAGGTTTGTGTTGGGTTTGTCATTATAGATTGAAAAGTTTTTGTTAAACGATCGGTTAAGGTGAAGGATCTTTCCATAACACATAGAGTTGGTATGGTGAGGACCAAACTAAATCAAGTCTAATGACGATGTCGGAATTCTTATCGTAACGGGTGTTAAGTCAATTAGGAGGAAGTGTTTGCTAGAGTGATAATACATTCCAGGTTTATGTCTTTAGTGTTCTCTGTTTATCCTTTTTATTACTACTATGATAATTTGTATTGCATGTAGTGAATATAGAGAGTAGAAGTGATTCGATACTAAATGATGAAATCTCATAATATGATCCCTACAAAGTCCCTCTACAATCGCTTAGTGTATACAGATCATATATAGTTATGATTGAGAAGACATTCGATTGAGTAACTCTGCCCTAAATCCACAATCAAACATGAACACAGGAAATAAGGCGGAATCACTCACTCTAAGCCTGCAGAATCCTAACTATATATAACTCTAATGTTACACTAAGCCATCATAGCTCACCTGTAAGGATCCTTAGTTTTTATACGAATGATGCTTTAATTTTTTATTTTGATTTTTAATTGTCAAAAACTTTTGTGAAAATTCGATATTTAAATATTGTTAGTTGAAAACATACCAAAACTACTAGTAGGTTCCTCGTTACTCTTTATGTTTTGTCGTTAAACTGGCCCTCTCCTCCTTCATTCCTCTCTGTTGGACAATCTCTCTTGAAATGTCCCGTTTCACCACATGCATGGCATACTTGACTTGTACTAGCACTGGTGATTGAAGTGATGTGTTGGGCTGGAGTCCTATAGAAACGAGTAGAGTGCCCATTCTTGTTGTAGTTCTTACAGTGCATCACCTGATAAATTCCCTTGTGATGGATGTTACATTTGTTTCATCACGTAGTTTGTACAGATTATATATAATCCATATCAAATAGACCTTCAAATAAGTGATCATACTCTAAAATAACAACCAAACAAGGAACAAGAAGTAGAGTGAAAATCACAATTTCTAAGTCTATAAAATCTCAATTATATATAACCTTAATGTATACACTCAGTAATTATAAACATAGCAGTAAAGGTCTTTTCGTTTTCACATGAGTTAGTTATTGTACTTAAAATACTCCTATAGTATTTTAATTATATGCTTGATTCTATAGCTTCTTGGTATATAAATTTGATAAGTTTCTGGACTTGTAGTTATTGTGTAGTATTATAAAATACTCCTATATTATTTTAAACTATATGTTTGGTTCTAGTATTCCTTTTTATATAGAGTTGGTAACTTTTAAACTTGTTGCAACACCACTATCACTCCCAAACACATGTTGGTCATATCTCAAATAAATATAGTTGATCAGACTATATTTATCCCAGATATGATTACATAACTGTCTAGGTTTAACTCTAATGTTCAACATCTAAATACTTATGTTTTGTTCTTCTTGTGATACTCTTTCTTGTTTGTGATACTCGTTCTCGTATGTAAACATGTATGTATACTTTTATAAAACTATTATTATATTTTAAAAGTATACTTTTACGCAGAGCACTTCGGCCCCATTGTATTTATAGTTGTATATCTTTTATAGGTTAATATACTTAATTCACTATAAACAATGCTCTGAGAAAAATCTGTCATACCCCAACCGGAACTGCGGAAACGTTCGGGGGCGGAGGACGTCATGTTTAAGTATCATAACAGTTGTATAATAGTAATCAAAGCAACAACAATCATTGTATTAATAACATAGTATTTACATTGTATTCAAAACATTACTTGTTTAACATTGATACTATAGCAAAAGATATAACGAGATGCTAATATGCTCCGTCTTCGAAACATCCGAGAGAGTACCTGCCTACTAACTTTCCTGAGAATACAAGTGGTTTGAAAAAGTGTCAACATTAAAGTTGGTGAATTCATAATTATTTTGTTGGAAAATATATGTTCTTTGTTATCGAAAATGTTAATATGTTCTTCCAAGAAATTTAATATTTTCTTAGTAAATAAATCGTAGCCTTTGTACCTTGAGACTAAAAAGTATCAATTTCTTATGTTTAAAACTCTTGTGACTCAAGGTTCTGTACCATGTATTTGAAATGATCTGTACTATTACATTTTCTGATTGCTTAATGTATTCTAATTATATATGACTAAAATCAAACAGACAGTCGAATGGATGATTCTGTCCTAAGCACACAACCAAACATGGAATAGGAAGTAAGGTGGAAGTCACACATTCCGTTGCGAGTCGGATCTTTATTATATATAATATTGACGTACACATTAAGTAATCATAGACTTAAATAAGTGGAAACTCGTTGTATGTTTACTAGATCTCTGTTCGTGTTATATTGGTGAATAATATGATATTTTGCTTTCCGTGTCACCATATGCAAATCTGGAAATTTTGTACTAACAAATAATGTAATATTGTTTTATTATTTAAATAAAACCATTGGAAGTGTATTTTCCCTGAATTCGGTTCAAGTCTTCTTGAGAGGAAGGTGATTTTCGCATGTGTTTTCTTGAGAGTATTTGTGAGGTTTTCAGCCAAAAAGAAGAGAAGTGGTTGTTGTTTTCGGACCAACATATTTATATGCATATGGGTTTTCAGCTGAGAACACTATTCAATAAGATAAGGTTTGACCGAGGATAGGCTTGGACCGAAGTCGTTTGTGGTCAAGAACTCATCCCGAGGAAGTTGTTCTTGGCCAAGAACTCTAGGTCGGCTTCGCTTGTTTTCGGCCGAGATCACAGGTTTACGGTGCGTGGTGAAGGCTAACCGAGAATTGGTTTTATGATCCATAAGTTTTCGGTCCGAAGGGATGGTGTAGTTGGATGCAAAAGGCCTCGGTTTTAAAGCTTTTTATTTCTAAATTTTTGCAACTTTTCGTTAAAGGTTTATTCTTATGAAAATCATTAATTTAACTTCAATAATTTTTACAAAACAACAAAATTGACTTTTATTTACCTTGTTTTACTTTAGTTGACCTTGTGTTCACGTTTGTTGACTTCAAAGGCTAGTAAATAACGGGTTGTCACATCTTCCCACAAAACACTCAAATCTCCCTACCTAATAAAAGAGTAGCAAATTTGTCACGTGTCAATCAATTAGAGCTTGAAATTAATTATTTGCCACTTGTCAGTCTTTGGTTTTTTTCTCATTAATTACTTCACTAATTCAATCCTTCTTTTTACACAGATGAAATACTTCAGCAAAAAGTTAATTTGTAATATCTGTTGCCTAATTTATTACAATAACCATTAATCCATAAATTTAATTTCAAACAATCACGCCACCTTTATACAATCCCTTCAAATATACTAAATCCCTGCATAACACCTACTCATTTTTACAATGTAATTTTCAAATTTTCAAATAAAACAATGTAAACAACTGTACAATATATTCAATATATATACAAATATTTAATATTCACAAATTTAAAAAAAGTGAAAAATAAATTGTACTAATCTACTAAATTGAGTGACTGAAAATCAGCTTGATCTAAATTAAGCATAATATTATCCTTTCGATTTCACATTTTCATTTAAAACAACGATTATAATTTTATATAAATACAAAAATATATATCTTAATTAATAATTTATTTACAGTAATTGATTAGTAATTATAAGTTTTTTTTATAAATATTTAATTTATTTTATAATCGTGGTTCCCACGGGTTATAACCTAGTACCACATGAAAACATAGTTGTCAAACATCCTAAGCAATACCTTTGAATCTGGACTAAAAACATCAATTCGATCAAATAACTTACCAACAAAAGAACTATATAGCCTCTGGCATAAATTACCACTAAAAGAAAAAAGCTGAAACAACTATAGAACAATTTCGTAACTAAAACATGATATTTCGTAGTTAAACATGATTAGAGACGGAATTTGCTACGGAACCATTATGTAGGCAAATTCTTCGTTAGTAAAGGTCCCTTACGGAATCCGTAGCACTTTCATAATGGAATTTGCAACAACTTGAGTTCGTAGAAAAATATCTATGGACTATATCCGTAGCAACATCATAGCAAATTCGCTACATTTTTTCCGTAGCTAATATGTAGTGAATTAACTGCGGCCTGATTTGTAGTAAATCTGTCGTAAATTAACTACAAACTAAATCTGTAACTAATTGTTGTAGCAAATCCACTATGGTTAATGTGGTAGCAAATACTCCATAGTAAATTTACTACAACGTAATTCCGTAGCATATATTCCATAGTAAATTCACTACGATTTACTTCACTAGCAAATATTCTATAGTAAATTTACTACAATGCACTTCTATTGCAAATATTCATGGTAAATTTACTATGGTCTACTTCCTTTGCAAAAAAATGAGACGAAATAGATTCTATAACAAAATCCATAGCAATTCAACCACATTAACATTGTAAAAATATTTTTGGTAACTCCATAAAAATAACAATAGCAAAAATGATGACATGATTAATTCTGTAGCAGAATACATACATAAGTGACTAAAAAAAATTCCCAAAGCATATTTATAATAAAATCAGTATTATGAAATTGCAATAAACAATAAAAGATTTACATAAATTCTTAATAAAAAAGATAGTTCATCATCGAATTAAATTCTACTTTGTCCAAAGCACCAATAAAACTAATCTAATAGTCAAACTCAAATAGAAATCTTTAAACATGCAATAAAAATATATGTCACTAGTTATTTGTGTTTCTCATATCATTCACCATATTTATCACATCACTCAAGTTCATTCTTTGTTGCTCTATGGTTTCCTCTAGTTTCTGAATCTTCGTCTCAAGATGATGTTTTTCAGAAGTTGTCTCACGTGAAGTGTGTGTTTGAGAAGAGTTTTCACGAAAAATGGACCTACCATATAATCCAAGCCCATTAATTCTTCTCTTACGGTCATGTCCTCCGATAGCATAGTAAAATAGTTCTCTTTCATCAACTTTCTCTCCTAAAAGTGCCAAGTCATCACGCCGAGAAACAAAAAATCCTACAATGATATTGTTGCATTAATATATAGTTTATACAATATTTTTTAAGTTTATATTATCATATAAATTAAAATTAACCTTACATGAACTTCTTTAGCTTTGTCAACTTGAGAAGTCTTCCCGTCATGATAACATGAACAACATTAATGAATAGTTGTCCAGCAACATCAACAACACTTTTGAAGTTTATAACATAAACAACATTAATGAAAATTTTCCCACACATCAGGAGCGTTTTAGTCCAAACCCGGACCAAAACATTAGAAGCAACATGGACATATCATGGTCATATAAGTCAAAACTCTACCAAAACTTAAGAAGCAGTAACAAAGTAGCAAACAAGTTCGAGCATCATAACATCAACAACATTAATGAAAATTTTCTCAAACATCGGGTGCCATTTTAGTCAAAACAGGACCAAAAATAGGGAAATAACAGCACCCTTGCTATTTCTATGTTGACTTAGTTGTGATATTGATATTTTTTATTAAGTAATAGACACACATAAAACGAAAGCATAAGTAATTCTAGGTTTTTACATATCACGATTTATTAAATTTCAAGAACTCACGAAGATTAAAGGTTGACATATATAAGTTGAATTCTTAAAAACCTGAAACTTTCAAATTAATTTCACAATTAATGAAACATTAAAGATTTAAAAGTAGATGTTTACATGAGAGAGAATCGTGAACATGGATAAGACGCTAATTAACACAAATTTATGTTTTTTGGATTCCAAGTTTCAAATACGCTTGCATCTTGAGGTGGCAACAACTTTTTAGGGTATGACCCCCCCCCCCCCCCCCCTCCCCCCTTTTACCAACCAACTCTTTAAGGTTTTTGGTGATTCATGCTGACCTCAAATGCATTGTGTTTGCTACTAAAATATAATATGGACTCAAAATCAAGAATTGCTTCAATCTTAGGGGTCGGAATCGGTTTTGGTTTATGGGTTGTTTGGTTTTCTTGAATCGCTTTCCTCGGTTTGAAATATTTTTTGGTCTAATTTAAAAACAAAACAAAATCGAATTCAAATCCATTTAGACTAAACAAAAAACCAAATTCTTATTCAATTTAGTTTATTTGGTTTGGTTTCGTTCGGAAACCGAAGAAACCAAATATTTATCATAAAAAACATTCAATGTTATAATTTTCCAAACACAAACTAAAAAGGTTCAAATATAAAAAGCTAACATTCCAAACATGAAGATTGATCTAAAGTTTCAATGATTGGGAGGTATAATTGAGAACGAAAAGTGCAATGTCCGTGTGAGTCGTGAATTTTTTAGGATTACGAGTCGTAAATAACTAAATACTCAATACCGACCCTAAGTTGGTTAAAGGGCTAAAATGTTTTTAGCTTTATATTGGTTATTTAATATTTTTATTTAATAGATAATATACAAAATATAATTTTTAATTAATTAATTAGTACAATTCGAATTTTTGGTTCAATTTTATCTAAAGTTATTTATGCGACCAAAACTCAAACTGAAAACCAAATTCAAAATTCGATTTGGTCTCACCCCTATTCAATCTTCTACACCATGTTGTCACACGCACATACATACATACATACATATATATATATATATATATATATATATATATATATATATATATATCCTCCCTAATAAATAAAGAACTATTTTGTCACATGTCACACTCTCATTGATTTGCCCACATGTCATTTTGTGATTATTTTCAATTAATTTTTTTTTTCCACATGACATTTTGTGGTTTTTTTTTTCATTTTATTAATTTCAACATAATATTTAAATGTAATAATTGCAATAAATGTAATAATAAATGCATATCAATTTAATTAATTGACTTCTTTCTAATTTTAAAATTTCTAAATTAAAGTTTATTAGGTTCCTTTGTTTATTTATCAAAAATATTTTTTTAATTTAAAAGAAAAACAAACAAGTTAATTTTAATAATTCAATATTTTTGTATTTTTTTCTTATAAATTCAAACTTCTCAAATGTTGAAAGTTTCATATTTTTTTTTCTTTAAAATGAACCCATGTAATACATGGGTCTAACACTTAGTGTGTGTGTATATATATATATATATATATATATATATATATATATATATATATATATATATATATATATATATATATATATATATATATAGGGTTGGGATCAATTGTGAATCACAAGTATTGTGTGAAAGTGTAACCAAATTCTAGCCACTAGATTAAAAGAATGAAGAGATGTGATCTTAAGGTACATGTTAATTAACATAGATTAATTAAATGTAATGGCAAAATCTTAAGAATGGTTAACAATATACATGGAATATGAGAATTTCACGGAATTCAATATCAATTTCATTTCAGGTAATTTGCAATATGATTTTATATAATTCTCACAATGCATGAAATATGTTTCATTATTTAAGAATCATGTGATTTATTGAAATATATTTCATTATTTCGTTTTTAAAGACTCCCATAATTTTATTCTTGATTTTAAATATTCATCTAAATATATTTTGTATAGTCGTCACAAACTACAAAATTAAAGAATTAGGTGATTTCATTCTTTATAAAAATGAAAATTCAAAGTATTCAACTTAAAAGTTAATGAAAAAAGATCAATTCAAAAATTTTGAAATACAAATTAACATTTTTTTATTCATCAGTTGTGTCACATTCTTTCGCATTCCATTCTTCTAGAATATGTTTCAATTTTGTGTCCATTCTTCAAGATTCATTTTCAAATCTACGTTCTCTTCAACAATCTTTCGTTTTTCATTCTTCAAGAATCAATTTTAGTTTTGTGTACCATTCAAGAATCTTTATTTGCTATTATCTATTCTTGAAGAATTAATATCTTCTAAGTCCATTATTCAATAATCATGTTAAAATCTTCAAGAATTTACTAAAATATAAATTGGTGAAGCTACATTCTTAAAAAATATACCTCTCCAGAGTGTTTCATAATATAGCTCATCGTTGATACCATTTTCATATTAGTTATATATAACAGGAATAACAAAGAAGATCACTACTCTAATATCTTATCTAAAGTACCAATTAGTGTCCTCGGTTTTATGTATGCACTTAAGCTTAAGCTTCACATCCTTCCAAAAACAAAGACTTGTCAATTGTGAATATGAAAATCACATACTTGTATCTATTAAAATTTAAAATATAGATTGACTTTAAACTACTAAATCAAAAGAAAACTAATCAGTATTGCGGATTGAATCATAAATATCATACAAACAAATACTACAAAACTAAAGTTAAAAAGAGAAAATTGGAGATGAATGCACTTTGATACAAAGTAAATAGGAGGACAATTGACAATTTTGAATCTTTGATTAATTTATTTATAAGGAAAACTCAAGAGGAATATATTGTTAATCCAATCAATTGGATATGTCTAAGAGGTGGATTTAAGAAGTACAAACTCATCGAAGAAAACAATTGTCCTTCATATTCTCTCTAGGAGCCCATATCTTTTTTCCAAAATCAAATCCCCATCATTTTTTATGACAGATTCTCGTTAGGCTTCCGACAGTCCGATGCAAGATAATTTGACGTCACCCACGGTTGTTGTGGTGGCTTATGGTAATTGGGTAGGGTTGTGGTGAAGGGTGGTGATGGTGATCTTGGGTTGTGATGAATGGAGTGACATGAGTTGTGTTATAGAAGCATAATTATAGGTTTCATTTTGGTTATTTATTTAATTTATTATTAGCTATTGGTTCGTTAATTTCAGATAATAACTAATCTGTTTTAAGATTCCAAAATTACACGAATCAAATGATTCGCTTAGGATTAGTCATAGATTCATACAATAATTAAGATATATATATATATATATATATATATATATATATATATATATATATATATATATATATATACTAGTTTATAACCCGTGGAAACCACGGTTACAAAATGAATTAAATATTCATAGTAAAAAATTCAAAATTATTAATCAATTATTTTATATAAAATTTTAAATACATTATTAATTAAGAGGTTTTTTTTATTAGTTATGTAAAATTATAATTATTGATTCAAATAAATATGTGGAATTAATTTATCATATATATTAAACTATTTTTATTTGTGAACTAATAAAAACAATAATATAAAATTTAAAATTTAAAATAAAGAATAAATAGATTGACAAATAACATCACATTAATTAGGAGGTTTAATGAATTTAAAATAGATAATTAATAGAATGACAAGTGACATCATATTAATTAGGAGTTCTAATATTATGACACTTGGCAAAAGGACTACTCTTCTATTAGTATAGAGAATATATATATATATATATATATATATATATATATATATATATATATATATATATATATATATATATATATATATATATATATATATATATATATATATACTAGCCGTACCCGCGTCAAGCGACGGGTACGAATAATCTTTTCAAAAATTAGTGTTTATATGTGATTTTCAGTTGGTAAATATTTAGTATCATTTCGAAGATGTTTAGTTGGCAATGAACTAATGTTGAAATCGCCAAGTGTTAATTGTTCAAAATAATAGTGTTTTATTGGTTTTAGTTAAAATAAAAATTCGTTGTGATTTTGGGTTAAGACAAAATATGTTGTGATTTTGTCTTACTGATAAAAATATGTTTTTGTTTGTTTTAAAAATACAACTATGTTGCTTTTTACGGTTACATATAAAAACATTTTTGTTGGTCACAATTTAAAATTAAATAACGTACGTTGCTTCTCATTTGCTGTATAATTTTGCCGGATCACTATTAATAATCATTTCTCGTTGTGTCAAAACAAATATATATTAAAAATGTTACCTTTAATTGGTTTTACCCAAAATCATTTAATTTTAAGTATGATTCTCTTCTCATAACCCCGGTTCCTACAACATTTAATTTTAATTTTGATTGTCTTGTACACTTAAGTTTCTATCATGTGTTGATCCACTAACATTTATATTTTTTTAAATGGTTTAAAAGTGAAGATCAGTTTTACTTTTTTTACGATCAAATTGTTTTGGTTTAAAAAAGAATTTAGTTAATTGAAAAGCAATTTCGTGAGTCAAACATTATGAGTTATGATGACTTGGTAAGGCATGTGGAAGATATGGTGGATAACCTATTGATTCATGTTCAAATCCTGACAATACTCAGCCATTGTGGCCATGGAGGTTCGCCTGCAGTGACTGCAGGGCATGAGACAAAGTTTCATGTTTGCAGCGGGGGATTAGTCGGTGCGCGTAAGCTGGCCCGGAAACCCTCGTTAAGAAGTTCCCTTTCCAAAAAAAAAAAAAACAATATAAATCTAATGTAACTACATTCATTGCCATAGTAATCAAATCCCATGAGAGGGTACTCATATTAGTGACTACAGCATCACAAGATACTCAAAAACATCAATTTATTTTTTAATATATTGATATTAGATGAGAAGTTGGGCTAATCATTTAGCCCCAGAACCACTGAATCAACATAATCCATATCGTATCTCCTATATATTTACAACCTGAAACAACCAACTTTGGGAAAAAGTGGCTAGTCACACATTGATAACTCATCTTTCTCAAGTTACCTTCTCTATTTATGTGAAGCATATACATGTGGTTTGACAATTGAAAATTTGTATCATAATTAATACGTAGAATTTAAATTAATTAGCAATAAGTTTCACCTTGTGTATCTCCAACTCTGATTTCTTAGCATATTTGACATTTTCTTCGGTCTTCACCAAGCTTAACTCAACCTGTTGCCTAATAATAACATTACAAACTTAAACAAAAAAATAGTGTGTTTAAAGTTGCTTAATTATACCAAAAGTTGTTATAGAGAAATTGTCAATGGATCTTACTGGTTAATGATGAATTGTAGGTAGCTTTCCCTGAAATTAAAAACATGTAGAAATATAGGTTATGTTCCAACATTAAAATAAACAAAATAGAGTATTTAGAGTCCAGATTTGAGTTTTAAAAGAAGGAAGAAACAGGAATATGGGAGCTGTTAGATCTAGGTTTGTATGTGGTGTGTGTATGTGTGTGTTTGTGTGGTTAGATCCAAGCTTAACATTGGCCTCATTTTTACTTTATAAAAACCAGAAAATATGGTGAACTGAAAACCAAAATAAGTAACATATAACATGAAATCTGGAAAAATAAAAAAAACCCTACACAAAAAAAGTCCTACCAGATCCGTTATCAACATTTTATCAAACCTATTTCTCTGTTTTTTCAAGCCCGTATCTATGTTTTCTATGCTCTAATATTCAAGAAAATACAACATTGTTGAACCTAAAAAGTTCATGAAAAAGAAGTTTCTAACTTACAAGATGAGAGAGGTCTATCTATGTACATGTATCCAAAAAGAGTTATCTGATGATGATTGATGGTGTGACAGAGAAGCAAAGAAATCCAAAACATGGAACTCATACCTCATTCTTCTTCAATATATGCCCTCTACTACTGCAACAAAAACTAAAAGTCAAAAAATAAGCTAAATATGTTAATCAGTAAGATATCATTGGGTGAATATAGATAACTAAAATTAATGTATGTAAGTTTATTTAAAAACGTACATGGTTTTAAAGGTTTTCAAAGGCAACAACAGCCAAGAAAATTTATTGAACATAATATACAACATTACAACTCATCAAAACAAAATGTGCACAAATTTGGAGAGTGATGGATTTAACAAATAGAACACATCCTCGTCACTTAGGAAGGAGTTATATGAGTTATTTATTCAGAAAAATTATACTTATAATCCTATAAAACAAAAAATTGAAAGTGTTAAACAAAAATTCATAATCAATGTTTGTAAAAGAGCACATATATAAGCAAAAACATTACGGTTTGAAAGCAACAGTGGTGATGGTCGTATTTAGGCCACCATCTTGGCCGTGACCAAGAAAAAACCAACATCAGGATAATTTGAAGAAACCATATCTAAAACAACTTGAAAAAGGGCATGTAGGTGAAAAAAATCCATCATGTAACAGGGCTAATCTCACCCTTGTTCCTTTTCTTTCCCAAAAAGAAATTAAGTTACTAAATCTAATTTCCATTTGCTCCATCAAAAAAAAAATTAACAAAACAATAGAATAATAAGAATTTTTAAATTCAATGGAGTTAGGGTTTACACTTGGATATGAGGAGAAAAAGAGGAAATCGTTTGGCAACAAAAGGAGAGGCTCAAAGGTGTAGAGATGTGTTCTGATTATCACCGGTTCTGTGATCGTCGTCTTCATCTTTAGAAGCAAAGTAGATTAATCATCTCCCAAATGTTCTTACACAAAAACAAATTGAAAGAAAATAGAACTCAAATAGTTAGGCAGACTAATAGAAAAGGAAAGAGAACTAAGAGGTTGAAGCAAACTATGGTACACATTCTTTGAATGAGGTGAAGACGTAATAAAAAATACCAAAAGAAGATGAACCAGAGAAACTTGAAAAATCAAAAACTATAGAGAAACTTGAAATAGACAACAACAAAGTTATATATATATATATATATATATATATATATATATATATATATATAGAGAGAGAGAGAGAGAGAGAGAGAGAGAACCTGGGTTATGCGGGCAACGAATTTGTGGTGGTACGCTGGCTATGTGATGGACAGTAGGGGAGAAGGGGGGGGGGGTGATAATCTTTAAATTATGGGATGACTTGTTGTTTGTTGTTTATAAGATTATTATGCATAAATATAGGCGAAAAGATTGGGGATAAGAGAAGAACACAACAAAGAATTGTAAATTGTTGAATGAGTAACCCTGTAGATCGGTATTAGATAAAATATTGCATAAACTTGTTGTACATAATGTATTAAGGGTTATACCTCTTAAAATTCAGCAGAACATGATAAATGCTTATTAAAGTGTGTATATATATATATATATATATATATATATATATATATATATAGAGAGAGAGAGAGAGAGAGAGAGAGAGAGAGAGAGATATTTTAGTCTTGAATAGAGTGTGTTAGTGTCTATTAATAGATACTAACACATGTTTCAAACATTAAAATCAATCGAATAGTATTGGGGACTCATTCATTGCCATTTGGATCGTTTAAGGGTTTAAACTTTATTTGATAAGCCTCCAAACAATTAAATTTTTATATTGGAAAACTATATTGAATAATATTTAGGGTTTTTATGTTATAGTGTAATAACTAAAACCTATGATCCCGTAGGAAATTCTGTAGCGGCATAGCTATGGATTTTGACTGTGTAACAAATGTCATAGCAAGCTAGATACAGACTTAGTTTTGGTAGCAAATTTTGTAGCAAAATAGCTATAGATTTTGAGTCGTACCAATGTTTGTAGCAAAATAACTACAAACTTTGATCTGTAGTAAAATTTGTAGCAAAGTACCTACGCTTCATAATTCTCTTGCAAATTCCATAGCACGATAACTATGGACTCCTATTACGTAGAAAAATTCCATAGGTATTCAAATATTAACTATAGAATGTAATTTTGTAGCTAATTCTGTAGCAAATATACTTACATCTAACTATTTTGTAGCGTAGTCCATAGTAGAATAGTTACGGTTTTTAATTCCGTAGCAAACTTCCATAGTTATTCAAATATTACCTACGGAATGCAATTATATAGAAAATTTCATAGCAAAAAAGCTATGACAAGCAATTCTTTAGCATATTCCATAGAAGAATAACTACGAATTGTACATCTCTAGCAAATTACTGTAGTTATTTCAACTTTTTCTTGTAATGTACCGAAAAAATAGTGTTGGGTTTTGGTATAATACAACATCCTATGGTGCACATACAACCCTAAATACCTTGGATCTATGTTTTCACTAATTATACATGCAAATGGTTTCCAAGGCATTAAACCTATAACTAGCATGCATTTGACATAAACCATATAATATACTAGTTAGGGAAACATACCTTTTATGTGGCTTGAAGTCTTGATGTATTTGGCCTTAAGAGCTTAGCACCAATAGTATGAAATGCCTCAAATGGAATCACAACACACCTAGGACAAAGGTGGCTCTTGAGAAAGAATTCCATGCACCAAAACACCTCCATATTTCTCTAAGAAAAGAAGTGGTGATTTTGGCTATGGAGTAACCTATTTATATGTAGGATTCCAAGGGTCATGGGTAACACCCATAATCCATACCCATGGGTTTTATGATCCATGGTTCATGTGGCCAAACTCTTTATGTATCCATACATAAACTTGGTCCAACATGGGTCATAAGCCCAACACATATAAATATAACTAATTATCATAATTAGTCCCCATAGATTTAATTAGTCTCTTTTGATCACTAAATTAATTCCAAATTAATTCTTGATCGATACAAATTAAAACATATGATTTCATATTAATATATTGTAACTTATAATATACTAATAAACCATAAATAACCTTCTCTCAAAAGTCCATCCTAACAAATTGTCCTGATGATATGCAACCCAAATGGACCATGGTACTCTCGGGTCAAGTACATACCAATAATAGTTATGGGCTTAGACATCTAATCCAACAAATAGAACGATGGTTGCTGACATACAATGTGGAACAGTGGCGGCAAAGTCTTCCTTTGTAATATCGGAAGAGAGAGAGAGAGAGAGAGAGAAGTAGAGCGGTGAGGGTTTTGTTGAACATCGTCTTCCTCATTCGTCGGTGGCAGCGGCGAGGCATTGCAGCATGACGGGGCTTTAATCGAGCTATGGATGTAATGAGGATCGGTGGTTGATGTGGAATTAGTAATGGAGATGGAGGAGGGTGAAAGACAAGGAGAGCTGACATAAGCAACGAGGAAGATTGTGAGAAAATATAGGATTAACCTAGCAAATTTCAGGGAAGTGGGAGTTATTTGATTTTTTGTTTGGTCAGTATTCCATAGGAGATTTCCGACAAATTTCCTACTCAAACTTAAAAAATATATTATTTTATTTTATTTATGTCCTTATTCCTTTTAAATTAAATCAGTTTTAGAAAAAAATTTACAACAAGAGTCGACACAGGCAACAACAATATCAATTAACCAGACAATATCAACTAACCAGATTCTGATTCTCATTTGTTAACTTCTTTCCTTATCATTTTATGTATCCTAACTAGATTATTATTATCATTATTAATCTAGTCTTATATTATTATTATTATCATTATTATTATTATTATTGTTATTATTATTATTATTATTATTATTATTATTATTAAACTAATATGCATTTATGAAAAAAAAAAGAATAAAATGTTGTATGTGCATTTATATTATGTATTATTTAGCCAAAATCAATCAATCAAAGTATAATGATGTTGTGAAAAATATAAAATGAGAAAAATGACATTTAACCATCGAAAAATAAAAAATACAAAAACTTTCATAGGTAATCTGTAGGTAATGCCTACAGATTACCTGCATATATGTTTTATTCATGTGACAACCATCAAAATTCGAGACAGTTCTAGATTTGAATAAACTTAGTTGCACGTGTAGGCATGACACATTCTAGACTTAGTAACTAGAAGGTAAGTAATAACCTACTAGAAACTTGAAAACAATTAGAAACAAGGGATAGTGTGCTTAGATTTCACATTGATGTGTGACTTCTATAAATACTTTTACTGTAACAACTCTACAAATTTAGGTCATTCATTGACTCAAGCATCTATATACATTCATGTAGACACATCATGCACTTGACCTAGAAGTAGAAATTAGTTCAGAGTCTCATAGGAACTTAAATCAAAGTTGAAACTAGGACTAGTATACTTGATTCCTTAATTTGACTTGTATCACAAAACCACTACATAGAATGATAGAAACCCATAATCTGATTTCAATCGAACTAAGTAACTTGCTAAAAAAATATAAGTGTTTTAATATTAATCAATTTGATTATTACAAATACTAAACTCAATTCATTATGGTGTTAACAATTTTATTAGGTTTAAAACAATTCAAGATATTCTATATCCATTATGATAGTTTAAAATATCCAAATTTCTGTCCGAATTTTATAAAATGAATGTAAGTTTTATTAAATTTAAATTTCCTCCAAACTTTTATGCCATATATATAATATCTTTTTTTTATAGAATTCACCATAAAAGTTTGTATTTTGTGCCATATATATTTTTTTATAAAATGTAAATGTTTGCTTATTTATGAAAATAAGTGTCAAATTTTTATAGAACTCACCATAAAAGTTTATATTTTGTAAAAACTAAATTCCTAAATCTTAAATTTATCAAAAAAAAAAAACAAGAAAAATACGAAATATGACCCCCCTATTCCTCAAAAGTTTGGATCCCTCTCTCTTCCCTCATTTATCCTCCCAAAGTCAATCATTTCGATCACTTCCACACTCTTCTCCTTCATTACTTCTCTCTCTAAAAACTTCTCACTTCCTTCTCTCTAGATATTACAAATGTAGAAGCCAAATCTGCTGGAGAGATTTAGCCATTCGATCCTTTGCATGTTATATATATTTCCATATTTTGGTGACCGATTTTGGTGGAGAGAAATCCCAAAGAGATGACGAGAGAAATTAAGTATCCAGAGAGACAACTCTCTATTTTCTCTATTTTCTTCTTTCTAAAACCCCTATTCTTTATCTCTATGAATTAGCTCCAAAACCCACAAATTTTCAACTAAATATCCCTCATTTTACTCAAGAGTATTCAACATTTAAAGTTGATATTTAAGGTAAAATCAATTTCCTTATATATTATGTATTTTCCTTTCAAACATTTAATGTTTTCTTGCATTTTTCTCCCCTTCTACACCATTATTTATGAACATTTATATGCTTCATCATGCATGTCAAATTTGATGATGATTTTCGTAGGACTTCACTCAAAAACATCATGCATGGCAAAATGGTGAAGTCCCATGACCATAAACTTAAGTCAAAATCAAGATAACACATTTTTTTACTAGTTTTGGTGGAAAATCACCACATGCACCATGGATTTTCTTTCAAAAACGATTTTTGAACATTTCAATTCCATGCATGACTTTTAAATCAACATGCATGTGATAATCTTCAATCTTAGATGCTAGATGATCAATGTATGTTTTTAAAAAGCTTTAAAATATGTTCATAAAGGATTTATTCGTAAACAAATACCTAAAACTCATTTGCTATCCAAACTCGATTTTTCCCAGAATCCCAACAACAAAATGAGAATTATTAGAAATTTTCAGGAAATAAATTACTTTTCTTGAATTATTATAATTATTGCAATAAAATAAATCAATAATTCACATAAAATACTTTTGTGGTCCATAAAGTCTGAGAAACTTTTGGAGCGACCCATACAAATATTAAAGAGATTTTATGAAGTTTCATGCATTTCTATATTTGATTTCTAATTATTTCTTTTTTATCTTTCTTGAATAGAAATAAATAGTAAAATATAGTTATGAATATCCAAATCCATATTTGATAATTTGCGCATCTTCTGGAAATCATAAAGACTCCATGCAAAAATTTACCGATTTTCCATGACAATTGCTTATTTTTCCTGATTTAGTGAATCTCTAAGGGGTTAAATTGATGAAATATAGCCACATTTATCTAAAAATTATAGGACTTCATCTGGATATCGTATATTACATATTCATCATAAATAAATAATTTAGTGAATTTTCCTTACTGTTTATTAATTTTTCATGAATTAATACTTATTTATGAGAATAAATCAAGGAAAAATAGTTAAATTTTTGTATAAATCACAAGAAATTATTATAACATATTTTATTATAGTTTAACCACAAATAAAAAGGTTTGTGCAATTCTTATAATCAATTTCAATTTATTTCCATTTTTGTTAGAATAAATACACAAAAATTATAAAATCATATTAGATACTTTTTTTAGAACGGCAAAGATTTTATAAAAAAAAAAAAAACTAGCAAGAAGCTAGAAAACTAAAGTCATTACAACAAATTACAAGCTAAGAGGGGATTATGAAGCCAAGAGGTCCAACTAATTTTAGCTTTTCTATACATACTGGAAATCCCAAAAAAGAAAAAAAGATCTATCAATCACTTCATCTAAAATGAAAGACTTCCTAGGTTGAGCCGTTCCAAAAATGGTGGAGTTAGGAAAATTCCATAAATGCCATAAGGTATTCAAGATGACAGTGTCAAAGGCTTGTCGTTGTCCTCTTTTAACGAAAAGAGAATTGGACAACGAGAGTAGATAATCAATAGAGGAAAACTGACGAAGGTGGACACCCACCAAACAACTATATGAGTCCATATATCGATCAACTGATTGAACAGGAGAAAAAGGTGATCAATAGGTTCGACGTTATTAGAGCAAACGGGACAAAGAATCGAGTCCATAGTAATCCCATAGAGAGAAAGATTCTCTCTAGTTGGAATACTTCTTAGCTGCAATCTCCAAATAAGAATATTCACTTGATAGGCACCCAATTATTCCAACGAGTTTTAGGACCCCCTGAATGTACCATATGACTATCTAAAAAAACATGGAGAGAAGAAACAGTAAAGGAATCCGAGACATCAATAGTCCACCCCAAACGAGACGACATGGAATGAAGAAGAACTCCCTACATTAAGGAAGTGCGACAAGAGTCAGGGGGATCGTGTTGGGCAGGGATTTGCTACAAATGTGGCAAGGAGGGACACATGGCAAAGGATTTCCCCAAGGGGTTTGCGGTTTGATTTCACTGCAACCAGACCGGCCATCAGAAGGCCGAGTGCCCTTAGCTAATTTAGGGATCAACGCAGGGATCTGCACCTGCTGCTTTGCGTGCTACTGAGAGTTGGACAATGAAGGTCGAGACACTGAGGGTTCATAGGAGAGCCTTTCACCTGATAATGGAGGAGGTTCGCGCTGCACCAGACGTTGTGGCCGATATGTGTTCTTTTAATTATGCTATTTTGAGTTATGTTTTACTTATATTGTGCTATGTATAGGTACTTTTCTTCTGAGTTTGTTACCTTCTTTGGTGTTATTTGACTCCGGTGCGAGTCGATCCTTCGTGTCTTTAGCTTTTAGTCGTCACATCAGTACTCGACGTGAGGCGTTGAGTCGACCTCTGAGGGTTTCTATAGCTGAAGAGCATGCGGTTTTTGCTACTGATGTGATCTGGGGATGTGTACTAGAGATCTTTGGTGTTGAGTTTTTGAAAGACCTAGTACCGATCGTGATTTGTGATGTCTGTATCATAATAGGAATGGACTGGTTGACTCGATTTGGAGCTATGATCGACCATGAGTGTCAGATGGTGACTCTACACGACCCTAGTGGGGGAGTGCTTACAGTGTATGGCGAGGGTACCAGAGGAGTTGCCGGGTGTGCCTCTCGGGAGGCAGGTGGAGTTCCGAATCGATATGATTCTGGGAGCGGCACATATTGCTAAGGCACCTTATCTCCTTATGCAACCAGAGATCCAGGAGTCATCCTCACTGCTCTAGGAGCTGCTGGGGAAGGGTTTTATCAAGCCAAGTAGCTCACCGTGGGGAGCGCTGATCTATTTTGTCAAGAAAAATGATGATTCACATCGGATGTGTATTGATTACTAGGAGTTGAACAAGATGACGGTCAAGAAATGTTCTCCATTACCGAGGATTGACAATCTGTTCGATCAGTTGCAGGGGGCGTCTTGGTTTTCCAAGATTGATTTGAGGTCTGGATATCATCAGATGAGAGTCTGTGAGGAGGATATCCAGAAGACGACCTTTAGGACTCGTTATGGGCACTACGAGTTTGTGGTGATGCCTTTCGGGCTCACCAACACACTAGTAGTGTTCATGGACCTCATGAACCAGGTGTGTAGGCCTATGTTGGATCGATCGGTGATCGTGTTCATCGACGATATCCTGGTGTATTCGAGATCTAGGGAGCAGCATGAGGAGCATCTTAGAGAGATTCATGAAGTATTGAGGACGGGGAGGCTTTATGCCAAATTTTCCAAGTGTGATTTCTAGTTATGAGAGGTCCAGTTCCTGGGACACTCCATTAATCAGAATGGGATATTGGTCGGCCCGACCAAGATTAAGGCAGTCATGAGATGGGAGGTGCCGAGATCCCCGACCGAGATCAGGAGCTTTTTGGGATTGGCTGGTAACTATCAGATGTAACATCCGGATTCCCAAGTATTATTTTGTATTCTTTTATTTTTGGGTGTTGTGAGGAGACTCGGTGAGTTGGAGTCTAAACTCTCCGAGTAGGATCGCGGTTATGTACGCAGGTTCGCGTCTGGACTCGGCGAGTCCACGCTGTTTAATGAAACCCTAATTTCCAGGGATTGAGACCTATTTAAAGGGCCTTATGGCCGTCATTTGCGGCCACCAACCCCAGAGAGAAACCCTAAAGAGATCTTTAGCATTTTGAGAGAGAGAGGAGACTATTGTTAACCTTTGAAGCATTGTTTGGCAAGGCAAAGGAGGTTCTAGCCAAGAGGAAGCAAGGGAGGTGGACATTTTTCGAATTTAGAGCTCAGAGCATCACTTTGGAGGTAATATTTTAGCTCCCTTTATGTTGTTATGATGAACATGGAGGTTTAGGGTTTCTTGATCCCCTTTGTTGGCTAGATTTGATGTCCAATTCGTCCCTATTTGTGACGAGGCTTGAAATGGGATCCATAGAGGTCCAGAGAAGCTTTATGAGGATCCATGGGAATTTTGACCATGGGTTATGCTAAATGGGGCTAAAACATCATATAGGAGCAAATAGATGTTGGTTGAGCATCAAGGTTTGGAATTTACATGATTATCATGGTTGGGGAGGCCAGATCTATGATTGAATGGAACAGATCTGACCTCAGAAGTGGTTTTGAGTTTAGGCATGGCATGAACTCGCCGAGTCTGAAGAACAAACTCGGCGAGTAGTATGAAGGCTGCCCGTAATCACTCAGTGAGTGGACTTGTCGAGTTGAGGGAATGACTCGGTGAGTCAGGGAGAGTCAGGGGGGTCTAAGTTCAAGCTGGAACTCGCCGAGTTGTTCTTGAGACTAGGCGAGTTGAGTCATGGTGGACCTGCGATTCATGCCAGGAGGAACTCGTCGAGTCAGGGAGGTACTCGGCGTGTCAAGAGAGGATCTAAGAGAGTCAGTGGACACGGGTAGACTAGCTGAGTCGCCCTAGTGCACTCGCCGAGTCGGGTCAAAGTTCACCGTTGTCCTTGTTGACTTTTAGGGTTGAGTACAGTTGTATTTATGAGTGTATTACTTTATGTGATTAGGTGGAGGCTAGATCATAGTTATTCCGAGTCAGATATTTACCGAGACATCAAGGTGAGTCTTCTCACTATACGTTACCTAGAGTGGTATATTGTGTAGACCAGAGGGTCATATGTGTTATGTATGAGATTATGTGCTATGTGTTATGTGTATGTTGTATGTTGTTATAAACTGAACCGAAGGGTCCAACGATACAGACCGGGCCGGAGGGCCCAACGAGCTATGACCGGACCAGAGGGTCCAACGAGCTACGGGACTGGAGGGTCCCGCTGAGACACATCGACCGGAGGGTCGTATTATAGCCTTGAGTGGCGTATGTGTTGTATGCGGTATTTTGGGGAACTCACTAAGCATTTATGCTTACAGTTGTTATGTGATGTGTTTCAGGTACCAGTGATGAGCGCGGGAAGGCGCCGGCATGATCCGTACACACTTGAGGAGTTTATGTTTTGGATTCTGAGGAGATGTTTTTGTGATAAATACATTTGATACAATATGTTTGATGTTATTTTGTGAGTAAATGAATGTTTTGAAAATGAACAAAAATTGTTTTCAAAATTTACGTTGTTACAAGTTGGTATCAGAGCCTTGGTTTGAGGGATTCGGATGCATCTTCGGGCGTATCTGAACTCAAACTAAGGATTTGAGAAAAAAATGTTGCTAATGAAGTAAAACTTTTGAAAAGAGTAAAAAGAGTTTTGAGAAAAACAGAGCAGAGTCGTGTGTACGATCTGCCAGCGCCCGAACGATGAATCCCCCAAAAGTACCCTTACATTATGTGTTATGATATATGTTATGTTATGCATGCTAGAATAGGCTAGGTATACATATTAGGAGTAGAATGGCTTGATTTGTGATGCCTTAGCCTATGAGATTTCTGCTGCTGAGATGCTTAGAGTGAGTAGATAGCAGTTAGGAACTCATGAGAGTAGAGTACTTGTAACCCAAGATCCAAGGAGGAGGACTTGGAGTGAATACTGATGCAGTGTGGTCAGTAGTATTCGGCTCGTACTACTGAAAACACCGAATCAGTGGGCATTCCAAGTAAAAAAAATCTTTGGACAACAGAGGACAAGTATGGTTGCGTCATCGAGTATATGTATGCTCGATCGAGTCTCTGACAAATTTTTGTTGTATTTCAGAGGCATCATGGTTGCGTCATCGAGTAGTAGTGTCAGCGACGAGGAGATCCGTCGATTGATTCATGAGGAGGTGGTTGCTGCCATCCGGGCTTAGATTCCTGAGATGTTTGGGGACATCAAGACCATGCTAATTGAGACCTTTGATGAGCGGTACGCCACGCTGACTGAGGCTGCTGCAGCTGCGGCTACTGCTACTGTTGTTGCTGCCAGACCTCAGGGAGGTGACTCGTTGTTGTTCCGGGAGTTCAGCAACACGAAGCCACCAGAGTTCAATGGGACGCAGGACCCGATTACCGCTATGAGGTGGATCTTTGACATCGAGGGATGTTTCTATACGTGTTCTTGTCCAAAGCACTTGAGGGTTCGGTTCGCTTTGAACCAGCTCCGTCTGGGAGCGAAGGATTGGTGGAAGTTCGTGACAGTGAACTTAACTTTGGCTGAGATTTCCGAGGTGACCTGGGAGAGGTTCACCACCATGTTCAGAGATGAGTATGTTCCCCCGGTGGAGAGGGAACGGTTGATCCAGGAGTTCTTAACCCTCAAGCAGGGTACCGATTCTGTGATGGTGATCACCAGGAAGTTTCATGAGAGGGCGAGGTTTTGCCCTGAGCAGGTGTCTTCTGAGCAGGCTCGCATGAGCTGTTATCTGGGTGTTCTGAGGAGAGATATTCGGGAGTTCGTGGCGAATTCGACATACCGGACATTTGCTGAGCTTCAGGCAAATGCCCGGAAGAGGGAGATAGAGTTGGAGACTCAGGCCAGGGAGGAGGCCGAGTCACAGATGGTGGATCGGCGACCGGCTCAGTCCTAACCGGTAGCCAAGCGGGCTAGACGCGCTGATTCGAGATCTGGAGGCGCGAAGGGCCGCACTTGTAGGAAGTACGGTAAGAGCCACGAGGGGTCATGCAGGGCAGGGGTGTGCTACAAGTGCGGGAAGGGGGGCATATCGCGAGGGATTGCCCCAAGGATTTTCGGTTAGCTTTCATTTCAACCAGACCGGCCATCGGAAGGCCAAATGCCCGCAGCTTCTTCAGGGATCCGCGCAGGGATCTACGCCTGCTGCTAGGACCACCGAGGTTCGGCCGGTGAAGGCCGAGGCCCCGAAGGCTCGTGGGAGAGCATTTAAGTTGACCACGGAGGAGGTCCGCGCGGCGCCAGATGTTGTGGCTGGTATGTATCCTCTTTTCATCTTTTAATTGAGTTGATTTTATGCTTATATGATGATATGCATAGGTACTTTTCTTGTGAATTTTGTGCCTTCTTTGGTGTTATTTGACTCAGGTGCGAGTCAGTCGTTTGTTTCCATAGCATTTAGTCAACATAATAGTACCCGCCAAGAGTCATTGGATCGGCCTCTGCAAGTTTCCATAGCTGATGAGCGAGCAGTGTATGCTTCGGGTGTGATTTGAGGATGTGTCCTTGAGATCTTCGGTGTAGAGTTTCCGATAGATCTGGTCCCGATCGCGATGGGGGACGTGTGTGTGATAGTGGGTATGGATTGGTTGAGCCGTTATGGAGCTGTGATAGACTGCAAGCATCAATTGGTGTCGATTCGAGACCCTAGTGGGGGAGTTCTTATGGTGTACGGCGAGGGTACACGCACGGGGTCAACATTTTGTTCGGCCGCAAGGGCGAGGCAGAGTCTACAACAGGGCTGTAGGGGATTTGTGGCATATGTGATTGATGTGAGGGTTGGTTCAGAGTGACCGAAGTCAATGGATGAGGTCCCGATAGTGCGTGAGTTTCCGGTTGTGTTTCCAGAGGAATTGTCGGGTGTGCCTCCGGAGAGGCAGGTAGAGTTCGGTATTGATTTGGTTCCGAAAGTTGCGCCTATCGCCAAGGCGCCTTATCGCCTTGCGCCTTCGGAGATGCAGGAGCTATCCTCGCAGCTCCAGGAGCTGCTGGGGAAAGGGTTTATCAGGCCGAGCAGTTCGCCATGAGGGGCACCCATTCTTTTTGTCAAAAAGAAGGACGGTTCGCACCGGATGTGCATTGATTATCGTGAGCTGAATAAGCTAACGGTCAAGAACCGTTACCCATTGGCAAGGATCGATGATTTGTTCGATTAGTTGCAGGGAGCATCTTGGTTCTCCAAGATCGATTTGAGGTCTGGGTATCATCAAGTGAGGGTGCGGGAGGAGGACGTCCCGAAGATAGCATTCCGAGCTCGTTATGGGCATTACGAGTTCATGGTGATGCCCTTCGGACTCACCAACGCACTAGCGGTGTTCATGGATCTCATGAACAGGGTGTGCAGACCAATGTTGGACCGCTCGGTGATCGTGTTCATCGACGACATTCTGGTGTATTCGAGATCCAGAGAGCGGCATGAGGAGCATTTGAGGGAGATCCTCGGAGTTCTGAGATCGGAGAGGCTTTATGCCAAGTTCTCCAAATATGAGTTCTGGCTACGAGAGGTCCAGTTTTTGGGGCATCTCGTTAACCAGAAGGGGATATTGGTCGACCCGGCCAAGATTGAGGCGGTTATGAGGTGGGAGGTGCCGAGATCACCTACCGAGATCAAGAATTTTCTGGGATTGGCCGGCTATTATCGGAGATTTATTAAGGATTTCTCCAAGATCGCCGTGCCACTCACCAAGTTGACCCGGAAGGGTGTTGCGTTTTCTTGGGGTCCGGAGCAGCAGACCTCATTCGAGACACTTCGCAGGAAGTTATGCGAAGCCCCAGTGTTAGCCCTTCCGGAAGGGATGGAGGATTTCGTGGTTTATTGTGACGCATTGATATCTGGATTGGGAGCGGTGCTTATGCAGAGGGGGCATGTGATAGCATTTGCATCGAGGCAGCTTAAGCCTCATGAGTCGAGATATCCCACTCACGATTTGGAGCTGGGAGCGGTAGTGTTCGCTCTCAAGATCTGGCGACACTACCTGTACGGGGCTCGGTGTATGATATACACGGACCACAAGAGCTTGAAGTATTTAATGGATCAGCCCAACCTAAACATGCGACAGAGGAGGTGGTTGGACGTGGTCAATGATTATGATTGTGAGATCCTATACCACCCTGGCAAGGCTAATGTTGTAGCCGATGCACTGAGCCGTAGGGTGGAGAGCGCCCCATTGCAGGATGTGTGTTTGAGATTGACGGTAATGACCCCGATTTTGGATGCTATTCGTGGGGCCCAGGCTGAGGCAGTGCAGCCCGAGAGCCAGAAGAGGGAACGAGTTGTCGGGCTGGTATCGGAGTTCGTTACCAATAGTCGGGGGCTAATGACATTTCAGGGTCGGATTTGGGTACCGTCCGTGAGCGGGACGCGTACCATTTTGATGGAGGAGGCCCATTGATCGAAATTCTCAATCCATCCCGGGGCCACTAAGATGTTTTAGGACCTGAAAAAGGATTATTGGTGGCCCTGTATGAAGAGGGATGTCGCATGGTTTGTACAGAGATGCTTGACCTGTCGCAGGGTTAAGGCCGAGCATCAGCATCCACATGGGAAGCTGCAGCCATTGGAGATTCCCGAGTGGAAATAGGAACCGACTGCCATGGATTTCATCACCAAATTGCCAAGAACCGCGAGGGGTGTCGATGCAATTTGGGTGATTGTGGACAGGTTGACGAAGAGTGCTCACTTCCTGGCCATCAGTGAGAGCTCTTCCGCAGAGAAGTTAGCGGAGATGTACGTGAGAGAGGTGGTATCACAGCATGGAGTGCCGATTTCGATTGTCTCAGATCGAGATGTACGTTTCACTTCCAGATTTTGGAAGAAGTTTCATGAGGAATTGGGTACGAAACTGCATTTTAGTACCGCAGACCAACGGGCAGAGTGAGCGGACGATTCAGACGCTCGAGGACATGCTCCGAGCATGTGTGTTGGATTTTCAGCGGAAGTTGGGACACATATTTGCCCTTCGTAGAGTTCTCTTACAACAACAGCCATCATTCGAGCATTGGCATGCCGCCCTTTGAGCTGTTGTATGGGAGGAGGTTTCGGACCCCTATTTGTTGGGGAGAGGTAGGGCAGCGTGTGATGGGTAGTACCGAGACTGTGCTTCACACGACAACGCAGATCCAGCAGGTCAGACAGAGGTTGTTGACCGCTCAGAGTCGTCATAAGAGTTATACGGACAAACGTCGGTCCGAGCTTGAGTTTCAGGTTGGCGACTTTGTGCTCCTGAAGGTCTCTCCATGGAAAGGAGTGATCCAATTCAAGAAGAGGGGCAAGTTGGGGCCCCGATATATTGGTCCTTTCAGGGTGATCACGAGGGTAGGCAGGGTAGCCTATCGTTTGGAGTTGCCAGCAGAGTTGGGTCAGATTCACGACACTTTCCACGTGTCGCAGTTGCGAAAGTGCATAGCCGACGAGTCGGCAGTAGTGCCACTAGAAGATATTCAGGTGGATGCGATCCTGAATTATGTTGAGAGACCAGTGGCGATCAGAGACCGGAAGATCAAGGTCCAGAGGAATAAAGAGGTACCACTGGTGCAGGTCCAGTGGTGACATCGGAAAAGGTAAGAGTTAACTTGGGAGCCGGAGCGTGAGATGCATGAGCAGCATCCGGAGTTATTTGCAGAGTGAGACTTCGAGGGCGAAGTCTGATTCTAATGGGGGAGAATTGCAACATCCAGATTCCCAGGTATTATTTTTTATTCTTTTATTTTTGGGTGTTGTGAGGAGACTTGGCGAGTTGGAGTCTAAACTTGCCGAGTAGGATCGCGGTTATGCACGCGGGTTCGCGTCTGGACTCGGCGAGTCCACGCTGTTTAATGAAACCCTAATTTCCAGGGTTTGAGACCTATTTAAAGGGCCTTATGGCCGTCATTTGCGGCCACCAATCCCAGAGAGAAACCCTAAAGAGATCTTGAGCGTTTTGAGAGAGAGAGAGAGAGAGAGAGAGAGGAGACCATTGTTAACCTTTGAAGCATTGTTTGGCAAGGCAAAGGAGGTTCTAGCCAAGAGGAAGCAAGGGAGGTGGACATTCTTCGAATTTAGAGCTTAGAGCATCACTTTGGAGGTAATATTTTGTCTCCCTATTTGTTGTTATGATGAACATGGAGGTTTAGGATTTCTTGACCCCCTTTGTTGGCTAGATTTGATGTACAATTCGTCCCTATTTGTGATGAGGCTTGGAATGGGATCCATAGAGATCTAGAGAAGCTTTATTCCTCAAGCTTTATGAGGATCCATGGAAGTTTTGACCACGGGTTATCATAAATGGGGCTAAAACATCATATAGGAGCAAATAGATGTTGTTTGAGCATCAAGGTTTGGACTTTACGTGATTATCATGGTTGGGGAGACCAGATCTATGATTGAATGGAACAGATCTGACCTCATAAGTGGTTTTGAGTTTATGCATGGCATGAAATCGCCGAGTCTGAAGAACAGACTCGGCGAGTAGTATGAAGGTTGCCCGTAATCACTCAGTGAGTGGACTTGTCGAGTTGAGGGAATGACTCGGTGAGTCAGGGAGAGTCAGGGGGTCTAAGTTCAAGCTGGAACTCGCCGAGTTGTTCTTGAGACTCGATGAGTTGAGTCGTGGTGGACCTACGATTCATGCCAGGAGGAACTCGTCGAGTCAGGGAGGGACTCGGCGTGTCAAGAGAGGATCTAAGAGAGTCAGTGGACACAGCACTCGCCGAGTCGCCCTAGTGCACTCGCCGAGTCGGGTCAAAGTTGGCCATTGTCCTTGTTGACTTTTAGGGTTGAGTACAGTTGTATTTATGAGAGTATTACTTTATCTGATTAGGCGGAGGCTAGATCACACTTATTCCGAGTCAGATATTTACCGAGACATCGAGGTGAGTCTTCTTACTATACGTTACCTAGAGTGGTATATTGTGTAGACCATAGGGTCATATGTGTTATGTATGAGATTATGTGCTATGTGTTATGTGTATGTTGTATGTTGTTATAAACCGGACCGAAGGGTCCAACGATACAGACCGGGCCGGAGGGCCCAACGAGCTATGACCGGACCAGAGGGTCCAACGAGCTACGGGACTGGAGGGTCCCGCTGAGACACATCGACCAGAGGGTCGTATTATAGCCTTGAGTGGCGTATGTGTTGTATGCGGTATTTTGGGGAACTCACTAAGCATTTATGCTTACAGTTGTTGTGTGATGTGTTTCAGGTACCAGTGATGAGCGCGGGAAGGCGCCGACATGATCCATACACACTTGAGGAGTTTATGTTTTGGATTCTGGGGAGATGTTTTTGTGATAAATACATTTGATAAAATATGTTTGATGTTATTTTGTGAGTAAATGAATGTTTTGAAAATGAAAAAAAAATGTTTTGAAAATTTAGGTTGTTAGATCAGAGATTTATTAGAGATTTCTCCAAGATTGTCGTTCCTCTTACCAGGTTGACCCGGAAGGATGTTACTTTTCTTTGGGGGCCCAAGCAGCATGCCTCATTCGAGGCTCTTCGCCAGAGACTGTGCGAAGCTCCAATGTTAGCCCTCCCCGAGGGAGTGGAGGATTTTGTAGTTTACTGTGATGCATCTATATCAGGGATGGGTGCGGTGTTGATGCAGAGGGGGCATGTGATAGTATATGCATCGAGGCAGTTGAAGTATCATGAGAAGAGATATCCCACCCACGATTTGAAGATGGGGGCGGTTGTGTTTTCCCTCAAGAGTTGGTGTCACTATCTGTACGAGGTTCGGTGTACCATATACGCGGACCACAAGAGC
Source organism: Lactuca serriola (assembly GCF_051521515.1). NCBI lineage: Eukaryota > Viridiplantae > Streptophyta > Magnoliopsida > Asterales > Asteraceae > Lactuca > Lactuca serriola. Next base: position 220,423,809 of record NC_136412.1, on the reverse strand, counting down.
CTGAAGTACCTCATGGATTAGCCCAACTTGAATATGAGACAGAGGAGGTGGTTGGATGTAGTGAAAGACTATGACAACGAGATATTATATCATTCGGGCAAGGCTAGTGTGGTAGCCGATGCCCTGATCTGTTGAGCAGTGAGTACTCCGATCTGAGATGTGTGTATGCAGATGACGGTGATGACTCCAGTCTTAAATTCTATTTAAGAGGCCCCGGTGGAGGCCATGAGACCAGCAAACCGCAAGAGGGAGCGGGTGATTGGACAAGTGTCTGAGTTTGAGATGGATAGTCATGGTCTTATGAGTTTCCAAGGGCAGATTTGGGTGGCCTACACGGGTGGATCTCGGCATATACTGATGGAGGAGGCGCATAGATCAAGATTCTGGATCTATCCAGGGGCCACTAAGATGTCTTTGGACATGAAGAAAGATTATTAATGGCCCTGTATGAAGATGGATGTGGCATGGGTATTCGAGAGGTGCTTGACCTATCGTTGAGTTAAAGCGGAGCATCAACGTCCACATGATCCATTACAACCTCTAGAGATTCCCCAGTGGAAGTGGGAGCAGATTACAATGGATTTTATCACCAAGCTACCAAGGACCGCGTGTGGGGTTAACGCGATATGGTTAATTGTAGACCGGTTGACGAAGAGTGCTCACTTTCTCGCCATCAGTGAGAGCTCTTATGCAGAGAAACTGGCCGAAGTTTATGTGAGAGAGGTGGTAGCACGGCATGGAGTGCCGACCTCGATAGTGTCACATCGAGATGTGTGTTTTACTTCCAAGTTGTGGAATAAATTTCATGAGTTAGGTACACATTTGCATTTTAGTACCTCATACTACCCGTAGATGGACGGGCAGAGCAAACGGACGATTCAGACACTTGAGGACATGCTGCGTGCATGTGTTATGGACTTCGGAGGAAGTTGGGACACTTATTTGCCCTTGGCTGTGTTTTCTTACAAAAACAACCATCATTCGAGTACTGTATGCCTCCTTTTAAGCTTCTATATGGGAGGAGGCATCGGACTCCCATCTGTAGGGGAGAGGTAGGGAAGAGAGTGATGTGTGGCACTGAGATAGTGCTCAAGACGAGTGAGCAGATTCAGCAAGTCAAACAGAGGTTATTGACGGCCCAGAGTCGCTAGAAGAGTTATGCAAACAGGCGACAATCCAAGCTAGATTTCTAGGTGGGAGATTTTTTCCTCCTAGAGGTATCCCCATGGAAAGGGTGATCCGATTCAGGAAACGGGTCAAGCTGGGGACCCGATACATCGGTCCTTCCAGAGTGACTGCTAGAGTAGGTAAGGTAGCATATCGGTTGGAGCTACATGCAGATTTGAGCCAGATTCATAAAGCCTTCCACGTATCCCAGTTGAGGAAGTGTGTAGCCGATGAGACGACGGTGGTTCCCATAGAGGACATTCAGGTAGATGCGATCCTGAATTACATTGAGAGGCTGATAGCGATTTTAGATCGAAAGGTGAAGGTGTTGAGGAACAAAGAGGTGCCCTTGGTTCAAGTCCAGTGGAAACATAGGAAGGGGTGTAAAAGGACCTAGGAGCCGGAGTCCGAGATGCACGAGTAGTATCCTGAGTTATTTACGGAGTACAAATTCGAGGGTGAAGTCTGATTCCAGTGGGGGATAATTGTAACATCCGGACTCCCATGTATATTATTTATTTATTTATTTTTGAGATCTATTGAGCAACTAGACGAGTTGGTGCCTCAACTCATCGATTAGAGACTAATAGACCACGTGGGTCTAATAACCGACTCAACGAGTCAAAGAGCTGACTCGCCGAGTTGGCGTTGTGAGATGAAACCCTAAATCCCTGGGGTTGGGGCCTATTTAAGAGAACTTATGACCTCATTTGCGACTCACCAGCTACCCAACTTCCCTGTGTGAAACCCTAAACATGTGTAGTGAGCTAAGAGAGTTATAAGGCTAATCTTTGAGCACTCTAGTGCATCTTTTGAGGAGAAGAGGAGATTATTCAGCAAGGAACGAGGAGAAACTGTTGAATCTAGTGCCATTTTGTCCAGAGCTTCAGAGGAAGGTAAAAAGCCTACACCTTTCTCATCTTATTGGTGAGATCTCATGATTATGGAAGTTTAGGGTTCTTACCACCTTTTTATTGGATTAATGTCTAACTCCATAACTATATTTGGTATTTACTTGACCCGGTTGCAGCATGGTCCTTTTAAGTTTCCTTCACCAAAGCAACTTGAATGGATTATTAATATAGAGAGAGAGGATACTATGGTTTGTTAATATATTATAAGAATGATATAGTGAAAGAGAAATCATATTGTTTAATTAATATTGGTGAATAATTAATTTTGTGGCTAACCGAGATTAATTAAATAAAGGGGACTGGTATTGCCAATTATAAGATAATTGGATTTGGGCTGTAGATCCTTATGGATATAAGGGGGACGAAAATTAGAGTGGAAGCCCACTATGATTTCATCCATTGCCTTATTCCAAAAGGTTTTTGGACTGCTTACGGCCTAAGCTATTAGGGTTTTGACTGAAACTCTAGTAGCACACCTATATAAAGGACACTCGGGCACCCAAAATCGGCTACCACTTATTCCCAAGAGTTCTAGAGTCGAATTTGGAGCCTCCATTCCCCCTCTTCAAGATCATCGATCTTCTTGCCTTGGTGTTTGTAAGCCATTAGAGGTATTACAATCTTGATACTAAGCTCTTAAAGTTGAAAATTCTTGCTACTTGTGAAAGGTAATCATCTAAACTTGTTTTAGTTGTTATTTTTCAAATTTTGTATGCTAGATCTAGGGTTTATAAGCTTTGGATAATTTTGCATGTACAATAGAGAAACCTAGATCCAAAGCTTTAGGCTTTTGCATGCGCACCATAGGATTGTTGTCTTGCTCAAAACCTATCAGTGGTATCAGAGCCTTGCTAGATTTCTATTTTATTTGATGCATTGTGTATTTATTCATTGCTTGAAATCGAAAAATCCACCTTCTGCCCGACAGACTCATCGAGTCACCTGATGAACTCGATGAGTGCAAATGGTGACTCGGCGAGTCGGAGTGTCAAACAGAAGGATTTTCGGGATTTTAGCTTATTTTGACTTGGGATGATTACTAAAAATGTTTTTGATTGATAAAATCCAATTTTTATTGATATCATGTGATTATCCCTGTAAAAAAAAGATATTTATCAATTAAGTAGATAATTATTGCCTTATATGATAAACCTTAATTATTTGAATTATTTGATTGAATTATCTTGCATGGAATTAGGTTAGGTCAAAATTAGATAATCACCAATTAATTGTTTAATTATATTATTTGAATTGTGATCTAGATAGTTTTGAAATGTTTCAAAACTTGCCCTCAAGTTTTGGAATTAAAAATTTTTGTTTAAAAGTTAAATTTTGAAATATTTAAATTCCAAACCCTAGAATTTTACAAGTTTAAAATTTAACCCTTATACTATTATAATATTATAAGAATAATGATTATATATATGTATAAGATAAATGCTAGTCTTACCGTTAGTAGGCCTCATTCACGAAGCCTATCTATAAGGGAGTATAAGGTTGCTGCCTATAAAATGGCAATTTAATGGGTGTCGACTCTCACCCACCGCTTCCTTGATTGGTGGAGGTCGTTAGCCGAACGGGTAGGATAGGGCAACTAATTCCTCATTAAAAGTATAATGATTAATAAAGTAAGTAAATGTTTTTATAAAATTCTCAATCTTAGTTACTTTAGGAAAAATGTGAAAATGATGCTATTCCATGAAATTACACTTTGTACCCTTGCCAAGATGTTAGTGGAGCGTGTGTGGTTAACCGGCACACTAATTTGGGTTTAGAAAAAGTGGCAAAGGGTGACTTGATGTTTGTCATAGATCAATGGAGTGTGTGTGGCTAACCGGGATATTGATTAAGTGACTGTAACATTGAGGGCACCAAGTACATTTGCATGGTAATTCACACCTTGTTTGTGATCCTCGGTATCCCAATCACAAACTTGAAGGGCATATCGAGATTTAAACATGCCATTGAAAAGTTCAATGAATCTCAAAATATCTAGGAGTTTTCAATATATTTAAAACTTAATTTCCTTTTTGTTTTTCATGATGGAAAGTAGTCAATCGTAATTCACTTAACTTCAAATTATTTGTTGTTTATACTACTACATCCCTCTTCTAAATTGCAAATAATTTTGTTGGATCCTAGCCCTAGTTTCTCATTTGGGTTTTTAATTGGGGATTCTTATCTAATCAAAATTTGTCTGTTTTCCTTTTTAGATGTCTAACTCGAACAACAACAACATTTCAGGCTCAACCTCTTCCGGCTCGTTCTCACTCATGAATTTGTGTGGGAATGTGATTTTTGATGGGACCAATTTCAATGATTGGATCCGAAATATTCGAATGGTTACCTGCTACGAGGACAAGGAGTATGTCCTCGACAAGGAGCTGAAGGAGGTAAATGTCAACACTGCTACTCCCAAGGAAATCGTTACTTTTGAGGCCCACGAGCGAGATACTACGAAAGTCCATTGCATCATGCCCGCGACTATGACTGCTGAACTCCAAAAGTCCTACGAGGACTACTATCACTATGAGATGCACCAGGATTTACTAGACATATACCACCAAAGTGTCAAGCAGGATAGGTACGAGATCATCACTTCGATGATCACGACCAAGATGAGGGACGAAGAGTCTGTCACTGCTCATCTGTATAAAATGCTGAGATATGTCAAATGCCTGGTGAAGTTAAATGTTAACTTCGATCAAGAGCTGGCGATTAATATCATTCTTCACTCCTTGTAACCTTGTTTTAACCAGTTCTGCATGAACTACCACATGAACAAAGAGGAGGTAAGCTTGAGCAAGCTTCAAGGATTGTTGAGGACTGCTGAGAGCAACCTCAAGGACAAATCTGTTGCATCAACTCCCGCTACTACCGCCCCCGTCTTGGCTATTGGGTTGGGGAAGGGTAAGAAGAGGTAGGTTCTTTCAAAGAGCCACCATAAGGGAATGTCCCATGATAGTACCTCTTCTAGTGGAACCAAGGCTGGTCCCGCTGCACCCTCCTCCAACCCGAATGATGCAGAATGCTACTACTGCCATGAGAAGGGGTATTGGAAATGAAGCTGCCCGAAATGTCTGCAAGATATCAAGAATGGGAAGATCAAGTCGTCCTTTGCAGATATTTATACTATTCAATCTAATAACTCATCGCATGCTATTTCTTGGATTCTTGATACAGGATGTGGTTTTCACATTTATTCTGATTTGCAGGGCCTAAGAAGAAAAAGGGACGTGGAGCATGGGAAGATAAACTTGATCATGGGAAACAAAAGATCGTTTCCTGTCACCATGATTGGAGATTACTCTTTAGTGCTTAGTAGTGGTTTAGGACTAGAGTTGAATAATTGTTGCTATTCGCCAAAAATGGAAAGAAACATCATTTCTTTTCATGGTTTGTATAAACAAGGATTTCGATTTTCGTTTGATAATGAAAAAGGTTCTATTAATGCTTTTCTTAATGCTGTTTTCTATTTTGAAGCATTGCCTTGTAATGGAATATATGAAACTGTGATGGTTGTAGACAACTTAGGAAATGATGTGTTGCATATCGACTCTTCCAATTGTTTGGAAAAAGCATGCTTGTGGCATTATCATCTTTCACATGCCAACAAGAACTGCATAGCCTAACTCCAAAAGGATGGAGTGTTGGAGTCATTCTACCTTAGGGACGATGACGTGTACGAGTCTTGTTTACATGGAAAGATGACCAAGTCACCCTTCACTGGTTCTTGTGAAAGGGACGAGGGTTTATTGGATCTCATACACACCAATGTGTGTAGGCCCTTTAGATCCACCACAAGGGATGCAAGCCACTTCTATGTGACTTTCACCGATGATTATAGCAGATATGGGTATATCTACTTAATCAAGCACAAGTTAGAAACCTTTGAAAAGTTCAAAGATTTTAAGCAAGAAGTGGGGAATCAGTTGGCTGCAGAATCAAGATGCTTCGATCCGATCGAGGTGGAGAGTACCTTAGTCTTCAATTTCACGACTACCTCAACGAATGCGGAATCGTTTCACAATTGACGCCACCTAGGACACCGCAGTTGAACGGTGTGGCTGAGACGTGTAATTAAACCTTTCTAGACATGGTTTGTTCCATGATGAGTCGCGCTTCATTACCTATCTCATTCTGGAGGTATGCCTTAGAGACTGTCGCCCATATCCATAACCTAGTCGTTACAAAGAAGGTTGCCAAAACACCACACGAGATGTGGACAAGGAAAGCTCCCCCGTTGGCACATATCAAGATTTGGGGTTACGAGGCTTTCGTAAGACGAGAGACTCACGACAAGCTCGAGCCTCGTAGTGAGCAGTGTATTTTCATCGGCTACTTGCAGAAGTCCTTTGGATATATCTTCTATAGACCGAGTGATAATGTTGTCTTCGTTGCGAGGAAAAGGGTTTTATGAGAACGAGAACTAATATGCCAAGGGGATAGTGGGAGGAAAATCGATCTTGAAGAGCTTTAAGAGTCGAGCGATGAAGGAACCTCTAACGTTGGCGCTCAACCCAAGGAGGAAACTCCATTTTAACCGATTGACAAATCCTTACCTCTTAGACGTTCCAGTAGAGTTAGTGTTCCACCCGTGTTGTATGGTTTTCATATAACAAGTGAGGGTGATACATTTATTAGTGATAGTACACTAATAAATTTGGACACACCTAACAGCTATAAGGAAGCCATGACAGGCCCAGAGTCTGTGAAGTGGAAAAAGATGATAGACAGCGAGATTCAGTCCATGTATGAGAACCAAGTTTGGAATTTGGTTGACAATGTGCCAGGTCGTAAGAAGGTCGGGTGCAAATGGATCTTTAAGAAAAAGACCAACATGGATGGGAAGGTACACACTTATAAGGCGCGATTGGTTGCGAAAGGCTTTACTCAAACTCCCGGAGTTGACTATCATGAGACCATCTCACTAGTTGCAAAGATAAAATCTATTAGGGTTATGCTAGCCATACCTACGTTTCATTATGAAATATGTCAGATAGATGTCAAAACCGCTTTCCTCAATGGGAAGTTGGTTGAGAATGTTTACATGACTCATCCAGAGGGTTTTGTCGTTGCGAAGCATCCTAATAGAGTGTGTAAGCTTGAGATATCCATTTATGGATTAAAACAAGCATCTCACAGATGGAATCTTTGTTTCGATGAGAAAGTCAAAGATTTTGGTTTTCTGCGAAGCGAGGATGACTCATGTGTATATGTTAAATCCAGTGGGAGTATAGTTAGCTTCCTCGTATTGTATGTCGATGACATACTGCTCATAGGAAACGACATCCCAACCCTGTAGGAAGTTAAGTCCTGGCTTGGGAAGTGTTTCACTATGAAGGACCTCGGAGAGGCTGCCTATATTCTGGAAATAAGGATAGTGAGAAATAGTAGTAAAAGACTAATAGGACTTAGTCAGAATACTTAATTGGACAAGGTACTAAAGCGTTTTATTATGGAGAATTCCAGGAAAGGGGAGTTACCAATCTAAAGAAATGCCAAGTTGAGTAAGACTCAAAGCCCAAGTACCGAAGCCGAGATAGCAGAGGAATACCTTATGCTTTCGCAGTTGGCACAGTCATGTATGTTATGACTTGTACTCGCCCTGATGTGGCCTTCTCGTTGAGCATTGTCAGCAGATATCTAGGGAACCTTGGCAGAGTACATTGGACCGCAGTCAAGAATATTCTTAAGTACCTTCGGAGGACCAAGGAATGGTTTCTAGTCCTCGGTGGGAGTGATGACTTAAGGGTGCGAGGGTATAGTGACGCAAGTTTTTAGACCGACCGGAACAACTACCGCTCTCAGTCAGGCTGGGTATTTACCCTGAATGGGGGAGGGGGGCAGTGACTTGGAAAAGTTCCAAACAGGAGACCGTAGCTGATTCAACGTGCGAATCAGCATACATAGCGGCGAGCGAAGCATTAAAGGAGGAGATATGGTTGAAGAAATTAATCAGAGACATGGGAGTTGTTCCAGCCATAAAGGAGCCTAGGAGATTTTCTGTGATAATGAAGGAGCGGTTGCCTTGACCAAGGAACCGATGGATCATGGCAGATCCCGACATATCGACAGGAAACATCACATTATTAGACAGCAGGTAGAAGAGGGACTCCTCGTGGTAAAGAGGGTATCATCAGAGGATAACCCAGCAGATCCCCTTACGAAGGGACTGAGTAGGGTTAAGCACTTGCAGCACGCTAAGAGCATTCGATTGAAGGACGATATTAGTTTAGATTAGATAGCTTCGAAACATATAATAGATAAATTTTAATTAACATTTGATGATTAAATAAAGGAGTATTATTTATAAGTAAAGTTACTGTCTTATGTTAATTATTTACCTATTGTTTCACTTTGCATGTTTTGATTTCCTGAATAATAAGATTATTCTAACAGTCCACAGTCGCTCATACTTTGGAAGTAAGTGTGAATGAATATTGTCATGAATTGGTTTGTAGACTGTCTAATGTGTATTAGACAAAGCAAAAGTTTGCTGCAACGTTCATGAATTCTTATGAAATAAGATTTGAGCATTGGATTAAACCCACTCTTGCTAGCATCACTTCATGGAATTTATCACGAGTGATCGCAAGACGATAATGTCATATAGTCTTTAAACCTAGATATATGGTTTATTATTTGCAAGTTGGTTGTGCATTGATAATGCGTAAACACATCAGTAACTTGATGTTATAAAACACATTATTGTGCATGATTTGATCAGTGAATAGTAAATGCATATAAGTCGAAGTTTATCTGTTCCTTTTATCCTAAAAGGGTCAAAGCGATATCTGGGCCCCTCGATGATTTGGTTTGACTTATGTGTTGGGCCCGATCACGACTGAGTTGATGTGTTTAATAAAGTTCTATGTCAAACAAATCAAAGATCGAGAAACAAGCTGCTGGACAATAATTATGACTATGTTCGATGTAATTATCCGCACGATATCTTGAATGGAGGACCATACGATCCCATATCTAAAGGACGAGTTAGAGTTCGACAACGGCTTTTGAGAGCTATGATTGCTAATCGGATCCTGAAGTCGTACTTGCATTTATAGTTATTAAACTTATCCAAGTGGGAGACTATTGGATTAATGTCTAAGTCCATAACTATATTTGGTATGTACATGATCCGGTTCTAGCATGGTCCTTTTGGCTAGCCTTCACCAAAGCAACTAGAATGGATGATTAATGGAGAGAGAGGATATTATGGTTTGTTAATATATTAAAAGATAAATCATATTGTTTAATTAATATTAGTCAAGAATTAATTAAGAATTAATTTTATGGCTAAAAGAGATTAATTAAATAATGGGACTGGTATTGCTAATTATAAGATAATTGGATTTGGGCTATAGATCCTTATGGATATAAGGGGAACGAAAATTGGAGTGGAAGCCCATTATGATTTCATCCATGGCCTTATTCCAGAAGGCTCTTTGGACTGCTTAAGGTCTAAGTTATCCAATTAGGGTTTTAACTGAAACCTTAGCAACACTCCTATATAAAGGACCCTAGGGCACCAAAAATCGACTACCACTTATTCCCAAGAGTTCTAGAGCCGAATTTGGAGCCTCCATTCCCTCTCTTCAAGATCATCTTCTTGCCTTGGTGTTTGTAAGCTATTAGAGGTATTACAATTCTGATACTAAGCTCTTGAAGTTGAAGATTCTTGCTATTTGTTAAAGATAATAATGTAAACTTGTTTTAGTTGTTATTTTTCAAATTTTGTATGCTAGATCTAAGGTTTATAAGCTTTGGAAAATTTTTCATGTACAATAGAGAAACCTAGATCCAAAGCTTTAGGTTTTTCATGTGCACGATAGGATTGTTGTTTTGCTCAAAAGCCATCACTTTTTATTGGGACTTTGAGTATATTGAGTCATCAGGAGGTCTAGACTTCAAATCTAGACTTTGTGAGGTCCATAGAGTCCAAATTTCCCAGCTTTATTCAGCCATATAAGAGTTATTATGCTTAAATACCATTTTTAGAGTTGTATTGGCATTTTGGAGCAAAATATGCCATGCATGAACGTAAAGATCGAAGCTTTACGTGACATTCGAGCCTTAGGAGCCTAGATCTAGAGTTTGGAGTGGTAGATCTGCCTTAAAACGTCTGAAAGAGAATTCAGAATGAAGGGACTCGCCAAGTCATTGAGCTGACTCAACAAGTCGGCTAGGGTTTTCCCCGATGAGTCTGGACATGGGTAACTCGGCAAGTTGACGGGACAATTCAATGAGTTGAATTGGATTTTCACGGTATTCCAAAAGAAACAAGGGGGCTCGACGAGTCACATAGATGCACTCGGCGAGTCAGGTTAACATGAACTGTTGACTTGAGTGTTGACTTTTGTTGACTTTAGGGTTTGGTCAAGACAGGGATTATGGGGACGATGGAGGGGTAAAATGGTTTTTTACCCATTCCAAGAGTTAGAGAGAGAGAGAGAGAGAATAACCTTTGGTTTATTTAGAGTTGTGAATAGAGTATTAATTAGAGATAATTATCCTATGTGTTAGGCGGAGGCTAGTTCGAGATTCGTGTATGAGGTTATTATTTGCTTGCTTATGAGGTGAGTTTTCTCACTAAACTTTACCTAGAGTGCTAATCCTTGTGTGATCGGAGGCTCTTACGTGTTTTATTGAGTATTGTGATATACTGCATTATGTCTTTGTGATTTGTGCTATGTATTATTCTAAGCTTACCGAGTTAGGACCGGAGGGTCCACCCGAGTTGTGGGACTGGAGGGTCCCACTAAGACACATTGACCGGAGGGTCTTATTTGAGCATAGCCATGAGAGGATAATAAGATATGTGTGGTATTTTGAGGAACTCACTAAGCTTTGTGCTTACCATGTTATGTGTTATGTATTTCAGGTACCTCTCAGGATCACGGGAAGGCACCGGCTTGATACTACACACTAGAGCGAGATTATTTTTATGATTCTGGGATAGTGAAATTTTCATGTGGATTGGTGTTGAGACTTGGACAATTATGTTTTTGAGAAATATAATATGAGTTTATGTGATTTAAAAATGAAAAAGTTGGTTTGAAAATTTACGGTGTTACACAAATGGTTTTTTCCAAAAACAAAAGGATGAGAACGGCACTATTAGTTGCTAAAATTGCACAATTAAATCATAAATAAGGAACCACACCTACAAGTTATTTCCATATGACAAGAAGAAACCTTCAAATATCAAGTTAGTAAATAGTTGATGATCATTTTTAATGAACTTTGTATCATACCTTAGCTTATGTTATTCATATATACAAGCTTGTAAGCCTATCTAATATTCAAGCTTATAAACTCATTTGAGCATGGTCTTTTTACAAATATGAGACTCATTCTCACACCCACCTCACTTGCTAACTTTTATTCTCAAATACCCATATTTGAGTATCGAAATCTCATTCACATATACTCTATTTTGGACATACGATATATCGTTTCGAAACTCTCACAGAGAACACAAACCCACTTAGAGTTAATGATATGTACAACATATGTATGTATTTATATTTATCCAATGTTAGTAAAAATATAAATACTTATACTAAAACTTCCAACAGTAATAACCACAAAAGCATATGTAATTAGATGTATTCAGGCTGTTTTGGAAGGAAATTAAAGGTTTACAAAATACACATTTATCACCTTTTGAAGATATTCAAGTTTTCTGATATAGTCATGTTCAGATTAGTCATCACCCTCTTCATATAGCCACTCTTCAAGACTTTTAGATATGATTTCCAACTCTGAATCTATTGCTACGCTTGAGTAGGAAATTAAAAGCTAAATCACAAAATAATCTTATCAAAATGTATACAATCCATATAATCAAAATGTAAATTACACAGGTTATATTTATGAGTACCAACACAAAAAGAAAAGATACAAGACTCGAGGGTGTTTCCTTTTTCTTTAGTTTTCTCTACCTTTATATCTTCCCATGTAAATATATGTGCTCACTTTTGTGCTTAAAGTGATTTTTCGCTTCTTCACCTAGACCCTTCTTGCTTCCACACCCTAACTTAAGAATTCAGAATATCATACATATACATTAAGAAATTTAATGAATCAAATTTGATAAAACAGAGTATTAGAGTATTAGACGCATACCAAGACACAAACATGAGAGTCTTGACGATAGGTTGATAGTGATGGGCAAAAGGGATTATAGGGGAGGTCGGTGCCTCAAAGAGAAATCAGAAGTCATCAAGTTATTGACCCAAAGTCGAGGTAATCGTAAATTGGCAATGACGGGGGTGGGGTCGATTGAACTTGGAAATGATGGGATGGAGTCAAAAATGTTTGGGTGGCGTTACCAAATGAAATTAAGTTATGAAAATATATAGTGGAAGAGAAATGCAACGTGAGGGTAATCAAAATTTCGAAGCAGCATCGCCTGGGAACCGAAAAATCTAAAGGCACAAATAAATGTTTTTAATGCGGTTATATAGAAACCACACCAACAAATTATTTAGATAGTGTGATTCCATGGTTAATTGATGCGAAATACTTTTTGAGTGTTTAAATAATGCGGTTTTGGACTATCACCAAAGCAAAAAGAAAAACCCATCGCACAATTAAATATGTTTTGTTCTAGTATAGTTAGTTATAGAAAAAGAATTATAAATGGTCCCTATGGTTTCCCTAGATCTGAAGTTTAGTCCCCGTGGTTTAAAAACATCATAGATGGTCCATGTGCTTTCAAAGCTTTTGACGCTTGGTCCTTATTGCTAATTGTGTTACGTTTTGTCCATTAAATGAAGGGCATTTTCATCATTTCACTACCATAAAGACAATTTATGATGTTTTCTCTTATTTAAAAAAATATAGTTATTTAATATATGAAATCTCTCTCTCTCTCTCTCTCTCTCTCTCTCTCTCTCTCATCGACCATTTCATATTTTCCTATGAAATCCCCCACCTCCAGTTATTTGCTTGTCCCAAAAATTTAAGAACATAACCATATATTGTTGCATCTTCAAAATCATGTTCATCTTAATACCAATATCCAAAATAAACCTTCTTCTCCACCCCCTTATCTCCCATTTCTTCGGTCACATGCCACCATCTTCATCATCTTCAAGTAGCTTTTTTATACACCAACACAAATAACTCCAAAAACCACTTGCACCCTAGCCTTTAATCCTAAAACCCCTATCTCTGGTGCGAGAAGCTGCTAGGGTTCCGATTAGATTCCGACAACCATAAATGAATATGTACAAATGGGATTTTGAGTATGAAGACCTCCATCTCTGACGCCATATCTGTTTGTTTTATGAGGTTGAAATCGATTCTAGAACCCTAAAATCAGAACTCAAATCGATTCCAGAACCCTAAATCAGAACTCAAATCGGTTCTACATATCTGATGGATTTCCCATGTTGCTTCACATCCATCTTCGTCGGTGAAGAGGCCGAGTCTCGTTCCCATTAAATGCTCGATAGCAAGCAATACTGGTCTAAGAAGGCATTAAAGAAAGTCGATTTCTTGCTCATTTTCTTCTCTTTATTTCTCGCATCTGGTTCTGGGTTAATGTAATAAATAAACTTTAGGTTATGAACACTTTCACACATCTTCGTTTCCATGATCATTATTTGGAACTATCTTGGTTCATGGGAGGAGGAGAAATCAGTGGTGGTGGTGATTAAGGAGTAAGGTTTTCATCTGACCACTGAAATTTCAATTTGCCATTGACGGGAAGAAATGGTTTATCGGAAATGGCAGCAACATGGGTTGATGAACATTTTGGTAAGGAATCCAGTTGTTGAGAGAGAGAGACACTTTACATATTAAATAATTATATTTAATTATTTTAAATAACCAAAAACATCATAAATGGTCCTTGTGGGAGTGTAATGACAAAAATGCCCTTAAACTACTGGACATTACTTAACAACGTTAGCAATAATGACCTATCGTCAAAAATTTTGAAAGCACAGGGACCATCTATGATGTTTTTAAACCATGGGGACTAAACTTTATATCTGGGAAATCACAGGGACCATTTATGATTTTTTGTTTTAGTTATATTAGGACATGCTTGAATATTGTTCTCATCCGCTGTTGTTTTTATAAGTCAGCTCTTATAATTATTTCAAAAAAACTAAGGGTGCGTTTAGTTGCGGAAAAATGGGCCGTTTTCTGGAAAAATTTTCCAAGAAAAATGAGAAATTTGAAAACGTATTTAGTTTGTCTATTTTTCTAAATTTTTCACAGAAAATGAAAGTTTTCCGTTTTCTAAAATTACAAAGTAGTTGAAATTTTTTGGAAAACTGATAATCATTGTTTTTCACATTTTTCTAATTCCAAAATTTTTCTAAAATATAAACACACACCCACTCCCACCCCATCCACCTCTATCTATCCCCACCTTAACACCCCCCACCCATACACACATACATACCCACCCCCCCCCCCACACACACACACACACCCGCACACACACACACACCAACCCACAAACACACACACATACATACCCCCACACACACACACACATCCACCCGCACACACACACACAAACACACACTCGCACCCCCACCCACCCAACACCACCACCATAATTACCGACCTACCATCACCATCACCACCACCACCACCACTAACCCGTCACTAGCACCACCACCACCCCTGCCGCCGCCGCTACCATCGCCTGTCATCACCACCGCCGCCGCCGGCCCACTACCGTCACCATCACCGCCCCCACCCACACCCTACAACCGCTACCGTTTTCTAAAAATGAAAACCAATAGAAAAATACACATCTAAACATGTTTTCTAATTTTGTAAAACTGAAAATGAAAAATGAATAAGTTTAACTAAACACGTTTTCTAAATTTTTCAATGAAAAATGAAAACGGAAAACGAAAATCGAAAAGGGAAAACAAAAAACAGAAAATGAAAATTGTTTTTCCGTAATTAAACGCAACCTAAATGTTTCTGTGGTGGATGCTTCATATAAAGTATACTTTTTTAAAGATAAGAGGTTTCTAACGCAATAAGGATTAGTGGAAGCTTTAGGAAAATGTAAATTTTTAATATTAGTGCATGGAAAAGACATATATTATTTTTTCTATCTTGGCGTTGAGTCTCTTTTCTCAAAAACATATATCTACAAATCTTGACCTCATCAATGGTGTCTTCGTTAAGAAACGACAATCATGAGGAAGTTATGGCTTGGTAAATCCTTCTCTTCTTCACTTTTGCAACCACAAACCTCACTTCTGGTTGCTACGAACATGAGAGGGGAGTTCTTCTCCGATTCAAACGCAGCCTTGTATCAGACCCTTCGGTCTGGTCGACTGTCATCATGGAATGGAAACAACTACTGCCAATGGCAACAAGTTGGCTTTGATAATGCAACTGGACATGTAACTACGCTTGACCTTGGAAGCCCTTATTTGGGTTATGCCGAGATGTTAAGGGTAAATAAGTTGAAGTCCTCTTTGGCCGAGCTAACACAACTCGGGTTTCTAAATCTTTCTTCCATGGGATTTTCTGGCATTGTTCCTCATTTTATTGGAAATATTTCGAATTTGTGTGTGGTCGATCTCAGTAACATAGATCTAGTCGTTGATGATTTCACATGGGTTACAAGTCTTTTGTCACTCAAACATCTCGATCTGAGCGGATTGAGTGTTGTTAAAGCTCCAAATTTCAACAAAGTTCTGTTGTATATGATTTCTTCTTTACGAGTGTTACGCTTGGCCCGATATGAGCTTTCTAATCCTCATTTCTATGGTATGCACCTTGAATCGAATCTTACGCTTTCCCCAATTCACACACTTGATCTTAGATCCTGTTAGAAATATGGTTTAGTGGCACTTGGAAATCTAAGAATCGTGATAATCACTTTCAAATCGAAGTATTTGGGTGGTACTCCCAAATCCTCAATTGGATAAGACTTAGATAAAATCAGAGAGAAAAGAAATAGAGAATGAGATGATGTAATTTCGTGAGTACCAGAAAAGTGACTAAAAATTGGTT
Source organism: Lactuca serriola (assembly GCF_051521515.1). Classification (NCBI taxonomy): domain Eukaryota; kingdom Viridiplantae; phylum Streptophyta; class Magnoliopsida; order Asterales; family Asteraceae; genus Lactuca; species Lactuca serriola. The sequence continues at coordinate 220,407,721 of NC_136412.1, read as the reverse complement.
ATAAACCTTCCTTATCTGAAAAACTGTCAAAACTGTCATATAACAGTTTTTCTCAACAGTAAAAACTGTTATAAATCCGGGTTTTGTATAAGGATTAATGCAAAGTCAAAACCGGGTCAAATATTCAAAATTTGGATTTTCTGATGCATTTTTAATACAGGAAGGGGGCAGTTTCCCAAGCTGACCTGGCAGCTCGACCCCAGCCAGGGGCTCTACCCCTTGGACCCCGCCAGGGGCTGTCGCCCCTTGGACCCCGCTCCCAGAGACGCTGCCCTCGGACCCCCGTTCGTTCAGGAGCTTCGCCCCTAAATGACGATATACTTTAATACTTGATCAAACTTAAACAAGCGTGTACTCCACACCTTCCTTACTTGTTTAATATTTATCAAGATCATTTTTAGTCAACCAAGTAATCCTATCACACTTAAAAAACATTGATGATAACAAATCACCAACAAACCTCCCCCATTTAAGTGTAATCTTGATTAACTTAAAATGAAACATAACACCAACAAAACTGATGCATAAATGAAATATCGTGACGATTGAATTTCACATTAGTATATTATATAATCCAAATATTCGAATATCAAGGTATCACTAAGGATTGAACCCTTTGTATCCATAGTAAATACATGAAGATAATACACACAACAATTTACATTCTCATAAGTTCTAACTTGACACTATATTTTACTAGCTTGTGTCCCATCCTTCAATAAGCATATCAAAGCCAAGTCCTAACTTCTTGAAGCAGCTAAACTTCATGCTTATATAGGTAGTTCTTTTATTCTTGCACCTACAAATGCAATTTTTCAAATGAACTATTAAGAATATAAATTCAACCTCCTTAACTTGCATTACTGAACACATACCTTGGGATGATGATAATAATGTGTTCCAATCTTCAAATATCAAGCTTTCCACATTGAATTCAACATCTAATATTACATTAGATGGGAATTGG